>NW_023604861.1:109149272-109855546 GCF_014898055.3 Talpa occidentalis
GTGCATGTCCAATACATATTGCTGTAAATAGCAGGATAATATTGACACATTTCCACAGACTAACAACTTAGGTATGTTGAAAGTGCTTGAAGTTTCATGGGGGAATGTCAAAATTTCAGAGAAAAATTACAGAATTGAAGAGGAAAAAAAATATGCCATGATGTTACTTAAAATTGACAGGAGAAATATTTGAGACACACCATACCACATCATAAGGTATGCACACATGACACCAGTATGTGTGGAGACTCTATTAAGTATTCTAAATTGAAGATGAATGATTTGTGTCTCCTGTGGCTCCCTAAAATTGCCATTTCCCCATAGAAATATATCACCTTCCAAAATTAGAGCCAAATTTCAGAAGAGTGATTTAAATTAGATTAGATTTGTGAGGGATTTCTGTTTAAAAAATCATTTAAAATCCATCTTAAGGAATAAGATAAAAACTTGAATGTTTTGAAATGATAGTGTGAATTGAACAGGCAAGATTTCCAGGCAGAGAACAACTTTTAAAATATGGGAAATATGGCACATATGCAAGAAGTATAGGATAGTATAAAAGAAATAAGTTATGAAATAACTGATTGGATTGCAAAACTAAGGAATTGCATTTTATTTATGCTCAGAGAAAAAGTCATGAGGTTTCTGTTTACTGTCAGAAATATCCAGTAGGGCCTCCCTGGTGACACAAGGGGTTAAGATGCAACCTATGAAGCAATCCACAGCCACTGCAGCATAGAGTTGATCCCCAGCTGGCCAGGAGCAACCCACATGGCGCAGCAGACCTCTCCTGACTTGCTCACTGCTCCCTCAGCAGTGTACTTTGGTCAATCTGCATGTTCTGTTCCCCACTCTGTCTCTGGTGAATCCTCTCACCACCACAAACTCTGGCTGTACTCCAGCTCCTGTATGCATAAATAAATAAAACTTTTAAAAAAAAAAGAAATATACAGTAAAAGTATATAATAAAATTAGACAGTGAATGTAACACTAATAGAGAGGGGGCTGGCCTCCCCTGGTGGCCCAAGGTTGAGTGCTGGGCTGCGAAGCTGCCTGCAGCCTCTGCAGTGCCCGTTCAATCTCCAGCCTCCCGCGACTGTCCCACATGGCGCGCAGACCTCTCCTGCCACGCCCGCTGTTCCCCTCAGCTGTGTATTTCATCAGTCTGCCTGTTCTGTTCCCTGCTCTGGCTCTGGTGATTTCTCTCACCCTCCCGCGCTTCTGATTGTACCCAGTGCTTGTATAAATAAATAAATAAATCTTAAAAAAAAAGAATAGAGAGGGGGATTATTGCAAGTAAATCTATAGTTAGGAATCTATTATGAAGTAATAAATATTTCAAATATTATAGTTAAAATGTGCAATGGGAAAGATGGATGAGAAAAGAGTCATTGAGTTAAAATCTACAGGGTTGATTTGTTTTTGAGTTCATTTTTTTAAAGTACTAGGAGTGATTTTATAAATATTGATAAGAAAAAAATTAATTTACCAAAAGACCCAAAAGTCTTATTTATAGAAATCATTTAAAATACATATGTAAGAACCATAATTTACAATTTAATTATTCATTAAAGCAAACTAAAATTGACTTGTATAGACAATCCATGTTGATATTTTCATTATCTGATTATATGCTATTTATGCTATGTTACTCATTTTGCATTTGAGCATATTTTTAGGTGTTAATGCTTTACTGCACTATTATATCTCTTATTTAAAATTGGTTTCCTATTTGTCATGTCTGTATTATAAGGTAATTCATTCAGAAATTATACTTTAATTTTTTGGCAGTACCGAAGTGCCACGTAGCTGTGATAGAATAAATTGATATATGCTGATTTTCAATCAACAAATTGAACCAAGAGTGGTTCAATGGGAAAGACTAGAGAAGTTGTTGTACCAGCAAAATTATACAGGGTATTTTCTTTTTTTTTTTTAAAGATTGATTTATTATTATACAAGTACTTGGGTATAGGCCAGAGGCATGGGAGGATGAGAGGATTCACCAGAGATAGAGCAGGGAGCAGAGCAGGCAGACAGACAGAAATACACTGCTGAGGGAAGCAGCGGGCAAACAAGAGAGGTCTGATGTACCTTGGATTGTCTAAAATGTTATGTTGATAGTTGCAAAAATACAGTTTTATCTCAAAAGAAATCTTAATTCTCTTTTTTTGAAAGAGAATTATAAAAATGTTGAAGAATTATAGTTTTGTTTGAGTCTTAATTAGAAGGATCAGGAGCAATAAACTCATAATATCAAAAGGCATGTGAAAGGCTAACATTTTAAAACTCTTTACAACAGGAGTAGTTTTCTAAGATTATTGCAGGAGAATATTAGACATCAAGATCAAACTCCTTAATATTAAGAAGATAATACAGGGCATCCCTGGGTGCAGCGGTTGAGCGCTGGATTGCAAAGCTGCCCGTAGCCTCTGCAGTGCCGGTTCCATCCCCGGCCACCAGGCGAGGGTCCCACATGGAGCGCAGACCTCTCCTGCCACACCCGCTGCTCCCCTTAGCAGTGTATTTCATCAGTCTGCCTGTTCTGCTCTGCACTCTGGCTCTGGTGAATCTCTCACCCTCCTGTGCTTCTGACTGTACCCAGTGCTTGTATAAATAAATAAATAGAAAATAAATAAATAAATAAATAAATAAATAAATAATAAATAAATAAATCTTAAAAAAGAAGATAAAACAATGTCACACCATATGAATGCAAGCGTATTCCTATTAAACTTTTTCCCCTACATACCCATATCCCTTTAAATATATGTATGTATATATTATGTGTTTGTGTGTGTGTGTAAATAATTAAATTTCTAACTTCCTATCTCCTTGTGGCTCTGGAGATGTGAAATAACATCTATCTTATGTTTTAGGTGAGAAAACTTTATTAAACTACTCGCTTTGTAATAGACACATGATAAAGCTCCTTGAATAGGCAGGAATGGCATCCAAATCATTTATCCATTTTATTTATACATATATGTATGCATATATATATATATATATATATGTATGTGTATATGTTTGTGTGTATGTATGTGTATGTGAGTATATATATATATATATATATATATCTCCCTTCTTTAATACAAAGAAGGTAAGGCAATTTTTTGTACTTGCTCCCTCATCAACATAAGTGGCATTCATTCAATAGCTACAGCATAAGCATCTGTCACCCAATTAATTATTTTACAGTTAGCCATCATCATTCTGACCTCAATAGCATTGCAGGAAGTAGTCTTGGATTCTGCTTATTCGTTAAACAAACTGAATATGTAGTAATACACACAGATAAGTAATGCACAGACCTGGAATGAAAGAAGTCTGAATTCCAAGGATTTGCAATATACAAAAATTGCTTGAGGTGCTATTGGATTTATAGAAACAAGTCATTGTTGTTCTTAAAGAGCTTCCAGAGTAGCAAAGATACATGCATGTGTGTAAATCCCTGTGACATAAAAGAGAATGTACAAATATAAATGGTAACAAACTGACATCTCGAAGAAGGAAAGTTTTAGCTCCAGTTGGACTTGTTAAGCAAGGGTCCTTACAAAAGTAAGAGTTAAACTGGGTCACAAAACCTAGTAGTATTTGAAAACTCAAATATTAGGAGGTTGAGGACTGAAGGCTGAGAGAACAGAATAAAAGGCTAAGTCACATATACGGGGGGGAAAGTGGTATCTTGGAGGAGCTGTCCCTACTTTTCAATTAACAGGTCAGTGTTGCCTCATTTTTGACTATCATGTTTTCCTACAACCTATACTAATTTTCCCTTTAAATGAACTCGTTTTTAAAATTATATATTCATTCTAAAAAATGTTATCTACATAAACATTTTGAAGTGATAATTAAATATTTTATGTCCATGTTTATAGATGCATGGTTATTGAAATTATATTCTAAATTCTTAAAATTTAAGTTATAGTTACTGAGATAATGTTGACTTATATCATAGTGTCTATCTTAGAGGTAAAAGTTTACACCTCTGCAATTGTATGTTATTTCACCACACCCATCACCAAAGCCTTAGTAATCCTCCATCTCACTTTCTCAAGTTTTTATCAATGTTATGTATTGTGTTCCTTGGCAAATACTATTATAACTAATAGAGAATTTTAGCAAGATTAACCTTATGGTGGTATACAGGATGACTGTAGATGGGAAAATAGAAGATTAATGTAAATATTTAATTATGAGTTAAAAAGGAGTTGCATTATAGGCTTCCTTAAATATAAGGAAGTCATAAAAGAGATGACAGGAAATCAATAGGTCCTACTGCAACATGCAGTATTTGTGGGTTTAAAGGATTAAAATGAAGCCAAATTTTGAGTCTTGGTGCCTTGAAAAATGATTAATTCAATCAATAAAAATGTGATTATCTGGAGGATGCACTGGTTTGTGAGAAAAGATGATTAGTTGGGGTGTTATTAAAGTATGGGTCTGGTAGACAGGATGTTGATAGTCACAGACTAGAACTCCTGACTCATGGTGACCTGGGTGTCAGTTGCCTTGTGATGATGACCCATGGGTTTAGCTGAGGAAGAGTATGTAGAAAAAATACAACAGGTGATTGAAGAGGGCATGTTGAGATTAGCCCTACATTTATTGTGTGAATCAAAGAATAAGAAAAGAATCGGCAAAGGCAAGAGAGAAGCAATGATCAGTCATGTAAAGAAAGAATCAATACAGTGAGTTTCTATGCAGAGGGAAAAGATTTTCATCTAAAAATAGGACAGTGGCTAAAAATAAAGGGGTTAATATTTTGTTGAATATTTGATGTGTTCAAAAGCTTTTTTAAGAAATTGGACACCGGGATGGAAAGGGAAGGGATCTGGTCAGAATATGTAGAGAATTAATCAAACACAGAATCTAAGAAAAATTGGAAACAGGCAGTTGGTGATAAGGATATTTGGGAGCAAATGACCTGAAAAAGAGACTGTTTCAGAAGTAAATAGAGTGGGTCAGTGGGACAGGAAAGAGTGGTTTATGAGGACACAGAGTGATGACCCTGGACCCTAGCATTGTTGAAGAGAGGGGTTCAATAACCAGTCTCAGTGAGAAGATTGAGACTGGTCAAAAGAACAAGACTGAATTCCAGTTCTTAAAATTGAGGAAAAGGTCAAGACTCCCAATAAATTTGACTTAATAGTGACTTTTTCCCCCACGAAAGAAATTTCCCCTGAACCTATTGTATGGGGTAGAAGAAAGTTAAGAATCACATACATCTCCATTGGTCAGAAGAGTATACATAAATTGGAGGCCCAACTTGGGAATTCATTCTTATATTTTATCTTAACAGCTTGAGAATATACAGTTAGTTTCAAACCAGAGAAACTGCATTTTGAAATTTATTTTTTGGTGCTCACCTGAGGGCAGTGAGGTCAAGGGAAATGAAGGAGAATATTCATTCATTAATGGTGCAATCCCTGTTGGTGATCCCAGAAAGAGTAGATTCATAGAACTGAAAACAGAAAACTTCTCAGTTCAAAGAAGTGCAGGTGTGAGGGCCCCCAGGGAGCCTGGAGTCCCTCTGAAGGGCCCCAGTTAGATCCCTGCCCCTACAACACCAGCACTTCTCTCCTGACCCTTTGATGAGAAGTAGGATTTCAAATTACCTGTGCTAAGCTGGTTATGGTTCTCTCACCTCTTCTGGCTTCCACCTGTGTCAAGCAACTGGTTAAAAACCTATTAATGCCAAGAAGAGTTGCTTTAAAAGTTACAATTCCCTAACACCCTTAAGTCTTGCTTCTCTAATTATCCACCAACTGAGCTACTTATAAATCATGTAAGGGGAGTTTGGACCAACTTTATGTAAAGCAGGTCACAGAAGAATGAACTCACATAGGTTTTATAATATAACTGGGGCCAAAGAATGACAAGAGGGTACAAAAATACTTACCTTGTCAGTTTGTTCCTTCCCAACTGAAGAGGAATCAGACTACTAGTATGACTTAAAATGTAGTGAATTTTGACCATGGAAATAAACAACTTTTGAATTCTCCTGTCACTGGAATATTAGTTGTGTCAGGGTGTAAGGAGTCAATTAAAGATATACAGCGAAAGATTTTATAGAGTGCCAAAGTCATGCTGAATTTATTTCTTTTAATTGTGTTTCATAGTCCCTTCTTAAGTGTGCACTCATATAAAGTGGTACATAATATTTAATGAATACAGGCCTATAAGATCTTCTGGATTTAAATTCCAAGTACACACATAAATGGAGTTCAATAAAATTATTTTATTGGTGCAAAGGAACAAACCCACAGATGCTTTCCTACTACTTTGCAGTTTAATTTTTTTTTAACACAATGTACTATGGGAACAAAGTAATTAATGTTGCCTGTCTCACAAGCAAAGTCTGCTCGCCAAATTTACAGCTAAAAATGCAGCTCTAATCAATTCTTACTGTGTCTTAACATCATGTTTTTCATCCCTATCTCATTCTTTTGTTAATTAAATAAGATTTGTTATTTTCTGGCTCACAATTCAAAGAGCTCACAGAACATCACTAGTTCAAAATTCAAAAGCTTTGTACTATTTTTATATTGAAAAAGAATCAGTTTAGTAAGAGATTATGTGCAGAGAGTTGTAGTCTAATCAGAGACCTGAGGGCTTTGAAATATTAAGTTACATTTCCATTTCAAGTTTTCTCCTTATCATCTTCCCCCACCCCTATTAAATTGGGATCAGAGTAGAATTGCCTTTTATAAATGGTTTAAATGCCAGGAGATGATCACTAAGACATGCAAAGTTTGATAAACAGCATTTGTTCAGTTGGGTTAACTACCAAGTAAAAGTCCATTTGTGCATTTTAGTGCTACATATTCAGCCATGACTTACCTGGGCACCACCATCCAGTCATTAAGTAACAACTGCACCTTGTCTGCTTGTTCCTTTAACAAACAACATACACACCTTCTTCAGCTCCCACTCAAACACTACATTGGGGGTCTTCTGTCAAAGCTTTTTTGGTAAAGTCCCTTGCTGCATTCATTTAGGATATTCAACGTCATCTGAACTTCATTTTTTTCTAAGAGCTCCTGTCTGAACTTAATTTTTTTTATTTCATCCACTGAAGACCATATGCAGTGTTATAAATCAAGACTCAATTTTTAAATAGACTATCTACCGAAGATATAAGAGTAAAACAGAAGTAAATGCTCCTTGAAACGAGAAGATACAGCCCTTTGAATATTTTTGTGGGGGAACAAAAACATCTCTTATATCATCTGCATTTGCTAAAAGCATTTTGCTTAAATGCCAGACAGTATCTTGGGTGAAATAAGTATGTAAATGTTCTCAGAAATACTAGAGATATAAAACTAGCTATAAAATGAATTCTCCTGTAGCTGGTTTGTCAGAACACTTGAATGCATACCTCTGTGTAGTACAAGTACAGAAAGGAATAGCCATCTTGCTTCATCATAGGTGCATTCAGCAAAGAGAACAAATACAGGAGCTTAGAAGCAGAATCAAGCTTGCATAGCCCTGCAGTCTGAATCAAGTCTTCATCCTAAGTGTTATATGATGATGTGTTACATCACAGACTTCTCTAAATTGGACAAATATAGATAAGAAGTTCAGAGTTGGTGAATTTCTTGGCCCATTTCTTTGAATCTCTGCAGATTTCCTAGTTGATCTAACAGCCTTTCTTTATTCTGTTTGTGATAGCGGAAAATGAAAAGCACCCCTTTCTAAGCCTAATATTAGCAGGGAATGAAGACACAGTACCTCCTTCTACCAGGGGCTTTGTAAAGAAGACTAGGTGTAAAGACGACTAGGTTATTACTCAAAATGAGCTTAGATACATCTTCCTGACTCATTCCTTTATTCCCCATGAGTTATTTCTTCTTGCATTTGTGCAATCCCTGATATTTTTGTTCTTTTCTTCTGTGATATGACTATTTCTTTGACCCAAACTCTCTGCTGAATGTAGTTTGTACTTACCATTTGTTTCAAGAAAGTCAACATTCCAGACTCAAGACCTAGCCCCTCTTCAAAATTGTCTAGCTAGAACTCCAGCTGTGAGATACTCAGACTTCCCTGATCCTTTGGGCCAAAGGAAGGTTATAGCCTATTTTAACACTTACCTTGTCAGTTTGTTTTACCAGTCAGTTTTTTTTGTAAATAAAGTTTTAATTCAAACATAGATCTGCTTTATGTTTACATACTGTCTATGATAATTTTATACTATAATAGTAAAGTTGAGTAGTTGCAATAGAAACTATAAAGCCTATAAAACTCCTTTATAGAAAAAGCGAGCCAACCTTAGAGGGTTTGGACAAGAAGTCACAGAGATAATTTTTCTCCCTCAACCTATGAAATAGTTTCATATCTCCCCTTGTATAGAGGAGTTTATTAACAAGCCAGAGATGAATTGTTTTCTCCTAATATAATCATTAAACAATGTCTGTACTTCTAGGTCCTAATCGTATTTCTTATATATTGCACTTAGCTATTTTGTACCTCTAACAAATGATACTTGCTCAGTGGTTGATAAAGTATTCATCTTGTTAATAAGAACTCAAACTACTATAATCTTTATACTTAACTTAGTACAAGTTGAATGCAAGAACAATTCTTTTACCAGAAACTTTCTTATTTCTGCTTCCTCTTAAAATTTAGAACAGAAGACAACCTGAGCCAGCATTCCCATTGACAACAATTGATGGGGCTAAGTAACTACTCACCCTCTTGAGCTGGGCCAGTACCCTCCAGCATGACCTGGCCATCAATTCTTATTTCACATTTGCATAGGCACTTATCAGTCTGGCCTCATGTCGTTACTCTTATGGGCATCTAAGTGTAGGATGAGATCTGCTCTAGTTTTCAGCATTTGCTGAACATGTGCGAAGTCACACGTGCTAGGACTAGTCTTCTAAATGGATATATTAGGGCAATTCTAGGCCATATATCTATACTACTTTAAGAAAGTAAAATCTTGGCCTCTTGGGATTACAAATAAGCTTGATGTGTAGCTTCCAATCAAACTAAAGCACTTGTGAAGAAGAGGCTTAACAAAGCCAGAGCTCTGAAATATTAGACTTGGCTATAAAAGTCTTTTGTTCTAATGAGCCAAAGACAAAATAGGAACCATTAAAGCCAAGCCAGCAAAGATGTGTTTTATTAACAGGACAGAGCAGAAAATCAGAAATTATGAACATGAGTATTTATGGCTGGAAAAGTTTTAAAAAACCTAAAGAAGAATAAGAGAGCAGATGTACTGCTTGAGGCCCCTCAAAATAAAGTATTCTCATTGTCCTTCTGAGTAAGAGAATATCAAGGAAATATATATTTAGTTTTCCTGATCCGGTTCAGTAAGAACAAAAGGGGAATGACTGCTTCACTTGGTGATCCTTCATTATGCCGTCCAGCTCTTGCCAGCTCATCCACTTGGTTCTTATTGCTCAATACTGGTTATGCTTGGCTTAAGTCCCAGTGTATGGGTGGCGTTAGGGTGGGTGGGTTGTGGGGGAGGCTTGAGGCTGGGGTGTGAGCAAACTCTTTTATCTCCTTGAGGGAGTTTAACAAGAGAAGATGTGAATTTGAAATTTTAAAGAGGGAGCAATCTAGAATTGTTAGGCAGAGTTGAGGGTCAATTTGGAAAGTAGTGATCAGGAACATAAAGTTAGACCAATTAGCAATTTTGAAATCTTAAATAGAGATAGTAGATTGATAATAGGCTTAATTGGAGTAGGAAGTTTGAAGTTCATCTCCTTTAATCACTCTTACAATATAAACTTGTTGATTGCTAAAAATCTATTTTCATGAAAACTCAAAAATCATATGTTCATAGGGAGGTCCAAAAAAAAGAAACCCAGATGCAAGTTAATGTGATTATGTTCACAGTGGGACTGACTGTTGAGCATTAATATGACTATCACTTAAAAGAAGATGGGCCTGAGTCGCAGACTTTTATGTATTCAATCACCACATATATAGTTTGTCTCTCACTTGTTTTAAAATTAATAGAAAATATACATATCTATTTTCCACCATTGATCATCAGTAATAATCAACAGAAGTAATAAAATTAATGTGACTGAAAGTTACATGAGATAAAGTTCTTCCAGGCTATGGCAAGTCATGGATCTCAAAGCAGAGAGTAAGAGGATTAAGTCAGAGTAGACAATAGGTGATTTGTATCACCCTGTTTATATGTGCATTTATGTTCTCACATAAGAATATTCCATCAGGTTTTTGTTTTATCAACAATGTCAAACAAACTTGGATACCTCTTCATTAGGCCAGTAAAGGCCATTGTTTCATCTCCAATGCCTGTTGTTGAGGTTACCATAACCGGATGTTGTTTTCTTACTACCCTTATTCCAAAAGTTGTTACATACAACTTTCCCACAGTTACGGAAGTAGAGGGTCATGGAGTTGTCTTGCTTGATATTCCCTCTAAATACAAATAGATGAGACAATTTTCTGGAATTAAGAGATTACCCCATGGGCTTTATATAAAAGCATAAAATGATTTCTGCATAACCACTGTACCTATATTTTGGTATGGCTTCCCTGCAAATACCAACGATAAATAGTGTAGCCTATTGATTTTCAAAGTTTTCCCAGACTCTGCTCCCACAGTGAGTCCTTTAGCAGTAAGAGTTATGGTGGATGTCTAGCTTTACTTTTAGGTTTGCATTAGTCTACCGAGGTGACCATAACAAGATGCCTTAGACTGGGTAATTTCAACAACAGAACTTTATTTTTTGCAGTTTCTGGAAACTAGAATGGCCGAGATCAGGGTCTGTCAATGTTAGGTTTCTGGTAAAATCTCCTTCTGGACTGCAGATGACTGTCTTCTTACTATATCTGAATATACCCTGGGAGAGAAAACTAGAATTCTCTAGTGTCTAGTGTCTCTTCATGTATGGATACTGACCCTATCCCCAGCCCTTATGTCCTCATTTAATATCAATTCAATTCTTATAGGCACTCTCTCCAAATATAGTCACATTGAGGGACTTTTGGAGCCACAATTCTCTCCATAGCAAAGCTTATCCAGTGTTTTACAGTACCAGAGTAGATGAATGCTTCACTGATCATCACCATTGATCTCTGATTTCTTAATCAAGTTGTATATGCTTATGATGCTCAAATGACCAACTGAGAAGGTGTATACAGGGTTAGGTGAGCTATAGGACAGCTTTCCTGCCTCACAAAGTTTGCATCATTGTGGTTGTATATAGTTGAATTCAGTTTGCCAAAGTTTTAAGTTGTGTACCTTTGTGCATAAGTGGTACTTATCTTTAGTTTTCTTTGTCTGGTTTTGATTAATATATCGTTTCATAGAAGATGAGTTGGGAAGTATCCCCTGGCTCTCACTTTTCTTGAAGTTTATGTAATATTAGTTTTTTTTCCCTTTAAATGTTTGGTTAAAGTCATGCATGAAGCCACCTGGTGTTTGAGCTATCTTGAGGGAACATTTTAAGCTACAAATTCAATTTATGTGGTAGATTCAGGGCTATTCAGTTTGATCTGTTTTTTGTTTGTTTGTTTTCAGAGTGAGCTTTGGTAGTTTATATGTTGGAAGGAATTTGCCCATTTTATTCAAATTATTGAGTTAATTAGCATATAACTATTTATAAAATTTCCTTATTATGTTAATAGTTACAGCATTAGTAGTGA
The DNA here is from genome assembly GCF_014898055.3 of Talpa occidentalis. Classification (NCBI taxonomy): domain Eukaryota; kingdom Metazoa; phylum Chordata; class Mammalia; order Eulipotyphla; family Talpidae; genus Talpa; species Talpa occidentalis. The sequence goes on from NW_023604861.1 coordinate 109,160,913, forward strand.
TTTTTATCTCGCAGTACTGGTATTTGTAATTCTCCTCCCCCCCTTTTTTTCCTGGTAGTTGTATTTAAAGGATTATCAATTTAGCTGTTCTTTTCCCCAAATCAAATTTTGGTTCCTATCATTTGCTCTTTTTTTTGTTTTATTTTATTTATTTCTGTTCTTATTTTAATAATTTTCTTTCATTGGGTTTACTTTACACTTTTGTTCTATTTTCTCCTAGTGGAAATGAAAGTCATCTTAATTACCATTCCATTCTGATAGTTCATGTCAAAAACTTCTTCAACACTCCTTTTTTTTCTTTCACACCTTTATCCATTATGCCAGGAAATTCTTTTGTCTACATTTAAAATATAATCCAATACTTCACACCCATTTCTACTGCATTTCAATGTTATCACTTGCCTGAATTTTTGTAATAGTTTGTAACTTGACTCTCATTATCTATCCTTGCCCCCCTATATTCTAAATACACAGCCAGAGTGATCCTCTTTAACAATGTAAGTTGGATTATGTGACAGTTTTCAAAAGCTTCCAGTGACTTCTCATCTTCCTTAAGCCATAGTCCTTACTATGACCTACAAAGCCCTAGATGATCTCATTCTCTTTTAACTCACTGACCTATTCCCTCACAGGGCCTCTATCTCTTAATCTGCCTTATGGAGTCTAACCTCACTTTTCTTCAAACATAGCAGGCATGTTCCCTCTGCATCTTTTGCACAATTTCCTCCGACAAGAAAAATCTTTCCCTATATATTCATATATCATTGCTTAGTCATTTATTTCAAGTCTTTATTCACTTTACCCTTTTTAATTACATCTGAAATTTATATATTCCCCTCCCATACATGCATATATGACCTTTGTAACTCCTGCTTAACCATGTCTGGTTTTATTCTGTTCTGTGTAACTGATTGTCTTTTACATACTACATCTCCTCTTGTTCATAGTATTTGTCTAATTTCCACATTTGAATTTTAGCCCTATATAAATAGATTATCTTTTCTATATTTTTTATGTATTTCTAAGGCCTGAAATAAGTTAAGCTCTAAAGAATAATTGTTGAATAAATTAATGAAACCATTTATATAACCATACAATATTCCATTTTGTGAGGAAAGCTATTCATCCTTATTTGGTTCCCAGGTAGTTATAATAAACTCAGCCATAAATATGAACAGCTGTAGTATTGCCTTGTTCTACATAGTGAACACTTAGTTCTGCTCAGTTCAAACTCTCATCTCTTTGTCAGGTACCATTTGTTCTTCTCTCAGCTTCAGTTCACATCTGTGACTCTTCTTTTGAATACTGCCCTTGGCTCCTGGACACTTGGATAATTCAGGTGTGGTAATATGAAAACCTAACTCCCTATTCAGGTCACAACAAACTTGAGCCATAATTAATACTGCTCTGTTGCCCTATGTCATTAGGCTGATACCACCACAGTGGAACTTTGACATATTTTGCTCCCTTGCTTCAATTTTTGCTTCCCTATTCTTCTTCATATATTTTTTGCTTAGTTTCTCTTGGGGAACTTTTTAAAATAGTCACCTACACATGAATTCTTAGTTCAGAGGCTGCTTCTGATGCCTGATCTATGATAGCCGACCTGGGTGCCTGACCCAAGATAATGTGTAGCTTATATTTCTTAAAAAAAATTGTTAGATAAGCTGTCTTACTCAACAATTTATATTTTAAAAGTTCTTTTTTTTTTTTAAGATTTATTCATTTATGCATATAAGAGCTGGGGTACAGGCCAGAGATGCGGGGGTGAGAGGACTCACCAGAGACAGAGTGGGGAACAGAACAGGCAGACTGACTGAAAAATACACTGCTGAAGGGAGCAACAGGCAACCCACCATGTGGGTTGCTCCCTGGCTTGCCAGGGAGGGGATCGAATTCGTGCTGCAGAGGCTGTGGATTGCTTCATAGTGCGGTGCTTAACCCCTTGCACCACCAGGGAGGCCCCGATATTTTAAAAGTTCTTGACCTAAAGCAAACTGCTAGTGAAGCCTCAGATTCATGTGTAGGAAATAAAAGGAGTTATGTGCTGTTTATTTTATTTAGTTGACAAAGCATAATGAATTTGATATTGGGTAATTGAGTATTACAGATTCCCAATAATTTCAAGTCTCTCAGAAATGTAGGATTTCCTGACATTAGCATCAAAGGAATTTTTTCTGTATACATTTCTCTAACTTCTCTTTTCATTGATAATGTTTTAACAATAACACCCATGCATTCTGGTTTCTAATTATGAGTACTTTTCATCCTAATTATGGAAATGAAATGTACACATATGACAATATTTAGGCAAATGATAAGTTTATTCTGATGACTTTTCTTATCCCTAGGAGAGGAGCAAAATCAACATATTATTCTTAGGCTTATGACTCTTGTCCCTCCAAGTACCTAGAGGGGAGACTAACCAGAAGATATATAAATAAAAGATATTTATTCTTGGGCTATGGCTGAGCAAGAATAGAAATAGGAAACACATTTAGGCAATCACAACTTCCTCGTTTTGGAGACTGGAAGAAAAACAAAGATTATTGTTGAATTTACTTGAATAACTATTCCGTGAATGATGTCCCATTTTTATTCTGTGAGGACCTATATGTAGCTGCAATTATCCCCACGAAGGTAAGTGAGATGAATGTGGAGGGAATGGCATTGTGCTACCGTTTTCTTAATAAGGGCGCTTGCACCTTTTTTATAACTGACTTCACATATACTATGTGAGAATATAGCTGAATAGCTGTTAAATGGAGCAAAGAAGAACATCTCAGCAGTATTAATAATGAGAAGGTTTCCTTAAAGAAAAGGGTGCAGAATTGCTCTTAAACTTACTTTCCCAAACCAAATTTACTTACTGTTTGCTAAGTATTACAGGAAATTATTTGTGTACAATTAAAGTAAGAATTTATTTTGCTTTGTTCATGCTTCATCTACCTGTTTGTTCTTCTGTGAGAATCACAACCTTGAAAATTCAGAATACATGAAATATATCTGGGTAATCTTTGATTAGAACTGTTCAGTCAATGTTAAGGCAATTGAGAAATATTGAACTGAAACTACCAAAATATTCAGCCTTATATTTAAAAAATAACTATTAATTCAATTCATCAATCCCCATTAAAATTCTAGTGCTTTAAATTAATTTACCTGCATCTATAATACATTAAGAAAATGTCTAAAGTTGTGCTTCTTTAACAATTCAACAATGCTTCTTTGGTTCTTTCTCTCTTGCCATTTACTAACTGTATCACCTTGGGCAGGTTACTTAAATCTCTTTGTTTCAGTTTCTTCAACTCAGCAATGGGCAAATAATCATACATTGCAGTGAGGATTTACTTCATTTCAGCACTTCCATTGATGAAACTCAATTTCAACCTCTGACTTACTGGATCTGATTATCTCTACAGAGACATTGCAAGCCTAAGAGACTAAGCAAAGAAGATAGAATGTAGCACTTCCTCATCCCTATCCCCCACCACCCACATACTCCTAAAAGATTCTTACCATTTCAGGAGCTCTTATAAAATCCCACTAGTGCCTCTGTCGCTCCCCATTTCCCAGCAAATGCAAACTCAGAGCTTGGGATTTAATTAATATAGTCTTCATTTACTTTTCAGTCTTACTTGCCATCATTTTCCATTGCTTCATTCCCATGGATTAGTTACTGTTTTCTGATTTTTCCAACTTTACATGCATCCTGGTATGTTCTTCCTGAACTTCTTTGACTGCTAAAATCATGCTTATATTTCAAAATTCACCCTAGATTCTCTTTTACAAAGTCAAAGACTTTTTCCAGCATTTACACCTATCTACATTCGTTTCTCACCCTCCTCCTCTGCCTAGCAGACCCAACAGAATTGTTTATAACCTCTTTGTCAATTTAACTTCAGAGCAATTTTGACTGTATCATTGTGACTATTTGTATCAAATTGTGACTTCACTTTGCAATATAGTCATTTATGTTCTTGCCTTCTCTTCTTTATTAAGTTTAAATTTTTTTGAAACAGAAGTGATGCTCACCCATGTCTGTTTCCTTGGAAATACCAACCATAGTGTCTTGTTAGAGGTAAGGCCACAATACATATTAGGTGATTAGAATTAAAATTTCCTCTTCACTAGGCAAGTCAGAGTCTCTGACTCTGCCCACATCCATCTTTCATCTATAATCTACCAATGTTCTAAACTAAAAACTTAGCCTGTACCCCCCCCACTTCCTATTTGCTTATGTACTTTACTCAACATCAAAAGTCTATCTGTGGTATAAATTGCCAGAAGGAGAGAAAGATTTTGATTACAGTTGTTGCTCTTGCTCTTTGTTGGCTTCCACAGGGTTTGTTTCTTTATTGAGGCATTCTCCCAGTAGTCACATACCCAGCTAATGTTTACACTTATAATTATTCATGTCATTAGCAAATTTATTTCACCTCTCATTAGAATACACTAAAATGGTCATACTAAAATAGAACAACAAAACCAATAATACATCACATACAATCTACTCAGATAATCTGAAAAGAGCAGAAAGGATTTAACTTCAAAGGATGAAAGCTGCTCAAGTTAAGACAATTCTGCCAGGTTATCATATTGCCTTTAGTAATTTGTTTGAGAAGAATGAGTGCAGGTTCTGAAGTCAGAAAATGAAATGAGAATTAATCATGGGAGGATGTCATGGTGCTGCAGAAAGTAGAAACCAAGAGGCAACTGACATTTTTTTTCAACGGGACCTCAGATTAACTATGCCCACAGGGAGTTTGTGGAATTGTACCCAAGACTTAATAGTAATAGTGACATTTTTTGAAAAGGAGATTTCATCACCCTTGCTATCTGAAACTCGGGAGTTATGTTTCCACATCTTGTAAAATATATGGCCCTTCGAGAGAGAAATAACTCAATTGTATTTTGAAACGTTCATGAAATCTTTCATCTATGTAAAGAGGAAACTTTATTGATTCATTTGTTCTAGAAACATTCCAGTGACAATCTACTATATGCCTGCCTCTCTTCTAGGACAGGGGATATAATAATCAAAATTTATAAAGCTCTTTATTTGCATGTACTTACTTTCTAATGGTAGGAGCCAAATAGAAAATCAATATAAATAAAGTATATAAACTTTTTAGATATGCAGGGGAAGGAAGGTAGATTTTACAGAGAATATGGCTATTAAGCACATACTTAAGGTAATCCATTTGCATACCTAGGGAAAAAATTAATGCCAAAATATAAAGGATCTGAGGAGTGAGTATGCTTGATTTGTATAGGAAAAGCAAGGAAGTCATTCTGAGTGGAAATGCGTGAGAAATGAAAGAGTAGTAGGAAATGAGCCATATGGATCTAAATAATACAAGGCTTTGTTAGTCATTGATGGAACATTGGTCTTCACCTGAAATAAGAAAATTTTGAGCAGAGGAGTGAGATGATATGATTTATTTTTACAGAATCATTGTCTGCTTTGTTGAAAATGGACAGCAGGAGGGCAAGGGTAGAAAGAAAGACAGCTGGTAACTTGCACAAGCTCAATTGTAATGGAAGAGGTGAGAAGTGGTTGGAATCTGGATTTGTACATGGATCTGGAAGATACGTATATATGGAAAAAGGATTAAATGATAAAGTTTTTTAGTTTGACCAGTTGCCAGTGTTGATAAATGAGTTATCCAGGGATAAGGAACAGTTGTAGACATAAGAAGAAACTAGGTTTGAGAGAAAGGATTTGCTTAAGGTGGGAATACTTGAGCTTTATGCAGTAAATAGTTTCATTTACATAAAGCATGGTGAGTATGAAACAATTCCCTTTATCTATTGTTTCCCAGTTCCCCCACTCACTTGAGATGGCTCTCTGATGTTCTGCCATTTTTATTATTAGTGAAAATAATTTAATTGCTTTCCCAAAGAGCAGAACTGGTGTGACAATACCTAAAATCAGTGCCAACATCCCACCTGACTGACTGGAAAAGGCAGGTTTCCATGTCTGATGCCCCCAGCAGAGAGAGACTGGCTGCTCAGGTAATGTGGGTAGCCCAGATTCAACCTTCTTATCATTTTAGGCCATTGCAGACTGACCAGACTGATTGCTGGTTGAAGCTAAACACAAGGGAGTAGAAATTTGTGATTTTCAAAAGCCATTCATCCAAGTAGGTAGGATAGTAAACAGTTTACTGCTTTCAAAAGGAATTAAATGTACCAAACCTTAAAATCAAGGCAATTAAAGGTAATAGTCTCAGAACTGAAGTACCACCATTGTTGAGGGAAAAATTGTTTACTTTTACTTTTCATTCTGAGTCTGTCTCTGCTATTGACTTAATATGTGACCTTAGTGCAGGCAATTCACCTCCCTCTGTCTCATCATCTTTTGAACTAGAATAATAACATCAATTTTTCTTTTAAGGCATGTTAGGAGGAATGGGTGCTTATTATAAAGAACACTCAGTTACTTAGGCTCTGCTTACATGAATATTTTCATGAATATTTTGAAGAAACACTGAATTATAAGCATTTGTATTTGGCCTTGGAGGCACCTCTTAAGTTGTCTGTAGTTCAGTAGCTGAGTTTGATTTAACCAAATCACCTAGGCCTTCTTGTGTGTTTGTTCACTTCTGTTATTTTAGCCATGGCAAATAACATAGGGGAGTAAGAATCTTCTGAGAGAACCTAGATTTTGTTTGGTTGCAAACCTTCCCTTTCAAAAATATCCCAAAGGATGGAGAAATCCAATCTGATCTCCCATGTTTTTGAGATCACTGTCCACATTTCTTCCTATTATTATTCTATGTTAAGTAGGTTGTTCAAGGTCATAAAGTTAGAAAGTTGTGGCATTGCACTATTATCATTTCATATTTGTTGAAGACCTTTAGTGCTTCATTTCATTCCCAAAATACTGTTAATTATTTTTTTTATATTGGCTAAAAGCACAAACATTGCAAATTCTTTATGGAACAGAATCAAGGCAAGTTCTCCCATAGTACCATGTGTGAGTACCGAGGGTAGATGTCATTTCTTATGTGTAATTAGGATAGATTTAAATTAATGCTGATTGAGTTTGCAGAGTTGATATGTTCTTATTGCAAAATCGGGGACACCAATTTTATAAAATGTTTACATAATTTTCTTAACATCTATATGGTTAATATAATTATCATTCACACTGTGGTATTTCTGAAAGTAGGGGCACAGACCTTAATGGGAACTACCCTATACTAACAAAAATATCTAACCAGTTACCTTGTTAACATAATGTAAGTAACTGGTAAAAGATTTTTCAGCTCCTAAACATTTAATACAGGAAGAAATAATGTGAAATGTTAATATTCTCACTATTTCTTTCTCAGTAAGCACAAACTCTTGCATTTTTTTCTCTTGGCACATCCAGGAATGAAGAATGTTAAGTTCTTCATAGAAAGTTCTTAAATCTTTGTAACTTAACATTTTGTAAAAGCTGATGCAGAAATACCAGCCAAATCATTTCTGCAGGTTTAAACTAAAAAGTGAATAAAAATCTGTAACCCATCCAAGGTTTTAAAAATGTCAAACATTTGATAAATTGTTATTATAGCTATATAAACCATTTCAGCTCCTTACCCTTCATTTTTATCTTCTGAACACACATGCCCTACACACCGTGAACACACACAGACATACAAACACTACACACTATCAAAATCATAGATAGCTAGGTAAGAAGTTTGAGTGTGCTAGATCTGAGTGTGCAAATGGAGTGACTACAATTTAATTAAAGCTGGAATCATTTGTAAACCATAACCTTAGGTCTTCTCTAAAATATATATTGATTGAACAAGTCATCCAGTACATACAGGATCGGTTTTTACTTTGAAAAAATGAAAAAACAGGGCCTCCCTGGTGGCACAGCAGTTGAGTGTTGGGCTGCAAAGCTGCCCTCAGCCTCTGCAGCACTGGTTCACTCCCCAGCCACCAGCAAGGGTCCCACATGGTGCACAGACCTCTCCTACCGTGCCCGCTGCTCCCCTCAACAGTGTACTTCAGTCCTTCTGCCTGTTCTGCTTCCCACTCTGGCTCTGGTGAATTCTCTCACCCTCCCGTGCTTCTGACTGTACCCAGTGCTTGTATAAATAAATAAATAAATCTTTAAAAAAAAATGAAAAAACAAGAGATTATGCAAAAAATCTCCCTGAGTGCCAGTTATGCCAAAAGGATTTTATAATACATAGAAAACTGATCTAATTGTAGCTTAACAGTAAATAATGACTGGTAAGGGTACCATGCAATAACAAATTTTGCTGGTTTTCTTGCTTTTAGAAACTACTGCAGGCATAGCTTAATAAGGAATTAGTTCCTGACAAGGCAAGCACTAAAAGCTCAATCACTGCATGATAAAACAGTTATTTCCATGTCACTGCAGGAAAATCCAGTAAATCTAAAAAAATTGGAAGGTGATATATGGAGGCAAGTAAACTGAACCCCTGCTGTATTTAAGCTGCATAGTTTGAGATAAATGGCATCCACTGGGAAGCTGAAATGACAGCAAAGCTCAGAACTAGGCCTGTATAGCTGGTGTGAGCAAGAGTAATACCCACTAGTACTTGTGTTGGATAGCTGACTTACATTTAGGGAAAGACTTATAAGCACTCCTGTGTCTATGCACAAAATGCCTTTTATATGTGTTATACCACTGATGTCATACACACACACATGTACACACATAAGCACATGCATACACATGTACCTTGGACACCTTGGTAATGTTGCTCTATTAATAATAGATCTTAGCAATAATTTCAGACATATATAGGAAATATTTTAACATGGCTACTTTATTTATGGTCAATTAAAATTTTATCCTGTCTTGACAGAGTACATAATTAGCATTGGGAGGCTCGTGGGGCTTAATGGCCATGTAATGGATGAAAAATTTCCACCTTTTAAATTCTGGTCCTACAAAATAGTGACTTTTTCTTCATGAAAAATTGTAAGAAAATGAGCTAAAAATAAGATCTTCCTTTTGGAGAACAGGTCAGTGAATGTGAGAGTTCTCAAAAAGCATTTGATATTATACAGCCGCTCCACAGGACATGTCCTGATTCAGATGCTTAACACCTGAGGTGAAACTTGCCTTCTTCATTCAGAATCTGGTACAGATGCTTTCATTCTAAGTCTTCAGAAAAATATCCATTCCAAAAATCTCATATGAAAAGAATATTGCTACCCACACCATGAAAATACAGAAGTTCCTCTATGGAACAGCTGCATGAGACATTTACTTCATCTATGATCTTTCTCTTCCATTTCAGACTGAATTAGATGCAGCCATTAGGCTATAGGATGAGAGATGAGCTTAGGTGATTCATGGTTGGTATTTTGAAAAGTTCCACCTCTTGACCCCCAACCCATTCCCTGGTTCCTAATAAAATTAACAGCAAAAATTCTGCATTTTGTATAAACAACTTGCTTGCTTTTACCAGAAGATGGTTAAGTTCATTGGTTTTATTATTTATTGGTTGTCTAGCATATGCAGTTTTGGATCGACCATAGACAGACTAAACAAATATTTTTAATGAACAGGCTGAAAAATTACATCGATACAATTGACAAGTGTTATAATGTACAAGAACAGTATACTATGGGGGACTAGAGAATTTGTATGTACTCTTGATCATAAGAACAAAACTGTGATATTTTAGGGGGAGAAACATTGGAAAGATAGCATGGTATGGTGGAGGGACTGGAAAACTAGTCTTGAAATCAGGCAGGAATGAAGAAAGCAAAGACTATACTGTAGAATAAAATCTAGTCTTTTGGCCTTGCAGCCCTTATAATCAACCTGGTCTGTCAACTGCTTTGTATCAATCATTACAAATTCAAAGTTCTGGGAACAAGAGTATTGGGAGCTTTATCAAAATTTAAGTCACATACTTGTCCTTGGGTCATCGGAAGTTGTAGGTAAGGCAAATTTGTCTTGCTAGCTTCCTGCTAGTTTTGAGACAGGACATTGGGAATCCTTTTCCCCAAATTACTGTGCTCAATGACAAATTCCTCAAATGAAGAGCAAAGAGTTAGTAAAAAGGGTAAAGGACTAGATATGGATCAGTCAGTGGTTCTCTCTGATTCTGTCTTGTTTCTTTAGACTGTAGGACAGACAGATTACTTTAAAAAATGACAACTTTGTGTTCATTTAATAGTTTATATTAGATATCTGATTTTTTCCACATAAAATTCACATTTCTGACATGCAAATAACTTAATAGCATTCAAATTATTTTGCATTAAATGTTATATTTTTTGAGTAGTGCATTTATTTTCTGTTGCTGCAGATTCATTGCTCACTTACTGGTTTTATTTCATTTTATTTTTACTGATTTACCATTGGCTTATAAAAGTATATATGTTTCAATAGTATGACTTTACATCTCAATAAATGTATATACTGCACTGCACCTGTCACCAAAGTTAGAGTACACTGGTTTTAAACAATATATATTTATTGCCTCCTAATCCTGTAGGTTTAGAGATATGACATAGATATTACTGGGCTAAAATCAGTGTAAGCGGAGCTGTATTCCTTCTAGAGCCTCCAGGAAAAAGTCCTTTATTTGCTCTTTCAAACTCATAGGCACTGCCCACATTCCATGGCTCATGATTCCCCTTTGCCCTCTTCAAAGCCAGTAATGTCTGGTGGACTCCCTCAGTGCATCATTCTGACTCTGCTTCTGCCATTGGATTTCTTCTTTTGATTTTCTCACTCTCCTACATTTGAGGATCTTTTTAATTAAATTGAGTCCACCCAATAATCTAGGATAATCCTCCTATTTTAACATCTGCTGATTTGCAACTTTAATTCCATCTGCAACCTTTGCCAGGTTAAATAGCATATTCACAGGTTCTGGGTAATAGGATGTAGATATCTTTGTAAGTGCTTGATTAACATTTGCTGGGTATCATAACCACAGTTGCAGAATCTCCATGACACAATCATAGAACTCTAAATCTGTATTCCCTGTTGTTGAATTCACTGACTGTGTAATGACCATGATGTTTGGATATAGATATTTTTGCTCCTAGGTTCAGCTCTCTACTTCCATGTCACAAATGTTCATAATCAGCATTCCCTAGGTCTCTTTCAGAAGTGCAAAATATGACATAAATCTTCATAACTACAAATGATCTGAATACTCTTATCCAAAGAAAATCCCTTTCATAAACATTCTAGTTCTTATACCAAAAGTTTAAAGTATTTTTTGTTATTGCTCCTAATTTGCTACTTTTCAGATGAGAAAAATAAAGACCAAAAAAACTAAGGATATAGCTAATGAAGTTGGCATGAAACTCAAACCATGCCTCCTGCCTTCACAGCCATGTTATATCTATCAACCAGTCTCCCCAACATAACAGCTCCTTAGTGCAACATGCTTTTGGGCTCCTACATTAACATTGCTTCTGCACAGAATCCATATTATTCATGAGGATCATTGCTATTTCCTGTTCACCGGGTCCAAAACCCATCTGAGCTTCTCCTGTCATTGGGAATCTTCCCCCTCCTGTCCAAGCCCCACCAGCCTGTCTGCCCAGCCATGCTGGAGCAGGAGAGTAGGTTTATTCTGGCTCCAGTCATGATCTTTTATTCTTCAGGTGGGAGGGAGTGAGGGTGAGAAGAAGGGAGGGGAAGCAGGCTCTCCTAGGCATGTGGAAAGCTTTAGTACCCTTCTCTCAGTGATACCTGCTGCTTTGCTTTTGTTAGAAATCACACCAGCCCGACAATATCAACCTGCAATCTCCAGTCACAATCAGATCACACTCTTATTTCCTGGGATTCTAAGAGGAACTGATGCTTCAGAAAGTTATAAATATAACACTTTACAAACTGAACTGGATGCCCAGGGAGAAACCCCCTGCAATTAGCAACAGGACCTTGTGCTGATTAGATACGAGGCTTTCAAAGAGTTTAGGACATATGTTGTCAGGGGTTGAGCACATACTCCTGCCCTTCCTAAAATTACTTCAATAGCACAAAAGATTGACACAAGTTAGATCTTTCTTAACAAACCCACATTAAAATTATACAAGTATTCTACAAGTTTCACACTCCTTTAAATTACATGATGGTATTCAATTCTCACAGCAGTCTATGAAGTAGCCAAGAGGATTGTAAGGATCCCTTTTAAAAGACGAAGATTTTGAGGCCTATCATACATAACTGGTGAATGGCAGAGTCAAGAATATATTCCAAGGTACTGATAGCTTCTCAAGTCAATATTTCTTTCCTATGCTATATTACTCTCATCACTTACTATTCACTTTCTGCCTTTTTTTTTTTTTTGACTTTCCCATATAACTGGGAGGGCTTTAAAAGAATTGAAGTGACAGTAGACTCCACATCACAGACTTGCCTTTTAAAATAAAGCTTTGAGTGACAACATAGTTACTCAAAGTATATTTACATTAGGTGGGTTCATTGTTCTCAGTAAAAATTCTTCTACCTCTTCAATAAATATGTAATGTTTGCCAACCTTGTAACTGCTCTGTGCTAAGTGCTAAAAGATCTTGCAATAGAGAAATTAAGGTTACTATTTCTACAGGGCTTATACTGGGTGAAGGGAAAAGGTGGGATCCTTGGAATACTGGCAATACATTAATTTTTAAAAGAAATAGGTGCAAATTAGTGCAATGGGTGTTCAAAGTATGGAAAAAGTAGAATTGGGCCTTGACCTGAGCTTGAAGAATTTAAATAGGGATAAAGGAGGAAAACAGACTTCATTTTAGTTTTTATGTTGGGAACACCTTTAACAAAGACCCAGAAGAGGAAATCAATCTGCTAATAGGTATCTTGAGGTTCTGGCAGCTCTCCAATTTTCAGAAACCTTGTACTTTAGTCTGTCTTTCCTTCATTGGATGGATGGCAAGGCCTTAACCTCCACCCTTGCAAAACTTGCCACTAAACTCTTGACAATAATCAGTCTGAAAATACTCAGTTTTTAGTGTGAGTCCAAAATGTCTGTGCTGCCCATCTAACTGTGCTTCCCAGGACACTCACTGCTCCTTTGCCTCATGTATACACACTCTTGAAGGAATAAGATTATTTTTACAAACAGTGGCATACCACTTTCGCAGAGAATATTAACATATACCTTAAGTAAAACTTCGTTATGTAAAAAATTGCTGGTATGCTCAGGAATTTAGGAAGAGACTTGTCACGTTTATATCTATATCCATTTTCTTCCTCCAGACACATGGGAAGGTTATCATTCTTTGTCCCCTTCTTAAAATTGAATAGGGTTGTTCTGACCAATAGGTTACAGGTAGAAGTGACATAAGTGACATATGTCACTTTCAGATCGAAGCATTTAATTCTGACAGGAGACCCTCAATTATTTTTCACCATAACCCCACAACTGGCAAAATCCATCTTAATTCCCACAATGAGGATGCCAAGGAAACTGGGCTCCTGATCTAGGTGTGATTGATGGATAACTTTGAATGAGAAATCTACCTTTATTGCTTCAACCATTAAAATGCTGGAGTTGAATTACTTCTCAGGACAGTGTAGCCTACTCTGAATGCCTTAATTTAAATGTTTCAGAAAGAATAGTTGGAATAGATTTAGCCTGTGTTAACCCAGTGTCTGATTCTCACCAGTCCCTCTTTATTTTCCTTAAACTCCTGAACTTATACTACTTATTATACTCATGGTGGGTTATATATTGTCCCCTATCCAACTTGATATGCATTTTTAAAATAAAGATTTATTTACTTATGCATACAAGAGCTGGGGTGCAGGCCAGAGGTGCAGGGGGTGAGATGATTCACCAGAGACAGAGTGGGGAGCAGAACAGGCAGATTTACTGAAATACACTGCTGAGGGGAGCAGCGGGTGATACAGAAGAGGTCTGCTGTGCCATGTGGGTCACCTCCCTTGCTAGAGATCAGGTATCAAACTCTTGTTATAGTAGCTATAGATATCTTCATAGTACTGAGACTTAACCCTTTGCACCACCTGCGAGGCTCCTTGATAGTCATTTTGAAGTAGTTCATGTGATAAAGAGAATTGTCTTGTCAAAGAAATTGGTCCAAATCCTAGGTAGCCAGGCATGAAGTAGAATCTAGGTCCACAGACCTCTTGATGCCCTAAATGACAGCATGTTTCCTATTTCTGGATCAAAGGGGATAATCTCTCCTACCTCCTTTTAGGAAGATCTAGGTACCAAACAAAACAATACAAAAGTATAAAATATTGGTTCATAGACCTTGGTAGAAGTTGACAAAACATGAGTCCTACTTTTCTAACTGGGCCAATATATGTAGGCAGGAAAATGGAAAACTTTAAACTTTTAGTACTTTTTTTTCTTCCTGTTCCAGATACACTTCCTTTCTGTCACCCTTAAAGTTCTAGCTATTCTGGCTTGTTAGAGACCTTCTTCATTATTAGAGTACACTTGGTTGCCATAGCAATTGCTTCCTACTCTCACATTTTATTGCACTTATAGTAGCTATGGGCAAAAGGTTTGGGGAGGGGGCTATGAGGGAGAAGCATGATTTTATTTTTCCTCAAGTAGCCAGGCTTTCTAATCTGAGAAACTTTAACTCCCCCTAAAAAGAAGCAGTCTCGTAGCTAGGAATAGCATAGGTGGAGCTTTGCATGGAGACAGATTGCTGACTTCCAGGCTGCGACTTGCACAGTGCACAGCGCTTCCCTGGTGCAGGAAGGATTACATCATCCCCCTGTTAACACCTTCCTCTCAGTCTTCAGCATTTATATTAAAGAATAAAAATGTTCATAGGTCCTCTATCAGCAATGAAGATGCATGAAGCAGCAGAAGTTGAGAGGGGCTACTAAAGTGCTTTTCTATGGTCACCAAAAACAGGATGTCATGGGGACCATGAACCCCAAAGTTGTAATGATGATAATAATAGCATTGCACATGTACATAGTGCCTTTCCCTTTCAGTTATTTTTACATGAATTGCCTAATTTTTAATTTTTTTGTTAATGATACTTAATATTTCCATTAACTTTAGTATTTCCTGCATATGTCTTAATCCATCTCTTTTGTCATTTTCTCAACAAATACTTTCATACCTACTTCTGAATGATTATTCGTATTGAACAGAAATCACTGTAAAGCATCTACTTGTGAACTCTCTATGCATCAGTCTTATGCCACCAAACAAATCTTAATATTTGAAAATACATCTGTAGGCAGCCCTTGTGGCTCACAGAGGACCCGCTCATGGGAAATGCTCCAAAATTGTGGCAGGCTGATTGAGATTCACATTTTATCTAGTATTGTCACTAAACATGAGACATTGGGACTTGAAAATCAACTGTTTGTCACAGTCAGTAACATTTTTTATTCCTATATTAAAAAGTACAATTAAATTTCCCTTTCTCAGAATGATATTAAACATAATCAGACTTTATAAATACTTCTTCAATATTTTTGCAGGAGGAAAAATCTGCTACTTTCAACTGTAATTTTTAAATGTTCAATATGTATAGACAAGCTGCTGTATTTTATATAAATGAATGTATTCATAGAACAAACTTTAAATTTCAGAAAAACAACACAGATTGCAGAAGTTTAAATTCCTGTTCATATTCCAGTAGCAATGAGTAATGTGTCCATTTTGGGAATAGTGGCAAATGATTGAGGAGGAGTACATTTCTACACTTGCTTGAGGTTGCTATTTTATAGGCAAGCATTTGTAGTTGGTGACTCAAGACTGAGAGAGGTAGGTAGTTACCCATTCTGTTTTCTAAATTCTGCTTTCCTTGCTCCATCTGTTCTGGACTCATGCAGAGATCTTCTCTAGGTAACACTACCCTCTACTGGGTGGAGCCAGAACTCTTCCTCAGGCTTTTCCTGCAGCAGCAATGCACTATGGAATTCAGGTTCCAAGAGAGACCTTAGGGTCTATTTTACAATTGAGCAAACATATCCAGAAAGGACAATGGTCAAGATTATGACTTTTGACAATTTATATGAGAGACCAGTAAAAGAACTTTGCTTTCCTTACGCTTAGATGATTAATTCTCCTCACCCCCCCAAAAAATATAGAATAAAACAGAGGCTCAGAACACAACACACACCAGAAACTCTAAATGTAACACTTGCAGCTGTAGGAACACTTGTTAAGTAATAACACATCTACTGTTGCATGAATTACTTGTACTATATAAATCTAGTTTGTGTGTTAGTCAAGATTATCATACACCTTTGCATTATTGTTAAAATCACTGGGAAAGAACTGCCTTTTATCTTTCTTTGAAAAATATTTCACCATTCACTGCTTCAACAAGAATTGTCCTCAAATGAAACATTGTCCAAAGGAGTTAAGGGATTTTTGTTAATGGGCACATTTTAAAAGTAAGATATCTTTAATCAAAGGAATTTAATTAGTATACTTTCTCTTTCTTGTACATTTTCATGAAGTGCTATGTATTTAGTTCTGCTTATACAGAGTTAGTCACAAAAACAGATAGAGAAGTCATCCGCATTGGAAGGGGGGATTTGAGTGACCAAAGTACCGTATGACCCAAGTGTCCTTTCATAATTTAAATGAATATCAATATCACTTCTCTAGTACACACTTAAGAACAGAGACATAGGAAGACCACAAAATGAGTGCTTCCTAGCCTTTAACTTATAAGAATGACCCTCATGTCCTCACTTAATGCCTGTTTTCTTTTTTCCTAAACAGCAATAGGCATGTGCACATGTAGGATACAAAGTAATAGCAGTGGCATGACAGAAAAGAGGAGGCAGAAAAGAGGAAATAAAAGGAATAAATACAACTAAGAGTAGTTTAACTCCCAAGATCTCTAACAAGCCTTTGCAAAGGAAACAAAATTTACACACATATCAGTAGTCTAATAGCTGATTTTATAATGATGATGTAGAATGGTTAAAAAAAAGTTAAGTAGTGTTCTGTTTAACCCAATTTAGAGTGAAGAACAGTTTTATGTTCTCTAGTTATTTGAATTTCTATTCAAAAAGTCAAAATTAATAGGAACATCATGAATTCATCCTCAACTGTTGAGAAAATTCAACTATCCAGAAGAAGCCATTAAATTAAGGGAACTTGATGGAATCTTTTTTCTTACTAGTTCACTGTATTCCCCATATTAAAATATAAACTTTCTTTTTCAAGTCATTCAACAATACAGTAAATGCTTAATCTACTATGTGTCAGGCAGTATTCAGTTACTAAAGAGATTATACATGTCAAAACAGACACAAGTCCTGATCCTCATGGAGGGCTAGTAGGGGTTGAGTAGAGGTGGGTAGTGCAGCATACTGAGGAGGGAATCTTGCCCAGGGGAGGAGATGAGAGAGGGATAGATGGATGGGTATGTGGAAAAGGTTAATTTCCCCCTATTATTCATTTTACTCCCAGTCTATTTTAAAGTATAAGACATACTTTTATGGAACATTCAATGTAAAAAAAGGTAAATCTCTAAGGTGGATTTTAGTGATAAAAATAAAAATTCATTGGATTCTGCTCTCATTCTTAATGAGAAATCACATAAATGTTCAGATTTCCAGTGTTTGCTCTTTCCTTGCATGCACCTATTGATAAAATTAAAAAAAAAAAGTGTGAGGATTATTATGAACTTAATGCTTAAGTCCCCCCAAATCCACATGTTGAAATCCTAATCCCAATATGATGATATTTGGAGGTGGGGCCTTGGGGAGGGGATTAGGTCATAGGGTGGAGCTCTTATGAATGGCATTAGTGCCCTTATTAAAGAAACCTTTAAGAGCTGTCTCACCTCTGCTTTGTGAAGATATAAACAGAGTTTGGCTATCTGCAACCCAGAAGAGGGCCTTCATCAGAACTCAACCATACTGGCACCCTGATCTTGGACTTCCAGTTTCCTCCAGAACTGTGGGAAATGCATTTGTGTTGTATATAAATCACCCAGTCTATGGTACTTTGTTATAGATTTCTAAACCAAGACAAGGATCTTAGATTTTAGTACCTGTCTGGACTGCTATGCCAAAAATGTCATAAATTGGGTGACTTAAACAATGGAAATGTATTTCTGTATTCCAAGATCAAGTAACTGGCATATTTGATATCTGGTGAGAACCTGCTTCTTGGTTCATAAATAGTTGTCTTTTCTGACTTCTGGGGATACTTAATCCGATTCATGAAAACTCTACCATCATGACCCAATCATTTGCCAAAGGGCCAACATGGAAATGCCATTATATTTCTGATTAGGTTTCAATATATGAAACTTGGAGAAAAAAAAATTCATCTATAGCAATGACCAATTTTTCAGTCTGAATAAATATTATTCTAAGAGGATCCAGAATTCTCTAGAGTTCTGAGACTGACCTGAGAAGTTCTACCATCATTGCTTTTAGAGTCAGACTTTGGATATAAGCAAGTCTAAGTAATACCTAAGAGACTAAAAATAAAAGGTGCTTCCTAACTTTTTATAGCCCTTGTGTCATATGTATGCATGTAAACACACATGCATTCACACACATTCTCAAACACATAGACAACCCACAGCTCTTGTATGGAAACAGTTGCAGTTCAAGCTGGTAAACCTTTCCATTGAGCATTCTTCCATGCAGATTAAACCTTTCTTTGATCACAAGTTCATAGAGAACACTTAGATTAAATAAATGAAGAGATCCCATTACTGTCATTTATTTCTGCACATATAAGGAGAAAAAATCCATTCTCACATGAAATTGTAATGCTGATTACCCTTCTCTGCTCACTCGAAATCCAATCACTTAGCACAATCCATCAGCATTCAGATACATAGAAGATTACAGTTTCATAAATTGAGACAACATAATTCAGTGCCTTGACACTGCATTTCCTATCAATTATGGTTGTCATAATCTCAAGTATTAAGAAGGAATGGTATATGAACCTGAAGACTGTTAAAAGAACCATGCTTATTTTATTAATTTTTTTTAAAATTTAATTTTATGCATTGTACTTCTGTAATTCCAGAAAGAGAACCAGTGATATGGGTACTGTAGCATATCTGGACACTGGCTCTTGCCTGCTGCTTTAAATACTACTTGACCAAACGCTTACATGATCTATGACCTTGATGAATCTTTACTTTATTTTTGCTTTGTACTTAAAGACATTTAAATGGACATAGACTGTTTTATCATTGTGCTTGAAAGATAACCCTGATGAGTGTCCTAGGCAAGTTACTTTTCTGAGCCTAAGTCTCTTCATACACAAAATGGGACAATGCCCACCTTCTTGGATAATTATGCATATAGATTATTATTACTGTCATAAATAAGGTAACATTAGATAATAAGAGTAAATGAGACTTGTTTGCTCTTTCCTTCACATGGGATTACCCCAGAAATGTCTGTGTAAGAGTCAAGAATGTGTTTTAGTTACCAATGTGTCTTTCTTCATAGCATCCCCTCTTTTTTTTCCACTGAGATAATTGTAATGAAAGAGAAAATAATGAAGAAAATCACTTAAAATTCTGCCACTCATATACTATATTCTTATTGATCAAAAAAAATATCAAATATATTCCAGTCATTATTTTAGGTTTGGGGACCACAGCACTAAATGAAACAAATAAACTGCCCTCAAACTACAATGAAGAGATCCTATTTACTGTAATTTATTTCTACACATATAAGGAGAAAAAGGCCATCCTTGCATGAATTATATCCTAATTACAATTTCAGATAGTGTGTTTGCATGTGACTGCTCTCTCACTCCTCTCCAACACAATTTCTCCTCTATATACAGACATATAACATAATTGCTATAGCAGTAGTCACACTTTTTATTCTATTTCTTTCATTTGTTATTACACTTCCATGTTATTAACTGAATAACTTTAATATCAACACAATATATCATGGAGTTGATGCAGTATAATTTAATCCCCCAGATCCCTAATGTTAGAAATTTAGCTCAAGTTTCTACCCCCAATTATGATGAATATTCTGAAACAAGTAACTTTTCTACTTTGATAAATACACTAAGTTGGGTTCACTGGGTCAGTGTGTAAGAGCATGATTTGCCAGACCATTTGGGTCAAAATATGGAAACAGCATGACTCATCATTTTTCATTTGATTCTCTCCATATAGTTTAAAAACAGTATATAATTTAGTACTCAAATATGTGAGACTTACACATAATACAATAAGAATTTAAATGGCATTCAGTTAAGAGGGGAAGAAATATAGAGACAAATTTTAGGTATACATCTCTTAAGAACAAAAGCAGTGGGATCCAAAGAAAAGGGGTGTGTGGCCCAGAATAACAGAGGCTGTCAAAATGGGCAGAGTGGCTTGAGGTTTTATAAAGGCCACAAATGTGGGTGGATAAACTTGAACATGATCTAATGAATGGAGAAAAGTAGCTGTTACTCAACAGGAGAATGGCACAAAGCAAGCAGTGTTATATAATTTGTAAAAGCAATATTGTCTTCTTGCTCTAGGGAAGCTGACAAACCTGGCTACCATTTAATTTCATTGAGCATTTACAATTGTTATTAAATCAAAATGTCCCTGTCACTGTTCCTCAGGGTATGTGGAATATAAAAAACGTAAAGCAGGATCAAGCCCAGTGAGCTGATGGGGTATATACTGAATGGGACAAACTTGCTCATGCTTGAGTCTCAGATGATGAAGAAGCAGCATCAGTAATACCCAGGAAGGGAGTGGTAGCTTTTTATGATGAAAAAAATTCTTCATGTTCCTAGATTAGCCAAATGTAGTCCCTCCATTCCAGGTAATTAAACATCTACTCATTAAATGAGGCAATATTAACAACTCATGGATATATCAGGCCAGTGTTCAGATAGTATAGATAAGATTTTTGCTTTTTCTGTATTTTCCCCTCATTTTTAAATAGTTGAAATTGACACACTGAGCAGTAAACTGACGACTTGAGGCTAGTAGTGATTAGATACCATTCAGGCTATTTGTTTTCAGTGGGTAGATTAAATATGTATACTCAAAGTAAGCAAAAAATGTTTGGAGGACAGAACTTTTTCACTTTATACTTCCCTTCCTCCAATCTAAGTACGGAATAGTGCCTGAACTGGCACCTAATCACATAGTACCTGATCATCAAATATTTAACTAATAAAGGAAGAAAGCATTATAATAGTTGCTCATTAAATATTGAATGACTTTGCTTGGTTTATACATTTTCTTTCTCTAAATATTTATGACAAGAACTTGGTAAGAATTAAGACTTGTTTTTCCCTCTATCATAATGAGGGGTGCTTTCAAGAAGAGGATAGAAAGGAGAAAGAAGTATGAACTTCACCACTGGGAAGTGTGCTAGATGGACTGTAATTACTTTCAGCTGTTGAAAGGCCTCCTGTCAGTTGTTTTCAAGGCTATGAACTAGAATAAAGGGATAAGCGAAGATGTCATTGTTTTGTTTTCAATGTTCCATTTTTAAAGCCTAGTATAGTAACTGGCACACAGGACACATTCATGCATATTTAATGAGTGAATGATTGAAATAACAGAATATGTTTTCTTCCTTTAGGAATTTTGTAGTGGTAGTATGAAACAGAACCCCAAAAGAACTGAAAACTTAGTGGCCTCCTATACTCTATTACTTCATTAGCCATCTATTCTTACAACGATGTAGCCACCTACTCTTACAATCCATCTACTGAGCCATTTTCCAGAATAGATTTTCTTTTTTGTCCATATGGATGTGTTGAGAAACTCGCTGGCTAGTTTCTAACTCTGTCTGCTTTCATGCAATATTGACAGAATGGGAGAGATATGGAAAAAAAACAGACCAAATTTTACTTTTTAATTGACAAAATAATACATATAACTATGAAATAATGAGAGAATAGGAACATCAATGCTGAAAACCCCCCAGTTTGAAAACTTTCATTCTTAGATGATTTTCCCAAAACACATGCTAGGAGTTTGGAAATAAGCTTCAAATTAGTACATATAAAGCTAGTTACAGCCTTAGAAGATCTCATTTTGCAAAATTATCTTGCAAGTATAGCTTACTAGTAAGATATGCTAGGTACCCAAACCAGATGGCATAAAATTTGCTACCTTAAATATGCAGCCCACATGTCCAATGAATTGTGTAAGGGGCTAACTAGGAATGTTAGATAACAACCAAGCAACATAAATTCTCTTGGAGTCATAGAAAATTATACAAAAATATATAGCTTTCTAAAGATTTTAAATGTTTAAAACCTTTTAAGAAATGGAACACATGCAAAATAAATGCATAAAATGTTAAATTGGCCTTGGATTAACATGCTATAATATAGTGGTAGTAAATGAATCCCCTGGTTTCTGAATAATTAAGAGCCAGGGTTGGATTTATAATCTAGGACTACTGATACACAGAGCTATAAATGCTGGTCTAGCACAAGAATTCAGCAGAACTATATCGACAGCTTCCTGTGGAAGCCTTTTCTTTTTTCAGCGTTATTTTAGGACACAAGAATACAGAGATAGGTGAATCAGAGACCTATATTTATTAGTTCTATTCCTATTTGATACCACAGCTTGCATTAGAGAAATATCAAAAATTTAAAAAGATAATTTCTATTTTTTAAAAATTCTTGTGTTCAACACTTTAAAAATAGCCTGCAAGGTATCACTTTGTTCATTGTATCTTTCCTCACAAATACTTGCTGAGTTAATTAATTAATTCCATAAACATTATTGTGTTGCTAATGTGGTAGACTTTGAGTGTGCAAAAATGAGATCTCACCCATGCCCTGGAGTTCACAGTCTTCCGGAAAGTCATTTAGTTGTAAATAGCAATGGAGGAAAATACTGTATGATTAGGTGAAGTCTAATACTTGGAAGTAGTTGATATGGACACAGAAGTGATTAGGCCTTTTCCTATTAATGGAAGATCAGTGGAGAGATAAATTTGAATTTTAAATTGCAGTTGTAAAATGAGAAATGTTCAGGTTCCATTTTAAAATGATGACCTAGATGGCCATAAGAAGATGGATGGGAAGAGGGAGGAAATGAAAACAGAGAGATAATTGGGGAAAATGTTAAAATCTTACAAGGAAACAGAGCCTTTGATTCAAATTGTGGAAGTGGTAATGGAGAAAAGGAAAGCCATTTCAGAGGCATTTGTGATACAAAATTGACAACTATCTTACCAATTTACTATGGGGTGAGCAAATCAAATGTGTATGAATTATGACTAAAGGTACGTACAAGTTGATGAGAATCTAAATAGAAACAAAATGAGAAAAGAAAAGCCCAAGGTCTGAAGTTGGAAAAAGTCCAATATTTCAGAGACCAGGAAGAGAAAAAGGAGCCACCAAAAAATATAGAAATGTTCCATTAGTGATACAATGCTGCATTACAGGTAAACTGGTGAATGCAAGAACAAAAAAAATCAAAAAAATCTCATCTTGAGAATAAGGACTGCCCAGTGTAATTGCCTCGACAGTGACAGAACGTGGACTTGAACCCAGTGTTTTGATTCTGCTACCAATTTTCCTTCAGTTATATTTTATGTTTTTCTTCATATTTAAATGTGAATGTTGACTTGGCCCTGTGATTTATTTATATCTTCTGGAAATCAAATTCTAATGTACTATTGGATCTTCTTTATCTACTCCATCCAATGTTGAGCTGGGATGCAGCAAATCTGAGTTCAAGAAATGTGAGCCTGAATGTGTTTCTAAATATCTCTGTAGTTTAGTTCCTGGCTATAAAATGAATGATTGATTGAAATGATACTTACTGTGCATTTTTATATCTGAGAACGTAGCTCTTCAGTGGTATATTGATTAACAACCATCGCCAGGTGTGTTTCCATCTGTGTGGGGACAGATTAATAGGCAATTGTCCACTGACAAATGAAAGCAGCTCTAAGACTCATAACTAGACATGGCTATGATATGGGAGTGAGAAATACTAATTCTTAGACTATAACTGGGGAATGGTCTATGGGTCTGAGCTGGTAGTAGGCATTTCTTCTTACATCATCCTCATGGAGGTTATTTTGCCATGTCTATTCTTTCCTTTTTTGTATCATTGGGGAAAATGACTGAATTAGACTTCCTAAATATTCTTTAAAATTTGTGACAAAGCTTAGAGTTGCAACACTGTCCCTATTTCTTATTCATGACTTGTTATTTAAAAAGTTCCTGCAGAGAAATCACACTACGCTGGGCTTCCTTGAAAGGGAGAAAATGTAGCCCACCTATGTCCATTGGACTAAGTTGTCGTAGAGCACAACAAATTTTATTTGCCCACCTTCCCAATCCACCTAGGCCATCTGTAAATGTCCCTTTCAGTTTGTGATACTCTAGAGAAAAACAAAATTAAAAAGAAAATTAAAAATATTTGGAAGGGCTGTTGTACTGTTGTAATAAAGAGAACTTTTAATGATGTTTTGACATTTTCTAGGATGAAAGCTTTGGTGGAACAAACTGAGAAAATGCTCCGGAAAGGATACAGGAAGCTTTAGCTATTTGCATATGAACTGTCAGTAACTATTTTTGGTTTATAAAATTGTACATATCATATAGAAAATAATACAGAAAATACATTTTTTAATATAACATGTTTTTGACAGTATTATAATCTCCATTTTTTGAGCTCCTAATTTGAACATTTAATTTTGGGTCTAGGGAGTATCTGTTCCATTTAAAATGGTTGAAATGGACTAAATAAATGGACAGTGACATTTAAGAAAATATATTAGAATAAGATTACCTAGTGAAAAGGCAGGATTTCTTTCCCTGGAGATTTAAAAAATAGATTCAGAAGTCATTTTTTTTTTCAGAATTATGTAGCTACCCTCTTACCAGAAGGCAGCAAAGCAATTTGACCTCCAGCAATTCATTCCAACATTCAAAGTTTATGATTGCATATTACTCTGTTGTTATCACATTGAAAAGTTGGCTCAAAGTGTCCCATAAAAACACAAGCCTGAGAGTGTCTTCTAGCTATCAGCCAGAAAGAAACAAGGATCTCAGTCGTAGAATTCCAAGGAACTGAGTCCTACTGACAAATAAGAAGGAATCTACTTTTCCTGGTGGTTTGATAAATCAGTTAGTTTGGCCAGCACCTTGTTTTTAGCCTTATGATACTGTCATCAGAAGACTAAGTTACTATGTACTGGACTTTTATTTTTTAAAGATTTATTTGCTTATGCATACAAGAACTGGGGTACAGGCCAGAGGTGTGGGTGGTGAGAGGATTCACCAGAGATGGAATGGGGAACAGAACAGGCAGACTGACTGAAATACACTGCTGAGGGGAGCAGCGGGCCAAACAAGAGAGGTCTACTGCACCATGAGGTCACCTCCCTGGCTGTGGATGAAACTTGTGCTGCAGTGCCTGCTGATAGCTTCATTGTGCTGTGTCTTAAACCCTTGCACCACCAGGGAGGTCCCTGTGCTGGACTTTTGACTTGCTAAAACACCGAGATGATAAGTTTGCATTTCTTTAAATCTCCAAGTTTGCAATTATAAGCAGCAATATAAAACTAATATATGTGTAAACATATATGTATATGAAATGACTACTGTTTATTAATCATTAGGTTACTTATATATTTTAAAAACTTTATTGAAAATTATAAAAATATTTATATAAAAAGAAAAATTGATGAGGTACATTTGTGAACTCAACATAGTATTCAAAACATTTCTATCACCGTCTTTCCCCCCAAATCCCAAGTGTTATGTGTAAAGGTTTGTGTTTGAGGCCTTGGAGTAGAGACTAAAATATTGTCTTCTGCAATATTAAGGAGTTAGGGCACAGTGGCATCATTAGGGAGAGCTAATGCCCTAGTAGTTTGCTCTCTTTATGCCTAATTTGATAAATGGTAATGAGTGTCTGCTCATCTTCAGTGAAATGGGAATCCATTTATAGTGATTACAACCTGGAACAATTTAGTGTGTGTGTTTTAGGGGTGAGGGTGATTCCACCATTACATCATAAAACTCACCTCTACATGTGCATGCCCATACACACCTTTAAAAAATGAATAAGTAATTAATTAGCCAACTGCAGGGTCAAATTGTTTATAGCTAAATTTAGTAGAGAATTCTAGTAATGCTATGACTTCTTTTCAGAGAATGCCTTTTTTTTCCCCCTCACATAGAACTTTCCAGGTATCTCTAGATGTAACCTTTGGCAGGTGGTGCCCTTTGCAGGCTGATATCTGGCTCAGAACCCTGCTGTCCAAGTGCTGTGTTCCAGCCTTGCCTGCCAGGCTTCTACGAGATGTGGCTTAGACTGCATGCTCTATTGACCGAAGCAGTTCCCTGGCATCCAAATCTCTTCTGTTGCTGCATCATCTGAGGAAAAGCCATGACTTAATTTCTCCACATACTTTCAGTAATGACAAACCAGGCTTGACATGAGCCAGATGCCTTGAAAGAGAGAGGTGATTATCTTGGCTGGAATTAAGTAGTTACAGGTGTCCACACCTGCTGTACAGTGAAAGGCTATCTACATGACTGCTGTTTACTCTCCTCTTGAAATAGGTCATTTGGTGTTTGAGTCAATGAAAATGAGGTCTTTGGCCTTAATTTGCCTTCCATAAGAGGAAGCAAAATACAAGCCCAACAGAATGAACACGCAACCCCCTTTGCTCCTCTATTCAAAGACAAGCCAAAATTTGGGATTAACATTACAAAAATTTGAGATTAACATTAAAAAAAATCACATTTGAACATCAGAATGCAGTTTAAATTTTCAAAGGTTGAAGCCTGACTAACATTTCAAAATTTGGTATTTCAAAGTAAATATAGACATTCATTTTTCATTGTCGCTGCTGTGATTGTTCCATTTTTACTTGTGATAAAATTGACATGAAAGTTATTAATTTGCCTATGGGATGCCTGTACCTCAAAAAATATTAAATGAATGAAATCTAGTTTTTGCCCACCAATTTATTGAACCCTAGTGCAAATTCAAATCTTAGTTTACATTTTCCAGAGCCCAGCTCAGGGATCCCATCTTCTGAGAACTCTTACCTGGTACCATTGCTTACATATATCCCCCTACTACTTTTGTGTTTCCTCATTTTCCTCCATGGCTGCTCAAACTTTGAGGTCCACCCACAGATCATAGGCAGCAGCAGCAGCTGGGGTGACTAGCAATGCAGATTTTGGTACCATCCCCAACCCATTGTATCAAATGTATACATAAATATTTAAATCCCCAGAAATTCATATATCCTATGTATATATCTGACTTCTCTGGGGAGTGAAGATTTCTTGAGGTTGGCTTTGTTTATTTGTACCTACCAATATGGTGCCTGCTACATACATCTCTGCCCTTCTCACTCCTGGTAAAGTCAGTCTCCGGCTTGAGCTGTAAACCAGATCTTGCTCCTATTCATTGAGTTTCTCTGTTTTATCTCTAGCCCTACCAGCTTATAAGTACAGGGTTTTTCTTATTTCTGAAATTAAATCTCTGCTTTCTTTTATAGTTTGGAAACTGGTATTTACATCTAACTTCTGCACTTAATTCTCTCCCAAAATGGGCCTAGTGCTCCAGTACTTCTGAAAACTAAGCACTGCTTTATGCTTTGATTACAAACTGCCGGGGGTCAGGAGCCAATCTCATCCTATTCTCTTTTCACAATGTGAATGTGAATATTGCATATAATGCTATGCCCAAAGGCTCTTGATCATTGATGTTTCACAAGTATTGATGGTTCATAAGTAACTTCAATTAGATGCAATTTAGAAACCTCTAGCATTTGATATATAATTGTTCCAGGAAAGTTGTGAAACCAACTTGAGAGCATGAATACTTCTCACAAGCACATCTAAATTATCCAGGTAATGTGTGACTCACCTAACAGATATGGCTTCTTATTGAAGTTAGACTCATTTGGCAAAATTGGTAATTACCAACTCTGCACAAAGTAATATCTGAAGCTCTTTAGTGGCATGCTTTCTCATAATTTTGGAAAGGAAATGTCTTTGTGACCCTCCTGTAGCCCTGTTTACAGATGTAAATTGTGTAGAAGAAGCAACATTAACTTTTGCTTGTTAGCAGTAAAATATTATACTTTTATCGATTTCTATCTGCTTATTTCAAAACACTCACTGGCAATCTACACTGGATTGAGTGGCCCCATGAAAATAATGAGACCACGGTGTTTGTTTCCATAAGAGTGACCTGATTATATCTCTAGCATGTACTGGTAGAGGAGCAGGGCTGGAAGTGAGAGTAGATGTATATACATAAACCTATGGGGAGAGAACAAAGGAAGATGGAGGGAGAGATCAAGTGTGATAATAATGAGCGCACACAAACAAGTAGTTAGATGAGAAATAAACAAATCTTTGTAGATATGTGGATGTGACGCCTATCCCTGCTAACTGGGAAATAGGGCATTTTTAAAAGCTCCTGCATAAAAAAAAAAAAAAAAAGTTATCTAACATATGGGGAACCTCAAATTTCTCATTCACAAAATGGAAATACAATACCTATGTCTATGCATAGCCCCCTCCACTTATGCAGACTGTGTACTGTGCAGGCATCTACTGAGGCTGAGTGCGGTCTGAAATCTAATCTTACACTCACCAAGACTTGCATCCAGATACAGGATTTTCTCTGCCTTAGATTTTTTTTTTTATAAAGTATTTTTTGCTTTTTAAGATTTATTTGTAATTTATACAAGCACTGGGTACAGTCAGAAGCGCGGGAGGGTGAGAGAATTCACCAGAGCCAGAGTGGGGAGCAGAGCAGGCAGAAGGACCAAAGTACACTGCTGAGGGGAGCAGCGGGCGGCAGGAGAGGTCTGCGCGCCATGTGGGACCCTCCTCCGGTGGCTGGGGAGTAGTCGGGGATCGAACCGGCGCTGCAGAGGCTGTGGGCAGCTTCGCAACCCAGCGCTCAACCGCTGCACCACAGGGGAGGCCCTGCCTTCGATTTTTTTAATGATCACAAAGGTACCATATAGAGTGTCTTATAAAGTGGTCTTGCTCACAGGTTCTTGTAAGGGTAAAAAACATGGCAAAGACAACTGTGAGAGGGTGGGTGTCATTCACTAAATATTTTGTCAATTTCCCTGTCCTGTTCAACCTTTCTCTAAAGATAGCTTTCCTTCTTCTTATCTGACTTTCTTCCTCAGGCTAGATCCAAAACTGCCTCCAGTTCCTGGGCTCACATCCTCCTAGCTCTGCTCCCAGGGAAGTAATCTCTCCCTTCAGTTTTTTTTTTTTTTTTTAAAGATTTATCTGTTTATGCACACAACTGGGATACATGCCAGAGGTGTAGGGGTGGGGGTGAGAGGACTCACCAGAGTCAGAGAGGGGAACAGAACAGGCAGATTGACTGAAAGACACTACTAAAGACAGCAGCGGGCAAGTCAGGAGAGGTCTGCTGTGCCATTGGGCAGCTTCCTGGCTGGGGAATCAAACTCATGCTGCAGTGACTGCGGACAGCTTCGTAGGTTGCGTCTTAACCCCTTGCACCACCAGGGAGGCCCTCCCTTCAGTTTCATTGTGAACACTCTGTATAGAGCTGTAGACCTGATCCAGAGTCACAGGTCCAGAAAGGTGGAGTGTTCTCATTATCAGTCTTCACTATAACCACAAGAGGAGCAGGGAAAGGTACAGATCTCAAAGAACAGATAATAGTCCTTCCCCTGCTTCATAAGATGAGTGGTATGAGGAAGGTAAAATAAGTATTTCCACCCTAATTCTTGTAAATTTAAGCCCTTGTTTTATGCCTAGACACCTGATAGTCCCAATGAAATACAGAGATAAAAGAGGTAAGACTCAGGACTCATCCAGAGACTGAGAAGGGACCATTGCTGATGGGCAGAGAGGACAAGTATGCATCTTCTAGGCTGGAGAAATGACTTGAGTTCTTCACCCACCTAATACTAACAGTGAGTTGTTTGGGTGCTTAGTTTTTTTCTGATGTTTTACTGTTTCGCTGTATAAAATGAAAAATGCTGACATACAAGTATTTGACAGAAGCAGAAGTTACCTGAAAGGATTTGAGGTAACTACTAATTTTATTCATCTGCTAATTAGCACTTTGCTACTGACTATAACACCAGATTGGATTTCCCAATGGGAAATAAAACAAACAAAAAAAAGTATTACATGCTTGTTACTATGAGGACACAGGAACAAAGATATATGAGAAGTTGGGATATTGTGCCAAGATTTAAAGGGGAGTTTCCAATGAGAACTTAAACACATACATGTCCAAAATAATTATAAGAACTGCTTTTTCATAAGCAATGCTGCCTCAAATTAACTACTGATCCACATGTCGATTTTAGCTCAAGAGAAATCAATTCATATCTGAATGAGGTGATTGAGTGAATAAAGGAATGGGTTGAGTAAGGAATGTGATTACTGTGGAGGTTGTAATCATGAGAACAGATGAAAGCCAGGTTTTTAATACACTATTCTAAATACAATTTGCTAAAATTAAAAGCGTGTGCTTAAAGTGATCAGATATAGTAAGATACTGTTCAAAGCTCTATGAGATTTGCTTAGAATCTAATGTCACAGGGCCTCCCTGGTGGAGCAAAGGGTTAAGACGCAACCTATGAAGCTATCCACAGCACTGCAGCACGATTTCAATCCCTGGCCAGGGAGGAACCCACATGGCACAGCAGACCTCTTCTGACTCGTCCTGCTGCTCCCCTCAGCAGTGTATTTCAGTCAGTCTGACTCTTCTGTTCTCCACTCTTGTCTCTGGTGAATCTTTTCACCCCCCACACCTCTGACCTGTACCCCAATTCTTGTATGCATAAATAAATGTTCAAAAAATGTTCAAAAAAAAAGAAAACCTAAATAAGGGCCCAGGAAAAGACTAATTATAATAAAGTAAAAATCAGAATCAATAATCAGCTATAAACCAGAGATACACTTGGTAGGGGGAGGGGGAAGAAGACAGTAGGATCAAAACAAGGGGGATGGGAATTATATGGGGACTATAACCAAGATGAGAATGCATACATTGTGCAAAAATGAAAAATGAAATAAAAATATATAAAATTTTAAAATTTAAAAAAAAAGAATCTAATGTCACAAACTGACATAATTCCATGCAATATAGTATGATAATCACACCAAGTACAGGTTGGTAAATTCAGATAGGGTTGAATTTTCTCTTTATTCTCCCATTGTGCATAATCAATAAGGAGGGATGAAAGATGTAAACAATACATCTGTTTTTTGCTTTTGCAGGGAGAAGGATGCTCACCTATAACAGATGTTTGAAGATGTACTATTTATCACAATGTGGTTTTTGTTTGCTCTTTAGTATTTAAATCATCCAATTTCTTTCATTCCATTTATTGTATTGTCTTCTCAGATTATCACTATACTAGAAAACACACAGTTTGTCTTTTTTTTTTTCATTTTTTCATGATTGTTAAGTAGATCACCAATCTGAATGTGTGTTATTGATTCACAGATAGATAGGAGTATTTCACACCTTCCTGATCTCCCATTCAAAGGGTCAAAGAATCATTGGAAGATTGTGTAGTCTTTCCTGTAGAAATGTATTACAAAGAGATTTTTTGCTGTTTTTGCTCAGGCTGCCCTAAAGATGCTAATTCACCTCCTGTATTCTTAGCTCTGGCACCAGAAAAATAGTTCCTGTCCTAGCTTTGTCATTTATCATGCTTTGCCCATGTGGGTAGCCCTGAACAATGGTAGAGTATTCATTTAATATTTATGTTCATTTAATATTTTTAAGCTTCACATTCATAGTTGATTCCTTTTCTCTTTCTAACCATATTAATCTACTTTCTTTTTTTTATAATAAATTTTATTTTTATATTCCCCATACAATTTCAACCCCCCCATTTTGACCCCAATCCCTCCCCTCCCTCCACCCACCCCCCCAAAAGTGTCTCTGGTTCGTAGATTTTTGTTGATTTTGATTTTCACTTTCTTATAGTTATTCATTTTCCTGGTCCCTTATTTAAGTTTTCTAGATTCCTGCTATGAGTGAGACCATCCGGTATTTTTCTTTTTCTTTCTGGCTTATTTCGCTGAGCATGATCCCTTCCAGCGCCATCCATGTTGCTGCAAATTGCATGTGTTTATCTTTTTTGAATGCTGAGTAATATTCCATGGTGTATATGTACCACATCTTCTTGATCCAGTCATCTATTTTTGGGCATTTGGGCTGTTTCCAAAGCTTAGCTATTGTAAATAGTGCTGCTATAAACATAGGGGTGCAGGTGTTCTTTGGAATTGATGTTTCTGTGTCCTTTGGGTAAATACCTAGGAGTGGAATTGCTGGATCCTATGGAAGCTCTATGTTTAGTAGGTCCAGAAATCTCCACACAGCTCTCCATAGTGGTTGGACCTACTTTCTTACACAAACCTTTAACTTCAGCCAAGTTGGCACATCTATATTTATACTCTCCCATCTCATACTATAGTCAGGCCATACTACTCACCTAGAATTATTTCTCCACTTCCATATTTTACATTCTGATAAATTTTCTCAAGTCAGCTAAAATTTCATTTTTCCCAGAGTATATTTTACCCTTTTTTGTGGTTCCGAGAATATCTTCTTTGTATAGTTTGTCAATTTAGATAAGCACTGGCTTTCTAGAAAATTAATTGTATTTTTTTTATTTAAGTAGCATGGGTTTATAACATGATTTAGGTTTCAGGTAACAGAATTATAAATAAACATATGCAGATGCTAGGTTATGTTCAACACTGAAAGTCTAATTCTGTCATTCATTGTATAATTAATTAACCCCGTTAACCTATCCTCTCTCCTTCCATCCCTTCTGATAATTGCTATGGTTTATCTTTATAGTCTAAGAGTTTGTTTTGTTATGTTTTCATGGATCATTACTTTGTTTCTTTATCATATATGAGTGAAATCATACATTTTTATCTTTCTCTGCTTATTTTACCGAACATAACATTCTATAGATTCATCCATGTTGCTGCAAATGGTGGGATTTCATTTTTTTTTTTTCCACTGAAGAGTATATGTGTGTGTGTGTGTGTGTGTGTGCGTGTGTGTATCACTTCTACCTTATTCTGTCAGTGGGCACGTGGATTATTTCCAATTCTTGTCTATTATGAATAGTACTATGGGAAATATAGAGGTGCATATGTCTCTATGAATTTGTTTTCTTTTCTTTATATAAATATCCAGAAGTGGAATAACAGGATTTTGTGGAATTTCTATTTTAAATTGTTCAAGGAATCTCCTTACTGTTTTTCCTAATGATTCTATCAGTTCTCACCAACTATATTTAAGTGTTCTTTTCTCTTTATCCTCCCCAACACATGTTGCTTCTTGTCTAAATAACTATTCTCACATGTGTAAGGTAATATCTTATTTTGATTTTTGTTTCCCTAGTAAGAGGTAATGAGCACCTTTTCATGCTTATTGGCCATCTGTATACCATCAGTGGAAAAGTTTCAGATCACCTGCCCATGTTTTATTTGGCCTGTTTGGGCTTTTTTTATTGTTTTGAGTTATTTATATATTTTTGATACTAATCTTTTGTTAGATATATTATGTGCAAATACCTTCTCTCATTCAATAGACACCTTTTGAATCAATGACAGTTTCTTTACTCTCAATGAAAGTTTTAGTTTGATGTGATTCCATTTGTTTGTTTTGATTTTGTTTCCTTTGCTGTTGAAGTTAAATCCCCAAAGATATCTAAGTCATTGTCAAGGATTATACTATCTATTTTTTCTTTCATGTATTTTATGATTTCATGTCTTACATTCAAGTGTTTAATCCATTTTGAATTAAAGTTTGTGAATGGTGAATAGTGGTCTAGTTATATCCTTTTGCATGTAACTGTCCGTTTTTCCAACACCATTTGTTAAAAATACCTTTTCTACTCCATTGTTTGTTCTTGGCTTCTTTGCAGTAAATTAGTTGTACAAATGTAAAACTTTGGTTCTGGGCTCTCAATTCTGTCCCACTGACCTGTGTCTGTTTTTATTCCAGTGCCATCATGTTTCAATTACCATCATCTTGTAGTACAGTTTGAAGCGTGGAAGCATGATACCTAGTTTTTTATCTTTCTTTTTCTTAGAATTGTTTGGTTTTTCTGGGTACTTTTTTCCAAATAAGTTTTATGATTTTTGTTCTATTTCTGCAAAGAATGCTGTTAGAGTTCTGATTTGACTTGCATTGAATCTGTACATTGCTTTAGATAATATATATAGCCATTTCAACAATGTTAAACCTTCCAATCTAGGAGCATGAAATCTCTTTCCATTTCTTTGTGTCTTATTTTTTTTTCCCCACAGTGTCTTATAGTTTTCAATGTACAGGTCTTTTACCACCTTGGTTAAATTTACTCTTCGGTATTCTTTTTGTTGTGATTATAAATAGTTTCCTGATTTTTCTTTCTGCTGACTCATTATTTGCAACTAGAAAATGCAGCAGATTATTGTATACTAATTTTGTAACCTCCCACTTAATTAGTTCATTGTTTTTAACAGTTTTTACTGGAGTCTTTGGGATTTTCTATGTATATTATCATGTCATCTACAAATAGTGATTTTGTGTCTTCCTTTACAATTTGGACATCTTTTATTACTTTTTCTTGTCTAAATGTTCTGGCTAGGACTCTTTAATACTATGTTGAATAATAGTAGTGAGGGTGGACAACCTGTCTTGTTCCTAATCTTAGAGGCAAAGTTTTAATTTTTCACCATTAATTATGATTTGGCTGTGGGTTTGTTATATAGGGCCTTATTATGTTGACGTACATTCCTTCATTACCCATTTTGTTAAAAGTTTTTATAAAAATATGCTGAACATTGTCAAGTACTTTTTATGCATCTATTGAGATGACCATATGATCTTTGTTCTTTTGTTGTTGTTGTTGATACTGTTTATCGTGTTAATTTTGTTGTATATGTTCCACAATCCTGGTTTAAATCCCACTTGATGTGTATAATACTGGTATTCCTTTTTATGCAATTTATCTTGGCCTCTAGTGTCTCCAGGGTGCTTAGCCTATGATATATAGTACAGTTCTATTTTAATAAATATGATGTCAATTCTTGAACATTAGATTTTTTGTGCCCTACCACCCAACTAGATTTTTTTTAAAGATTTATTTATTTATTTAACATTTATTTATTTATTTATTTATACAAGCACTGGATACAGTCAGAAGTGCAGGAGGGTGAGAGAATTCCCCAGAGTCAGAGCAGATAGCAGAACAGGCAGACTGACGAAGTACACTGCTGAGTGGAGCTGCTAACGCAGCAGGAGAGGTCTGCGCACCATGTGGGACCCTCGCTGGCAGCCGGGGACAGAGCCAGTGCTGCAGATACTGCGGGCAGCTTTGTAGCCCAATGCTCAACTGCTGCGCCACTGGGGAGACCCGATTTTTTTAAAAATATTTTATTACATCATTTTTCATTTTTGCACAATGTATGCATTTTCATTTTGGTTATATTCCCCATAGAATTGCACCCCTCCTCTTATTTTGACCCTAGTCCTTCCTCTCCCCCCACCCCCCCCCACCCCCCACCCCATGTGTCTCTGGTTTATAGTTGCTTGTTAATTTTGATTTTTACTTTGTATTAATTAGTCTTTTTCCTGGTCCCTTATTTAGGTTTTCTAAATTCCTGCTATGAGTGAGACCATCCGGTATTTTTCTTTTTCTTTCTGATTTATTTCACTGAGCATGATCCCTTCTAGCTCCATCCATATTGCTGCAAACTGCATGTGTTTATCTTTTTTGATTTCTGAGTAATATTCCATGGTGTATATGTACCACATCTTCTTGATCCAGTCATCTATTTTTGGGCATTTGGTTGTTTCCATAGCTTCGATATTGTAAATAGTGCTGCTATAAACATAGGGGTGCAGGTGTCCTTTGGAATTAATATTTCTGTGTCATTTGGGTAAATACTTAGGAGTGGAATGGCTAGATCATATGGAAGCTCTGTCATCTAATTTTTTTTTCCTTAATGTCAAGGTAGGTAGATGCTTAGAGAGGTAAGACTGATACACTGACAATTGTAGTGTAAACTTTGTAACTATCACTGATCTGGAGTATTTTAGAAATTTGAGAGTCCTGAAATATGTGGAGATACTGCTCTTCATTATTTGTAATAAAAAATATCAGAAATATATATACCATATAAACATGCTTTAAGTTTTGCTTCATGAAGTGTCCATTTGATTATAGGGCAATGTAATAAAACTAATTCTTGAAGCATGTGCCCATTGTGCCTTTTGAGTATACTGTTTCTTTGGAGTTGCTTCATCTAATCTATAACCAACAAAGTAAAACCACCCATGCATCGTCTAAATAGGACATTTATGGAAACTATGGATTTGAAGTCAGCCTACTTCTTAATGTGCACTAATCTGTTTTTTCTTTGCTTTCTGTGCACAGTGAAGTTTTATCAAAATGTCCTTATTTACATTTGAGTTTCTTCAATGCTATTTTGGAAACTGAACAGCAGCCTAGGGGAATAAATTATTATTTGCAGAAATCTCTAGTATAGTGTAAATTATCTAAAAGAGAGTTTTTAAAACCTTCATCAATATTTTTTAATATTATCAAATCTATTCCCAAGTATAACACAATTTTTGAAATTTCTATAACTCATAAATCAACAAAATTGAATCAATTATTATACATTTGACTAGAAAAAATACCATGTAAATTATTATACATTCTATCAGAAAAAAACTATGTAATTAGAAAATCTATTTTCTTAATTGAACAGTACAACTATATTTGAATTATCTGTTTACAAATGAATACTATAGTACATGAACTGTCTGCATTTCAGTGTGTGTATAGGACTGTGAGTGGATTTGAATTTGATGAAAATACATTTAGATACACATATGGCTGTAAATCAAATAAACAGTATTATTTTCAGCAGAGGAAAAACAATTAGGTGACTCATGAATGTTGATCCTGTTTACACTTCTGTTTTGAAGGATAATATTTGTTAGCTCATAAAAAACTCTGAATTTATTATAGGT
Source organism: Talpa occidentalis (assembly GCF_014898055.3). Lineage (NCBI taxonomy): Eukaryota > Metazoa > Chordata > Mammalia > Eulipotyphla > Talpidae > Talpa > Talpa occidentalis. Next base: position 109,197,840 of record NW_023604861.1, read on the forward strand.
ATCAATTAAATGCTGCCTACGGCAGACTCCATGATATGAAATATAATATAATGTGAAATTAAATCATGCCTATGAAATGTAAAAAATAAAATTCCATTTGATTACTAATGTGCTTATAATAGTAGGAATGCAGAATTACAATACATTTTGGGCTCCATGAAAAATATAAACAAGTCATATTTAGTAACCACTAATTGTGTATAAGGGTATGGATAATATATAAGTAAATATGACTATAAATGTGTTTATAGTAAGATATCAAAGTTAATGTATTCTACTACAATAAATATAGAATTAAAATGCTTGAAAACCATCTCTATTTTTGAAGGATTCAAGTACTTCCTAAGGGTAGAGTTGAAAAGATGTACTTTGATACTAATATGTGTATAATAATACATGCTTATAATTTCCTTGATTTTATTTTGCAAAGCTTTTCATCCTATATATTAAAAAGCTCTGATGCACATTCAAAATGTGTGAAATTCATTGTATAATGCTTCATTTTATAGTACTGTAATGTGGAGAAAAAATAGCTATGAAAGCAAAGGTATACTCTCGATATGTGTAAATCTCCCAGACAAATACTGAAATGCTATAGTAAAAAATCTGAAAGTGGTGAAATACTAAAACAATGAATGCATTTACTGTAAATACTGAGTATAAACTGTACTTACTGCAATGTAACTTGGTAGAAAGAATTTGTTAACTGGACACTCATCAGGCTTCACTCTATGTAACCTTTTGTTTTTTGTTAACCAAATACCACCTGAGAGTTAATCATAAGCACTAAGGAAATTAAAATATGCATCTGCAAGCTGGGATTCAGAATTAAGATAAACCAAACAAAAGATATTACACACATAATAAGAAGTCTCCTTTTTATCTATTCTAGAAAAACAGATTTTTCTGGCAATTTGAAATAATTAAAATTTTAAATAGTATCCTGAAATAACCCAGACATTCATCTCTTGGGAAAGTTTGGTCAAGTGGTTCCATATATGAGGTCACTTCTCCGGAAGATCACAGATACCAACTTTTACAGTCAGACCAACTCAAATTTGATTCAGGAAGAAGAAGCCAAACCACTTGATAAAATGAATGTAAAGTTGAAAAGGAATACTTCCATGTAGGCAAATACATTCTGTCTAGACCTATCAAAATTTTTTGACTTAAAACCCAGATTAAAACATTTTGACTACTTTAGAGTTCTCCAGCGATTTATATAAACATATCCCTAGAAATGTTAATGCACTAGCCACCATGAGTGAAAATTTTAAAAGAATTTTCTGTTTCGGAATAGGAGTGCCATTACCTTTTTTGCTTCCTTTTTTGGCAACTTTGTTGTAATATACTTTAAAGATAGTAAACATCACGTACTGAAGTGCAAAATTCGATAATTACAAAAAACCATAAATACAATCAAGATAGTAAGCAGATTCATTGCTCCCAAAGTTTCTAATGCTTCTGAAATCCCTGTTGTTTCTCATTATCATCTCTCTAGCAGGCTGCCATTATTCTACTTTCTGACACTATAGATTGGTTTGCATTTTGTAGAGTTTTATGTAATTGGAATCATAAATTATTTAATCTTTTGTGCCTGCCTACTTTCCACACATTGTAAATATGAATCTCAGGATTCATCCATGTTGTTGAATATGTTATTATTTCATCTCTTTTTATTGCTTAATAGTATTTCATTGCATAGATATTTTGCAATGCATGAGGTCCTACAAATGTTGTTGGACATTTTGTTTCCTGGTTTCGACTATTAGAAGTAAATCATATATAAAGATCTGTGTTTAAGTCTTTATGTGAGCATATGCTTTCTTTTCTTTTGGGTAAATACCAAAAAAGTAGAATGGCTCCTTTATATGATAACTGTATACTTAACTTTTTAGCAAATTGCTAAGCTATTTTACAAAATGTTTGTACCACTTTACATAAACAGAAGTATTTATAAAGGGTTACAGTTCCTCCATATTCTCATCTCTTGATAAGATCAGTCTATCTAATTTTAACCATTCCGTTGACATGTGGTGGTATATCATTGTGATTTTAATTTTAGTTTCCCTAATGGCAGATGATGTTGTGAATCTTTTCTCTGTGCTTATTAGCCAAATGTATATCTTCTTTGGTGAACAATTTGTCCAAATTGGCCATTTTTAAGTGGGTTATTCATTGTTTTAATTGTTTTTGAGATTTTCTCATATATTCAAGTGCTTTATCAACTGTATTTTCCATTTTCATAAATCTGTGTATGTGAAATGTGATTAGCTTAAATTCTCCAATATAAACTCAACAAATAAATTTTTTTAGTAAAGACTGATCTCTCTGTTACAGGTAAACAACTATAAAAAGGTTTTTTAACCTATTAGTAGGAAGTGCGCTAATCTTATTTCCGAGTCTTACAGTAAGATATTTTTCTGTAGTATAGCAATTAAGTGGTTTCTGGATTAACTCTGCTTGAATTCAGATTGACCCAGCTATATCCAAACTGTGTGATTTTGCATAAGTTTTAAATATGGCAAGCCTAGTAACTGCTTTATAGTGTTGTTCTAAGGGTTAAATATACTTATACGCATAAAACACATACTGAATGTTCAATACATATTCACTATAGTTTAACAAATTCATCATTTTTACATACCCACTCTTTAATGACTTGCCAAATTGAATCAACCTATGACCTTGTGAAAGGGGTTATTAACTGCAATAGTCCTAACCTAAAATTCATTAGAATGTGTATATATAGATATAGAAATGTATATGTGAATGTATATGCATACACACATATATAGGAAAGAGTAAAGTAAAAAAAATTAAAAATTATCTAATTTTTTGTGCTGCATAATGGAAGGGTAAGAAGCCAGATGAGATAATTGTGTAACTGTACAATATTACAGAAAGTAGTCACATAAGCAGAAAATATGAGAGTGTTTGTGGTCAACTTCCCAGCTAGCTTTAAAAAATAATATAAAATTTATGCCAACATATATGGAGAGTCCCCATAATGAAATTGCATATGTTGGACAAAAGAGAAAATTATCTTGAACCTCAACTTATATACCAGTATATTTTAAATAGTTCTATTGGAAACATCTTAAATTATATAATAGAGTACAATACCCCCCAAAGATGGAGAAGTATTTAAAACTCTTAAGTGTTTTGATATATTCATGTAATTATCAAATATTGATGACTGTGCTTTGGGTGTATAATTTATGACAATGTAAGAGTGTTCCTATCTCTTCTATTTAAGCAGTTCAGAGAACAACCCATAAACAGCTTCCCCAAGTCTCCTCTTTATTATCATCCATCATGCTTAGCTATTTTAATTTGACACTAGCTGCATCTTGCTGCCAAGGAGTGCATAGATAATTCCACATTGACATTGTTAATTTCTAGAATGTAACCACAATGTTTGATATGGTGCAGTCAGGCAGTAACCAAAAGCATATTTTCTGAGCTCCCTCATAAAACCTCAGTGGATTTAAGGGTCTTATTTTAAAAAATACACACACACACACCTGGTTATTATTTTTGGTCCACCAAAATTAGGAAAAGATGGATAAAATCTCAGTTAGAAAAATCAGGCAGCATCTTCATTTGTCAGCAAATATTTAAGAACCTATGTGTCAATATCTGGATTTTCTATACTCAGTTCATCTGTAAAAACTGTACATGTTCTACTACATACTAATGTTTTTAAATATTCTCTAAAATAAATGTGATCAAAATTAATCTAATCCACTTTCCACCTCTTTTTATTTTTCCTTCATTCTCTTTCTCTGAAAAAAATAGAAGAATGCTGAAACAATAAGAAATATACGCTTTCATTTCATTTTGGTTTATATGGCTGAGAGACCACTTCTCCTGTCACTTAGAGGGTACAGGATCACTGACAAATTTTGAGTTGTCTGATGTGGATGAAACAATAGCCTGCTTGATAATTCACAGGCTTCTTTGAGAACCATTTATGATAATATATGTGAATGTGCACTGAAAGCTATCAAGTGCCTAATGTCAGCTATTACCTTATTTTGGAAGAATATTAAAATAAATATCAATTTTATATAGATATGTTTGTATATATTTGCCTTATAGGATTATAAATAAGTATGTATATACATATAAACATCTCAATATGTACATATTTATATATCAAATATGACAACTTTTTCCAGAAGGATTTTGAAAGAATTCCTACAAATGGGAAGTTTCTGATAAATACAGGGAATTGGATGAGTCTTGTTTCTATTTAAAAGTGAACTGGTGTTTCCTCTATAGTATTATTATAATCTTATCTAGTACCCAGTAATAAGTTAGATATCGCAATAATAATTTTATGTGCATCCTCTTTATTTTTCCAAATGATGTGCATGAAATAAATGTGTTTCTGCGTGAAGTCACAATGTGAGAAGAGAAAATGGGTGCATGTAAAAATGTTCAGTGTATTAAAATGTGAAGAAGTAAAGACCAATATTTCTGCATAAAATCAAAAAAAGGGATCACTCAACATTGGTGGGAATAACTGGAAGATTTTTCATGAAGAATGTTTTAGGAGTTAGAAGTAGATGCACAGAAGTGGGAACAAAGCAATTTAAGGAAAACAATAAAACTGTGACTACCTGTCTAATACAGATGTGATTCACGATTGGAAAGTTGCTGATCTAGAAGATTCAGTGGCTGACTAAGAAGTTCTTGTGATGGTCAAGAGATGAAGTACTGAGCTCTCACTTAGAGAAAAGCCTTGAGAAGGAAGACAGACCAAATCAAATCCCCACAGATTTAACAGAGGGAGGACACCCAACTGTGAGTTTTCTTTTCCATTAGCCTCATTGTTCTTAGTTAAACAAAACATATACCACTTCAGAGCTTCTTGGCATGTTTTCTCCTTCTCCTAGAAAATCTCATGCCCTTGTCTCATAGTGTTCATTTCTTAGTACTTTTCTAAGAGACAATCTCTGACAACCCTACCTAAACTAGCATTACCTATAACAAGTTTATCGTCATATTATAGAGTATTAATCACAATGTGATATTATATCTTATCCCTATTATTTGCATATATAATATTGGTTTCTCAATATACGTATAAACTGTATGAAAATAGGTAATTGGCCTATTTCACACACACTGTTAAGCCAGAATTTGGAAGATGGTAGTAGACGGATAGAAATGTGGAGTTGGGAATTTGGAGTAAAGCCAGGTTCAGGACATAAGCAAAAAAAGGCATTTTCATAGGGGAAAGTGGTGAAACCATGAAAAGTGAGTTATTTGAGAAAAACATGTGTCGAGAGCCATTCTAACTCTCTAAACCTTTATTCCATAATAAATACAACAGTGGATGGATTAGCTCTTTGATGATCAACACTAGTAAAGGTTCTTGGAGTCATCATTTTGAACATCAATTCCAATCATCCAGGCTCTAGCTAAAGCAGGTATAGGAGAATGAGTTTAGTGTGTACTGAGCTCAAGATAGAGCAGGTTGTTGTGACACAGCAAGTAATAGCATATTTTCATTTTCTTATGATTTGCCTTTTTCTCAAAAGTATGATTTTAAAAAAGATTAGTTATTTGAGACTGTGGTCATCACATTAAGATTGTACTAGTAGAGAGATCAAGAGAGAAAATAATTAAGTCCTGATTATTCCATGGGCTTTATAGAATCAAAACAAAAACTGGACTCTTTTGGTACAAAGCCTAAAAATCTGAACTTTGGAACAACAGAGAGAAATGTTAAAAGGAGTAAGTTTTTAATAACCTACTATTGAAATGCTTGAGAGAGTTGGACTCAGCCCTTATCATGGCGAGGATCCCCTGCTGTGAGTTTTTACTGCTTTGTCCAGATGTCATTCTTAAACACTTAATCAAATATATATTCCCCAAACCAAGGTACTGGGACCATATGGTTGATGACTTATCCAGAACTCATAATTTATTTGCTATTTTTTATATGTATATGGTAACAGCAACTGTTAAACCAATTGACTAGAAAGGATAAACAGATGGTAAAAGCTGGATGAAACACAAAGGTTAAAATATTCAGGACCCGGTTTTCTCATGAGACTCTGCACAAATCCAGACAGGATCTCCTATTAGATTAGTCAGAGGTTGGAGCTTTTCCACCATCTCTTCTAAAATTTAGATATTTATTAGGTTATCTCCATTTTTTCCTACTCCAACAAGATTGGTCCCCACGCTGTGTGCTGATCACTCCTTACATATCTCTGCCTTCACCTTCATGTTGCTTCACCATAATTGCTTTAGATGCCATTCCTTGACCCCAGGGTGACCATCCACCAAGACCCATCTTCAGGCTGTGTTGAATCCTTCCCTGCCTATTATCAGTCTCTCAGTCTTATAGATACTATAGTGATAATTGTGTGTGCAATTATCGCCTTTTTTTACATAGTATTTTATTCCTAGGTTCTTTCTTTGCAAAACAACTACATTCTTTTGTGCCTGTTTGTTATAGCTCCTGGTACTCACTATATGCCTAATTCTTCATCTTGCACACAGCTAGTGTTCAATAAATATTTGTTGATTGATAGAAAATATTGTTAGCAGTATTTATTTCTAATGAAAGCAAACTTGTATTTAAGGAACTGTAATGATTTATTCTTAAACAAAGCACCATAATGTGAATACCATTAGTGATAGTGGCCCCAGGGGCTGAAGTTTTGTACTATATTATGTTTTTGTTTAAAAATTAATAATCTTGTACTATAGCAGCTGCCTTTTAAAATTTATTGGCATTGATTGGGGCTCACTCTGAGCTATGATGGATAGCTTTGATTTAGGGTTTGTTGCTACAGTAGCAGTTAAGATTAGAAACTAAGGAAAGGATTTCTCAATAGGTCAAAAGACTGAGACTATAGATACATAATAAATTAATATTGCAATTTTTATCTTCAGGAGAAAATGAGGGTATATTACCAAAGACAATAGGGATTTCAGGACCCAATATAATTTATTTAAATAAAGCAGGCAGTTTTTTGAGACATAGACTAACCAAAAGAACTCACAATCAGTGCACCAGAATATATGCTCCTAGATTTATTTAGTATACTTACTAAAGTCTGTTCAGTACACTTACTAAATATAAAATGCAGGGGAATTTTCCAGACTTCCATTTCCTTGCTTCCCTTTACATTTTCTCTCTCCCTTGAACTGTTTTGTGGGTCTTCTATTCCAAGCTCCCAGTGCCCACTGTCACTGGGACACTGTCCTCAGAGAAGGTGGTGTTTCTTCTATCTGTATCTAAGTCCACACACACACATTGGAAAGTGGTTATTTTTTGCGACAGTTAGCAGTTTGATCTTTTCCAACATGGGGCTACCTCAGCCAACAGCAATGTTCATGTGTGCTATATTTCCAAAGAATATTTGTTTTGATTTTCTGTTACCAGAAGCTACGTGATCAGTTATTTTTGAATTGTGGAATAAGATGAGAAAACTCTTGGAGATCCTCATTTCTTTCTTTGAGGCCACCATCTAGTATTTAATGGAAATAAAGATATACATGGTCATAAGTTAAGGATAAAAGCATTTTTAATACACTTTCACTCAACTAATGATAAACTAACAGGATTCATTATTACATTCAACATTTTCAAAGGACTCAATCTCTAATGCTCTAATAATGTCATTTTAAAAATAAAAATGCCTAAGCTATTGACCCAAATGACACTAGATTTTCTGTTACATTAGCTCACTGCATGCTAAATGCATTAAAATTCTCTCAAAATTAAAATTAAATTAAAAATTAAATTCTCCTCATACCAGTGCCTTAAAAAATCCTTGATATCATGTCTTTCTAACTCAGCTAATTTTGAGGCTATGAGAATTCTTTACAATTCTAGAACCGACTGCAACTGTTTACTACCTATCTGAAAAATCCATTGCCACTCTAATATTTTATGTGATATTAGCATCTCTGTGCTGAATTGCCACAGTCAGTTGACTGATTCTATTTCTTCTGTTCTGTCTCTGTTACTTTTCCCTTTCTCCCACTGTTCAGGAAGAAAAAGGAGGCGAGAAATTGTCAGAATAGATGCTTCACATGCCAGAAATATGCAAAGGTTATCACATTGGAGATGACTTGATGTTATGTAAACGTTACGCGCTGTACCTTATAGTATTTGTTTGCATGCTTAACAAACTTCCTTTTTTTAATTAATTAATTTATTTATGCAAAAACCTGGGTACAGGCCAGAGGTACAGGAGGGTGAGAGGACTCACCAGAGACAGAGCAGGGAACAAACAGTCAGACTGACTGAAATGCACTGCTGAGAGGAGCAGTGGACGAGACAGAAAAGGTCTGCTGTGCCATGTGGGTATATCCGTGGCTGGCTGGGAATCGAACCCACACTGTGGACAGCCTCACAGTGCTGCGCTTAACCGCCTGCACCACCAGGGGAGGCCCTTAACAAACTTTCAAGAATGGTCAAGTTGGTTGGGCAAAAAATTTCCATGAATGGATGGAATCTGATGGAAATCCTTTCCTTCAATGGAATGCTCTTGTTCTGTATTGGTCAACAGACTATAAAATGGGCAGATACTTTTATCAGTGGCTCTTGACTCTCACTCCAAATAGAATTAAATAGTTTTTCAACCAGTAAACAGAAGAACCATGATATTACAGATCAAATTTGTTAAGATTTGCTAAGCTTGGCGACACATACTACCATGGTTCATCTTTAATCTTTCGTGGAGCTGTTTTCTATCACTCTGTAGCAATCAATGGAAATAGGCCCTTTGGTTCTGCACACTCTAGAAAGGTTTCTTAGGTAAGCATTATAGTTTATTATCCCCAGAAAATCACTGACATATCTGTCATATTTTTTTTTTATTGAGGTAACCTTGGTTTACACTACTGGATATGTTTTAAGTATATAAATTCACACCTCTCTAATGTATGTTGCTATACTGCATAAAAATGATTTATTGAAAAATTTTGAAGACTGAAACAACACATTTAAAGAACTCAGAAAATATCAGCTTTATTTTTTGTTTGTTTACTCAGCAGGTCCTTTCAATCTGAGAAATTTCTGTACCTTTCGTAACCTCAATTTTTCTTTTTTATTTATTTCTTAGATAATTTCTTACCCTCCATACCAACAGCTTTCTTTTCATGTGTCTTCCTACTAAATAGGTATTGTTCATCTAGGATTGATTCACCATACTTTTAATTACTTGTATTTTTCAAGTTGTGTTTTTTTTTTTTTTTAAATCTTGGGCTATTTACTCCATCATGATTACTAAAACACTTATTTGGATTGTTTGTTTGATCTTTAGGCAAGTATGTATTTCATTTTTTTTCTTTTTATCTGATAAGACACAGGGGTACCCCTATTCTCATTTAGTTAAGTGCAATTTGCTTAAAATTTCTCTTGCTAATCAGGAATTTTAAAGCATTCTTTTCTCTTCCATCAATTGAATATTCTTACCTTTATGGTTAGTTTTTTCCACTTGTTCATCTTGGTCCTCTTTCCTGTTTGTTTCATTGGTATTTTTATCAAATGCCAGATTGTCTTTGGTTGTCTGCTAATATTTATGGATAAAGAATGTTGTTAAATATAGATAAATCAAATAGGTTTTCTATTTGTTTAGTTAATTACCCCCACATTTCTTCCCCTTAAGAGGAGAAGTTACTGCGGGTTCCATGTAAGGGGCTGGGTCTACTGAGGAACAGGCTTCCTCTTGAGAGCTATCAGTAGAGGTACGGATGGAGATTTGGTGTCTTGCCCAACAATATAGGGAAACATCTATTTTGGTAATGGAGCATAAGCATACTTTCCCCTTGATCTCTGGGCCTTTTCTTTTATATTTTAATGCCATGACATTTTTGTCTGGAGTCATTTCAGGTTCTGTTTTGCTTTTCTTTCATGGTAATCAACCAAACTAGGGTTCTTGATCTTGGACAGAATTTATCTGGTTTTAACCCAGATACCAAACATCCTGCTGTGATCTATATAAGTAGATAAGAGTGAAAGGGTCACCATAAATGTTTAAAGTCTAGTGCTACCTGAAGCCTTGACTTGGAATGCAAACTGCCTGTCATAGATATTATCTGGTTTACTTTCTGCTAGCTTCAGAGCAAAAAAACAAGCTATGGCTTAGGTGACATATATAACTCAGTGTTTTTTAAAAGTTTTCAATTTGTTTTTCCTTTCACCAATCCAGAGCAAGATGGTGTACTCTCCTCCTATCCATCTGTTATCCCCAAAACTTTTATTTAGGTAACTTCAGGCAACTCTGTGTTGTGTGGGACTTTTCCTGAGGACTTTATTGGAGTGACCACTTGGGCTAAGGGCATCCCTCTATTGCTTTTTTTTTTCCCTTTTGCAGTTACAGGTTCAGTTGCTACAGTAGTTATCTGTGGAGTCCAGAAATTTCCCATGTAATTTGTCTCTCTTTTATGCCTGTGTTTCTCCAGTTTCTATGGCTGATGTTTTACTTTTAGTCAATGTGACCCTGTAACACATTATGTTTGTCAACTTCTTGTGGACAGCTCTTCTGAGTGAAAGACATTGTCTATCTGGCTTCTGGTCACTTTCTCTGAAACCTTTCCCTTTACCATCCTTTGTCAATATTGGAATCCTGCGTATTTCCAATGTCAAAATCACATATGCACTTGGATTTTGTGCCTGTGCAGCATAGAATAAATGTTATTATTGGTTTACTTCTTAGATATGTTGTAAGGTCAGCCTTCCTTTCAGCCTCCGTTATGTGCTCCACAAACCCTGTGATTAAACACATTTCTCCATCTGATCCCTTTGCTTATCTGGAACTTGTATTATAACAGCTCTTCTTCTGAAATATTCAATGAAAGCAAAATAGTTTTTCTCTTGAGTATGAGCACAGACATTCCTAAGAAAGCAACACTTAGTACTGACCATCAAACTGATTCCTAGAAGAAAAGCTCACTTCTGTTCTGTGTGTTTCTAAGAAGAGAACTATGTGTGATGAGCAGATCTCTAATCAGGCAGGTCTCATTGCAGAAAAAGTTTGCTGTGGAGAGGTCAAATATAGAATATTACAGTCAAAAAGTAATGGTTATCTAATCCAAACTTTTCACTTTATAAGCTAAGGCCAAAATTGTTAAGAGATTGATTAGAGTACTCTCAGTGTCAGAGCCAATATTAGAGCCCAAGTCTTCCGATTCGTTATAGAATATAATTTCTTTATAAATTTATATTACAGGTGTATAATTTATGTCATAAGCATGAGGAAATCTAACATTCTTTTATCAATTACTATATGACAGTCGTATCATAAGTTTTATAAATCCATTCTCTCATTCAATCGTTATAGTAATCCTATGAAATCAGTAATGTTATTCCCATTTTACAGATAAGGACACTGACACTTTGTGTAGTTACAACCAAAAAGAAATAAAAGATAGTTATAAGTCAAAACAAAAACCAAGCTATTGTTTTCATAAAGGGAGAGAGAGGGCTACAAAGTGGCAAACACACAAGTTTTAAATTTATATTTTATTCTCATGTATGTTTAGTATGACAACTCACTGAACCATGACCTAAAATTGAAACTAAAACCATGACCTGAAATTGAAACTTTGGCATTCACATTTTAAAAATTATTTCTTTTCCTGGTTTATTTGGATTAGATGAAGGAACAGAAGATCAGGCTTACTGTTCATACTGCTGAACCAGGACAACTAGTATTCACTTTCTTATTCAAATTCCTGCTCACTTTTACTACTAGGACTTCCCATGACCCCTCTTTTGACTTCCTCCCCAAGATTATTAGGTCAGGAAAAGGTTGACAGTGAGCAAGCTGCATAATTGTCATGAACACTGTTAGAATCTGGACTCTAGTGTATATCAGCTTTCATATCAGGTTTCTGGGGAAGAAGTGGCTGAGTGCAGTCATTCCAAAGAAATTGGCAAATTATCTCAACCACTTCCATTGCCATGCACAATGAACCTTCTCTTTATTTGGATGCTTTTTCATTTGGCTTGATTTTGTTGTTTTTTCCCCCCTTTCAATTGGCAGTTAGAACATTTTGTGGGGAGAGGATGCAGGAGAGGGAATATGACTTGAAATATGGTTGTGGGTGTTTTTTAACAAGTTCTCTAAAAACCTTAAAAAAGACCTTTAAAAAATCTCTGTGAATTACCTTTTTTTTCTTAAAAAATATGGAATGTACAATATTCCACACTAGTTCATGAGATACACCCTTTAGGATAGAGAAGAGTGATCTCATTTTAGGCACCCAACCAAAACAGAATAATTCATTTCTTTAAAAAGAAACTTCTACTACTAAAGTTAAAAGTATGAAAATGCACAGAACATATACATTAGATATATTTTTAAAAAGGATAATACCTATTAGCTTTTTAAAATGAAACTATATAAAAAGTTTTGGGAAAAAATCCATCATAATTTCAAAATGATATCTTTAATATTTTCAGCTTAATTTTTATCTGTTCTTTCAAGAATACTGGAAAATTGTAATTTTGAAAATCAGTACCCAAATATCTTCAAATTGTAAGCCAAGGAGAAAAACAGAATTTTCAAAAAGAAATCAAAATACAATGAAGAACAAAAAACAAAGTAAGTCGCTCAGTTTTGGATTTGGATTCCAAAGTCGTTGAGATTCTGAAAATGGTGATAGTAATCAGCAGTCAAGGATCCACTTTCATTTGCTCAAATCAGGCTATCACACCTGTAGTTATACCACTTGCATTCATGTTTAATGCCATCTTGTCATTCACATAAAAAATATTGAGGTTCCTGCTGCCTGTGTCCACATCGTGGTGGGCTCAATTTTATAACATGGAATTCTGCTATTGTAAAGTCAACATATGGATCCCCCATAAAATAGATCTGCCTAATGATGCAATGATAATAGGGTTGCAGGCATCTCTTCAAATTAGAGTTTTCCTATTCATTGTCAATACCCAGGAATAGGGTAATTGAATTGTATGAAATTTCCATTTTAAAATTTTGAGACATCTCTACTGCTTTCCATAATGACTGCACCAATTTACTTTCCCACCAACAGTGTACAAGGATTTCCTTTGCTCCACAGCCTCATCAGTCCTGTTATTTCTTGCCTTTTAATAGCCGTCCTCATGGCTATAAAGTGATATCTCTATTGTTTTTATTTTCATTTCCCTCAGTAAGAAATGATAAACATCTTTTCATGGGTCTGTGGCCATCTATATACCTTTTTTGAAGTAGTGTCTCTTCAGATTCTCTGCCCATTTTCATTTGGATTGTTTCTTTTTGTTGTTGAGTTTTATGAATTCTTTATTTATTTTAGGTATCAACTCTTTGTTGGATCTTTAATCTAAGTACCTTCACCCATTCAGTAGGATGCAGCTTTCTTTTGTCATGCTGAAACTTTTTGGTTCGATGTTGTCCCATTTATTTTTGCATTTTGTTTCCTTTGCCATGGGAATTGAATCTCCAAAGACAACTCTAAGGCTGATGTCCAAAGGATATCACCATGTAATTTTCTGGTTTTAGATCTTATATTCTTGCCTTTATTTAATTTTGAATCAAGTTTTGTATATCATGTTGTGGAATTAAAACTATAAGGGGAAACAAAGTGGGGAAGAGACACAGCGGACTACAGTGTAGTGGATTCCTTGATAGTGGGTGGTGTACCGTGATATGCATCGAGAAGATAGGAGCTTTAATCACATACTGTGTTGTAAGCCAATGTTGACTAAATATAATTTTTAAAAGAAATACATGAAAATACTTTAAAAATAATTTCTCATAATTCCAAGTGTGGCAATTTCCAGTTTTCTCTCTTGCTTCACTTCATCCACTGCTTTTACCCCCTAGTAGGGGAATTGGGGAGCCACAAAACCATTAAACAGAAGCTAAATTGTCCACAAAGAATGAATGCCTGCTTTCATAAGGAATAAGGAGTATGTCACTGGAATTTATTACCAAATGGTTGGCTTTCAAAACTACTTGGTCATATGAATCAGTAATCATTGAAAACGGACTGCTGATAAATGCTTATTTTTAAGCATAAGAGAAACTGTTTTAAGGTTTGTCAAGTGAACTTATGAAATGTAACAAGGTAATTATGTAGACTATTTCCCTTGTGAAAAGATAGTTTCCCAATGCCAAACTTCATTGAAAAAAATGAATGTTTCTATACTTCCCTTTTCTGAAAGAAGGAATTACACTACAGCTTAAACAGAAATTGTAGCACAGCTTCATTTCTCTGTGGGAGACTCCAGATAAAATTCTGAAAATTTAGTAGAGCAGCAGAATAAATGGGATATTATATGAGTGACAATGACTTCAGCTTGCTTTCTAATATGAAAAGTTAGTTGGATTGAGGCTCTGGGGCCACCCACTGTGGGAAGAAAAAAAATCTTGAACCCTGAATAACTTTGATTCACTAGTGTGTGGAGGTGAGAATATAGTTCTCACAGCATGTACTAGAAAAGTAAGTTAAATTTCATCTGCTGGTCTCTTTCCCACCACTTGCCTACAGACTATTTCTAATTGAAATCCCTGCTAAGGAAGTGTCAGCTTAATATCTACACTGAAACTTTATTTGGAAGTTTTTATGAGGTGGTTGGGCCTTTATTGATCCCTTTGAAAAAAATATATATTTTATACTTTTGGTTTAATATATTTTTTTCTGTTTGTTTTGTACCTATGATAGCAGTGTATTAGAGTATATTCCCTCCTAAAATATTTAATTTCAGAAACAATAGAAAAAATGTGATATGGTTACTGGTTATCTTTAAGCTAAAACTCCCTAGTTAATTGTTCATTCTCTCTTTACTCCAATAAATAGTACAATAGCTGCATCTTTACCGTAAAGGACTATATTTTTAAAGAAGTGATTGTATTTATTTGACTGTCAAGTACATCCATGGCCTCACAAAATATTTTCCCACAAAGATACATTTGCTACTGAAGATTAGGTAATATTTAGCTCTTCTAGACATGGTCAATAGATGAAATTCAAGACTACATCTTTGGGTGTTGCTTTCAACCCTAGCCTTTCTAAATAGAAGTTACCCCTGAGCATTTTATAAGAACATCATTTGGACATCTGTTTTTGTCTGCCTCTTTAATTATTGCTTCTAGGCAACTTCTTTGTGTTGGCAGCAACTTTCTCTACACAGAACCAGCACCTGATATTTCTTTTAAGATGAGAATGCAGACTCTTCACATAGGATGAGGATTGAAGGAAGAAGACACTTTTACAAAGGGGGAGTCACTTTTACAAAGAAGTCACAAAATCAGGAGGTGTGTGGTAGCTGGAATTCTCCACACAGCAAGGCCTTAAACCAAGTCATTATTGGTTAGACATGACCTAATTCATTTACTTCACATAAATGATCTGTTGACCCATGAGCCAACCTGTAATACTTGGATTGCAATAAATGTTCCTGAGAAATGATGCAAAATTAAAATGAAATATACTTTAACAGTATATGGATATTGTCAGAGAGCAAGTCTTTAAATAGTCCCGTCTCTCCATCATTACTACTTTTCTCAATCTGGGCCTGAATATTTGCATCTCCCTCATCATCAGCTAGGCTCAGTATTTTTGCTGGTTATCCACCATACCATTGTCAATGTGGATGACTACAAAGCATATTTGACCATGTCTGTTTCTCTTGATTATAACCACATATTATTTCTTTCTCTAGCACTTTAATAAAACCAGGGTGAAGCCCTACATTTTATAGGAGTTAAAAAACCTGTCCCAATCTATCCCCAAAGAGCAAATTCTTGGATTGCTGTCCTCATACAAGTCATAGCAATATATCCAAAAATCCAATATACTTTCTTCCAAAGATATTCTATTCCTTTATTTTTATGTGCCTAGGGGTCCTTATCATAACTTGAGTATTGGAAGAAAGTACCTCCGCATCAGTCCGGATCAGTCGATATTATGACACTGAATGTGATGAAAGACTATCCGAGACTCTATGCAAAGTAAATGTAGGAAAGAAAAGTAATTCTACCTTGGTCACTTGAGTTCTTAGCTAAGACCCCTGTAATAATTATAGACAAATGAAAGAAAAACAAATAGAAGGCCCTAAACAGGTATATTTCCTGTATACATGAAAGGTACCCAGGGAAAAATGAGTGAGGTGGCTTAAAATTCAGGCTTAGAAACTATGTTAATAAGGAAAGGGATTTAGGTCTATTAAGGGAAAATAAACAAGTTTTAGCAAAGATGAATCAGCCTTTAGAAGTACAAGAACTAGAGGCTTATCTGGGTATGATGTTGACATCTGAACTCATCCTCTGTGTTAAGAGTCAGTCATTTCTTGTTCATGAAAGTCTCTGGAAGAGGAATTATGACAGTTGAGTTCTTCTTGAGAATTTGTGTGTAGGCAGAAAATGGAGTTCAGAAAGAGTTTTTCCCTGCATCTACTGCCCTACAAGTGCCTAGAATTAAAAAAAAAAATTGAATGTGCCAATGCGGCATCTATTGGGATAGAATATTCTGCTACCCTTCACTAACCTGGCAATTTGTGTTCCAGCCAAGGAAGGATATGGACTGTGTTGCATCACTCATAGCAGTTACCTATCATAAAGCAATGTTACTTATATTAAAAAAATATTATGGGGAGAAATACTCATTTCTCAGTGACTTGTTTAGTGGATAGGATGCAGTCAAGTTAGCTGGAATCACTTGAATTGAAACTCCTGATTCCCTTTCCCTCCTGAGTATAGCATGGCAGAGACCATCAGTTACTATGGACAAGTGCCCCTGCACCAAAGTAGCTCAGGAATGGTTAGTCTTTCTGGCAGAGCAGGAGAGAAAAATTTCTTCTACAATTTGGGTGTTAAGAGATGAGGCATTCCCCCAAAAGCTATGGTTGATTTTACAATTTTGTTTCAAAATTCACCAGTTGAGACAGGTTCTTTTCTCCTGCAGCTATCACCAGTGTGGATGCCAAACTCCTTTGTAACAGTAATGGGGGGACAATTACTTCCCAACAGGGACAATCATAGGCCATCAAGGAAGTAATGTAAGTCTATAAATTTACTTACCTATCATGCACATTAAATCTTGGTATGCAAATAAGCCCCATGGATTCTGAAAGGACTGAATCCATGTCTATCAATCACAGAGGTGTAAACACCAAGCCCAGTAAGATACCTCTCGCAGAGTGATTTTTATCCCAGGAAGGTTTTTCTATTCTCTCTTTTATCCCAGGGAGATTGGAGTTGTTTTCCCATTCATTTACACTTCAAAATCATACAGTAGTGAATCAAGGATCATTTTCGTCCCCATGTGTTTTTTTAAAAACAAATGACGTAACCGTTGTAGAAGAAGAGAACAAAACCAAACTAAAACAATGAAATCATAATAATCATAACTATACGGACATGGCACAAAATATGTTTAAAGAGCTTGCCTCAACTTCCTCTTTAACTCTTGTTAGTCTTGTATTTAAACTCAGTTCTACAATAATTACATATCTGTAATGTCACAAACAAAGGGTCCTATCATTGTCAGAATTGTTGTTGCTACCTAGAATCTATTATGGGATACTTTTATTCCAGGAATTTATTAAGGGATGCTTTCACATCTTACTCAAACCCTGGCCTTTTTGAGTTCCAAGCAAACTTGAACATTCTTCTTTGCTACTTCAGCTCTGTCAATGTACATCCCCTTTCCAAGTGTTGTAATTGTGTGTCATTTGCCACACACACAGCAACTACCATTCTGTGTATTTAGTTACATGTCTGTAAATTCTACGTTATATAGACTTTTCAAGGCAGAGAAAGTGTGTAGTTCATTTCTCTGTTTGTTATGAAGACAGTGCCTGAATCACAAAGGGTCTTTTAAAAAGAAAAGTTTATTCAACTGAATACCTCTCATTGATTCAAAATGGTTGAAATGGGGAGAAATTCAAGATAATTGATATTCTAATTAACTTAGCCACCCACACACCATAAAATTGATTATGTTTGTCCAATTGCATATAATTATCTACATACAAGGCTAAAAATATTTGAAACATAACTTTGCATTTAATTAACATCAAGCATGCACTCCAGGATCCTGTGGATCTTGGGCAAACACATTATTTTCCAGACCTTGTCAAGGTATAGAACAAACCCTGCCACTGTTGACTGAGGTTTATAACACAATTATTTATTGTTTTTTATTTTTTTTTAATTTAGTGTTTTATTTTTTTTAACTTTTTTATTTTTTTAACTTTTTAATTTTTAATTTTTTTTAACTTTTTTATTTTTTTTTAACTTTCTGACTTATACAAGTCAGAAGCTCAGGAGGGTGAGAGAATTCACCAGAGCCAGCGCGGGGAGCAGAGCAGGCAGAAGGACCGAAGTACACTGCTGAGGGGAGCAGCGGGCCGCAGAGGTCTGCGCACCATGTGGGACCCTCCTCCAGTGGCCTGGGAGCAGCCAGGGATCGAACTGGCCCTGCAGAGGCTGCAGGCAGCTTCACAACCCAGCGCTCAACCGCTGTGCCACCGGGGAGGCCCAATAAGACAATTATTTATATTAAATTGCATGAGTTTTATCTGCTAAGAGAACCAACTCCATTACATCCCTTCATTTCCACCTCTTGCCGCTGACTCCTTGAATACCTTCTGTTGTTGAAAGAGCCATGTAATCCCTACTTACCATGTTTGCATCAGAAGGAAAGTATAGTGTACCCAGATTTTTGGAAAAAAGAAGTAAATTATCTGATAAGTGAGTTTGTCAGAGGCTACCGGGATTGTGTGACTCAGCCCTGGCTAGATGATCTCTGGGACTGCTTTCTCATCTGTGATCTGACAGAAAGAAAAATGGGGCTGCCCCTGCTATGTTTATAGTCAGTAGATGGGGAGCTGGTTGGGAAATCTGTCCAGTTCATGCATAAAGCCTTAGTAAGGCCCTTTGGCTGTGTCTAGAAATCTTGTCTTTCATTCCAGCTTTGGTCTATAATAAAAGGGTTTTTTTGTTTGTTTGTTTGTTTGTTTGTTTGTTAAATCTGTCTCCTATATCTATCAATCAGATGATTTTGAATTCTGGAGAAGAAAAATAATTGTGGTTAATTGATCATTCCCAGTAAAACTCAAACAGTTAATTCCTTAAAGCTCATGGAAAAGTAGTTTGCCTTGGTTTCTACTCACCACTTTTTTTTTTCAGCACACTCTTTTTAAATCCATGTGATAAGAGAATGATGGAGACTGTGCTCTGCCTCTAGGTTTAATCTGGCTCTTTGGCCTTGATGTAAACTGTCATCTGGAGTTACAGTCCCTCAAGAGATACTTGGTCATTTACAAATGTATCACTGAAAGTTTTCTTTGCAAGTTTTCTAAATATGCCTAATGTTCCTGAATTCCCCATTTAGCTGCTCACTAAAAAAAAAAAAAAAAAAAAAAAATCAGTTGATCTGTCAAAATTCTTTTTGAGTTCTTCAACCTGTTTGATTGAAATAATAGATTCATTTTATTTTGTGAAGGGTTAGGCCATTATAATTAATGAATGGTTGGTTATAAAGCAACTATTTACAGGAAATAAATATTCTGAGCACTTACAAATAAGGACAATTGTGTATCTTCCCCTCTACACTTGGGTCCTTCTAGCCAAATAAAAGTCATTAGGCATCTATGTGTCTGATAATCAGTTCCCAGTCTTGCAAAGCTATTTCTTAAGGATAAAGTTTTGTTAATATTTGGATTGAACAAATAACCCAAATAACATTAACTTCAGACCCATTAACAATGAATATCCTAAATAACTCTCATGACATAGTCTCCTTTACTTTTATGGATGAAATCGTAATGTTTCAGCAAACTCACTCTATTCATCTCAATGTCATAAACCTCATCTACATGAGTGATTTATGGATTGCTAGCTTCTTCCATTGCTTTTTTGATGCGGCTCCCCCTGTCTTGTTTGTTCATGGAGATGCCACACTCAGGAAGGTGGGTTTTACCAGAGTGAAGTTGCTGTCATTTCCCAAATACTGACTGAACATTTGGTTGTAGAGAGAAACTGTTTGTGCACTTCCTTAGGGAAAAGTAAAGCCCTTTCATTCTTGGCTTCTTTTAGGACTTCCAAATGTATCTCCCTTCAGTTGCCTTGGTGATTTCTTTGCTCATCTGTCATCACAGGTGGTCCTTACTCTTCACCTGTTTCCTTTCCCTCCATTATTTACTGAGTGACTTCACTTGTGGTTATATAAACACAAGACAAGTTTCAGAGGTCACAGATGACTACAGAATGAGGGTGATATACAACTTCTTTATAAGAAACTTTACTTCAGTAAGTTTATTTACAGAAGGATGAGAAGGCAACAGAGTGACTTTTGATCAAGCCACATTACTTCCTGAGCTTTGTGGTGATTGATAATCATTTGCTTTGAGAGAAAGAGAGGCTTCTGTGCTGAGGAAAATATGACCATTGATGGCTACCATTCTTGGTCTCCTTTGGAGTTGATTTCAAAGTTTTCTAAATCAATATAACTTAACATATTCTACATATATAATATATATATTATGTTTGTGAAAACAATCTTCCATCTACAGTGAGTTTTTTCTAAAATAGCATTTTGCTCTATTCACAACGAATGCCCAGTGCCCTTTAATCCCTGAGTTGAAACTTGGCAGTTCTACCCAGCATATTTTTCTTCCACATTCTGCAGGGGAAAGTTTCTTGTTTGGCATTGCTTTCTCTCCCCTTTGCTTAGTTGGTGAATATGAAGAAGCACTCATTATGCAGATTTTCAAAGTGTAATCTAGCCCTGTATTCATCACTGTACTCTTTTTCACAATAATGTAAAATTTACCTAGTGTTTACATTTTAAATTTGGGTAGGTTTTAGAATTTCTCTCTGATGGTGTGTGATGGTTTCAGAGCCCTGTACTTGAAGTCTTTTCTTCCAGATCAAGGATTTGTATTATTTCCTTAAGGAAGCATGGAGAAATGTTTCTGTAAGCTTGTCTGTGAATATCCTTGACTTGTCTCTTGTTGCCATAATCAATTGAAATATCTTTATATATAATTCATTTGCTCCTTCCTCTTAAAGTACATTCAACATTGTTTCTATTTCCTCCTGTATGAAGGTCATTTCCTTGGTGCACAAAACATCCCTTCCTTAAAGTATTGTGTGCTGGTATATATCAGTTTGCTTGAAATTGACTCATGTGTTGGGAACTAGGCTATATTTTTGCTTTATTCTTGGCTGTGAATAAAACCCACACCCAGAAAATGTCTTTCTGTTTTGAAGTGAACAAAATGTGGAGAAATCTGAGGAAAAAGCATGAACTTTAACAGGAATACTGCACTAACAACAATAAGTCAGGACCCTAGGTACAACCTCTATGTAGCAGAATGACCATAGTTAACAATGTCACTTTCTAAACCTATCATTCTCCTGTGTAAAATGATGATATTGAACTATGTGGTTTCAAAATGCTTATTCTCATTGTAGTTGTCTCTTCTAAGCATTGTTCTTGCTGGTGTGGTAAAGAATGTTAATTTGTTACAAATTGAAGTATCTTTGTAAAATCATAAAATTCTTTGATATGTTAAACTGCCTTCTTTTAATATAGGTTGCATGATCACATGGCTCAAATAGTCTCATAAGTCTATAAAATATAGCACTATCTCTAACACTCCAGCAAAACCAGCTCTAACATATTTCATTGTGCCATCTCACCACTATGCATATTCTCTTACCAAAGATTTTCCACATTCATTCCTTATGATCTTTTATAGGAAAATATCAGATTATCTAAGATAATGGGGCATTCTTTTTTTTAAAGATTTATTTTTTATTTATGCAATGGCTGGGGTATAGGCCAGAGGTGCAGGATGGTGAGAGGATTCACCAGA
Organism: Talpa occidentalis; assembly: GCF_014898055.3. NCBI lineage: Eukaryota > Metazoa > Chordata > Mammalia > Eulipotyphla > Talpidae > Talpa > Talpa occidentalis. The sequence goes on from NW_023604861.1 coordinate 109,219,669, forward strand.
GACAGAGCGGGGAGCAGAACAGGCAGACTGACCAAAAGCACTGCCGAGGGGAGCAGCAGGTGAGACAGGAGAGGTCTGCCATGCCATGTGGGAATCTCCCTGGCCAGCCCAGAATGGAACCCGTACCGCAAAGGCTGCGGACAGCTTCACAGTGCTGCACTCAACTCGCTGAGCCACCAGGGAGGCCTTAATGGGGCATTCTTAATAAAATTCTGTCAGGTGGTTGAATTATTTTATAGGTTCTTGCTTTTACAAAAGTTCTAGATCAGTATCCTATTTTTTTTTCAAGCAGTGATTTTATAAAGTCTTATAACATATTTTTGGTTATCATATTAAACTACCCAAAATATGAGTTATATTTTGGAAATCTCTACTATACATGACATTGTCTCTGACAACATTTTCAGAAGTCTCAAGAATTTCTATCAGGTATAGTCAGGTATGAATTCAGTTGAGCATAATTAGAAGGGAAGGAGTAGAAATTTCTAACCCTTTCCTCCTCAAAAATACTACCTCAAAGAACCTTGAGAACAGTTAAAGGAAGCCGAGGAGAACACATCAGGACCTCAGGTTTTTACTCCTGCTTCTCTAAAAATTGTATGCCTGGGAACATATCAGGACAGAGAAAGTAAATCCATAAAAAAAGCAAACATTTAAAAACATCTGGATGAAGGACTAGACTTGGAAAAATATCCTTCTGAACATATGACAATGGACAACAAACCAAAGCATGTCTGCAGTTTCACACTTCAAACCTGAAAGAGCACCCAGAGCTTTCTGGTGAGCAGTGTCAGCAAATGAAAATGAAGTTGGCTAGAAATGGGTTAACTTGCATAAAACATCCTTGAAATTCTTTCTAGTTATCTGTGTATTGGACTTTATAACAACAATCAAACGAGTCAATAGATCCTGTCCATACTCTAGGAGCTGTGACTTTATTTCCTTTATAAGATTTTAAGGTTGGAAATAGAGACTTTTGTTTTTACAGTAACAATATTTTATATGTATGTTTGTCTTTTGAGTCTGTCTTTTATCTTCCATGATTTGTCCAAGGCCAACAAGTGACAGAAAGGGGAACAACCCCGAAGTTTCTGGCTTTTCAAATCTTTACCAGACACGCTGCATTCCTCCCACAGACATTCCAAAGATCCAAAAGAAAGAAATCTCTTTAATTTTAGTGTAATTAAAACAAACATGCCCCCTAGTTTATATATATATAAACTGCATATAATATATATAATATATAATTTCAACTGCATATTATATATATATATATATATATATATATAAAATAACCTCTTTATAATGCCTTTTAAAATCACCTGCCTGCTGGGTTATAGTGAAAATCATATTGTCTCCTGTCTTTAAGTCCTGAATGTTAATCATTTATTCTACTCCATCCTGTGAGCTATTGGAAAAGTCATGTAATATCTCTAAATTTCAGTAACATGAAAAACACAATAGTATCCCCCCAAGTTTAACATGAAAAACACAATAGCATCTCCTCCCAGTTTAATTAATCTGTTTTGAAATACTTTGTGAGCTGTAGACTGCCACTAATAATTTCTCCTATGTGCTTACATCATTCTTCAGAAACTGTTAATGGCTTCCTGTTATATATAAAATAACACTTACACTCTTATGCTAGGCATTCAAAGACCTTCTTCACATTTATTTTCAATCTGCTTTTCTGCTAATAACAATAATAAGGAACATATTGAGCAATTACTCTTTGACATAGTTATAATGAACATTTATTATTTCATGTAAACCACACATCAGGCCTATAATAAAGTCATGATTATTACTCCAATTTTGTAGCTACTTATTGATACTTGGAAAGCCGGAGAAACTTGTCCAACTGTGCCCAGTGAGTAAGGAAGGGAGGATCAGAGAGTTAAATCTTGACTGTCTGATTCCACAGTAAACTATCACATAGTATTGTTTTTAAATAGAGCATTTTTCTTGAATATTACCCTACCAAAAATCATACTCAATTCTGGGACAGGTACCTTCCAACACATTAAAAATGTGTAGTATAGAAATTCACAAAGATGCAGGGAAACTACAGGTGAATCTCTAATCTGGGTGGGTCATAATCAAGATTATAGTGTCTGGATTCAGACAGCCTGGGTTCAAACCAGCTCAACCAAGGACCAGCATCATGATCATGAGAAAGTTAATCTGCTTTGTTCTGCCATCCTTAAAGGGTGAAAACATAAAATTGACCTTACAGTGTTGCTATGAGAAGTAAATGAGTTGATGCTTGGAGTAAAATTAGGAAATATATATGATGCCTGGCATATTGCTTACACTATCTAAATGTTATCGTTATTATTATTTAATCCCCATCTCATGTCCAGGACAGATTTGTATGTTATTGTAATTCACACCGTGGAATTATCTGGCTTTCTGCCTTTTTGGTTAGTTGATCGACCTAGTTAGTTTATTTATTTATTTATTTTAAAGATTTATTTATTTATACAAGCACTGGGTAAGTCAGAAGTGCGGGAGGGTGAGAGAATTCACCAGAGCCAAAGCGGGGAGCAGAGCAGGCAGAAGGACCGAAGTACACCGCTGAGGGGAGCAGCAGGGGGCAGGACAGGTCTGTGCACCATGTGGGACCCTCCTCCAGTGGCCGGGGAGCAGCTGGGGATCGAACCAGCGCTGCAGAGGCTGCGGGCAGCTTTGCAACCCAGTGCTCAACCGCTGCGCCACGGGGGAGGCCCTGACCTGGTTAGTTTAGATTTTGGTTCACACGTAGCTTCATTAATGAATCTGCCTTTCATGTGCCTGCCTTGTCCCTCTTTTTTTCTTGCCCCACTAATTTAAGCTCTGTTCTTATATCCACTGTTAACTCTAAAATCTCCTTTGAGCATTTTCATAATTGTAGCCAAATAATAAATTGGACTATTTGTCTCAACGTATTTGCGACTCTCACTAAACAGTGCCATGAAGGCAGAGCCATTGCACGTTGGTGTCTCTTACGCTGTGAATGACTGCATAGTGAATGGATGAGTCTTACCTTCCTGCATTTCATTGGTTTGTTCTATATACTATTTCATGGTTGCAGAATCCATTTTCTTTGTCTTTTTCCATATAAATTGTTCTGTTTGTGTTATGGATTTTCAAACTTCCTGGCCAACCCTAATTGACTAAAAATATTTATAGGAATTTCCTATAGTTATAGCTCTGCCAATGACAACTAAATTACCAGTTTCTTCCTCCTTAAATATTAGATTTCTCAAATACAAGTAGATTAACTCAGCTAAGAAAACAAGAAATAGAAATCTTTTCATGTTTTGCACACTGCTTTTCAACTGCATTTTGAATGTGTCTTGAAATTTGCATAATCATTCAAGAATCCACTTTTATTTGAATACCGCAGTAATGACAACTTAAAATACATTGTTTGCTGTTTATTCAAAATAGATTTCAATTATCAAAGTAGACCTTTATGTATGCACCTGTTTCTATATTTGCTATGGACAAAATTAGTAATATGCTCATGTATGCTTATACTGTTTTGAAGTTGTGACTTGAAATATACCATGGTTACTTGTGCAATTTTAAGGAGCAGTGTATTTTTTTTCTTTTCCTGTTAAATGATCTAGCATGAATTTTTTAAACTTGAGCTCTCAAGCGTAAGCCACACTGGATTTGTTAATGTTTATGCTGTAGATAGTGCCATGCATCAAGACTGTGGAAAATAAGATTGGTTGGGTGCCAAGTCTAACCAAAGGTGAGCTAGCTCTAATCCCTGGGGAAAATGAGCTCAAAACACACAGAATTATGTGTCCAATATGCTCCAACAAATAACAACTTCATCTTGTAATGAATATACTTGATTATATTCATCATTTAATTTGAACATTTTAGTGGTGTCCCCAGCAAAGGCAAACTGTGTGTTTGAGAATGTTATGAAGCTATACACTCCAAAAAAAAAAAAAAAAAAAAAAAAAAAAAACAGTGTCATCTCTGCAACTTACCAATAGGTAAAGCTCATTGTATATGTAATTTTTCAATCCTTCTCAATCTCTGAAGTGAGAATAATAGCAGTTGATACCTTATAGGTTTTCTATGAAGATTTTATAATATGGTATCTGAAAGAATTTGTGCAAATGCTAGCATAAAGAAAAATACTCGATAAATATTACTATTTTTATGTTGTTCCTGTGTGTTGCCTGTGTCACTCACATGGGTACTTACCATCTAGCCTTTCCACAGATATAGGTTTGTTCTACTCTACACAGCTTGCTTCTTGGTGCCTGACTGGCAATGTTGTTCTTTCTATTCTTATTGCCTTACACAGTGCATGCTAAATTGATTGAAAGTTGATGTTAGCTTACCTCTAGCTGTATTATAAGAGATGATTTGCATCCTAGAAATGTCAATTAAGCAGTTTTTTTCTGTGTGACATAGTGCCATGCCCTGGAGAAACAGAGATGACTGATACTATATTACATAGAATGTTTTTAATTCAAAATTTGTAAAAAACAAAAACCTAGTTTTTAAAAATCCATGGTTAAAGCCAAACTTCAGAGAGACAAGGAGAAATAGCTCTGTATAATTTAATACTTAAAGCTTTTGTGCCAAATGAGGTATTCTCAAGTTAATTGTCTAATCTAATGTAGTCACAGTTGAATAACTTCTGAAGTAATTAGGGAAACAAAGCATTGATAAGGTGTGTTTTTGTGCATGTGTGTTTTCTAGAATAATAGCATCTAACACTTGTCACATTTTTTGAAATTTAAAATGAAATTAAAGAAATGATCATGTTGAGCACAAATTTTAAGATTAAAACTATTATTTTATGTATACTTATGGTATTTTAAATAGTTAATTTAGATGATATTGTCACAATCAAGTTTATAATACTGGCACTATTCTAAAATTTGGTACATTTCTGATTTTTATTTTATTTAGATGGTATTGATGGGAGGATGAGAAGGATATGGTATTCATTTGTGAGTCAAAACATGGTCCCATTGACTCCTCCTTACCTTGTCCTGCTTCCAAACAGATCACCCTAAAGGAAAGCAAAGACATTCATGATGTAAGCCTTTCAGATGAGTTCTAATTGTGAAGACCTCGAAGGAGACTGAAAGCAAAATGAGTCTGAGCAGTAGTAACATGATCCATTTTGCATTCAGAAATCACTTAGGTGCTTAGAGTAATAAACTAGAGTGGTGAGAAATTACAGATGGGAGGAACAACTTAGAAGTCAGAGCAGGAACTGTAGCAGGTAGCATTTGGCATATGGAATTTTACTAATAGGAAAGAGAGGGAAAAAAAACTAGGGCGTATTATCGTTATCTTTGTAATATGAAATGAAAAAAGGGATCAAATCCTACTAGAAATTCTGTATATTCTATTACACAGGATATTCACATATATTTAGCTAAACATTTGTGTAACTGACAAAAATCCTAGCATAAAAGAATATATATAAAACACAACTATGCAACATGCATACATACATGCACACATATGTACCTAGATATATGTACACAACACATGTGAACATACACACCAAGGAACCTCACCAAAGAAGAAAGGAAAAAAATTTCAGGAAATCAGCACACTGCTGGACTAAAACCTGAGGCAAGGTTGAACATGGGAGATAGAAGTAATATGCATGTGTGTGATATAAAAGAATATAGGATGTTCAAAAGTTTTTTAGTTTTAAGTGATTTAAAGGACAATGAGAAAGCAATTAAAAAGGAAGCAGTCTTGATTTTGGAAACAAGAAATAATGAGTTTCATTTAGCTCATTAGTGGCAAAATGTTTAATTTATTGCCACTAACACCACCACCACCACCACCACCACCACCACCACCACCACTAGCAACATCATTTGCAAATAAAGCAGAGGAGCATAGAAGCAGATCTTATAAGCAGTGGGTAAATAGTTGTGGGAGAGGCAGGGATAGAGCATGAATAAGACAAAACTTTAAGAGCGACCTCATCATATAGATTTGTTTAGACATTTCTGGAATATTGCTACTAGTGGTAGTAACAGTAATATAAACACTTTGATGTGCCATATTGTTAAAAAATGTATACAAAGACAATTGATCATTGAATCTCTGGCAAACTTCTCTTTCTGGTTTGACTGGTGCATGTGGGAACATACATTTATCCATAAGCATTGATGGAACGTTGCTGGAAAAGAATTGAACTCTGTGTTCTTTGAAAGTTTGGAGAAGGGGGTTTAATTTTGGGAAAGAATAGAGAATCCTATTATCAAGCCACCTTTTCAGGAGAAATATGAAAACAGAGGAAATGCAAGTTATGTTGTGGAATGCTCATGATTAATAGAATCGATGCCTTAATATCATCCCATCTGTAGGAAGATGATTGGCTATAAAATATTTTTTTTTGCTTTTCTTTTCAAACTGAATTGAATACCTCATTTTAGTTTATCACATTTAAGTTATGCACAAATACCCCCTTAGAATTATTACATGACGTCTACAAAGAACACAACTTCATATAAAGAGTACATCTGGGCTCACCAATGCCTGGAATAATATCATTATGTCCCTTCTCTTTTACAGCACTTCACACTGACGTGTGCAATGAGTTTATGTAGTTTGAGCTCATTCTGTACATGTACCTCAAATGTGATAAACTTTATGAAGCTTACATACAACCTAAGGGCAAGGGATGTGATGCTGAAAGGTTAGACTAGGTGAGAAAAAAAAAAAAGGAAAGTACAGTCAAATAAAGGCAGGCTAAGAAAAATGTGAAAATTAGAGAGTCATACAAAATAACTCTTGATGTACAGTAATGAAAATTTTCTGGCATATACAATTCAGTGAAAATTGAATTAAACTGCCTTGAGAAAGGGTTCAAAAATTCAGGTTCCAATAGTGGCTCTAAATATGACCCCGTACAAGCCTTGTAACTCAATGTATTCACTGGCCTAAAGTGTACAAATATTCTTGGAAGCAGAGATTAAACCAAATAAAATCATCTGGTATTAAGATGATCTTTAGAAGTTAAGGGGTTTTGAAATTCTGCATGTAGTACGAAATCCAAAAATAAAAAATAAATTTCCTTCTGCTGATCTAGTACATTCATCTAAGTATTCATCTCCCGGTTAAATACCCAGATCATCTTTCTATAGCTATCTAAAGTTCATTATATGAAGACATGTTCTCATTTCCCTGATAAAATTCATTTTTATCAACCATCATACAGTTTGAATTTCTGTATCCTCTGCAACCTCAACATGAAAAGTAATATTATTTCCCAACTAGTCATAGACTGAGGAAGGCAAAAAGATTAGTGGTAGATGAGGGAAGGGCTTTGCTGTAAAATTTATTATCTTAAATATCAGTGGTTTAGTTTCCAGATAGCTTGAGTCAGATGTGATTTATCATAGCCAGTAACATGAGGAGCACAGAGAACTTACTAAATTCATCAGAAAGCTAACACTACCATAAGCACAGAAACATGGCCTCAAATAGTATCAGGAAAATTATTAATGCTGAGAAAATTAAAGCAGTGGTCAGATCAGTTATACTGAGGAGTGATCTTGGGTTTTTTAGATATTACCTCTGTTTCACACAAAAAGGCAGTAGGACTGACCTTCATGAATAGCCTCAAATGCTTTTCAAAGTGCAAATAATAACATGTCATGGTGTGAAAAGAATGGCGAACTTTTCAGTTACATATACACAGACATCACAATTACTTCTATTAGTGTTAATGCTAGTTACAATATAGTCATCTCTTACAATGAAGGTGAAAAGAGTAGTTTGTATATCTCTCACATAGCACTTAAAAAAATAAAAGATCTATGGCTTATATGCTGGTTTCACTGGATCAGAAACAAAGAACTTTTATTGTTCCTAAATCATCCTCTTATCTGCCAAGCTTAGATAAGTCCCTTCTCCTCCACTCCTGCAAAGCCATTACAATGCATTCAGCCAGTCAAGAGGGTAAAGGGGAGAAAAGGGAAGGGAAAGGAATCCTACTTCTTTTAAAGACATACAAGTTCTTGAAGAAGTTATGATTACTTATACTTTTTCTTCTCTCTTTTTTTAAATTTCAGTAATATTGATTTATATTATTCTTGTATTTTGGAAGTGTAGGATCCCCCCTTCCAGTACCCTAGTGCCCCCACCACTGAAGCACCCATAGTCCACCACCACAGTCCATTATGTACCCTCCTAACTTTGTGCTTGGCCTCCTTTCCCCTCTCCATGTCTCAGTACTAGAGTCTTCTTCAAGTGTTCTGAGTTAGGCTTTACCTGACCCTTTGGTTTCTCTCTGGCCCACAAAATAAATGACACCAGCTGGTATTTGTCTTTCTCCTTCTGACATTTTTGCTTAGCATCATCCCTTCCACCTCCATCCATGTTGCTACAAATGGCATGACATTACTTATACTTTTAACCCATTGGTCAGGGCACAGACATGTTCGTACACAAGAGGGGCAGAGTGTTTATGTGCAGCCATTTGCCTCATAGAATTCATTACTATAAAAGAAGGGTAGGATGAATATCTGAAGGCCAACTCTTTGTCACAGTCTACCAAACCCCTTCTCATCCATCAAACCTGACACATGTATCACACAGGAGTCAGATCAAGACCTGATGGAGAAAACTGTACTTCACTCAGAAATGGACTTTGAGCTGGATGCAACTTTGGAATTGCCTCCCTTGTTGAGGGCATGAATTTCAGAAAGACAATTCCAAAAAGGCATGATAAGATAGCCTGTCATGTTCAGGTTATTAAAACATAAAAGGGAATGTCTTCTCCCCTGTACCAATGTAAATTGGTGGAGTGAGAATAACACAAATACATTGAAAACTCTGTTGGAAGGAAGCACAGGGAATTTGTACAGTTACTGAACAGTAACAACCATCAAGTCCCACTGACAAGAGTAGTAAAAAATCAGTTTTGTCACTGAATTAAGTTCTTTGCTTTACCTACATGCTAGCTCAGCATAAGTCCTCCTCTGGATATTGAACTGTCCTTGGTTTTGTCCTTCAGAAGTTGTTCCTGGTTCTTTCTTACCCTTCATAATAGCTTGTGAGGTCCACACCATGATGGTATAGGTTTGAGGCCAGAGTTTTGCTGTACAATTAGCTAAATGACTAACTTTTATAGGTGGTATGATTTTCTTTTAAAACACAATTCCTTGGGCCTCCCCTGGTGGCACAGGCAGTTGAGCGCAGTGCTGTGAAGCTGCCTGCAGCCTCTGCAGCGCTGGTTTGATCCCAGCCAGCTGGCTAGGGTTCCACATGGCGCTGCAGACCTCTCCTGTTGCACCCGCTGCTCCCCTCAGCAGTGTATTTTGTCAGTCTGCCTGTTCTGTTCCCCGCTCTGTCTCTAGTGAGTCCTCTCACTCTCCCGTGAATCTGGCCTGTACCCCAGTTCTTATATAAATAAATAAATAAATCTTTAAAAAAAATGCAGTTCCTTAAAAATGAGTCATCTAGTCACTTCCATCTACAAGTAGTCATATGGTATTCTTTATATTTAAACACACTGATCTTTAATTTACTAGCTCCTTTATCTTACCTTTAATGAACTAAGAGGCTTACATCTTAATACAGTTTTTAATCCTGACTTCACTTTCATTATCTGACTCAAAACTCTTACTATAGAGTACTTGGGAAAGACTAGAGACTAAGACTAAGGTTGTCTCTTTATAGCCACACATTCTAACTTTACATGTTTACATGACCATACCACGCTTAGAACTCAAGAAAATAATTGACACAAAGAAAGTAATGCAGAGGGATATTTGAAGGTTTTCCAAACAATTCTACAGCAGTTATAAATTCCAGTTACAGGTTGGCTTTCCAAAGTATCTCAAGCAGCAGTGAAAATTTTTTTTTACTGTATAACAGAGGTTTGCCACTCTACAGGTCCCCTTTCCTCAGTGATTTCCAGAAATCATACAGAGAACACATATTTTAGACTGATTTTTTTATGTTAGCATTACTTTTCCGGGTACCATCAATATTTGGAAACATTAGCAATACGGGGAATTGAAAAATAGAGACATTTATATCATTCTCAGGAACTCTCCAGGCATCCAAAACGAATACAGTATAAGTAGAAAAAAAGGAAATAAAAATTAAGAACTGTGTTAAATAGAAAATAACAAAAAAAAATAGAAATCAACATAGTCAAAAGCTGTTTCTTATAAATGACTAGTAATGTTGACAAACCTGTAGTAAAATCAGTTCAATAAAAGAGATAAGACAAAATATCAGAATCTAATCTTTAGACAAAACAGATATTGCACATAATAAAAGGTAGTAAGAACATGTTGTGGAAAATGCCAGTCCAGAAAATTTCAAATTCAAATATAATGACCAAATTTTTAGAAAAATTACCCTACTGCTACTTTCAAGACACAGAAAATGTATGGACCTACATACAACAGTTAAAAAATTGAATTAGTCATAAATATTTACACAAAGAGAAGTTAGGACATAGGTGGACTTCTCCAGAATTATGTCAAATATTTAAGAAAAATCTGAATCTCTATTTCTAGAGAATAAGTAAAAAGATAACACTGCTCAACTCATATATGAAGCTGGTATTTCCTTGGTACCAAACCTGACCAAATCATTTTGTGAATAAAAATTTATATGTCAATTTCACTTCTGAATATTTATACTCTAAAGATATTAGCAAGATATGAGAAGTATAAAATTTTATGACCAAGTTGATATTATCCCGGGAGTGGCAACTGGTTTAACATTAGAAAATGAGCAAGTATAATCCTCCATGAGCTGTAGAAGCAAAAAAATAAAAGACTGGTGGATGGAGAACAGGTTTGCTGTATATATTAGAGAATCATAACACCTCCCTCTCCGCAACAAGTCAGGTTGTTAGATATGCATTTCTGTCTTCTCTTTTGCTCCCTAGGGATAAGCCAGGAACTGGGATTATCTTCAGGTAATCATGCTTCTGTGTCTCTGGTTTCAGGCTCACTGGCATGGAAGAGCCTCTTAATATGTTTTCTGGATTTCTCACAAAGAATTTCTCACATCCTGTGATGTGTGGTTTGGATCTCAACATGCTAATTCCCACCAGGGTGTAAAGGTGTTACCTCTGACTCACATCAATCACAATAATTACAGTACAATTTATTGGAGGAAATTCACATTACAATATGAGCATGTAATTCAATTGGCAGTTAAAGGGGGTTATGAACCAAGACAAGGTCTGGAAACCTATGGGAGATTAGTCTTGATGCTCTCTAGAACATACTTTGCTGTGTTGGCTTGTCAGCCTCTGTAGAGAGGAGTTGGGAAGCAGCTACAGGCAGAGCCTGTAGCAGCAAAAGCCAAATCTGGAGAAGCCTTCAAAGATTCCAGGGCTCTGGAGTCCAAAGTCTCTCACATTGGCTCATTTCAGGTCCTATATTTATACTGCTTCTGGCACATGCTAACAGACCCAATTTTGTTTTGGGGCTTGGCCACTTGACATAGCAAGGCTTTTACCTATCCTTGCCTCTGCATCTGCTCATCATTGTCTCATTAGTGAGTGGTCACTTTTATTTTAAATTGTTAGCATTTCAATTATTCCCATTTTCTGGTCAGCCAGGAGGAGCATTGTAATATCAATACACATCCCAATTCATTTATTGCTGTGTCAGTGTTTCTATGGGGGAGGGGGTCTTGGGCTTTCTATTCTCCCATCTTGTTGACATTATCTCCTGGAAGTGATCCATCACAATGGTCTACCCAAAACTGTTCATATCCTTGCAACTATTTTCATCAAAATATTGGTTGATGGCAGTGATTCCCCAAGCATCTTTATCAATGTCTTGACTTTGTCCAGTACAGAAAACAAATGGATCATAAAGAATGATAATAGGTTGTTATAAACTTCATGAAAAAGTATCTTCCATTGAAGCTGATTTTTTTTTTTTTAATCTGAAAAAGCACTCTGTCTCTATACTGCTTAGAAAAACCTACCTGAAACAGTCAGCTTTTAACTGGAAGGAACAGCAGTTTGTCTTCATTGTTTTACCTCAGAGCTCTGCCAGTTCTCCCACTCCATGTGATAATCAATTTCAAGGGAATCCTTATTATCATCCAGAAAGACGTTATGCTTATCTACTGCATTAGTGATAGCATACTGTTTGGATCTGTTGAGAACAAGGTAAAGGACACCTTAGGAGCCTTTGTAAGATGTGTAAGACAGAGACTAATATGTAAAAGTCATGAAAACTCAGGAATCTGCTGCTTTAGATACATTTCTGTATAGTCCTAGGATACAAGTCAGCAAATATTTTCTATGAAGAAACAGTAAATATTTTACGATTGTAGGGTCAGTCCTATGTCTCAAACTCTGACATAGGTAACAGGTAAACAATCTTGTGTTTTAATAAAACTTTATTTACAAAAATAGATGACAATCCAGATTTGGCCTCAGTTTGCTGACCTCTAGTCTATGTTATGCCAAGATAATTTAGCAAAGTAAAAAAAGCCTTCCTCATAACTTGCACCCATTTTTTGTTTATTTATATTTGGTATAATTGATCTTTCAATATTTATAAATATTTGGGTATACCCCAAAGCAAATGCATTTTTAAAGTTCTTTATCCTGTTTATAAAAAAGATTAACTAAACTGTTTTGTTTTGTTTTATTTTAATACATAATTTTTTAAAAAGATTTATTTATTTATTTATGCAAGCACTGGGTACAGTCAGACGCGCAGGGAGGGTGAGAGAATTCACCAGAGCCAGAGTGGGGAGCAGAGCAGGCAGAAGGACCGAAGTACACTGCTGAGGGGAGCAGCGGGCGGCAGGAGAGGTCTGCGTGCCATGTGGGACCCTCCTCTGGTGGCCGGGGAGCAGCTGGGGATTGAACCGGCGCTGCAGAGGCTGTGGGCAGCTTCGCAACCCAGCGCTCAACCACTGCACCACCACCGGGGAGGCCCAAACTGAACTTTTTTGATTGATTTTTTTCTTACGAATACATGTTAGAGAAATGCAGGATTAATTATTCCTTTTTAAAATATTTAAAGAATTGTTAAATTTTTCTTTATTTGGCTCCTTGGTCATCAGTGAGAGTGAAAAGACTAGCTTTGCATTCAGGTAGCAGAATTCCTGATTAACCAACAGCATGGAGCTAGTTCATACTTCAAGTCCATAAAATGGCTTTATGTTCTTGCTGGCAGACAGGGCAGGGAGCTAGGAGTGACCTCAGAAAATTTTACAGTATGTTCACATATAGTACAATTCCATCATAATCTGTTTTATGTCTTATTTCTTAGAACAATATTTCCCTATATTTTATTGATGACATAAAACTTTTGCAGTCTAAAATTGTCTTTTGTTTCTTGTAGTAAATTTGTTTCTTCCACATGCTTATCCTATACAACCTCCCTTATTTTTTATTATAAAAACTTTCACCTGTTACACATTATTGCTGTCCTTCCTTTTTCTTTTTCTTTACTTCTCATTAAAAACAAAAATAACCATATGTATGTATTTTCACGTGAAATTTTAGGATGAATGTATTCTCTTTGATTTGTATAAGTCACCTGACTATAACACCTTTTACAGTCTTGAATTCAAGGACAAGTTGATGAGCACAAGCTCTCATCACATTTCCATTGTCCAGAAAGCATTTACCTAGTGTGACTTTGCTGAAATGTGATGAGAAGTTCACTTGTTCCATTTTATGCTTCTCAGAGTATCAAAAGGGAAATTTATTCCTAAATAGTTTGAAATTATTATTTTTCAAAAGTTGTTTCTAAACCCTTTAAGCTTCATAATGTAATGCTGCATATAATCTTTTGAATCAACCACAGAATCCCAGTAGGTAATGGATGGCAACCCTAGTTGCTATTGGCTCCAGAAGGGATGTAAAAAGTCAGATGTTGAGGAGACAGAGACAGGGCCTTGCAAGGCAAGTTCTGGCTTCTCAAAAGAGTGCTTATGTACAGTATTGGGGCTTATGCACAGTATTAGATTATTGGAGATTTCCTTTTAATCTGTACAGGTTTCAAGGCTCTGATGTAGTAATTATGTTTATGTGTGGAAACCATTTCTATTCCTTCAGCCTGATAGTGCTTCTATTTCATAAGCATGAGTCTCCTGGGGAGTCCTTCTCAATTTGATTTATCTGCTATGTAATTAGAAAGTCATTTCTTTATGAACAATGTTATTCATATGGTAGATACTCAAGAAATTTTAACTGCTTGCTCTTGAAACATAACTCATGATGTCCTAGATTATCAACACTTTTAATTTTCTGGGAATTTTGTGTGTTTTCATCTTTCCATGGGACATCCCCCAACTTAGATCTCAAACTTATGCATGTGAGGAAATTAATTTCAGTGTCTGGGTCTCCATCTTTGGATTGCCTAATTTGTAGAATTGATATTGAAACTGAAGTCCAGAATTTCAAAAAGTGATTCTGATATGGGAGGGCAAGGGGCTCCACTTGGAAAAAAATGATCTTAACTAGATACTATTTCAAAACTTCTGGGTGGTGCATAAAACAGAAAAACATCTGCTTTGTTGAATATGTTTTCCAGGTTGCTTCACAGACTTGGGTTGTCATGTAGCACAGCTTGAATATACACTGGTATGAGAACCTCCTACCTTGCAGTCAGAAAGTGAATTCTGCCAGTCATTTTAGCTGCAGGCAGGGCTGTCAGATTAGACGTGGTAATTATTCCCCTCATCTGAAATGGTCTCCATCTGCAGATGAACAGCTCTTAGGAAGAGGTGGAATTGTCACCATTTGGGGGAAAATAATAAGTAAATGTTCCTCCTTTTATTTTTAGTGCTGAACTTCCATGGGTCCTTAGAATCAAATGGCAAGTATATTAGTGCTGGGTAGTACTTTCCTTCACAAAGTGTGGTTTGAGATACAGAGCAATGTGAGATAATAATAAGCAATAATCCCTGAACTAAATCTCGTTCTATTGCCATATGCCTTTACAGTATGCTGCTCTAGTAAATCAGGGTAAGTACCTTTTCATATTTCTTAAATATTTGCAAGTCATATCCAGTCAGAGTGCCAAGTGTCATATATTTGCTACTTCCTGTGTTAAATGGCGTTTTTCTTTATTTTTTCCCCTTGAAGTATATGGGACAAAGTTCAAAGCTAGTTCTCTGGATTAGTACAAAGCCTGTCCTGAGTAATATTCAGTAAGTTTTGATTAGATTCTAAACAGAACATCTGTCCACATTTTCTGGAATTCCAGAACATCAGAACTACTATCTGGGATTTTATTTATTAAAATGGGCTATTTATTAAATTCATCTCTAAAGCATGTCTATGTATTATCACAGAATCCTGTTCCTTGCTTTGAAGAAGTTTGCCCAACCAGAAATGGTTACCTAATTTCCTAATTATACTACTTCAAAGAATTACTGTAATTAGGCTACACTTTCTTCATTCAGGAAAAAAAGAAATGTTGTAGCTCTTATCACATATTCTATTCTATCTTGTATCTTAGTTATTTTGTCTCCAGACTTTGCTTCCTTACTACATGTGAAGGTCATGTATTCTCTTGTCATTCTTATATTTCCCTGTACTAATAGTTTTGCATGGGTCGTTGCTCAGGATAGATTAAATTATTAGAATGTTTATTTCTGTGTTGATTTTATTGTTATGATGAGTCATGTTTTAAAGACATTATGAGAAATTTCCCTTATAATCATTACAAATTCTATTTAAAAGTAAGATTAACTGATTTTGATTAACTAGAATGCCTCTGTTAAATGGGACCTAAGTAAGCCCAACCAGATCTTCTTCTAAACATCTAAAAAACTGTTTATAACTAGATTTTCAATTAAATTTGAAATATATATGAGATATACATGAGAATATTTATGAGAAGAAATGAGGTCAGATTATTTTAGTTTATTGGTAAAATAAAATGCTAATTGGTGAAAAAATCAAGAATTAACTTAATAATATTTTGATTTTTTAAAATCTATTTTACAGCTTGCATCTTGCATTGCATGTCTAATCAATATGCCCTGACTTATTTGAGCTAAACGCTACAGTTTATTATCCATTTATTCTGTGAATTATAAAGCAGGTCAAAATATCATCATTCATAAACATCTATTAAGATGCTTGATATGAACACAACAGTAGTCAAAACTATGATATAAAGAGGTATCCCTCCATCAGCTAAAGTTCTATTACCTAGGAATGAGTGGCCTTAAAATACCACATGCATGCCAAGACCAGCATTGCTTAGCCTGGCAGATCTCATTTTGAGATTTGGGATTAGTGCTAGTGCTTTCAGACTTTCCCTAGGTGAGTCAGCTTGCTGCCATTCCTCTCTGTATGCACAGAAGTTCTGCCCTGTTTGTAATTGTGCTGTAGCAGACACTTAATAAAGTATGTTTCCTGCTGCTTTTGAGCCTACCAGCAGCAGTTGTTTAGGTATTCTGTTATCATCTATCTCCCCATATAGCCCTCCCAGATGAGTTATACTTCAATATGCATTGCTTCAAAGTGGATAGACTGGCTGCCCTCCAGGATCTCATTGTCAGTGATCCCGCCTAGCCATTTAATTAAATAGAACTTCTCAATGAAGCTGCTCTGGAAATCATTTAGAGTCCTGAGCCACATGAGCTCTTGCCAGTCTGTACACAATGACAGATCCATAGACTTTCGATTTCATTCAGATTTTGGGACAAACTGAATTAGGCGTCTATCTGCCAGTTCATCAGAAGACACCGTGATATATCTGACCACTTTGCTTGAATAATTCCTATATTAAATACCATTATATGTTTTTGACATTCACTTAAATATAATTAAAGTCTGTGCCTCGAGGACTGCATCATCGTGTAATTAGGGTAAAATGTGATAAATGCTATAATAGAGGTTTTAAAAATATATTTTGGAGGTACAGGAGAAGAAGGAGCTCTGCTAAATGCATACTATAAGAAGAAAAGTAAAGTAAACATAAAAAGGAGGGTTTTGGATAAAGAACCCATAAAGGGTTTTGGCAAAAGTTTCCTTTCCCTGAAGAGTGGGATATAAACTCTAACAAAGGGTATGTGTTCCTGGGAAAAAAATTCAGTATAGATCAGTAAAGATGCATATTTTACCTCTTCTAGATCTTGATGTATCTTGTCATCCATGGTAGAAGAACCCAATCCCATTCATTTACACATTAACAAAAGAGAGTGATTCCCCCAGTGTACACAGCTAGTTAGTAACACTTTAAGTTTCAAATGCAGATTGTACGATTAAAATTGGAGTTATAAAGGTAAAATGAGGGTTAGGAGTGTGTTCTAGTGTTAGAAAGTTTTAGCTGTGTAAGTGCTCCTCTCAGCCTTTGCAGAAACCTTTCAAACACAACATACATAGGGGTCAAGATTTAGAATTACTGTGTGATTTCTCATTTACCAAAATGGAGAATACTAAGCATTTGTGATGACTGTGTATACCAGATTATAATAAGTTAAGAAAAATAATGACACTAATTCCTTCTATAGTCATAAAGACTAATATACATACAGAATTAAAGCCAATTTCAAAATTTGAATGATACACTTTAATGTTTTTCATATAAACCAAAAAATAGTTAAAAATATGATAGTAGAGTTTTTTTTAATCTTAATTTATCCTCCCTGTGGTCACTAACACTGCTGATTACACTTCTTCTGTTTTCAAAAGTGGTATTATATTTTGTAATTTTGATGCCATTCTACTACTTCTCTCTGGGTTTTCTCTTTCTCTCCATTTGTGCCTTCTTGCTTGTCGTTTAGGGTTCCTCTGTCATTTTTCTTTGGATGTTGGTGTTCATCAGGTCTCTATCTCCTTGTTTCTTCCACCTTGGGGAATGTAGTTTCCTAGTGAGTACTTTTTAATTGGACCACTTGCCTAAAACTAGAAATTATACAATTGCCTTTTCTACTTAAATGCCCAGAGGAATCTTAATCCAATCATGTTAAAAAACTGTCTCATGTTTTTTTTTTTCTTGACCTGCTCCTGGACTTCCACTCTTTTTAATACAGCATTCTGATTGGCCCTGCAGTCAAGTCAGAAGCCGCAGGGGGGGGGGGGTTGGGGGGGGGAGGTGTTGGTCGGGTCACATGGCCTCTCCTCCTAGTCACCAAGTGCTCCAAATCCTGCCTTTGATTGGTTTCCCCCCCTTTCTACACCCATTGCCCCTTCTTTTATTCATGCCTTAACCCTTTCTTACCTGGATGACTATAACAGTCACAAAATTTGTCTGCTCTGTACCTTACTCCTCTCTTCTCTAATTCCCTCTCAGCATCTGCAAAATCTTAATACATCAATGTGGTTAAAATTCTTCAATACCCTGTGATTTCTTGCTTTCAAATTAAAATTCAGGTACCTAAACTTATCACAAGGGGCTTCACGTTCATCTCTGATGTCATCTCCCTGCACAGTCTCGTGTGCATCCTTGATCCTAGGCACACCAGCTACTTGAAGATCTCTAAACACATTAACTCCTGCTAACACCACTTGCACTTGCTGTCCTTCCTCAGATATTTGTCGTTACCTGTGATGACCTTCATTTTCATTCTGAGCTGAGAATAACTTTTGATCCTTTAAATCCAACTCTATGTTATCCCAGGGAAACCTTCCATGCTTTGGCAATTCTGCAGAAATACCTAGTGCTTAACTATGCCACAGTATATGGATTCCCCTCTATGTAATCTGTTATCAGGAGTTGATCTTACTTGCTTTTGTATCTTAGGTCATAGCAGAGTCTAGAATATAGAATATAGTAAGCACAGTGGAAGAACCAGGAAAAGAATTAAAAAAATGAATTATATTGAGATTACGTTTGGACATTCAGGTAGAAATAAAAACAAGGTTGACACTAAATGGCAAAAGCTGACAGGTAACACAGGTTTGAACTATTTTGGGATGTACAAAGAGGGACAATGTTTAAATCTAACCACCCTTCATGAGTTGTGACTCTAGATAATTTTGTGTCCTTTGAGGGGTAAAATATTTATTTTTATTTAAATAAGCAGGAATTTCTGTTTAGAAAAATGCTTGTCTTTTCAAAGAGAAAGAGGCCCTTTGCTCCTCCCTGGGGATACAAACATGAATGAGGTAGAAGCTTACTGTCTGGTAGGAAGAAAAACACCACACCTACACATTCAAAGTAAAATGTGGCATGATGTGTATTCGAATGGTGGTGTATCTGAGTGTGACAGAGAAGCAGAAAAATGAGCAATGCTTATTTGAAAGGGAAGCAGAGCTATTAGGAAATGGCAGAATTGTTCAGGAAACCCTCAGAAGAAAGGATATTTCCAATGACTATGGAAATATAAGTAGGGATGTACAGGAAAGAAGAGGAAAGTTGTATCATGTGCACAAGAAATAAAGTAGTTTAGTAAAATTATGGCATCATTCATTTCTGATGTGGATGGCTGTTACTTTCTTTTCACAATCTCAAGAGTTAGCAGGGTTCATACAATGGAAAATCAGTGTGCCATACTGAAAAATTAGTAGATAGCCATGAGAGGCTTGTTTTGAGGGAAGTGGCATATTTGCACTTAGTGTGACCACAGTGGATAGTGAGAAATGGATGTGCTAGGGAAAGCAGAAAGAAGCAGAACAAAACTGGGGGAGAGATACAAGTTAAAAGCTTAAGATTGGATACAAATAAAAAGATTTGAAAGGTTGTTATCTAAAAATATTTAGTAAGTAAGACTAGCAAAAATTGACAACTGAAATTTCTAGTTTGAATTAATTTCAACATCCTATCATTAGATAAGAGACTTCCGTTTTATTAGGAGAAATTTTATCTTTGCAGAACAAAATAACAGAAGAATGCTAAGTGTGCACTAGTCAGCATCAATATTAGTCTGTTCCTTGATAGGATGTAGGTCTCAAGGAAAAATGTATCATGTGGATCATTATGAAGTGTTCTCACAGCACACTGAAGCCATATGCTGAGTTCACACAGAATTGACTCGCCTCTGGGCCCTTAATTAGATGCACCTGACATGGTTTATTTTTTAAATGAAGAAATGTGCTCCCCACTATATGGCTGGTGGGAAGTAGTGCAGGAAGGCACTCTGGTCCTATGTCAAATTCATGTACACTGCTAATCCAATCTGGCAATTTTAAATTCAGACTGATTTAATGAGAAGGGCAAATTATTTTAAAAAGTTAAATATGTAACCTATTAAATACGAATATACTAAATGCACTTATACATTTAATTGATGGTCAAGCTAACAGGGAAACAACAAAGTGTTTGTTTCAAAATATTGTAAATAAGAAATTTCTGTAATTATATTTTCTTTTCATGACTACACTGCTTTGTTTATAATTTTAACAAACTTTTACTTTAGAATATTCTTAGAGTATACAATTTACAAAGATAGTACAGAGTACTATCTGAAAGATATATTTAATATTATACAAGCACCCAACTTTCCTAATGTTAATACCTTACATGAACCAGGATATGCTTATGAAAATTAAAAAGTTGTAATAGATGTATCACTATTAACCTACTACAGTCTTGTGCCATGTAACAACCCTTGGGTAAACCATGGACTGAAATATGACAGTGGTCCTAAAGTTTCTATTACTAATGATGTCATGAACAGCACAGTGTCCAGCATCTTCACCTTGCCTCATACATATTGTGTGTACCTCATCTCTTAACAGCATCATTTTCCCTTGTGTTTGCTTTAACATCATGTTGTTTTGTTCATCGTGGCCCCTAAACATACAAAATCCACCGCTCACGTTCCCATTAAGGGACTGACCTGGAAATGAAATGAACAGGGATTAAGAACTAGCATGGAAAATCAGTGATGTTTATTGCTTGTGAGTTAGGCATGTCCCATTCCACTACAGCTACAGTCTTTTTTTATTTTAGATTTGTTGAATGATGTACCATTATTTTACAGCTATTTTTCTTCCCATTATAGGATTTCTCCCCTTGGGCGTGGTTGCCATAGTTTTCCCACCACCAAAACACCTACAGTCCTCAGTCATGGTCTACTTGCTCTCCTCCCCCACCACCCTATTTTCTTCACTCCCTCTCTGTCCCTTTCCCCTTCTGGATAACTCAGATATATGGTATCAGGTTTCAAGATTTCAAGGGTAGGTTTCAATATTTGCCTTTGTCTGACCCTTTGTTTGGTTTCTCTATACCCCACTTATAAATGAAACCACCCAGTATTTATCTTTCTGCTTCTGTGTCACTTCACTTAGTACAATTTCCATTTCCATTCATGTTGCTACAAATAGCATGAGCTTAGCATTTTTTATTTTATAGCTACAATCTTGAAGAATAATAGCAAAGTGATGGGAAATCCCATAATCCTTCCACCCTTGTTAGCCTCAATTCTATAACCATATTTCTAATTGGGGATGGGTGTTGTGTGGTAACATATATCTGAGGAAATGTGAACCTAATACTCCAAATCATATACAGTGTTCAACCAATGTCACTTCAATAATAAGATACCAAAATAAGAAAAAAAATGAAATTAAGGTTTGTGATAAGAAAAGAAAAAAGCAAATTAAGTAATTACACTCAGATTTTCTGTAAAATATGAAATGATGGAAGCTGTTAAATGATCTGACTCTGAAAATAACAAGACTACCAAAAATTTGAGCGACTAATGAAAATTCTCTAAAATGGAGAAGTTTCTTCTGTCCTTGATTGAAGACCAGACACAGAAATGTATCCTGCTTGGCACCATGGCAGTCACAACCACAAAAATGTTGTGATGTCGAAAGAAAAAGTTGGACCTAGCTACGATTTTGAATCTAAAACCTTTGGGAGTTTTAATGATTCATGTATCATTATTCATTATAAAACATCAAAGTAAATATTAAGTCTGAGAGTCCTGATGTGAAGGCAACTGAAAAAAATTGGAAACTCTATAAACAAGCTGATTGTGTAGGAAAATGACTTGCCAGAACAAATATTCAATATGAATGAAACTTTCCTGTTGGGGAAGCTGATGCCTGAAAGGATTTTTATCCATAAGAAGGCCAACCCAGTGCCAAGATTCAAGGCTTTAAAAACAGGATAATAGGCTGGCATCAAGGCAATGTTGCCGGCTACAAATTAAAACCCTTTGTGATCTGGCACAGTGAGAAGCCTTCAAGCATATCAATAAGCACACACTGCCAGCATTCTACAGAAGCAGTAAGAAGTCATGGATGACCCAGCTCTTCTTCCAATAATTGCTCCTGAATTGCTCTGCCAACGAAATGGAGAAGCACTGTTGGAGGATATAACTCTATGATGTTCAGACCACAAAATCATTTAACAGTGCATTTCTCAGACCATGTCTCTGCCATTAAGCAATGTGTGACTATACGGATTTTACTCATTTTTCCACAAATGTTCTTTTCCTGCTCCTGGACACAATTCAGTATATCACACCACATTTTTAATACCCTGTTTCCTGTACTTGGTGACAGTTTCTCAGGCCTTCCTACTTTTCATGACCTTGGCCTTTTTGAGGAGTATCAGTCAGGTGTTTTTAGTGTCCATTAGTTTGGTTTGTCTGATATCTCTCTCATGATCTGACTGGGGCTGTGGGTTTGGGGAAGAAAGCATAGAGACAAAGTGCCATCCCATGGCATCCTACCAGGGATGGGTGATAGCCATGTAATTCATCACAGGTGATGTCAGCCATGATCACTTGATGTCAACTATGATCAGAGGGTGTCTGACATGATTCTCCATTGTAAAGTGATTATTTTTCATTTCTATATTTTGTCCTTTAGAATGTCATCAAGCAGAACTCACACCCAGGGTAGGGGGAATTATGTTCTACTTCCTGGAGAAGGAAAGGACTCCATAAATTATTAGGAATGTTTTTCTAGGGGTGATTCATCCTTCTTCACTTTTTGTTTATTCAAGCATTTGTATCAGTATAGACACACATGATTTTTTAAGTTGGGTGATATTCCAATACTGTTTTATTTTGTTGCTCCAATTGCCCTACCTTTAGCTTTTAAGGATGCTTTCAGGCCAGTTTCTGTTCCATTGGCATGTCCACATCACTGCATTTCATCACTCTGAATACCTTCTTTTTCTACAAGATACTCGAAGCTCATCTTATATAATCTCTCCCCAGCCCTAGAATTAGCCATAATGCCAAGGATCCTGACTTTTGTTAGAGAAAGATATTTAACAATCAAGATCTAGACTGCACTGTTTTGGGGAAGCACTTTGTCTTTTCACTGCTTTCTCTTGTATTCTAAGAGAAAACCACAAAGGTCACCCTGTCCTGTCATTCTTATTGAAAAAGCAGTGGTGTGACTTGGAGAATTAAGGAAAAAAAAAAACAAACCCAAAAATCACATTCCTGTTCCCATTGTTGGTTGTGGTGACTCAATATGCTTGGAGCTGTGCTCTGGCCCGGTGGAGCGGGTGTTAGTGTTGTTATGCATTCATGTAATTTTGTTATAAAAAGTAGTTCAGGGACTACTGCATATAAAGTTAATTCCCTTAGTTTCACAGTCACACTAAGGCCCTGAGAATGAAGCACATGCCCAAAGACAAACAAAAAAAGAAAAAAACTTTATCCGTAGTAAATCAGATATTCATGTGCTCTCACCTGGGTTTTTATCAACACACTTTAAATCAGTAATTCTTAAACCTGAATCCTTTTAAGAGGCTTTAAAATTCCCTATGACTGGGCCTCCCCTGGTAGTGCAGTGGTTGAGTGCTGGACTGCGAAGCTGCCCGCAGCCTCTGAAGCGCCAGTTCGATCCCCGGCCCCTGGCGAGGGTCCCACTTGGCGTGCAGACCTCTCCTGCCTTGCCCGCTGCTCCCCTCAGCAGTGTATTTCGTCAGTCTGCCTGTTCTGTTCCCTGCTCTGGCTCTGGTGAATTCTCTCACCCTCCCGCGCTTCTGACTGTACCCAGTGCTTGTATAAATAAATAAATAAATCTTTAGAAAAAAATAAATAAATAAAATTCCCTATGACCATGTCCCATTCTCAGAAATTCTGATTTAAGTGATCAGCAGTGGCAGCTATCAACTAGATTTAAAAATAAATAAATAAATAAAACCTTAAATATGAAATAGTGAACAGTCAGGGTGGAGAATTACTGCTTTAAATGAACAAATCCAATGCCAGTAAGGCTCGAGATTGCAGAGTATGTTTTCTTTATTGTGACATTTCTGAGTAATGTTTGATTTATATTGTATAACTTGATATCTCAGGTTCATCAATTTAATTTGACAAACATGTACTGCATTTACTTTGTGCTTAGTACAATGATGAACTCTCTGCTGTGGGGGAGATTAGGAACATGAATCAGTTAGAGTCTCTTCCACCCAAGAGGTTGGACCTATAATGGGGGCAATAGTATGGATACAAATTAGCAAACTAACAAGTAAGGACAGGTGAATGCTGAAGGAGAGCATACAGTGTCAGGGCAGGAAAGGGGCTTCAAAAGAATGAGGAACTAAATCATGGTGACATTATAAAGGATGATTTTTTTCTCAAGCTGAGACAATGATGTCTTCCTTCTGAGTCTTTATCCTCCATTAATGGCTTTTGCCAAAGCTGTAGCTTTTCAGAGGTGAGAAGGCATATTATTTTGTGTGAATAGTTCATCAGTATCATGTATTAACCAATATGGTTATCTCCCAGGTCTTGATTAAGCTCCCTCAAGCAGGATGTAAGCAAACCATGTTAACAATGAATCCAGCTGTAAGAAACTTATGTTATTTTTAGGCATCTTGACTGAAAATTGCTTTGTCTCATCACTGGGCAATGCTTTTATTACTGTTTTTACTGCTGGTAAATTAGATTGCGTGTTGTAGAAATTATGCATAACTGCACTGTTTTTAATATTTGCTACTGTAATCATTTCTGTAATTATGATATGGAAGCTACTGCTGCAAGCTGTTCCCATGGATGGCTATTTTACTGAGTTGTAATGATGCTTTCTACTGAAAATTTTATCTGCACAGGCCCTGCTAGCTAGTGCCTCCCTGGTGATAGGCAGCAGATAAGCTTTATCAGATGCTGTTAATGAGCTTGATTTATGATGTTGTTTTCAATCTGACAAATTATTTTGGGTTTTAGACTTTAGATTCCAGTCTTTGGTACACCCGCTCTCTCCATCCCTTGAGCAAAAAGTGAAACCTGTTAAAATTTTGAAACCAACAGGCATTGGAAAATAATATTTTTCACATATCATATTTTCTTATAAAAACTATCTCTTAGGTGTAATGCCAAGTTGTGTAATACATACCAAAAACAAAATACATGAAGCAGTTAATTGAATAAAGACTAATTATTAATCAGGGGATGGCTTCCATGTTAGCGCTGGGTATTTCCTAAAACACCACAATTAATGGGTCCATTACCAGTTTTCACAAAATGAGGTGATGCCCCAACAGCTGTCACTTCCCTGGTTAAGCTTGTAGCTCATTATCAGTTCCTATTCTGCCTGATTTATGTTGTTGTCAGAAAATGCATATGTTGGCAGTGTGCAAGCACATTGCAGGGGTAAAAAATTAAAAAAAAAAAAAAAAAAAAACCAAACCAGCTTTACGTATAAGAGAGCAGTGACCTACAGTAATTTGATTTGTGGGGTCTCCAAGAGAGCTTTCTCTTCCCCAACTTGTCCTCCAAACACCAGCCCAGGCACCAGGGTAACAGGAGTTTTGCTCTTTGAATATAAAGAATAGTTTACTCTCTCCATACCCTTGTTGTAAAATTCATATATAATGCAAACTAACACATTAACTTCTCACAGATTTTCATAATTGCATTGTTCCAAATGAATTTTGTCAACTTGGTGTTTTATGCTGGTTTCAACCTATAAATAACCAGTGTTGTGATTGGATGAGATCTTGTGTCATCTTGTGTCTATGATTGCATGATGCTCCTCAACAGTAACTATCAGGAAACTTTGAAAAAATAAAGGTTTATTACTTACAAGATCAGGAAGTGACATAGTACACCTGAGGCCATACAGAATTTGTAGGAAGAGAGAGAACAAATGGAACCTGATATTCTCCATTTATTGGCTCTGAAGGTGGGGGGGAATAGGGTTTTGCAGGCTGATTCCTTATTGTACAGTCCTGTGGCTGTTCATGTGTTTGTTCAAGCTAGCCCTCTTTGGAGTGGGTGCTCAGCAATTAACATGTAAGTCAGATAACTGCATGTAAGAATAAAAGAGTCAGCTGTCAGGGCTTATACTACATTAGGCCAAAGTGGAATAGGCTGCCTCCAACTGCACAGAATTCTCCCCATGATGGTACTAGAGCAAGATGCTACAGGATATTAGCAGGACCTCATGACTTGAATTGGTATTAGACCACTAAATGGTATATATTTTTCTTCAAACTCTTGAGTTTTTGTAATTTCACAGGAACTTCTTTGAACCTCTTGTCTTATCTATAAAATAGACTCCTAGAATTTCTTCATTTTCTTCAAGCTACATAATTCAACCCTTATTACATGAGAGGGCTAGAAGAAAGAAGAGAATGGAATCTCTGTGGAAATGTTTTGTCACCTTCGTAAAGGAGATGTTTCTTTGATTTTTCCCTGATTAGTACCAATTTAGCTAAGAAAGGCTATTGAATATTCTGAGCACAAAGGATATTTTTCCTGTCACAAGTTTGGTTAGTTTTAAGTGTGGCATGTTGTGAGTCTCTCCCAACAGCTAAAATCCTTTAGATGAGATAGATACAACATAGACTTAGAGCAGGTACCTCCTGGCAAGTACTATTGAAGTTTGACAAAATTTGAACCATTCTTGCTCCTTTCTTATTTCCTCTCTAATATTTCTTACATCATATTCTGAACAGTGAGACCAGCAGCCCAGCCTCTAATCATTTCTGCAGTTTTCTCCTTCCAATTTCCTGCATCTCTTTCCTTCTTTCTCCAGATCTTTGTGTACAACTCTCTGAATAAGATGTAGATCAAGGCACTAAGATCAAAGTGTACAGAATTTTATTTGTCTTGGTAGCTATTGAGCATGAGTTTCAACTAAAGAGATAGTTAAGGAAAAATGCATTTCAAATGGGATCCATTTCCACCATTCTGTCTGTAGAACACTTTGCTTTCTTTTAATGTTTCTCCATACACAAAATCTTTCTTCTTCCTCATCAGCTCTGTCAGTTGTTGATGAGGGTATTGACCCAACTAAAAGCAGAGATAATTGGAGAAATTCATTTGTACATTCACCTTCTAATTCTTGTTTGTTTGCACCCTATTTTTCAAGAAGAGCAGTAATCTTCTGGCCCTCTTGATTTTGCATCATTAGCAAATTTTTCTCTCTGACTAACCATACTAAATCTAAAACTGTTTCATAAGTTATGTTACTTTAACAGTGACATCATTGGGACACTGTCACCTAGGTAATGGAATAATTACCATAGCAACAGAGACTTTATCTTTCAGTAGCTATAAAATTTTGACAGATGGGAGATACTGATTTGAAGATTTAAAGCAGGACATAAATGTAACACATCTTAGTAGCCAAAGTCATAATATTACCTTAAAAATTGCTATCTTTTCATAACGATTAAATTGAATGTAAGATGTATATATTGCTATTTACTTCCACAGTTAATTTTACATTTGACCTGAAAGGTAGTCTATGCTTTGAACAATTGGGATTAGATTGTTAAAAAGAGGAAGATCAATATTGGTGTGTATTAAAAAAATAAAATTTAATAGAGGAATAAAAAGAATATAACTGTAGAGTGACTTTTCTTATAAAACTAACCAATTAAGCATCTGCAACTTTCACAGTCATACCTGTATTTGATGAAAAATTCTGTTAAAATATATGATCTTTCACTTTTGACTTTATAATTAGAAGCCTTAATTGATTTACATCTTGAATGTGTTTGTGTCTGTAGATATCTACATGTTTTCTTATCCTTTATAGATAAACAAAGTGAACTCAGTGTACTTTTTGAGGGGAGATATATTGTTTTCACATTCTCAGTTTGAATTTGTTGCCTAATTAAAGAGGAGGCAGATCAAAGGGCCATTAGGTATTTCTTATTCTTCTATCAAAAAAAATCTCAAAATGTCAACAGTCAGCTTAGTTTCTCAGTCTTAATTCCCTCATCTCTATGAAAGTTAATATTTAGTAGAAGTGGTCCTAATAAATTGTCTTTTACTTAACCTGTCCAAGCTTCCAAAAATACCACAGCTTTCATGGCCAAGGACATACAGGACATTGGAACAGATTTAAATAAAAAGGGAATGCTTAATAATAATGTGTTTCTTAGACATCCCAGGGACTGAGGAATAAAATCATTCTGTTTATAAAAAGAATCATTTCTATTAATAAATAATATATATACTTCCATATATTCATGCACTAAAGAATAGATTGTCACAATATCCAATCAAGACCTAGAAAAAAATAAGCCTAAATATATATTAATTTGATCATATAAAGAGTATCCATTTCTTTCAGAAATTTTTTCTCATCTCATCTCACTGAAATTTATCTAACAACTTGAAAGTTAATTATTTTGTCAAGACTTTTTACAATTTAAACACAAGTCTAACAGATATACATATTTTAAACATAATACAGTGATAATATGATCTATTTCACTGGACACAGGCAAATAAGCACCAGTGGTTATTTTTGACCCTTAGAACCGAGAATATATTACACTCGAATCCATAATGCAGTTGCTTTGTGGGGTATATGGTGTGTGTGTGTGTGTGTGTGTGTGTGTGTGTGTCTGTCTGTCTGTCTGTCTTTGTCACAGATTTTACCTTAGTTCTCTGGCAGTCTTTACAAATTTAATTATAATTTCTCTGTTCAGTCAAGGAAAGTAAGATTAATTTCATTCATATAGGACAGAGCTGTCCAAAGTAAGTCATGAACAGGTAGTATGAATTAGTCAGACTGCAAGCATTTATCTATAAAATTAAAGAGTTTTTGGCACCATGTTGAAATAGACTCAGAGCTATGAAAAAGACAAAGTGTGGGCTTAAAAGTTATAGAAATATTTTAATATTTTACTACAACTTACTATAAGACCCTGCTCTTTCAGCCTACAATTTTTCATTAGGTAAACCAGATATTAGAAGCATAATGCCTACTTCTTAAGATTGTTTGAAAATTGCTTCATTTACAATGGATATAAATTACTTAGTTGGGTGCTGGCACATAGTAGATACTCAGTAACTTCTTTCACTTTGATTTTTATAATTTCACAATCCTCTGGTTCCAGTTATGATAAGTATTATAAGTGATTTGAGTTAAAGGAGGAAATGATCAATTTAAACCAAATCTGAAATATTGAACACATATCTGCAGGATAGAGGGAAACATTGGAGGGCTAATGAGCTACTGTATGATGGCTGCCCCTTGGTGTAATGTGAAAATGAAGTTCCCCATAAACTTAATTCATAGGTCGATTTTGAACATCAGATTTAGTTTCTACTGGTTTTCAAGAAACCTTTTTTAAATACATTATAGAAGATACAATTTTCCCAGTTGTATTACTGTGTTTTGGCAGAGTCAATGCAACCACATAAAACTACTGTTCCAGTGGATACTTAAACACATTAGGTTCAAAATGCAATCAAATAATTGCAGACAACTGAGAACATGTTAGTAGAATAACCTGTTCAGGAAGGTATAACTGATCAGTCTCTTAAGGAAATTAGATCATGAATAGGAGGAATAAATTTTACTCAAAAATAAAAAAAAAATTAGATTACTAAATTTCTTGAAAAAGTATGAATGACTACTCAACTCTACTTTGGACAAAATGGTTTTTATAAATTTTAAAAAGGAGTAAAAACTGAGATTTTTATCATCACTTTGTTGTGAGTTAGGTTAGTGTATAATGTTGCTAGATTAGGGCAGAGTTTGTAAAAAAGATAGCCCTTTGGCAATATCTGGGGAAGAGGTCCAGTTTGATGTCTCCAGTATCTCTAATAATGGCATGAGGGGTAAAAACTTGGTTAAGGATCAGTTAAAAGAGAAATTCATGTTTTACCTTTCCTTCCTAGCAATAATAGAAAGGTTACAATTCTTATTTCACTATGATAGAAGAATGAGCACTTTGCAAACCCAACCTTATAGAGAGGGTCAAATCATGGGACATCCGAGAAAAATAAGTCAAACAAAATTGTGATACTAAATTCATAAGAATCATGTGAGCATATTCAGATAACACAATATTTAAGTGGGTTTCTTTCTGCCCTAAACTTGATAAATAAGAAGCAACAAGAGTGAAATCCACAACTACCAAAATCAAGTTAAAAAATAACAGCAAAAATAGAACCAAAATAATAAATCTCTAGATAATATGAAATGATAACAAAACCCTGGCCAGAATGTAACCTACAGGCAAAGTTTTCTTCTTTCCTTCCTTCCTTTATTCCTTTTATGAATAATTTATTTAAGAGGTAAAGGAGAAGGCAATATGACCTTAAAATAAGATTCAAGTTTAGCTTTTTGTGATGCTATAGATGCCTGGAGCAAACCCTGTATCTACTAGCTTGGTACTGGATCATCACCTAAACAAGGCTTGGAAAGGAAGTGGACAGAAAACTAGTTTGTCCTCTTTAGCTCAACTTTTACTTTGAGGATGCCTATGAGATTTGAGAAGCCAAAAAAGGAGTTGTATTTTCAGAGAAAAAATCTTAGTATTACCCCAGGTAATGAGGGAAAATGAGGTCTACTTAATAATCTAAAAATCCCTTAAGAGGAGTGAAAGCACCTTGAGGAAAATTCCTTAGAGAATCTGGGTTATATTTGAGGGACTTTTCAGCATGCAGAAACTGGTGGCAGATCCATATCTTTTTCTGATTAGTAAAACAGAATTGCTTTGGAAAGTAGATGCATGTCCTTACAAAGGAATGTGTTATTACAACCCAATGAGGAACAGTAGAATCCTACCTGGGGTCCTTTTAAAATACTCTACTCTGTGATTGCTTAATGATGAGACCCATACGGAAGATCTCAATTGCCAGAAATGCAGAGTTTGAGAGAAGAAATAAAAATACCTAATCGAAAACAATGGTTGCAGTATTATGGTAAATGTAAGTGCAGGTTCCAAGTGAGGGGATTCACTGAGAAACCCAAAATGTGCCCAATAAAATTGCTTTATGATTGTACACTATTGACTTCTACTCTTCCAAAATAATAGTATCATTTACAATGAATGATGAGACAACCTCCACTTTTTCATCTAAAAGCAGACATAGTAATCTGTCCCCTACCCAAACAGAAGATTGGAAGATTATTATCTTAAAAAAATATAATTATTTCTGAGATACTGCTCATAGATTCTGACATTTTAGATGCCAAAGTGAAATGCCATAGCCTCTGACTGATCACTCTCCACTAAATTTCTCTTATCAAAAATCCTTGTCATGCAAACAGTTTCTAATCAAAGTTTTAGTGCTTTGGTGTCATTTTTAGATCTGAAGGGCAGGCAAAAATCATAGGACATATAAAGAAATCATTAGCATAAAAGACAGGAGAAATAAGTGGTGAAAATAGAAATGCAAGCAATTTGATAGAATTTTTTTTTAAACAACTACAAATAATATCAAGATATTTTGTATGTGAAACAGAAACAGAGCCAAGGACAACTAAGGAGAAAGAAGTAGCTCTTGGGGATTAAAATGTATGCTAGAAAAACCTAATAGATTTTTTAAATGATAAAGGTGAATAAATTTTCAGTAAGCTTAAACAAATATATAAAAAAATGAACAATTGCAAGTGGAGAAAGTGGGGGAAATTTATAGGATAATCTCTGTACATTCAATGCTTAACTGAGAAAATGTTTTGCAGAAGAAAGATCATGGAGGAAAATATGAAATGACTAAGAATATTTCTCAGAATTGAGCAAATTGAGTTTCTATATTGAAAGTGTCCTCTAAGTATCTAGCATCATGAATATAAGTAAATAACACAAATATAATCCCTAATGAGATACATCTTAACATATTAGAATTTTAATAAAGACAAAACTAAGATGTTCTGGAAGGAAGAGTAAGAACAAATTAAATATGAAAAGAATTCAGATTTACTATGTCTTTAAAATTCTCTGTGGCCAAACCTAAAACTAAGAGGTAATAAAGCAAGCCTTCAAAAATTTCACTAAAAATTATTTCCAGCTAAGAATTCTATGTATAAATATTCTTATCAACCAAGTGTAAGCCACAATAAAGACATATTCTCATTTGTGAAGAATTAGTATTTTATATAGCTGACAAACTAAAAGTGTCATGAGTGATAGTTAAGAAGTTAAAGTGAAAAAATAAAAAGCAAGTCAGGAAAAAAAAAAAAAAAGACACAGGAACCAGGGTAGTTAATGCAGAAGAGAGGGGAATAGAATTCCTAACATGAAGTTAAAATGTGTATTAATTACAAATAAAGTAAATAGGAATTCTTTGGCAAAAGCATCTACAAACATTACCTAAACCAAAGTAGATAAATCTACGTAGACATCAATAGCAATTGGCAAAATTGACAATACTATTACCTCCTGCAATGATGAACTAAATTTATAACCCCAAAATTTATAACCTGAAGTTAATTATGTGAAAACATCAGAAAAATCCAAAGATAATATATAATAATTGATTTGTTTTCTTTGAAAACATGCCCTGCTATTGGAATGAAAGAAATGCAATTAAATGCAAGGAATGCTCCTGAATTGAACCTTGGACTGAATCTTAAGGAAATGGAAGAAGGATGATTATAAATACCATTTATAAATCCCATTGTTGGAAAAATGTACTGAAATGTGAGATTCTAAGTGTAGATGATAGTACAGGTATACCATGGAGACCTCACAGCAACCACGTTAAAGTGAATATCACAACAAAACAGTAACACAGTGTTTTGGTTTCCCAGAATTTATAGAAGTTATGTTTATTGTATACTATCATCTATTTAATGTGCAATAATGTAAATGTACACCCCTTCATTAAATGTGACACTGAGACACAAAGTAAGCACTTTGGGGGAAAAAAACAAAACAGTATTCACAGACTCATTCAGTGCAGGCTTGCAACAGACTTCCAGTTTGTGAAAAGCACTACCTGTAACCCAGTATCTACAAACATGATCAAGAAAGGCCTGCCTGTGTTGCATTAATGTTCATTTCCTGATTGTCATAGTTCTTCTGTAATTATATCGGAGAGTGTCTTGTTCTTAGAATTATACACTAAATTATTTTGAGGCTGCAACATAATCTCAAATAATTCAGGAATACACAATATAGCTTACTTAAATTCAATATAGGTCCCTTCTTATTAGTGTTGCTTCTGTTTAGCCATCATAACTAGATGAAACAATTTAGTTCCAAAGACAATATTGGCAATAAGAAATGATGAAATATCATAAAGGTATAAGAGATAAAATAGTAGCTTTAAAAAATTCTCAGATAGGCATTCCTGGTGGCCTAGGAGTTAAGTCCCAGTGCTCTCACCATTATGGCCTGAGTTCATCCCAGCCAGGGGATGCTTAGAAAGTAATCTGAGGGCCTAAGTCAACTGATTGCCACTGTCTTTTTAGTTCATACATGAACATAAGCACAAGTAATGCTAAGGATAATCTATGTGTTCTGAACTAACTTTATAAAGAATTATGACCTGTATTAAGTTCCAGTAATCAACCAGCCATGAACACTCATGTATGTGCCTTTACCAAATACCATCTGTAAATCAATGTGAAAGATAGGTTGGCCCTCCAGGATTTCATGTCTCTAAGCCACAAAATCATTTGGATAATTGACCACAATCCTCCCATATCTATGGGGTGTTTTAGCTACATATCGATACAACCTCTTAAACTGCCTTACACTTTTATTTTCTTTAAATAAATATTAAATCAACAGCAGGCATTTGGTGTGTTTTCACCTCCAATTACAGAGATTTTAGGTCTTGAGAGATATCTTTCAGTGATTTGAGAAAACATAGCTTAGCAGCTGGCAAATGTAACCAAATCTAAGTGGCCTATATAAAAATGTACAGATGGTTTCTTAGTGATGCAGTTCATAAAATGTGCCTAGCTGTTGTTTAAAATATAAATTTAGGGAAAAAAGAACCCTAAGGATTGTGCATTACCATAATTTTGAAGTCTGCAAACAGCTCTTAGCCATATAGTACATATAGCTAAAGACCTTTGTTATGTCTCAGTATTATCCCAACTATCAAAAATATTTTTTTCTCCTT
Source organism: Talpa occidentalis (assembly GCF_014898055.3). Classification (NCBI taxonomy): domain Eukaryota; kingdom Metazoa; phylum Chordata; class Mammalia; order Eulipotyphla; family Talpidae; genus Talpa; species Talpa occidentalis. The sequence continues at coordinate 109,253,806 of NW_023604861.1, forward strand.
GCTATTTTAGGGATTTTCTATGCATGAGAGTATTTATGTTACAATTGGAAAAAAATAACTTTCTATTTTGCTTCAGCTCCCTTTGGGTCATATTTTTCCCATGGGAAACAGGTTTTCTTTGCAGCATATAGCAAGAAATTGATTAATTTGTGTCTGTAGAAATAAATTGTTTCCATAGTTCTGTCTTACTATTATAGTAATATCATGTGAATAAAAAAAATATTGCAAATGTTACTCCTACCTTCACAACATGTGCAGAACGATATAGAGGCATTGACATATGAACAAAACTAGTACAGCACATAATACTTTTAAAATGATCAATTAAAATTAAATTTAGACCCCAGAAATGAACCCTTGCATCTATGGTCAATTAATTTACAACAAAAGAGCCAAGAACACATAATGGAGATATGATAGTCTCTTCATTAAATGGTGTTAAAAAAAAAAAACAACTGGATACCCATATATCCCTATCTTACACAATACCAAAAAATAAAAAAAAACAACTCAAAATGGATTAAATACTTAAACACAGATATGAAATTATAAATCTCCTGGAGAAAACATAGGTGATGAATTTGTTGGCAGTGATGTTTTGATATAATAATGAAAGCAAACCCAACATAAGCAAAGCTTAACAAATGGGGCATAAAACTAAAAGACTTCTGTACATCAAAGGAAATCATGAACAAAATAAAAATGGAACCTTCAGAGTGGGAAAATGTAACTGCAAATTATATACCTGAAAAGTGGTTAATATTCAAAATATATAAAGAGCTCATACATCTCTATAACAACAGCAATGAGAAACCACCAGAAATCCAATTTAAAAATATGGGCAGAGAAACTGAATAGACATCTTTTCAGAGAAGACACACAATGGCCAATAGGCACATCAAAACATGCTTCTCATCAGTAATCATCAGGGAAATGAAAATCAAGTGAAACACACTTTGTGTGGCTATCATCCAAATAATAACATAGTAAGTGTTAGTACGGAATGTCACAAGGGAATCCTAGGTCTTGTGAACTTTGCCTGGGAATATAAGTTTTTGAGGCTATTGTAGGAAACGGTGTGGAGGCACCTCAAAAATTAAGAATGGAACTACCATAGGATCCAGAAATTCCAATTCTACTTTTATATCCAAAGGAAATTTAAAAAGATTCTTGAGAGATATCTACACTGTCACAGTTCATTGTGGCATTATTCAGAATAGCCCAAATATGAAAACAAGCTAAATACATATTGATAGATGAATGGAGAAAGAAAATGTTCTATGTGTACGAAAACTAAGGACATCCTGCTCTGTGATGACATGGTTGGACAGACCCGGAGGGCGTGATGCCAAGTGCAATAATACAAAGACAGAAACTGCATGATATTTGTTGTAATTGGAATCCTAAAGAGCTGAATTAAGACAGAAACTTGGTAGTTACCAGGGACTAGAGGATGGAGAAAGAGAGATGTTGATAAAAAAGGAAAAGCTTTCGGTTGTAAGGTTAATAGTTCCTGGAAATCTAATGTACACCATAGTTTTTATACTTAATAATACTGTATCATATACCTGAAAGTTAAAAAGACTTTAAATTTTGTCAGCACAAAAAAAAGAAATAAGTATGTGACCCTATACAAATGTTAACTAGTGATCTGATGGGGATTGTTTCGCAATGTATACATGTATATGATGTACATTTTTTTTTAAGATTTATTTATTTATTTATTTATACAAGCACTGAGTACAGTCAGAAGTGCAGGAGGGTGAGAGAATTCACCAAAGCCAAAGTGGAGAACAGAACAGGCAGACTGACGAAGTACACTGCTGAGGGGAGCTGCGGGAGGCAGGAGAAGTCTGCGCGCCATGTGGTACCCTCGCCGGCAGCCGGGGATCGAACTGGTGCTGCAGAGGCTGTGGGCAGCTTCTCAGCCCAGCGCTCAACTGCTGCACCACCAGGGGAGGCCCTGATGTACAGTTTAAACTTATTCAGTTTATGTTCATTTTATCTAAATAAAGCTGGGATAGGGCCTCCCCTGGTGGCGCCCGGTTGAGTGCTGTGCTGCTAAGCTGTCCACAGCCTCTGCAGTGCCGGTTCGATCCCCAGCCACCGGGGAGGGTCCCACATGGTGCGCAGACCTCTCCTGCCGCGCCCGCTGCTCCCCTCAGCATAGTATTTCGGTTCATCGCCTGTTCTGTTCCACACTCTGGTTCTGGTGAATTCTCTCACCCTCCTGCTCTTCTGACTATACCCAGTGCTTGTATAAATAAATAAATAAACCTCTAAAAATATATGTATTTTAAAAAATAAATAATAAAGCTAGGATAAAGGAGAAAAAAATGAATTTTGTATATTAGCCAATACTTTTATGATACATCATAGCCCTTTATCTCCATTTTTCTTATAATTATCATCACTATGTGATATGATAGGATTTTATCTTGTGTGTGCTGCTCTAAGACTTTAAAAACAGTTTCTTTGTTATTCTTCCACCCTCACATAGTAGGCACAATTTCTTGTAAAATGATAGGTTTACAGTGACAATTGTTGAATGACTCTTTTAATAGATTATGATAAACTAGACTCCAAATTGCTCAGGCTCCGTTTTGTCCTTCAGGTTACCTGAATGGAGGACACAACTTCTAACTTTGGTTCTCCAGTATCTTCCCTGAAAAGTATTTTAATCATCAACTGCAGGTATTTTGAAATAGTTTGTAGATTTTCATATTCCGAAGATGTGTACGCGCCAGTGACTGAAAATAAATCCAGGTAACAGAATTGAAGATAATGATCAGGAGATGCTTGATGTGAGAAATGTCATAATCCAAATAGAAAAAAAAAAGGTACATAAAGGGATAAACTCAGTATGTTATCAAATGGCAGAAAAACATGAAGGCAAAAAAATTCTTCCACTTGTATGATATATGGGCTGTGAGCTCACTCACAAGTCTTCAGAACAGAAGCCTGGGAGTTCAATGGTTACTGCACAGATTTCACTTTTTCATGGCTTTCTTTTTTTAGAAGAGTTGAAAAAAAAACCAAGCATAATTCCTAATTCCTTGGAAGAGTACATAATTTATTGAGGGGGGAAGCACTGAGAAATCAAGGAAGAAATGGGGTGGACAGCCGGCATATTTCCTTTGGAACAGTGCAGACTGGTACAATGTGTTATTTATAAAATGTCGTGTTATCACACGAACAGACATCATCACATACGAAGAAAAATGGCATTTAGTCACTAAAACTCATCCCCTAAAAATGTAAATCATCTGACGTTTGGAAGTTTGATTTTCAAAATAAGCACTTGTGTTATTTCCCATTATTCTTTGTTCTTCCACAAAAGGTGGAACATGCTTCATGTATACTGAAGGCATAATAGAAATGAGGACCCCTATTTCCTTGCATAAATTCTAGTTTTTCTACAGATCTACTCATAGATCTTTACACATCGTTTTCCTCCTGCATTCTTTGTCCGTGCTATTCCCCATGAATGGAATGTTCTTTTTTCTTTGCCTTTAATTAAAGCTATAGCCATTTTTATAATTGTAAATCATATCTCCTCCTTGCAGATTTTTTTTTTTATTGAAAATAACTTTTACTTGAATGAATTCCTCCTATCATTGCTTTGGCATTTATCAGTGAAATTTATTGTAAGTTATAATTTCATTGTGTTCTTAAAATGGATCTCAAGTTCTTTGAAGAAAATGGCCTGTGTCTTCGAACTCATATGCACACCAAGCTTATAATTCCTTTAACTGTCCTGCTGAAAAATTGGACAATAGGTTGTTTTCAACAGTCTCTTGCTTAGAGTATTGTCGTGAGATTTGATTCTGAGGAGTCACTTCTTAGCCATAACTTCTCACGTACAAACTATTCAGCCAAGATTTGCTGGTTGCTTAATAGGACAATCAGGGAACTTTGCATTTAGTGAAGTGAGGGATCAGAACTACTGCTTATGAAGTTTCCTTGCAGATTCGCTGTACACAGAAGCAAGTGGATAGCACAGAATCCTGAGTCCGCTTCTTTCTAGCTTTGGTTGAGGGTTCACAGTATGCAAGCAGTTAAACCCTGGAGGAAAAGTAAAAATGATTATATACTATTGAGATGTTCTTATATAAAGGTTTTCCCAGCTATCTGAAACTTTCCTAGGAACCTTTCATAAGAACAACAGAATGGCATAAGCAAAGAAACAGTTGCCATTAATTTATGTGGAAAAATTTTATAGTATACCTGTAGTCAAAAAATAGCCTACCATATAATAAAATTCAACCAAATAACACACAATATCTAAAGTAATACTAATATGTGGGGAAAAAAGAAATGATATGGTAAATCCACAGCCTGTATAAAGCAGTTCCCTGGGAAACTGTGGCAGTGCATTCCCACATTACACACTGCCCCTAGAATGACTACTGAAGCAAAGTGGCATAACATGGACCTTCAAAAAGCATGGATATCTGTTTAGCTGTCTACCTGTCTGTCTGTCTACCTAAATGCAGATGAACACAGATAATATGTGTGTAGAAAATAAAGGATCTGAGGAAGACTTTAATAAGTTCCATGAAGCTTGATGAATTTGTTTTAGGGTCAATGATCAATGAAGTTATACTGAGTTGTGGTTATTAATTAATTCCTTTTTATCTATCTGTGCTAATTTTAACTCCCACTGTCTGTCAGGCATTGAGATCAGTATAAATTTAAGGTAGTTAAGTTGAAGTTTGGAGTTAAACTCTCCAAAATAAACCTTGTTTGTGAAATATCCAGTTGTGAGTATTCGCAATGACATGACCGCTTTAAAACTCAGTTTTCCCTTTGAAAAATGAGGATAATTCCAGCAATCAGCTCATATGATTAGAGTGTACAACAAACTAAATTATGTTTTTAATTTGTGTTTTTAATTACATATGTAATGAGTGCTTATTCAAATAGCTATTATTTTCCTTATTACTATTATTGTGTTTATTATTGACTTGAGCTTATTGTGATTTTCATAAACTTGTACTTTCTATAAATATGTTCAAATATTTCTCCAAATTGCAAGTAGGAGTATGACCATAGTACTAAAATTACGTATTGAAAAGAGCTGCTTATTGACCTGTCAGTAGTAGTAATTACAGTCTTCCCATCTATGTTGGATGTGCACAAATTTGATCATATTAGATATGATGAATAATGTTCTGGTTATATGGAAACAAATATTAGTCCTACGGGAAAAGCAGAAGATATCTGCATCTGTTATAGCAAGAGAGTCAACCCTGACATTTGTTTTAGCAGGCACAGGAATGGAAAAGTACCAATAAAATGGGGGGGCTTCAGAAATGCCTGATTGGAGCCTGCTGGCACGGAGAAGCTATAGGTGTGCTAACTGGGAGAGTGCCTTCCTATGTGATTACTTGGGGTGCATATTTGACATCTCCTGTTTGGTTTATAATTCAGAGTGGGGACAAAAATTAGGGAAGTTGTCAAGGCAGTGCCATTTTGAGCTGATTGTTACAGGTTCCATAGTTTGGTTTCCTGGCGCTAGAGACAGCAGTGTGATTTATAGTAGGCTAGCTTCCTAGACTGGTTACTACAGATAACAGGTAGGTTTCCTGAGCAAGCTGCTATTGTCCATGTGTATATTCATTCTCTTAATTAGCACAAATCTGGAGCTAGAGTATACATGTGAGGCACACATGTGGACTTAGCTACATTTGTGGCCTTAGGCAAATTGATAAATCTCTCTTATCTGACAAACAGAATAAGAATAGTCATTAATTTAAAGGGTTATTATGATAATTAAATGCCTCAACATATGTAAAGCACTTAAAACAATGCCTGACACAAAGCATTAGCTGTTATCATCATGATTGAGTAGAAGAAATGAGAGATTTATTGGATGTGATTCATAGGATACTAAATTCCTTCAACTGCCTCTCAAAGAGATTTCAACATTTTGCACCAATACAAATTCTATTGCTACTAAAGCTAAAGTATCTCTAGTAAATTCCCACTAAAGAGCAAATATGTGGGCCTCCCTGGTAGCGCAGGCAGTTGAGTGCAGTGCTGTGAAGCTGTCCGCAGCCTCTGCAATGCGGGTTCAAATCCCAGCCAGCCTGTGAAATACCCACATGGCACAGCAGACCTCTCCTGTCTCTCCCGCTGCTCCCCTCAGTGGTGTATTTCAGTCAGTCAGCCTGTTCTGTTCCCTGCTCTGTCTCTGGTGAATCCTCTCAACCTCCCACACATCTGGCCTGTACTCCAGTTCTTATATAAATAAATAATTCTTTAAAAAAAATTAAAGAGCAAATATGCTTCCTTGGAAGCTATGCAGATCTCAATTTTTCACTATTTTGCTGCCATGCAACATTGCAGCACACTCAATATATTCACAACTGTGTTCACATTGTGCTTGCTCATGTGACCTGCTTTTGTTAAATACTTGAGAATACTATGTAAGCATGGTCTTTAATGTATTTGCCAAATTTGCCTTGGCTTCTTAGGTTCCCTGATTTTCATGTTAAGTGCATGTCCCAGAACACCACTCTCTTTAGCTGAAGTCCAGAATAAATTTAAAGAAGTAGATCTCACCCTGCCCAGAGCCTGTGTGCAACCCAGCTCAGCCCCAAGCAGAATATCTCAGCTGGTCCTTAGATCCGTGAGAAAAATAAAAGATGAATGCAGTCCGCCATGTGGCATTATCATAACAGGAATAAGCTAATACAAAAGATTAATAGGTTAAATTTTTCACTTCCTATTTTACTATTAAATGAGCTGTTTGTTTCTCTAATGAGAACCAATTTGGAAAATCCCAGACAGAAAATAGTAAAGTTTTGATAAGGTAGAGGAGATTTGAAAATTGGGGTTCATGAGGCAATGCCAGGATGATATTTTTCTAGGGATTAGCAGAAGTTTGCACAGTTTTGGGACATAGGCGCATTGAGGGATGAATCATATTGCAGGATAAATGGACAGAAGTGAGCAAGGAGAGGGAGTGGATTTATATTTCATTTTGTTGTCTTCAGTAGGATAAATAAAAGTTAATTTGTCTCCCCAATGTATGTATCCTAATAGCAGAGAGAAACCTGCTCTTAGAAATAAAAAATATTCATGACTAATACTAATCAACCAATTGACTCATGCTGGTTGTTAGCATTTCATATTTATGACCACACAAAAGCATAGTCTTTAGGAATATTTTAAGTATTAGAACTGCTTTTGCAGTTCTGACATCAGATTAAAATTTAATTCCATGCAACTCCTGATGATTTTGTTTAGAATATCAGCCTCTGCAGTGAATTCTGTCAGCATGGTACAGCAAAACCTTTCTTGTGTTTCCATGAGTCACACTGAGCTAATGCTTCTGAGTGAAACATCAAAATATCTGCAGACAGAAACCTTATTTCCTTGGCAACGTAGAACCACTGCCATATGCTCAAACCAAGCAAGGTGTGCAGTATTATTCATAATTATTTTTATTCATCAAAATTCTCTGGATTTCAGGTGGTCACCACATTTACCCAGTAGGGAGGTTTAACTGTATTCCCACCAGTCCTAACTCAGTGTTGTTTCTCTTAATCCACTTTTTTTACTTGGCAAAGCAATGAAGTCAGTGAATTCATTGTCATCATGGTGGAGTGCCTGAAATAAATTTGTGTTATCTAATTACTTTTCTACTTGCTTCAAAGGGACATTAATGAAAGCAAGAAATGATAAAAGTAAATACAATAAAGATTAGTCATTACAGTCAAGTGAATTCATTTGCCAGACAGAAATCAAATGCATTCTGTAATAATGGCAAGACATATTGACAAAAAGTATATCAAAAATCATCCTGATCTTTATCAACCAATACCACCTCACTTTAGCTAAACCAGTTCTTTTTACTCAGTGCTCTTCTGAAAAATAGCTTATAGTCAAAATCTATACTGTCTTCCAAAAAACATAAAAAAGTTAATATGTTGTCCCTCTAGAGGCAGTTTGAACTTGAACAAAAACCATTATTTTTTCATAACCTTAAAATTATTTTCACTTTTGCTATTCTCACTCTAAAATCATTAGTATCTTAAAAATCTTTATTTTTAATTGAGGTAATATTGGTCTACAACACTGTACATGATTCAGAGATATAAGATTATTGTTTTAAATCACAGGGAATGAAGCTGAATTAGCTATATGACAACTATAAAGGGTTGCTGGATTGGATTTTTTAGGTGAAATGTTGGAAAATACACCTTCCTAGCACATTGTCAATCATTTCAAAAATGGTTGCTCAAGAAATGGTTGTGTGCCGTCCATAACTGCACCAATCCCCTTGATGATTTTCTCACAAAACATTTGTAAAAACAATAAAAGCTGCACCTGCATTTAGGCATTTTAAACATGGTCATCTTATAAAAATGTTCATACTCAGTCCCACCAGCCCAAATTCCATCTCTTTTTATTGATCAGGTAAATCAGAAAAAACAAGAAAACAGGCTTGTGGTGATCATCATTCCTGACCACCTCTTACTTAACAAGGTGGAGACTTGATTGATGCTCATTATTCTGTATGTTAAATACTTTTGAAAGACTCATCCTAGAAATGGGATGCTATACTAATTTTTCTTTTTGTAATTTTTTTTCCTCTGTTCTATTTCTCTGTTCCTATTGCCATACTTTTTTTTTAAAGGTAGACACTATTTTTTTGGCCACACTAATTTTTTAAAGGTAGACAAAAGCAAAAAAAAAAAAAAAGCAATAATGTCCCATAACTTCCACACACTAATAATCCCCATTAATATATTTAAATCAAACTAATGCTTTAAAAGTTCAAACAGAAATGTGCAAATATAAAATAAACACTCTTGTCACTACATCATAGATACAGAGATCGATATGTATATATATATCTCAAATATAATTTTATGTATGTGGTCCTGCATGTGTATGTGTATATGAAGTACTTTTTCACTTTAACATATCTTGGACATCTTGATATATATGCTCAATGAGATGTAGTATGCATTTTTCTAAAATTGCATAACTTGCCATTGAATGACATATCCCTAGTGATGCTCATTTAGCTTATTTCTAATTTTTACTATTTATGGACAGTAAGGTTGTCATGATTTTTCCAGTCCCACAAATTGTGTAAGGTGAATATCCTTATTTTTCTTGAGATAACAACTATATTGCAGTTACTCTTTAACTATGGGACCCTGAGTAAATGTCCATGTGTTTAAATATATGTATGTTTTAAATGTTTTATAACCAACCATTGCCAAAATGACTTCTAAAATGGTTAGAATAACATAGTCTCAAATCCTTCCTAATAGGTGCTTATGAAATTTTTTTAATTTATTTATTCATTTATACAAGCACTGGGTAGTCAGAAGCACGGGAGGGTAAGAGAATTCACCAGAACCAGAGCAGGGAACAGAACAGGCAGACTGAGGAAATACACTGCTGAGGGGAGCAGCGGGCACTGCAGGAGAGGTCTGTGCACCATGTGGGACCCTCGCCAGGGGCAGGGGATTGAACTGGTGCTGCACAGGCTGCGGGCAGCTTCGCAGCCCATTGCTCAACCACTGCACCACTGGGGAGGCCCTGAAATTTTTTAATTTTTTAAATCATTTAAAGGTGGCAGATGGTCCCAATTTGTTTATGAAATATTATAGTTGAGCATATTTCTCTGTTTATTGGCCTTTTGTGTTAGTATTTTAAGTGAACTCAGCTTCCATTTATAGTGTATCTTTTTCCTATTTATCTCTAGAATTGATTCTCATCGCCTGGGCTTAGGGGAGGATATTATTATTTTTAATATTTATTTATGCAAGAACCAGGGTACAGGCCAGATGTGCGGGAGGGTGAGAGGATTCACCAGAGACAGAGCGGGGAACAGACAGGCCGACTGACTGAAATACACCACTGAGGGGAGCAGTGGCTGAGGCAGGAGAGGTCTTCTGTGCTCTGTGGGGGTCGAACCCGTGCTGCAGAGCCTGCGGACAGCTTCAAAGCACTGCACTCAACCACCTGTACCACCAGGGAGGCCCTGGGGAAGAATATTATTTAGGAAAGAGGAAAGGAAGTCAAGGAAAGATGTAAGGAAAAAAAAAGAAAAAGAAAAAGTGAAATAAAAGGGAGAAAATTAACTCCCTAAGACTCCACTGTTCAAACACAGTATGGAGCTGAGCTGACATGTAGTCACTCCATGTAGGCCTGTTTAGAATGCTATAGAGAAAACATTGTGCTAGATGAAAAGAGGGGAAAAGTCACAAATCTAGAGAAATCACTGTGTAAGAATTTGATCTTTGCCTTAAAAGGACAGGGCCTCAGGAACAATATACCTGAGAAGTTTACCTTTTCTTTGAGCAATTTTATGTATTTCTTTAAAAAAAGAATTATTTTCCTTTGTTTAAGACTGTTTTACTGTTGAAAATATTCACTGCCTCTCACTGGTGTGGTTGATATTCTCCTTCCAGGGATGGCAGTTCTAGTCCTGTGACCCACACAACCGCACTCTGATATGTCTCAGAGTGGCAGTGTGGTGGAGCACAGTCACGGTGGAGCCACCACAGCCATATAACCTGAATGAAAAATTAAAACTTTTTGTTGGTAAAGTAGGTGGGTGGATGGATGGATGGATGGATGGATGGATGGATGGATGGATGGAGCGTTATATGAAACAATAAATATAGTTGTTCCTTTTTTTGGAAATTATGAAATGTAATGTTCAATGGACATAGTATTATCAGGTTATTGAGAGTCTTTAAAGCTAGTTTTCAATAATCTCTAATTATCCTGCAAGCAGTGGAGAACCTGAGGTTTTATCAACAAAGTCAGTGTGTCTTCCATTTGGATCCAGGTTTTAGAAGGACAGTGTGAGCAGATGAGTGATTATTTATTGCAATATTGTAAGTGAAAATTAAGGTGAGTGATTTAGCAAGGTGGCATAGAAAAGAAGCAAAAGAAAGATGGGTGGGTGGGAAAACAAAAAACATATTACTATTCATTCTCATTTGATTTTATCAGAGTGTTTATTTTTTTGTTTATGTATTGCATAGAAGTTTTAGCTTATTAAAACTTGTAAAAAATTCACAAAGTGCATCTTTCATAGACAGTTTCTACCACTGGGGCATTTTTTTTTTTTTTGCAAAAATCTTTATAGTGATTATATATAATGGCGTCCAAGTAAATGTCTAGCATAGTATATATACAAACTTGGAGTAGAATAGCAATCAAATTAAAAGGAGAATAAAATTCTCAGGAATGTTTAAGATTATGAATTTAAATAAATCTTCAAGTATTTTTTTACTTGAAACCAAACGTCATGCTATATTTATACATGTGTAAATAAAATGATATCTAGTTATGTGATTGAGAAAATTTTTTATCAGATCATTGGTTGTTTTCTTTATAATGTTTATTTTTCTTTCATTTTACTTTTTTAATAACTGGGGTACAGGCCAGAGGTGTGGGGGGTAAGAGTATTCACCAGAGACAGAGTTGGGGGCAGAACAGCAGACTGACTGAAACACACTGCTGAGGGGAGCAGTGGTTGAGTCAGGAGAGGTCTGATGTGCCATGTGGGTCACCTCCCTGGCTGAGGATGAACTCGTGCTGCGGTGCCTGCGGATAGTTTCATAGGTTGTGTCTTAACCCCTTGTGCCCCTATAATGTTTATTTTTATAAAAATAATTTATCAAGGTAACATTGCTACACAACATTGTATATGATTTAGACCCATAGGTGCATACCCTTCACGCATGTGTTACCACACCCACCACGAAGACACTGAGAGTTCTCCACCATAGCCCATGTGCTCTTTCCACACTAGCCTCTCTTCTGTCTCCCTTCCCCTTTTGCAGCCTCAGTTCTACAGGTCAGATCTTCTTATTGGTTTGGCGTTATTTGACCCTTTGATTTATTTCTCTATTTTCTACCTATAACAGACACTGGCTCATGACTTTTTCCTGCTGACTTACTTCATTTAGCAAAATCCCCTCTACCTCCATCCATGTTGTCACAAATAGCAAGAGTTTATCTTTTTTCACAGCTGAGTAATATTTCTTCCTGGTAGCTGAAGGAAAGTGTTGCAGGATAAGTATCCTTGACTGGCAGTTTTAAATCTTTAAATATTTTTAATGTATCATTCCATTCTCCTTGTGGTGTTGCTTATCAGAGAAGTCAGATGTAAGCTGGATGGGTATAACTTTATAGGTTATCTGTTTTTTCCTCCTAGTCACCTTCAATTTTCTTTCTTTGTCTTGAAAACTTAGAAACTTCTTTACTATATGTCTTGGTATAGTTCTCATTACATTTAAGTAACCAGGTGTTCTCTTAGCTATATGGACAGCTAAACATGGGAGCACAGATTGCCCCACCAGTGCCCTGCCTCCGCCAGGCCACAGTGTCCAGTCACCTCTTTCCACCCACCCTTTGTTGTATAGAGTTGAATTTCTCCAGTCTCCCTTCTGTCATAGTCAGCATTGGTTCTTTTTTTTTTTTAGCTTAAAACTACAGTTTTGTGTGGCTTGTGTGTTATGTGTACTTTCTTTTATTTGGAATTCTGTTTAGTCTTGAATTGGGAACAAGTCAGACTTGAGAATTTGTGTCCTACTTATGACCCCTAACCTCTTTCCTACATCTCTCGCCCCCTCCCACCCTCTCTCCTTCCCATCCTTCCATAAATATTATTTGATAACCCATGATGCATCTTGTTCTACACTAGGCATCAGGGACACAAAAGTGAATAGAACAAAGTTTCTGTCCTATTGAAGCTTCCACTGTTACAGGAAGAAAAAAATGCACCTTTAAATATGTAATATAATGTCAGTAATTAAGTCTGAAAAAGAAAAATACGGTTAAAGAGTAGAAGTGATGTGGCACTTTAGAGGAGGTATTGAGAGCCTTCCTCTCTGTATGTTATTCAGGCAGATATTTTAATGAGGTAAGAAAGTAAGCCAAGCAAATACAGGTTATGTTGTTTTGGCAAAAGTAAAAGTAGTGCCAAGACCCTAAGGTCAGAGCGTGCTTTACATATTGGAGAAATCAAGGAAGCCATTGTAGTTGGAGAGTGATTATGCGAGAGATGGAAGGAGTTACAGTCAGGGGAAAGCAGGGTTTGAGATTATAAAGCAGCTTGTAGGGCATGGTAAAGGCCTGAGTTTTCTTCTAAGTGTGATGGGAAAATGATAAAAGGTTCTGAGAAGGATAATAACATCTGACTTATATTTTAAAATGCTAGATTGTGGTATGTGTATGAATTCTTACCTCTAAGGGTATTTGTTAAATTAATTTATTACTCTGGGTCTCAGTTTCTTCATGTGCTGAAGGAGGTTAATTATAATGTTTCCACGGAGATAGTGTGAAGATTTTTATTGCAGGTAAATGCTCAATGGTAAATATTATTTATAGATTTTTATTAGTTTCATAGCATAATTGTCTTCATTGTTAAGTGAGTCTATGAAAAGCCTCAAGAGGGAAGGAAACATCTATGTCAGCAGATGTAATAATTTAAAGAAAGACCAATTTCACCAAGGTCAAGATACTGTTGGCTTATATGATTGGAAGTAACCGCTGTTACTTTTGAAATAATAATTTCAAAAATAATGATAATTTCAAAAGTGAGTGAGAGCAATGGACAAATTAGAAATTTGCTTTTCTTTTCTTTTTTTAACAGCATCAAGAGGTATTTTTTATTTTATTTTACTTTTATTACTTTTGTGTTTCTTTTTTTAATGAACTATAATGGTACAAAAACCAGTGGAGTAATATGTGATCTTTGACATAACTTCCATAACACATTTAGTAGTCTTGTCTAATTTACTGAAGAAGTGTTAAAAACAGGAAAATGTGTGAAGCAATTAACCAAAAATATGTGATTACTTGCCCTCACATGGTCCTGAAGTTAGAGTACTGAATGCTATTTTAGTTAGATCCATTTCTCTCACTTCATTTGTTAAACCTTTTATCAAAATAAATTTAATGATATATTGTCACAGTCAGTGAATTACGAAAATGGAAATATCTTTATAGCCACTGTTGATACATTTCTATTTATTGCATTTTTAGTTCAGATTCTAACATTTATTTTGTTTAAAATTATAGATCAGCCAAGAGAAATATATTTAGGGAATTATTCCATCATTGAATAATTTAGTAGGCTGAAAGCTTTTCCTCATTTTCCTCCAAAGGCCAATTAGAAAAAATTGGAATTCCTTTTTAGCTATGGTGTACATTAGATTGAGATACTGTCTGGAGTCAAGTTGGCTGTTTGGTTGTCCATATGAGTGTTGTACAAAATTAAAATATAAGTAAGTTTCAAGTAGGATCATAATGCTTTTAAATAGGATTGATTCAGATCCAGAGATGGTAGGGGAGGGTACAGCGTAGAAGAGCTAGTAATATGAAAGCCCATTAGCTAAAATTACCGTGTGGTAAACTAAAAGAGGTTTCCATAACTGAGGTCATCTGGCCAGGCCATTATGTTGCCATTTTAGATGACCACTTGAAGTGTTAAAGGAGCATGATCTCAACCAGGTAAGTCTGATACTGACCTACAGATGCACCAGGTCCATATGGAAACCACATGGGGAAATGAAAGTGTCTAATGTTTAGTCAGAGTAGAACTGCATGTTAATCAATGAAGATGTGTTTCATCATTGTTGTAATTATTTTTTTTTAAAGATTTATTTATTTATCTATACAAGCACTGGGTACAGTAAGAAGCATGGGAGGGCAAGAGAATTCACCAGAGCCAGAGCGGGGAACAGAACAGGCAGACCGACGAAATACACTGCTGAGGGGAGCAGCGGGTGGCAGGAGAGGTCTGCGCACCACGTGGGACCCTCACTGGGGGCCGGGGATTGAACCGGCACTGCAGAGGCCGTGGGCAGCTTCGCAGCCCAGTGTTCAACCGCTGAGACACCAGGGGAGGCCCTATTGTAATTATTTTTAACATTTATATTATTAAACCTTTAAAGGGAAATTCATGTTTAATATTTCTTTTATTTTTTGAGATTTACAAATTAGGGAAATGAAAGTTCAAATCTAACAACATATACATAGCTAGACTCAGTCTATGTATGAATATACCTGCTGTTGCCAGGTTTGCTATTTCTAATCAAAGTAGTTGAAGGAAGTCACAAAACTAGTAGAGTTCAATTCCTGTTCCCTCCAATATCTAGAGTGTCTTTTGCTGAAGTCAGCATTTATTTTGTTTGTGGAAAAGTACCAAAGGCAATGAATTGAAAGGGAATATTTATTACACTGAGATATATGAGATATAGCTATATCTGTATTTGATGTGTATTTGTCCATATATTTTTGAAAAAACATGGAAAACTTTGTTTTAAAATGTTTTTCAAAAATCAAATATCTTTATTTTCTTTCAAATTTATTATGATGTAATTGACAAAACTTTAAGGTTTGTAAAGCTCACACTGTGATGTTTTCGTGTATGTACATACTGTGAAAGTATCTGTCTGATCTACTTAATTAGAAAATGTTAAATATGAAATGTCTACTTAAATAAGATTATGTACAATAGAAATGACTGCTTTCAGAAGTCTTGTTACAAAATAATAATAATACATTCGAAATGCTTAAGAAGTGAACAAAAGGACTGGGCATTGAAGTATGGGTTAGGAGGTGGGAAAAGGGCTCTTTTCTTTTTTCAGAAGTTGCTTTCCTTATTTCTGAGTATGTTTTTAAGCTTGCATTCCTTGGATATGACAAATGTATACATACATCATTTCAGAGTAACTTGATATCCTTATACTCTTTACTCAATTCACATTGAAAGATTTATTATCAAAGGAAATTTATAAATGCAAACTGAAAAATACAGCTCTCATTTTCATGGGAGTAGACAAATTACTCATTTGTCTATCAAGATTGCAGTGATGTTGCAGAAACTTTACAGTGAAGAAAATAGTGAGTTGTTAAAGTGAGAAGTCATATTACGATTAGCAGAAAGAGCACTAGCTATTTTAATGAACTATAGAAATTTTCCCTGAAAATATAATCCTAGGGCCAGCAGTTTTGGTTTTTGTTTTTTTTTTTTTAGTTATTTATATTAACTCAACTTTATTGAATCCAGTAAGTGCTATGTGAGACATTGGAGGCTTAGGCTTAGTCATTGTAAATATTGATTATCGTATCTGGATATTCTTTAGCATTATTCGAGAATACTTCTTGAGCAACAATAAAATAAATCTCAGTGTTACTTTTGTTGCATGAACTTTGCCAGCTTTCTACTTAAGGTTTTGGCATTGAATTGCAGGTACCTTTGTGAGAGAATTTACAAAGATTGGCTTAGCAAGATTGATGTTCCATAGTAAATATGTTAAACCTGAAATTGCTTCTGCATGTAGCTAAACATTATTTCATATTCAAGATGAGGGTCATTTGGAAATTAATCTATTTCATCATTAATATATGGCTTAACTTACATCATAGGCTTTCCATATTAAAGCAGTAAGACCTTTACTGAAAATTTGTATGAAAGTTTAAAAAGCAAACCTATATACCCACAGAAAAGTAAAATAAAAACCACAAAATTTATTTGATCCTCAGTGTCTTAACTTTATTACATTTTAGTTTGCTTCTCCATAATCTCCCCCCAACTGAATTCCTATGAGCCATCAACTTCATCTTTTACTTTTTATTGATGTTCTCAGTTATTGATGCAAGCCCAATGAGGTTTTTTTAAATTTATAGTTATGCTTCTCTCTAGCAATCCTGCCAAATTGACCTGCTAAATTCTTTAATTCAGAAGAATGCATGCTCAACCACTAAACTCTCTTTGGGGACTAAAAGCTGAAAATATTTGAGATAAGTAGAAAACACCA
Source organism: Talpa occidentalis (assembly GCF_014898055.3). NCBI lineage: Eukaryota > Metazoa > Chordata > Mammalia > Eulipotyphla > Talpidae > Talpa > Talpa occidentalis. Next base: position 109,270,617 of record NW_023604861.1, read on the forward strand.
GGTTTTGGTCTGATTTTATAGTTAGTTTGTTAAGACTTAGACCAGAAAATATTGATATATTGCTTGAATGCCTTTGCTCAATAAGCCTAGAATTTGAGCTATTTATAATCAATGTGAATTTGTCATATTTTAATTATTATACTCACTGATAGTAAATGGATGCAGAATCATAAATATAATGAAAAATAACCAAGATGTCTCATGAGAGCCTTGCTTTAAAATATTTCTCAAAATACTACCTGATTTTCTACCTGTTTCCAAAATATGTGTCCTTCTTAAAATCCACACTGCTATCTTGAAGAAACTGATACTGTTAACATATGAGTTACCATTTTATGATATCAGCTCTAATTGGTTAGAAAACTAATTTCTGGGGCATTGCCTTCTGAGATTTAACAATTATTTTCTGTACTATAAAAACTCTTCTTTCATGCCCTAAACCTTTTACATGCACATAGAAGTGTACAGAGTTGCCATGAGTTGTTCATAATTGTGAAATTGAGCAAATATCCAATTAATTATTAGTAGAAATGGAACCAAGTTTAAGAAAACCTATTATATGTAAAGATGAACTTGCTTAAAATGTGCAAGAGAGGTTAGTCACTTTTATTATGCTAGAATTTTTAACTTCATAAAATTATTCAACCTAGAGTTTAATTACAATATGATAGTTCCTTAAATGTGCTCAAAGGATGACTCAAAATGAAATTATTTAAAATATAATTACAAAAGGAAAAAGTACACTATCTGCCCATTCATTTTTAAAACATGTGTATGCTTTGCAAGACAAGAAGCTTAATTATTAGATGGATCATCAGGAAGTAGTAAAGTTATGTCAAAACAATTTTCCCCCATCATGTGATTTCTTTGGCAGTGGTAACCTTTTCTTAGTATCTAATTTCCATATTTTTATACAAAAATTATATTTTGAATATATAAACCAATATGCAAGCCATTACACATGCAGTGTTTGAAATTAATAATGTTAAATGCTAAGAATAAACTTAACAAAGAAAGTGAAAGATATATTCAATGAAAACTATAAGACATTGTTAAAAGAAATAGAAGACATAAGGAAATGCAGAGATATTACATGCTCATGAATTTGAAGAAATAACATTGTTAATTGTTTTAAAATACCTAAAATCTAAAATAATAGGAAGCAATATCTAAAACTTTAAAGTTTCACAATTGCAAAACTCAGTAAACATCCAATTAATTACTAGTAGAAAAGGGACCAAGTTTAAGAAAAGCTATTCTATGTAAAGATAACTTTTATCCTTATTAAAGTTTCAATAGAATTCTGCAAAGGAATAGAGCAAACATTATTGAAATTAAATGGAATCAGAAAAGATAACAAATAACGAAAACAACTGACAAAAATGAAAGATAAAGCAGGTGAAACACTGCCAGACTTCAAACAATAATACAAAACTATAGTAATCAAAATAATATGGTATTAGAATAAAAATAGACATACCAACCAATGTGATAGACTAAAAATCCCAGAAATAAATCCATACTTATAATAATAGTTAATTTATGACAGAACAGCCAAGAGTATGCAATGGAGAAAGAAAAATCTCTTTAAAAACCGGATGACCATGTGCAGAAAAATGAAGCTAGACAACTGTTTCATACTAGACACAAAAATTAACTCAAAATGGATTTATGATTTAGGTGTAATACTGTAAATCATAAAACGCATAGGTAAAAACATAAGCAAAACATTACACAGCATTGGTTCCAGGAATATCTTTGGAGACTCAACTCCAACAGCAAGAAAAACTAAAGCAAACTCAAACTAATGAAGGCTACATCAAACTAAAAATTTCTGTACAGTGAAAGGAACTATCATTATAACAAAAAGACACCATTCTGGATGGGAGAAAATACTTGCACATCATACAATTGGCAAACACATGATAAAAGGTTCAGCATCACTTATTATCAGGGAAATGCAAATCAAAACCACTATGAGATACCACCTCACACTTGTGAGATGACGCATATGAAAAAAAAAAAAAAACCCAGAAACAATAAATGTTGGCAAGGATGTGGACAAAAATCAACTTTTGTATACTGTTGGTGGGAAAGTAGACTGGTCCAACTCCTATGGAATATAGTAATGAGCTAACTGAAAATATTAAAAATAAGTGTACCTTATGTACCAGCAATTCCACTCCTAGGTATATGCCCAAAGACAAAATCACTAATGCAAAGGGATATATGCTCACCTATTTTAAATACCCATAAATGAAACACTATATATATATGGAACACTACTCAGCTATAAAAATAAAAGGTGAACTCTTGTCTTTTGCAATAACATGGATGCAACTGAAAGGAATTATGCTAAGGGAAAAAAGTCAGAGGGAGAAAGACAAATACTAAATGATTCACTCATATATGGACTATACAGTTAAAAACAAGGAACTAACAAAACACCCAAACAAACCTTAGAAATATGACAGCAGAATTTAGGCTGTAGATGAGGAGAGAACTTGGGGCTGGGAACAAAGAAGAAAGTGGACCCAATGGTTTAGGGTAAAGGGCTGCATATACTTTGAAATTGGGAGTGGTATGGTAGTACACCTTTGGGGATGTGCAAGCCTGTTCCTGTAAGTCAGATACACTGTTGTAAACCAAAAAAATAAACCAATGTTTTTTTCTCACTAAAGGAGAAAAAAGTACATTAATTATTCATCTGAAAGGCAAAAAGTTTTTCAAAAGTGGAGATTTTCTTGACACAAACATGTTTCCCTATCAAGTGATTATTTAGGCCTAGTCCATCTTTTTGCACATTTATTTCTCCATGTAAGTTTTTAATGTATAAGAGCTACTTGGTTAAAGCTCTGTCTTATTAGAAATTCAGAGTATAGGTTCCCTTCATATGCTTCCTCTATGAGACCTAATTTTTGTTTTGGTTTTACCTGGAACCAAGAAGGATGCGGTAGCTGAGCCCACAATAAGAGCTTCACTGTTTCCCGAAGCTTTCATTTGCTTGTCTAGTGTACCAACGGATGACTTTTTTTACTTAGTTGCATTAATTTTTTATTTTTTACATCTTGAAAAAATGCCATGGAATTTTAATAAATGCAAAAAGAGAAAGGATAGTATAACTAACCCTTGTATATCCTTCACTCAGATGCAGTTATCATCAAGATTTTGGTGCATTTGCATCATTTCTCCTTTTTTCTCCTCTTGCTCTTTGTTAAAGTATTTTAAATGTAACTCCAGGCATCATAACATTTCACCCATACACACTTCAGTATTCATCTATAAAGACATTTTCTTTCATAACCACAATGTCACTGAGAAGCATAAAAGGTAATTTTTGGTAGCAATATGTAATTCATTCTCACATTTCTATAATAAACTTTTAAACAAAAAGTATCTTTTATAGTTGGTTTGTTCCAATCAGGATAAAAACAATATTCGTTCTTTTTGCGTGTCATATTTCTCAAAACTTTTTAATCAAAAGATGATGCCTCCAGCTTTTTTTTTTCACATTATTGACTTTTCACAGAAGCTGAATCAGTTCCCATATTGAGTATCTGCCATTTAGAACTGTCTGTTAATTCCTGCTTATGTTGTTTATTTTGTTTGCCATTCCTTATGAATAAAGTTAAAAATAGAGTCTTGATTTGATTCAAGCTTACTTTTTTTGTTATAGGTCAAGAATGTTTCAAAAATGGTGCTACATACTTCACGTTGCCTCCTAGGAAAATGGGAAGAAATAAATAAAGCATTAATACTTTTAATATTAACATCTGTTCCTCTCACTTTCAGGGATGCTAATGTTCATGAGGTGGCATAGGATGGTGGTGGGTTGATTCCACTAATATGAAGTCCACTATCACATCAATTTTCCTTGTATTTTTTCATTCACTGATGATGATTTTCTGAATCAATTATGTCATGAAAGGATGAAAAATGGTGTTTTCTAGTTTGGCATTCTTTCCTATATATATACATATACATTTTCAATTCATATTTAATATTATAGTACTTTCATTAAACCTATGTGTTTTATAATTCTTTTTCCACCAAAGTTAAATTTTATTTAAGAAAAATTACTTATCTGTATTAATCTATAACATATAAAGTAATTTCAAAATTATACATATTATCACTCTCAGTTGTTATGCTGACTCAAGTCCATGATTTCTTTGTAGCTCTATTTCTCCTTAGTATGTTTTCCATTAAGTCCATACAATCAAAATGTTGTAAAGTTGCTTTTAAAATGTCTTTAACTGGTTTATTATAATTAATTTTGTTTTGGCATTTTAAAAGTTTTAGAATATTCCTATATTTTTAGATTTCATTTTAGTTGTTTTAAAACACTTATGAACGCAAGACTGTATAACAAGTTTATTTTGAAATATCTTTTTTACTTTTGCCTTATTCCTGTTTCCTCATGCTTTCTATAGGTAACTTAAAATTAATTTTAGGTTTATGATTTTTAGTGTTTCTTTATTATAAACCTACACTAGGGCCTCCCCGGTGGCACAGGGGGTAGAGTGCAGTGCTGTGAAGCTGTCTGCAGCCTCTGCAGTGCAAGTTCTATTCCCAGCGGCCCAGGGAGATACCCACATAAAACGGCAGACCTCTCCTTTCTGTCCCGCTGCTCCCGTCAGCAATGTTTTCAGTCCATCTGCCTGTTCTGCTCCCCACTCTGTCTCTGGTGAACCCTTTCAGTACCCCACATCTCTGCCCTGAACCCTAGTTCTTGTATAAATAAATAAATCTTAAAAAAAGTAAACCTATATAAAATATTTCTTTCAGCAAAGGTAGCATATTTCATATACCATTCTAACTTCTTTTTTTTTCAAGTAATTATGTGTATGTTTGTGTGTATGTATAAAATATATCTTTACAGATAACTTCTTCATTCCTGCATACTGTTGCATAGAGTTTCGATATGTTGACATGTAATACTTTGAGCAGTTGTCTATTTCATGTACATTTAGATTGTTCTCAATTTTCCACTTATGTAAATAATGCCAGAGTCAAACATTTATGCATGCGTTTTTTCCGCAAATATGTATATACCCATTGAAACTTGGTATAGAAACTGTGCTTAGCCATAGTGTTGCTAAGTCAAATATAAAGGCAAAAAATATTCTAAATACTACCAATCTCTTCACTAGTAGTTGAGGTTTTGTTTTGGTGTTTTAATTTCCAAGGACAAAGCTTTGACAGAATAATGTACTGTACTGTAGGGCAAACAATGAATTGTACTGTAATGTACTGTAGGGCAAACAATGAATTGAATGTGAGGAAGGGACTTATTCAAACTTCTCTTGTGCAATTGTTTTTGGGTTTTTTTATTTTCATCGTAGCTATATCAAAATTGTATCAATTTCACATGATCTAAGTTTTCTGGTAACCAGTTTTGCTGTTTGTTTGACTCAGCAGACTTTAAGCAATTTTTCCAGATAATTTGATTGAGGGCATTTGGTTGTTTTAAAGGTTGATGGCAAAAAATTAAACTTATTTATTTAGCTGCCAATTCAAGACTGTTTTTCAGCTTGCATTCAAATGACTGGCTGAACAAAAGCTCTTCCTATTACTTCAAAAGATTTTATTGTGTTAGATATGATATATGGTTTTGCCCTCTTTGTTGCTTCCAAGGCATTAAGCAAAGGTTGATATTGAATTCCTACTCCTTGAAATAAAACACTTATTTTTTTCATCAGTCTCCTGAGGAGCAAAGATCTTATGAATGACCCTAAGGGAAAAATATTAATTTCTACCCTAGCTTTCTTTTAATTCTAATTATCAGGTTCCCCAGTATTTATCACTGCAAAACAAAAATATGCAGATCTGACATACTATTAATAGGAGATAGATTATTTGGGAGAGGTATTTGTTGATAAACTTGGAAAGGAAAATACTTTTGTATAAAACAAGAGGAAGATACCCTGGTCAATTGAATCTGATCTAATTTTGCATCAGAGGGCTTTATTTTTTCCTTTGTTTTCTACTGTCTATGTTGTACATGTTACAAATACGGGAAGGAGGGGAAGCAATTAATGATTTTTTCTTTCATCTAAAAAATCCTAATCTAGTGGCAAGCATGTTTCTTGGGAAGAAGAAAAAAATTACTCTGTATGCCCTGAGATAACAAGACAAAAGCCACAACTCAGTTTTGTGCACCTGACTTTCTTGGTTGCAGAGAATAATACTCAGGAAGATATTGATAAACAAAATTGCTTTGAGTAAAAGATGACTTCTGACCTCATCTCTATTCATATGAGTTTACCAAAATAAATAATGTTTTAAAAATATCTTTTTCGTAGTTAATGTTAAGGATAAAAGGTAGAATAAAGAAGTGGGTAATTAAAACAACAACAAAAAAATAATAGTGTTTTTCACTAATTAAATACACATACTATTCAGGAAGATTAAATCTCATCCAATTTTAGCCAGACATGGTTTTGTTTCTTCTATTTATTTTTTAAAAAAATTGACCAATACCCTTTTGAAGTACAACTGAAAGATTTATTGATGTATTTTTAAAAATATGCATACTCATATATATGTAAAAGTGAAATGACCTGTCATCATTGATTTGTTTTCCCATCTTCATCAAAATAAAAAAGAAAATGAAAAAAAGAGATAGATGAAACAAATATTAGAAAATCTTGATAATTGCATTGAAGTGATGGGCATATGAAAATTCATTGTGTTCCCTTTAAGATGCTGTACTAAAAAAAAAGGCTTTTTATAATAATTTTCAAAACAGACATTACGTTTTGGTTATTTCTTCTGTACTTTCTAAATAGTAAAGTTTAATATTTAATTTTACCTTGTTCTGTGTCTAAGCTTTCATGTTTAACATTTAGCTCCAATCCATTTGAGTTTGTATATGTGTGTCTAGAATAATGTTATGGGAAGATCAAAATTCATCAATTTGATTCAACTCAACCAGTATTTATTAAGTACCTAATCTTTGCCAGGTATTTGGGATATGAAGATGGATATGATAACAGTAGAAGTAATATCAGTTTGTACTCAGTAAATAGAAGTGAATGATGAACTTCTGTCAGGAAGGAATGAGGAATTGCTTCATATAGAATTTATAATTTGAGCTGGGGCTTTAAGAATGACTATGAGCTTCTCAGGAGGATGTTGGAAAATTCCTCACAGAGGAAATGCAAGGGTAAAGGCACAGATTAGTGCAATTAAACCTTCATAAGGTTTGGGCAACTGCTATTGATTGTTGGAAGGTAAAATAAAATGGAGATGCAGCCAAGTAGTTATGTAGGCAAAATAGCGATGTAAGCTATTCTACACTTTTCCAGAATGATATTGGAAGTATAAAAAATGATTATTCTGGTAACAACAGAGGTAGTAGTAGACTGTTGAAATAACCTGGGCCAAATGGCCCAGGCCATATCTAACCTAGTCCAGAACTGCTAGTAGCAATAAGAATGAAGAAAATGGGAATTTAAGGAGGAAGAGAAAGTTGAATAAAGTGACTTTTCAACCACACCTTCCTTTGGTGTTATATTTAGACCATGTTCCTTGGTAATCTGGGGTTTTCAGCTTTCCCTGGAAATTGATTCTGTATCATCATTTGCCATCTAAAGGGCTTAGCTAGTAATTTTCTATACCAGAAAACACAATTAACCTATGGTACAGAATAGGGAGATTAAAAAGAGACCCACAAAAATGTAGCCACTTGGTTTGTAAAAACAAAAAAATCCATTAGTGAGGTTATGATTCCTTGGTTTGTTGGCTACCCCTGTTTTATACAGAACACTCCAACCATAACAGAAAACTTTGACGAATTACACCTCAATAAAATCAAAGCTTTTCATTAAAAGTTCATCAAAAAACACAAGAATGTGAAAAGGTAAGTAAAAAATAGAAAAATATTTTTCAAATACATGACAGAAAAAGAACTTTTCTGGAATATAAAAAGAATCCTAAAGCTATAAGAACAACCAAGAAATAAAATGGCAAAGAAAAACTTGGAATAGGCATTGTACAAAAAATGCAAAGTATATACAAATATTCAATAAAAACATACAAAAGTACTTTAACACACAGTCATCTTAGTAAATCCAGGTTAATAGCATAGTGAAAGAACTGCTACATAACCACAGGAACTCTAACTATTCAAACAATCATACACAACACAAATTAATTAATATTATCAAGCTTTAGCAAGAATTGGAGAACCAAAATTCTCACAAGCAGGTGAATGAAGTGTAAATGGGACCAACCACTTTGACAACTACTTGGCAGTATCTAGTAACATTTAAAGCATTTAAACATATGTAGCCTATAATCTAGGAATTTCACTCCTGAATGTTTACCAAATAGATAGACATGCATTTGTTCACCAAAAATAATGTTTGCAACAACAATATTAAAAAAGCCAAAATTTGAAAACATCGAAATTCAACTGAATAGAATGGATAAATAAATTGTGCTGTATTCATACAATGTACAACCACCAGAGAAAATAGATACTGTTTCATATACCATGAATAAATCTCGTGAATATAATTCTAAGTAAAAGCTAAAACAAAAGAATGCATTTTCTATGATTCCATTTATATGATATTAAAAAACAAAAAACATATGATGATTCATGTCAAGATATTAGTTACCTTGTGAAAACAATGATAAGCTTGGGCACAACTGGGATTCCTAGAATGCTGGATTTTTTATGTTTCTTTATGTGATATGCTCTGTTCATTTTGTGAAAATTTATCAAGATGTATATAGTTATAAGTTGTACATTATACTTTATATAAATATAATTCATTAAAAGTTTATAAAGTGATTGGTGTTATTTTAGCTTATCAAAAAATCAGTTAATTTTTTATACAGGGGGCAGTAGTAAGACTCCTATTAAAGTATACTGTAATTTTTATTTGATAAATTATAATGTGGGCCTCCCTGATGGCACAGGTGATTGAGCGCCTCACTATGAGGCTATCCGCAGCCTCTGAGGTGCAGGTTCAATCCTGGCTGCCTGGCAAGAATCCCACATGGCAAGGCAGACCTGTGCTGTCTCACCTGCTGCTCCCCTTAGCAGTGTATTTCGTCAGTCTGCCTGTTCTGTTCCCCGCTCTGTCTCTGGTGAATCCTCTCACCCTCCTGTGTATCTGGCCTGTACTCCAGTTGCAGCTCTTGTTTAAAAATAAATCTTAAAAAAAAAAAAGGAAAGAAAAATAATGAGTAAATCAGTAACTGACACTGTGGCATAGGGTAAAACAAACAAAAAGCTTTAACACCATCCCTTTCTTTCTCACTCTACAAGTTCTATTTGAATATGGCTAGAGAAAGGATTAAAGCCATCCCATATTTCAAACAAACCCTTCCTTCAAATGCTTATTATTTTCTGGAATATAGATGTAAAATTCATAATTTTTTGGCTGAATCTGCTTTGTGTCACCCTTACAGTTTAAAAATAAACTAACTTTAATTGTGCTGCTATTTTCCAATTAGAAATGGAAATGTTTATTGGATCCAAACAGTTCCCACAACATGCAAGAATAATTTATTCTCGAATGTGTGTCATTTATCTGTATTCAACAAATGGTCATAATGTATGAAAACTAATAGTACAAAGTTTTCAGTTAGTTACAAAACTGTGAAGTCAGACAGTTTTGGAGGTTTTTAAAACCCAGAAGTAAAATAGTTGGAAATGTCTGCTTGGAGATGCTTTGAGAATAGTCGCAGAAGATACTTCAGCATTGCAAACACTGATAACAGGATGCTAAATCTGAATTACAAGGCTTTTGCCATAGTACACTGGCTTTGTACTCTTGAAGGAAGGATCTTCACTGTTTGCTTCTTCATGGGATGTTAAACATTCAAAACAATTTATGAAACCATAAAAACCTACAAGATTTCTTTTCCAGTTTAAGTTAGGTCAAGGCAATCTTTATTTTAATTTGCCTAACCCATGCCACTAAAATCAGTTTATCATTGACTGAAGTGACCATAGTTATTCCCTCTGGGGTACCATTATAATGATCCTTTTTATTTTCTACTTTACTGTTTGGCTAAAATCAATATTTGAGGCTTCATTAAATTGACAACTAAATCTGAAATGCATTTGCTATCATTCAAAATGCAAATGACTGTTTCATACTTTTAGTTCTAAAACAAGTAAATATGTCAGGGATATTATGAATGTATATATTTATTTTGAAATTTTCTACTCAGCAGGTTCCTTTATACTTCTATAGATAAGTCTTTTATAGGAACATAAATTAGAAAATATATTTCTTGATTTAGTCTTCAAACATTAATTTTACAAAAAATAAAAAAATCAGAACACAGTCAATGCTGATGATATATGAATTGTGGTTTTTACAGGGTCATGCACATCTGAATTTGTTCTCAGCTTCCCTACTATCCATGTGAATTTGAACAAGGAGTCTTAAGAATACAGGTGAGAATTTGCCTTATTTGTCACCACACAGCTTGGTTCTGTCATTTTCCACATTAATAGGATTTTGTGACTGAGTGACCTTGTTAATATAGCAATATGTTTTCTGCCATATCGTCAGTAACAATCTTCTAAATAGGAAAAAATAGCATTAAAAAAAAAACATGGTTGATTTCACTCCATTTTTTTTCTCTTACTTTAGCAACAGCAAACAAGTTCTATTACATCCTAATACAATCACCACCATAAAAAATGCTACTTTGAGGGTTGAAAATCCAACATGTTGAAATAGGGAACCAAAAAAAAAAAAAAAAAAAAAAAAAAAAACCTGCTGCCTGACAGGACAATCAGATGGAAACATCTGGATCTTTGGCAAAATGTTAGTAAAAAAAAATAATAATAAAAAGAAGTGGTGATAATGTGGAAAAATATTTTCTACCAAACATGGAAAATGGAATTAGGATACATCTAAAAGGCCTCTAACGATTACTACTGCAATAGTAGTATTAAAATAAAAAGTCATTATATTTCCTCATCCAATTATTGAACCCAAAGCATGTTATGCCAGTTTCTGTTACTTACACTGTCACATCAGTCAATTCTGACTTCATGATTTAGTATGAGGGAGGATGTGTCTTAATCACAGTGTGCTAAAGCAGGAAAGAGCACAATTTACTAAAAGGAGACCAAGAATCTAGATATTTGGCTGCATCAACAGCTAGGAAGTTTTGCTCTTGAAAGAAGGAAGCAGACTTGGCTGGATTATTCAATATGTCTTTCACTTGCAGATCTCTCATTTTTCCATACCTCACCAGTTCTCATCATCAGATTCCTATGTATACTCTAGAAACTTGTTATAAATATATTTTGTGGAAAAGCTTCCTTCAGGCAGTTCAGTACTTTTCAGACTCTATTTCTCCATTACAAAGGTCCTTCTTCATTGGTATCCTTAAATCAATAATATGTCCCATTCCCTCATTCCTTGTGCTGTTCTTCCTCCTCTACTCTGGTTATGTAGCCCTCATAGGGCTTTTCAGATTAAGCTTCCATATTTTCCCTTACAACAATTGCTCTAAGATGCCAGAAGTGTGGATCACACCTCATAGGAACAACAAGACCTAGCTAAAGTGTTTCCTAAAAAGGAATGATGAACCAGCATCATTCTAATGAAAGTATTCAGATGTTTCAAATAACGTAGGTTCAGTTTACTTTGCTTTTCTCTTGTTCCTTTGAGCAAGGGCACAAATGTCTCAGTGGAATGACCATGAAGCTAACATGATTGTTTCTACTTTATGAGACTGTGACACATGTCTGTTAGGATCACCATAACAAAGTACCATAAATTGTATGGCTTAAACAACTGAAATGTATCATCTCACAGGTCCTGAAACTAGAAGTCTGAATCTGAGATGTTAGAAAAGTTGGTTTCTTTAGAGGGTTATGAGGGAAGGACATATCCCAAGTCTTTCTCCTTCACTTGAAGATGGTGTCTTCTTCCTGTGTCATTTCACATCATCTCCTTTCTGCGTGTCTGGTTTTGTGTCTGTTGTGCACAACTGTGCCACCCAAAATGTATTTGATGAAGTTCTAAGCCGCATTGAAACTGTATTTGGAGATTGACGCTCTATGGAGGTAATTAAGACTCAACGAAGTCATAAGCTTTAATCAATAGGACTGGTGTCATCATAAAAAGAGGAGGCAAAGAAAAGTCATATCAGATACAGTAAGAAAATGGCCATCTATATGCCACTAGTAAGAGAGCTTTTACAAAATAACAACATGGATGGCACCTTGATTTTGAACTTCTAGACTCCAGAATTGTGAAAAAAAAAAAATAGTGTCTATTGCCTAGTCATTCAGTCTCTCATATTTTATTACAAAAGTCTGAGCAGACTAATAGAGTCCAAGTTTACCTTTTTTATAAGGAAACCACTGTCACTAGGTTTGGACTCACCATAATGACCTCACTTATCTGTAAAGATCCTATCATCAAATAATACCACTTTCTAAGGTGATATTTCTGAGGTTAGAGCCCTAGGTGTTAGGGCTTTAACAACTTTGGGCAGTGGGAGACACAATCCAACCCCTAACAAACATCCAATTTGAAACATCTCTTTTGGGAAAAAGGCAACTTTTTAACATCAGAAATAATACTGCTAAAAAGATCCCTACAATCATCAATCTAGGTCATGTAAAGACAGCAGCAAGAACCTGATGATTAGAAATACTTGGAAAACTGTACCTAACATACCTCTAATTTTATAGAAAGTATCGATTTCTTCACAGCCAAGTGATAAGAACCACCTTAACCTACAACATAGAAGCTGTTGAATAGGTATTAGTGGAATGAAAAGAATAAATGAATTTTGTAGGCAACAGGAAAGCCCCTTCTCCGTGAATAGGACATGAACTCAAACCAAAATGATATGTAGATTTAATGCATTCCCCATCAAAATACAAAACAGATTTATGGACCTGTAAAAGACCTTAAATAATAAGAGCGATTTAGGAAAAAAAGGAAAGCCATAATGTTATCTTACTTTAAACTCTACAATGAAGCAACAGTAATTTAAGCAAATAATTCCACAAAGCAAAATATGTATAAGAACTGTGGGCACTAATAAGTAAAGTGATGTTTTCTGAGGTTAAGGAGGCAGAGGGGAGAAAGTCTCATAGGGGCATAAGGATGGTGGTGGGAGAACAAAAAACAAAAAAACCCAATATTGTAAATAATGAATGTTGATTTAATTCTATCAAGGAAAATTGTGATGTGTCTGTGGAAAAGCAAATTGATACAAAACCATTCAAAACCATGATTGAGAATATTACAAAACCTAACAAGAAAATACCCTTTACAACGGCAACTCTTTCCTCAGAAGAAAATAAATAAGTCCAACACTATGCAGATAATAATATTGATAGATTTCAATAAAGATGCAAAAATTTGAGTAAGGTCATGTCCTTCTTTAACTAGTTTGTTTTCTGAAAATAAACAAAGAAAAACAGTTCAATGGCTCTTTAAATTTTTTTAGCTAATATGTTTTTGCTACTGTTTTTTCCCTTATACCAAGGGAACAAGACCTAATGGTAAACCCCTCTAGTCTCAGTCCTATTAAGTCTGATAAGTAGGGAATGTGGCTATTGAAAAGACTAAATGGCTCATCATGAGACTGTCTGTCAGCTGTCACTTGGTCCAGGAATAAACAGGGAGTAAGTTTAAAGCTCAGATGCTGTGGCAAGTGCATCTGTCTTCCCGGGCAGCTTTAATCCTGCCCGGTCCACTGACTCTACCTTTATGAATTCTTTTGATTGGTAATTGAGAGAATAAATCTTTGAAGGACTTCCTTGAGTGCAAATATATATATATATATATATATATATATATATATATATATATCTTTATATGAGATATAAAGATTTCAGTAACAAAATACCTACCAAAGGGTTTTATTTAGTCTCCTTTCATTTTAATTCAATTTGCTAAACAAAAATTTGGAATCTATCAAATATATAAAGCTTTTGTTTGTTCTTTTGGAAATTTCAATTTCAACTTTTTATTTTCTGTCCCAGTCTATGGTTTATATAATTTTGGGTAGGGACTTGGAGGGAAGGAATCATATCACAGACTTAGATGGAAGTTACAGCTGCTTAAATAGGAAGCAATGTGTAGAACACTGAGGTCTGTAAAGCATAAGAGCTATAGGGAAAGGTTAATAATATTGGGGTTGTTTATTCCAGAGAAAGAAAAAAACAAGACTAAGCTTTGATTTCCTCAAAATATTGTTTCATTATTTTCCTCTAGTATTATAAACAGCTGATGGAACGGAGCTAAGAGCAAACACTAAGCAGGATTTCAGCAGACTCAACCTCCACAGTCAGGCTACACATTTTGCTTTGGATATATTTCTCAAGATCCCCCCACCTTCCAAGAGATAGTTTTCCTTGTTATTCCTCATTAGCCTTAATGGGAGCAGTATAATATCAAGCTTATTACTAATAACATTATGCTTATTAATAGCCATTATTTATTGAGCATCCAGCAACAGTTCTAAGACAATCAGCAACTGATCTAAGCACTTTGTACTTCCCAATTATTAATTCTCATTCTCAAAATAGTATCAGTAAGTAACCATAGTGATGCTCATTTTATATTTTAGGAAACCAAGATTCAAGAGAAGTTATATATTGCCTAAAATCACATGCTACTAGTAAATGAAATGCAGATGTGTCTAATTCCAAAGTCTGTGCTTTGTCCACTTGTCAATCCTCCCTTTCTCAGTGATGACAAAAATCATATTAAGTGTACAAAGATGTGAATAACAAAATAATTTATAATAATAATGAATATGAGATTATTCAAAGGTATAGCTATATGAACTATTAAACAAAACTATCATAGATATATTTGATGACATAAAATAAATGTAAAACAGTTCCACATTAACTATATGGAAAATGTTTATTATACAATGTTAAATTAAAAAATCCACTATATAGATATGACTGAAATGATGATTTAAAAATATCCAGAATAAGTCTGGAATCAACTAAAACATCAGTAGTGACTGGGAGGGGATATATAATTGGAAATAACTTTTTTTTTAAACTACTAGATTTATTTATTTTTTTGTGTGTGTGTGTGTGTGTGGAAGAACTGGGGTGTAGGCCAGAAGTTCAGGAGTGAGAGGATTCGCTAGAGACAGACTGGGGAGCAAAACGGGTGGATTTACTGAAATACACTGCTAAGGATAGCTGCGGGTGAGACAGTGAGGTCTGCTGCACCATATGTGGTCAGCTCCCTGACAGGGATTGAACTCAAGTCCTAGTGGTGATAGGGCTAAAACTTAGCCCGTGGGCCACCAGGGAGGCCGCTGGAAGTAATTTCTGTTCTGTTTTAGGTTATTATTTTCTTTAATAAGAATTTATTACTCATAATCTTTTAAAAATATAATTTTAGCATATTATCTCTACTTTAGGGGAAAAATAAATTTTGCCCTAAAAATTATCTTTTTTATGAAATTTTATCTGAGATGCTTTTTTTCCTCCCCTCCCTGACTTCTACTTTCTGTCTGTCCACCTTCCTTCTTTGTTTCACTGCACTCCTATGAATCTTATTCTTCCCAGAGCCATGTTTTGACCCCTCCTGTACTTTTCCACCTGGATCATACAATTGACCTTTATATAGCCTGAAACTGCTACTTTTCTTTCTATTATGAGAATGTTTTCTATCCTAAGGTATAATTCACTATCTTAGGAACCTCAAGAAATGTGCCAATAGTTGAATTAATGTAAACTTAACACTCTTCTTCTTTGGCAAGCAGATAGTCTCCATTTCTACTGAATCAAAAACAACAGAATTAGGCCTAGAATTCACACGAGGAAGGAGATTTAACATTTTTCCTGAGAAACCTTTACAGCAATTAAAAGCTATTATATGCTAGAGTAAGTGATATGGTGACATTTTTGATTCGCCACACTGAAAAATATTATTACTAATCTGGCTTGATAGGTATAGTCTTGGTGAAGGTCATAATTAAACCCAAATAATATCTGAGAGTCGTTTTCCATGTTAAAAATTACCTGATACTCCACTCCTCTACTCCTTTAAACAAACAAAGTAAGTTTGTTTTGTTTTGTTTTCCAGTGGGGAGAAAAATGTAATTGACAATAATTTCTAGGCCACAATATTCTCCTAAGTAAATATGAGCTTATGTGAAGTAAAGCAGACATTCCCAGAAAAGATGATTCTTGCCTTCTGTAGGTGCCTGTGAGCATCAACAAGTGATTATGTGAAAAATTATGAACTTTAACTCTTTTTAAATTATACGTCTCTAAAATGTTATTTCATCTGCTTCTCCGAAAATAGAATCTTAGCTTCTCAGTCCCCTTCATCTATGAAAAAATGCTTGAAAACTGATGCTCAGTTTTCTCCATCTCATTGCCTGCTAGAAAACAGAATGGGATGTTTTAAACATTGGCCCCTGTAGGCCTATCTTAATTTTCAGGTCTCAACATAAAATAGAAATGCAGAAAGAGGCCTTTCCCCTAATAAGAAAAATTGTTGACAAATTCAGTGTTTCTGGTGAGATCTATTAGATAAATTCATGTCCCCTCTGTGAGGCCCTACAGAAACTAACACACATATGCCCTCATAGTGAACTCACGAACTGTAAGATTCTTATGACATGGAGTTAGTACTATTCCCTTAGCATGACAGAGAATAAATGGAGATCATTTATTTAAAAATCTCCAGGGCAGTATAGAAAATGTATTTTTGTATTTTAAAATTAATTAACTTAAATGCTCTCGCATTCATGGTTATAGATTACTCGAGTCTGTGAATTGCGGGGCACAGTGCCCACTGGGTTAAGTTGAGAAAACTTTCATAATATCATTTAGCTATCTATATTTTGTCATTTCTAAAGACACAAATCAGTCAGTAAACTGCACTTATAAACTCCAGAAAAAATATTTTCCAAACGAAAATGAAAACATCAATTAATAAATTTCAAATTTAGAGAAAGAAATGATCAGAGTTAGAAAGTGATCTTATAATTTACTATCCAAATTTGGATACTTATGTTTTGAAAAATTTTCTAAGTAGGTACAAATGCTGGAAAAACTTGCATTAGCAGCACTTTACTGGGAAAATCAATGTATTGTCAGCACATCAGATACCTCATTGACACCTGTGTCACTTGAGGTAAATTATTATCTTCTATATTTCACTTCACCAAAGGAAATTTATGTCTGCATGACCTCTTGAATACCTACTCTGTTTAGTATCATGCCTTCTAGCAATGAAAAAACATTTTAAGTTCAGAATCCTAATTTCAGAGACTACCATCAGCTTATACAGAAGAACCTTGTCCTTCCTAGAGTTAATACTCAGGTTTCAATAGTTATCATGTGTTCAAAGTTTATAACACAGAGTAATTTGTAATTTTTCATTTCATGGTTTTGAATTATGATCCATAAGACTTTGAGATCTGTGTGAGAGTGGGGTTGGAAAGAAATCATTTGGCTAGTAAATGGGGATTTATTTTATCCACCATTTCTTATCCTGTAACTCAGAGAGAGAATAGTAAGATCTGTTAGTATTTGTAAACCAGAGATTTAAGGTCTTGTGACAATTCCTTTCAGAATATCAAGGATCAACTAGATATAATTTATTCCTCTCTCCTCTTCTCTGTGAAGCTCATTCTTGTCTCAGGAAAGTTTATTGATGCATTCATTTATTCATTCCAAGCATAAATGAGTTTTCATGTTCAAACATCTATTAAAGGTAACACCTTAGTATTTATTAGCTTAACATAACAATTCTAATCTGACTGTAAGTTAAAATGTTAGATTCTTAGAAACAGATAGTAGGAGGAGACAGATTAATAAAGTAGAAAATGGAGTTTGGAGCACAACAAAGATACATTTTGCTTGTCATAGTTACCTCAGGGTAAAATGAAAACAAGGAATTTTTAGTATTTATGTCTAGAATTATTTCAGATTGACAATAGGAATGCCATATATCTTCAGCACCTGGATTTATTGCTGCAAATTGAAATCAACATTTCCTTATTATATGAGAATCATGAAGTACTTCTCCCAGGACATGCAAGAATACATGACCCCTCAGTATTAATGAACAAAAACATAGCTTTTCTTCTATGTTTATTCTCAGATAACACCTTATCCATATGTCTGCTTGGTAACTTAATGAAAGGAAAAAAAAACAGCCTTTGTTAAGCTTCAGTTATGTCTCAGAAACTGTTAGGACTGGCTGATGGTTGATTTCTTCATAGGATCCTCTAGAGAAACATGTTCATATGCTGCAACAAGGAAGAAAATTCCACTGATAGTCTTATTAATGTCTCAAAGAAGAAAATAGGGGAAGATATTTGTAAGGTTTTGAAAATTGCACTCACATCCTTTAAAGTGAGTCTTTCATGTTGGGGAAATTGTTGGAATTGGACAAAATTTGTGAGACAATAACTTGATTGGTGGTCATAAAAAAAAATAAGGTTCTTGATGATAAACAGATGTCAGATAGGTGAGCTGTTTACCCAAGTGAGAAGGATGTTGTCTATCAGAGAACTGCTTTGCCCAGATGAGCAAACTAGATAAATTGGTTTGCCAGAATTACTTGAAACAAGGAGCAAAATTTTTTTAATTGATTTACAATCTTATCTTTACAATTAAGTCATATTATCACAGGTATTCTTACTTTTCAGTTCTGTGAGATAAAGTTGAATAAGACATATTACTGATTTCACAAAACTACTATCTAATGTGGGTGACAAGACATGTAAACCAATAACTTTGATTGGAGAGAAAGGGGAAGATATAAAATATTGTGGAGATAAGAACAAAAGGATATAATTATTGATTGGCTATGTCAGCAAGGAAGAAGGATGAATAGGATATCTTCCTTTATTTCTTGGATATTTTAGCAAATATTAGCAACACTAAATAGAATAGAAAATATGGACGAAAGTAGGTAGGGGGAAAGATAAAAAAAAAGTTACCGTTCTAGACAGTTTATCATTGAGATGACTTGGGACAATCAAGTAGAGATGATAAATAGGTAGTTGTTATATTGGTCAGTGTTTGTGGAAGAAACTTGTAGCAAGACATTTAATGTAAATATCATTCGCTGTTAGGTAGTAGTAGAACTGTGGACACAGACAAGATCCACTACAGAATGTGCAGAATAAAAAGAAAACCAAGTATTAAACTCAAGACAACTTAAGGATTTAAGAGATCATCCAAAAAAGAGAAACCAGTCAAACATAGCAACCACAGTATTACAGAAATCAAAAGAATAGAGAATTTTAAACAGAGGGGAAAGTCAAAGTTATCAAATGCTGCAGACACTCGAAGCACCTGTTACTAAGACATAGGCTAGAAGTAACCCCTTAGTAGTTGAAATGTAAAGAATAAATTTATTACTAATAATTTCAGTGGAGTAAAAAGAATAAAAATCTAATTTCTTTCAGCTTTACCCATCAGTATAAACCCTCCACTGTTTTAGAATAACATAGGAAGATAAATGTTTTCCTTTTCTCTCTGTAATTTCCATGATAATGAATTGCCATCTCCTCTCAAAGTCACCACTGCAATATCTCTGTGTGATAGGTTATTAGTTATTCTTTTTGTTTCACCAAATTCTTTCATACGTTTGAGAAGTCCCCCACTTTATAAAGCTCTGTAGGAGGTCCTGCAGAAGCAGAAAATGTCAAATACATTTTTTCACCCTCCCTTGCATCTCAGGCATCATCAGTGATCTGCATTTCATTAATCAGATAAACTAACACAAGACTTTGACCCAGAGCAAATGATGCCAAGTATCAGGGAACTTGTGGGAGTCTTTGGAAGCAATAGTTACAACTAGACTGAGTTTCTGGTTGAATATCTGGTATCTGAAAGTTTCAGTTTGGTGGCAGCAATAAGAGTGGTGGAGCAAGGACTACAAGGAAACCAAAGATTTTCTCCACAGACCAGTTCTGTGTTGTGCTGTCTCTGTAACAATATAAACAATAGCTGCTGCTTACTGAGAACAAGTTAACTATGTGACAGACTCTGTCTTAAGAGTTTGCTTTGTACCAGCACTGTTGACATTTGGGACTGGATAATTGTTTATTTTGTGTTTGTGGTGTGGGGAATGGAGGGGGACTCTGTGTTTTGCAGGATGCTTATCAGCCTGCCTGGTCTCTACCTGGTATTTGCCAGTAGCACCCTACTGGCAATAAAAATGTGACAATGAAAAATGTATCCAGACATTGCCAAGCACCACCCTGAAGGACAAAATAGCCCTCCACTTGGTATCACTGCATCAATTCAGTCAGTATTCACAAACACAACAAAGTTTGGGCACCAAGCTGGGTTCCCCAGGCCACCAGAAGATTCAGTTCTGTCTCTTTTTAATAATTCTTATGTGGGTCTAAATAAGTATTTGTCAAAATATGTTCTGGTTCCTGATTTTAGCAAAGTAAAACTCACCTGCTCGAATATCTCAAAACTCTTACTTCTATTCTCACTGGAATTTCAAAATAGTTGCTACATTTCCTTGGACAGCAAATTCTTGGGTGTTACATAATCAGAACTCTGTTGTTAATGAGACATTTCCTGCAGGAGAGTTAGTAGCATGGGAAAGAGAAGTGGCTCTCTCTGTTTCTCCAATCCAGTAATACTATTTCCAAGCTTAATTAGCTTTCTTTGCTGACATGGGGGCAGTGGTGTCTGCACCCTCATTAAAGCATTATCAGTAGGATACAAGACTCACTATTGCCTTTAAAATAGGCATCTTCTCACCCTATTTTCCAAATAGTAGGTCAAAGAAATCTCTCTTTTTCCCCTTAAATCTGTGGATGGAAAATTAGTTTATCCCTTGACTAAGGTCTGCATGGAAAACCTACTTTGTTCTTTGAAACATTCACCTTCTCGTGGGACATCACCTTAATAAGTTCCTACCCACTTCTCAGAAATCTTTTTGCAAGTTATGAAATCAGTCGCACTGCCTTTTTTGAAACAGTAGAGTGAACACAAAGGCTGTAACTTTACAACACACTATGTTCAATTATCCTCCATGAACCTTTATTTTTATTAATGAAGGAAGGGTAGTTATACTTGGGCTCCTGGTGAGTCTGATGGGTTCCAGTCCAGACTCAGGGTTTTCTGCCTGCTGGCCTTGAAGAAGTTTGCTAACCTCTCAGAGTACCAGTCACCTAACTTACAAAAATAGAGGTAGTCATTTAAAGGTCATTGTGAGAACAAAATGAAATGAGAACATTGTGATCATTCAGCAAATATAATTATTGTTATTTTCATCTTTTCCCCTAGCTTACAGATTACTGACATTTCTTTTTCCTTATATTTGCATATGTGTAAGCTCCCACAAATTCTTCAAACTCTGGTTGTTGGGAATACCCAGCCTGTGACTTAATTGTGTATACATTGTGTATACATTGTTTTCTGAACCTTGAGCTTTGTTATATTTTTCTACTGTCTTCACAATTTGCAAAGAACCTTCACAAGCATCATCTCATTTGATCTCAAACTATGAAGTTGCACAAGAAAAAAAAGGTAAGTGGATGAGTCCAAAGTGTAGAGAGGACTTGAGCAGAAACATCTCCAGGCATGTTGACATCTGCTCGGGTGCCTTCCCCTGCTGCCTCATGGACTATCACAATGTCATACTTGCCTCGTGTTTTTCATAAACTTACATTGTTCTCATTTCATTTTATAGTGAATGGGTTGAACTAAAGGATCATTCATTGTTTACACCATCCCTAACTGTCTATAAATTTACATAACAGATTCAAGTGAGATGAGACCATGTAAGAATGTAGACAATTGGCAATGGAAGTCATCTTTAAGCTAAACCAATCAAAAGAAAAGTTAGAACCAGAGGTACCTAGATATCAAAGTGTTCAAGGACATTTTGCCATCTTGCTGTCATGACTCTTTGATATTATTGTTTATACTTAGTGACACCAGATGACTTCTGTCTCTGCTCTTGTTTCATTCAGTTATTTTTCTAACTCAGCTCTCTGGCATTGCTTCCTCACCACTGGTTTCTCTTAACTGAGTCAAATCAACACTTCTTTCATAATTCTGGGCTTCTGTATATAACTCCCCAGTATCAACTCTAGGATATTTTGTTTCTGGTTGTCTTAACCCACTCCATACCCTGGTCTGGCTCACAGTCCTGATCTGTTTTCTACGTAGGCACTCCCAGAACCAAGAAATACCTAATAACCCTCAACTAATTTCAGGGAAATGGAAGAGCTGGTCTCTCTGTTTTTCTAGTCTCTGGAAACTCAGTGGGATTTGGAATCTGACATTTGTTTATTTGCAGGACTTCCTGGTATAGATTCACATCTGTATCCCCAGAGTCTTTGATTAGAATTATCCTAAGCAATCATTCTTAGACTGGGCTATGGCTATCAACAAGTTTGAATAGCTGCAGAGTTGTGAACTTCTCACTCAAGTGAATACAGTGATTTCCCTTTGCTGAATATTAAGGGTATATGGCATCCTCTAGTTAGAAAGATCTTCAGGTGGGGAAGAAAATTCCATTGTTAGAAGTGGATGAGGATCCCCACTTACAAACTGTTAACAAAAGATAGTTATTATCACTTCAGGGAGAGCCAAGTGCCCTCGACCAGAGAATACAACTATAAGAATTTTGTAAAATTTCTAGACCCTATGTAACTTTCTTGGTAATGTTATTTTTGCTATTACCATCTGTTACTTCATAGTGATTAGCATTAAACTTCTTAAAATAAAAGGGTCTGTGTGCTTATCTTCAGGACATTAAGAAAGAAGAAGGCAGCAATATAGCCTGTCGTGCTGCAGATTTCCATACTAGGGGAAAAAGCAAAAGAAATAGGGGGTTTTAGTAATTGCCAAAAGAGGAAAAAGTGAATTGGGTCCTTAATGTCTACAGAAAAGGGGGAAAAATGATCAATTAAGCCAAAGAAGGGATTTGAAACTAGATAGGACATGATCTTTTGTGAGTATTTCCCAAAATATGCCTCAGAAATTTACCTTAGTGTCTAATTAGTGTCTACTTGACTACCAGAAAAAATTCTTGAAGGGGAGAATCAGGAAATGGCCTTTCTGAGCCCTTTGAGACAAGAATATGTACCTTTTTGTTTATTTAGGACAAGTTGAGTGAAATCATATTCTTGAGAGACAGTAGTAATTTGTTAGAAGTTTATCATAGTTAGGAGAAATAAATTCAACTCTGAATCTGTTTTTCACTGGTAATATGAACTTAGTGAATTAATTATCTTTGGACTTATTATATTTTAATTTATGGAATAGAACTGGACAGTAGTTAACCTAAGTGATGATTCTTCTCCATCCTGCTTTCCAAAAGACTACCGCCATTTACATTCCCACCAACAGCATGTAAGAGTCCCTCTTCTTGACATCCTTTTGAGCTTATTGTTTCTTGTCTTTTGAATAATAGAATTCTCACAGGTGTAAGGTAATATCTCATTGTTCTTTTGATTTGGATTCTCTGATTATAGATGATGAACATATTTTCATATTCTATTGGTCATCTCTGTTTTCTTTGGAGAGGTGACTATTTAGATCCCCCCATCCAGTTTTTAATCAGGTTGTTTGTTTTTAACTGTTGAATTTTATGAGTTCTCAGTATATTTTGGATATTAACCCCTTGCCAGATATATATGTCCAAATAGCTTCTCCCATTTAGTAAGGCATCTTTTCATTTTGATGATATTTTCTTTCACTGTGCAGAAGCTTTTTAGGTTGATGTGAACCTGTTTATTTTTGCTTTTGTTTCTCTTACTGATTAAATCAAGTCCCCAAAGACATCTGTAAGCAATGTCAAGCATATCATCTATGTTTTCTTCTATATGTGATGGTTTCAAGGCTTACATTCAATTATGTAAATCCATTTTGAATTAATTTTTCTATATGATATTAGACAGTACTCTAGTTTCATTCATATGTCTATGTCCAGTTTATTAAAAAGACTTCTTGCTCCATTGGAAGCTCCTTAGCTCCTTTGCCATAAATTAGTTGTTTGTATGTGTGTGGTTTTATTTCTGGGTTCCCAATTCTGTTCTACTGATCTTCATGCCTATTTATTCCAATAACATGATATTTTACTTACTATTATTTTGTATAGTTTGAAATTGGGAAGTGCGAACCCTCCATTTTTTTCATTTTTTTGGAAAGAAATGAACTTTGATTCATACTTATTACCACATACAAAAATAAGCTAATAATGGATCAGAGTCCTTGATTTATAATGTAAAACTTTTATAAAAAAATATAAGAATATATTATTTACTTGGGTTAGGCAAAACTTTCTCATAAATTAATAAATAAGCTTGTGAATTTGAGTTCATCAAAATTAAGATCTACTGAAATACACTTTAAAAGAAACAAAAAGCAGTACCACAGACATAAAAAAGCATTTACAAATCACATATGTGACAAAATATTTATATTCAGAATACATAAAGAATAACTTTCAAGTATCTCAATTAGTAAAAAAAAAAAAAGTAATAAATAGGAAAAACAAAATTTCAACCAGCACTTCCTCATTAAAAAATTTATAAATGGCAAGAAATTACATGAAAAAATATTCACTGTAATAAGTCATTAGGGAAGGGCACACAAAAATCTTAATGAAATACCACTATATATTTAGCAGAAGTTTAAAATTGAGAGACTGATCATACCAAATGTTGCTGAAGGTGAGGAGAAACTGAAATGCTTATATACCACTGATGAGACTATAAAATGCTATGACCTCTTTGGAAAATATTTTATTTTCTTACAAAGTTAAATGTGTATCTACCATATGATCAATCTATTCCACTGCTAGGAGTGTATCCAAGTGAGATAAATGCTCATGTTCATAAAAAGATTATATGCAAATATTCATAGCAGTTCTATTTATATCAGAAACTAACCAAAAATTGGAAACTAACCAAAAATCCATCCAAGGGTAAATGGATGAATAAATATGATGTAGATGTACAATGGAACACTGCTCAGTAATAAAAAGGAAGAAGCTATTAATACATGCAAAAATATGGATGACTTTCAAAATAATCATTTTGTGTAAAGCAGTGTAGACAAAAGATATTTTATGATTCCATTAATCCATTTTTATAAAATTTTCAAAAAAAGCAAACTAATCAGAAGTTAGAGAAAGCAAATCAGCTTCCTGTGGGTGCCTCCAGAAAGGGGGGGAATTTATAGGGTATATGGAGGATATAAAGGCTGCATTACAAAGAACACAATGAAACTACTGGTGTGATAGATAGATGTATTCATTATCTAGCTTTTGAAGATATCTTCACCATTATTTATCAAAGTTATATTCTACTCTTTTAAGCTTTACATTTTATGTAACTGTAAGATTACACCTCAGTAAACTGTTAAAAATCAGATGATGTGCCAGACTGAACGAGAACACGAGAAACTTACCAGGAAGTCAGATGACTTTATTTTTTTCTCCAGAGCTAAGGTGTTCTAATAGTACTGTCCGTCTAACCAGATGTCAGATATTTAAATATTTAAATATTTATTTATTTATGCATACAAGAACTGGGCATAGTTCAGAGGTGTGGGCAGTGAGAGGATTCACCAGAGACAGAGTGGGGAGCAGAACAGGCAGACTGACGAAATACATTGCTGACGGGAGCAGCGGGCGTGGCAGGAGAGGTCTGCTGCGCCATGTGGGTTAGCTCCCCGGCCTTAATTGGACTCGACCCTAGTGGTGATAGAGCTAAAACTACCCCTAGGCCACCAGACAGGCCCCAGTATTAGTATTTTAAAGAGAATAGCTATGCATAGTCCAAAACTTTACTCAAAAAAATCATGGTGAATTCCTCGTCTTGAAATATACCCATAAATGAGAGAGGAAAGAGAAATTCTACCTTCAATAAAATGCAGATATTTGTCAACCCAATTCATAAGAAAGGTTTGGTGATGTGGCAAGTGACCCAACAGTAGAGCAACAGTCATGTGGTGGCTCAGAACAAAGAAAGTCAAAATCATGTTGCCTGAATTCCAAACCCAGTACTGCTTTTAAACAGTTCTGTAACTTGGGTAAATAACCCTGTACTTAGTTTCCTAATTTTTATTTTATTTATTTATTTTTTTAAAGATTTATTTATTTATACAAGCACTGGGTACAGTCAGAAGCATGGGAGGGTGAGAGAATTCACCAGAGCCAGAGCGGGGAGCAGAGCAGGCAGAAGGGCCAAAGTACACTGCTGAGGGGAGCAGCGGATGGCAAGAGAGGTCTGCGCGCCATGTGGGACCCTCCTCCGGTGGCCGGGGAGCAGCTGGGGAACGAACCGGCACCGTGGAGGCTGCGGGCAGCTTCACAACCCAGTGCTCAACCGCTGCGCCACCGGGGAAGCCCAGCTTCCTAATTTTTAAAATGAGGAGAATAACATTACCTCCTAAGGTTTTGTTACTGGAATGAGTTATATTTGTGGAGTGCTTATATCTGCACTAGCACATATTAGGCACTGTAGAAGTTTTTGTTAAATGAAATATTGTAGAAAGATCTGGTCTAAATGAAATGTATGCTGATGGATATAACAAGAACCCAAGCTAACCAGGATGATAAGACTTAAAAAAAAGGACTTATCTGAAAGTTCCTATGTAAGAGGCAGCTATTGGTTGCTCCTTTCTTACTCCGACTCTTTCCAGGAGGTGATAG
The DNA here is from genome assembly GCF_014898055.3 of Talpa occidentalis. Lineage (NCBI taxonomy): Eukaryota > Metazoa > Chordata > Mammalia > Eulipotyphla > Talpidae > Talpa > Talpa occidentalis. Next base: position 109,297,253 of record NW_023604861.1, read on the forward strand.
GTTAATGTTCTAGAGAAATGTAATCAGAGGCAAATACATTAATACATTAGACTTAAAATGGGCATGGTAAGCAGTTGGATTGAAACAAGGGGCTGAAGTAATATCCATCTACTAGATAATGACTCCATCAAAGATTACTCCACTGTTTCAGATTATCTGTCAGGCAACCAAGTTTACAAAAAACCCAGGTAAGAGAAAAGGGAGCCCTTCTCTAGTGAGACTGAACCACACAAGAGATAAAAGATGGAAATATCAAATGATAACCAGTTCCACTAAGCTTTCTTAAAGTGATATCCACCAAAGACAAGTCTACTATCCAAACAAAGTTTTCAAATCATTTTTGCGTGTGTGTGTCCCTACCTTAAATTAGAGTAGATGGATAAAAACCACCAGACAAAGCAAACAGATGAAAAGGAAATAGAAATGATGCAAGAAATAGAACAAACCTTCAATTCATATTCATGTAAGGAGAGCAAGATACCGGAAACAGGAAAACAGCAAAAAAGAAATAAAAAGTCCTTATCAAGAAGATGGTCTCAATTGGAAACTTTGTTCTGTCTCATCCCATAGTGAAAAATCCAAACTACACATTGCATCACTGAATCAATCCCACTTTAAAGCAAGTTTCCAAGCCTTTACCCCCAAGAAAGTCATTTTGTGAGTTCTAAGCCCTGAGATGTAAATGCATAAAGCCTCAGGAGAGGTAGGTCCTGGTTGGACAGGAGAATTCTGTAGAGAAGAGGCTTCTGTGACTTGTTGGCCCCAAACCCTGGCAACTAGGGGATGACAGCAGCTGGTCAGGAGCTTGTTACCTGAATGAAACCTTTTCATTTTTCCCATACAGGTATTCTAAAGATTTATTTATTTATACAAGCACTGGTTACAGTCAGAAGCACGGGAGGGTGAGAGAATTCACCAGAGCCAGAGCGGGGAACAGAGCAGGCAGATTGACGAAATATACGGCTGAGGGGAGCAGCGGGCACGGCAGGAGAGGTCTGCATGCCATGTGGGACCCTCGCCGGTGGCCTGGGATAGAACCAGCGCTGCAGAGGCTGCGGGCAGCTTCACAGCCCAGCGCTCAACCACTGTGCCACCAGGGGAGGCCCCATACAGATATTCTAATTGTATACGTTCCCAGTAACTCCTGGTAGCCTTTCCTCTTACTGAAACACACTATACAAATAATAAGTTTTTGAAATGATTGAAACTATTTTGGCTATTTTAACTTTTGAAATATTGGAACAAATAACAGCAAAGCTTGCTTGCAATAAACTCCCAACAAATATATGCCCACTCTTAAGCTAACACCTGGCATCAGCCTCCTTTCACTGTGATTTTTATAGTTTGGGTTACATAACTGAGGAAGTTTCATATTAAATTTTCTTCCACTTCACTGTATTAATAGAAGTTCTAGAAAAAAAATGGATGGAGAATTATCAAAGAAATTATACAAGAAAATTTTTCTAAGTGAAGGTATATAACTCCAGATTAAAAGTACCCACTGAGTATCCAGTGAAATGGATGAAAAAAGACCCACAAAAGGCATGTTCTGAAATCTCCGACCAACAGGGATAAAGAAAATATTCTAAAGGTTTTGAGATAGAAATCCAGGGCTATTTTTATAAGCCTTTTTTGCACTATTTGACTTTTTTAAACTACAAGTCGTAACAGCTATAAGGTGATAAATGTATTCCTGAGAAACCTTGCATTCCCCAGAATTGTTCACTAAAAATTTTAAGGCTGATGAAGAAAAATAGGGCTGAGGAAGACTACTCAAAACTTAGGCAAATTCTAGGGCCTCCCTGGTGGTGCAGAGGGTTGAGCGCAGTGCCGTGAAGCTGTCTGCAGCCTCTGCAGTGCAGGTTCTATTCCTGGCCAGCCAGGGAGATTCCCACATGGTGCGGCAGACCTCTTGTCTCGCCGCTGCTCCCCTCAGCAGTGTATTTCAGTCAGTCTGCCTGTTCTGTTCCCTGCTCTGTCTCTGGTGAATCCTCTCACCCTCCCGTACATCTGGCCTGTACCCTGGTTCTTGTATAAAAATAAATCTTAAAAAAAAAAAACAGGCACATTCTGTATTTAAAAATACCAATGAAAATTCTAATAAATATCCACACATGTATTCTAAATGAAAGGAAGAGGACAGCTGTGTGTGAGCTTACAAAATGTCCAACTAATTGTCAATTCAGTGTGTCTAGCCAAAAAGCAACAGGCCAGGGCCTCCCTGGTGGCGCAGATGGTTGAGCACAGTGCTGTGAAGCTGTCCACAGCCTCTGCAGTGCCGGTTCGATCCCCGCCGGCAACGGAGATATCCACATGGCGTGACAGACCTCTCCTGTCTTGCCCTCTGCTCCCTTCAACAGTGTATTTCAGTTAGTCTGCCTGTTCTGTTCCCTGCTCTGTCTCTGGTGAATCCACTCACTCTCCCTCACATCTGGCCTGTACCCAGGTTCTTGTATAAATAAATAAATCTTTTTTAAAAAATTAGAAAAAAAAACTAAAAAAACAAAAGCAACAGGCCAGACCAGGCTATCACAGAGATGATATACATAACTTCCTTAGTTATATAACCCATAATAAAAATCCTGTATTTTTATTATGTAATACAGAAGATCACAGGGTTCTAGTGGACAGAGACAAGACTGAGAGGTCTGGTCCAAGTCCACATCTGGTGAGCACGTGGTATCGTAAAAGTGTAGAAACAGGTCCACTGAGTGACACCAGATGACACAACACATACCCCCTTAGAATAGGGGACCCCAATCCCTATCCTCTTCATACATCTAAATCTATCTCTAAAATGAGATTCTGTGTGGAGTACAGAAATGACAAGAGAATAAAAGCCCAGGTTTGAGTACAAGTGTTGCCAGAGGCTCACTATATGCTCATTCTTTAGTCAATGGTCTTCAAACAGGGTTAGTTTTTCTTCTCCCCCTCCCACCTCTGGACAATTTGTATTGTTTCAGCTGGTGGATGGAGTGAACTGGGACAGGGTAGTCAGTGGAGAGGTACTCTACCATCTAGTGGTTAAAGGCCAGGGATTCTATAGCAGAAATGATAGTGCCCCGAGTACTGCAGGGATTGAAAAACCTGCCCCAAGAAAACAAAGCTCTGACATCACTTCCAAATATAACCAAACGCTTAATCCAAGATAAGGGCTAGAGATTGCAGGGAATTTTTTTCTATAAGTGAGATTTGACACATGTGAAACAACAAACTGCTTTTCCCTAGAAATTTTCAAATAGAAACTGAATGATGATAATACAGGGCAATCTCCACCTTGGAAGAATATAAAGTGAAATATTTAGGGTTCCTTCCAACATGAAACTTTTTATTCAAGAGAGGCAAGACAGGAACCCTGAAAATCAAGTAACATGCCATAAAGGTCTGATACAACTCAGGGATGCATTAATGTCTAAATACTAGAGGAAAAAAAAAATCCATCTTTCCTTGGGACCCTGAGATTTCCATCCCATCCACACATCATACATCATTATTCTTCCAGGAATACATCCATTTTTCTATTCAGGGTGTATAATTAAAGAAGTATAGAAAATGTAGAAATTAAAGAAAAAAAATAGGTATAAAGGGCAGAGAACAATAAATTTAAGTTCCTTTGACAGAGACTGTAAAGGGTACCTACAGCCACCTTCTGTAATATACTGAAACAGAAAGTGACAGAAATAAATTTTATGGGTCAGACCAAGGGTTCAACCTTCCCAATAGCTTTGATTTTTTTTCTTAGATGTAAAATACCTCCAGGGAAGGGCACAAATTAAGGAATGGGGAGAAGATACTGTCTGGCAACATTTAAAATTTTCAACTGAGTAATCTGGTTTCTTAGGGGCTTATTTATCTTTTTTTAAGAATGCCAATTTTGTTGTCTTATGTTAACTCATGTTTATTTCATCATGGATATTTTTTATACTTTTCAATGTTCTAGTGTGGATATATGCTTATATTTTAATTTTTTAGTAGAGAACATTGCAATGGGTGTGTTGCCTGACAGTGGTTATCAAGGAATGATTCCCCTGGAACCATTTCTAGTGCTGTGAACAGATACCACCACCTGCTAAGTTCAGTGACAGCTTTTTCTGATATTTAATGACAATTTCTTTTAATTTAACATTTTAATGAAAAAAATGTAGGAGTTAAAATTGGAATAAGTACATTGGTAGCATAATTGGCTTCAAACTAGCCAATTAAACCTATATGAATTAAAGTTTTATGTGTTTTTAATTGTACCTCCAATAAGCAAAAAGAATAACTTGTCTGGTAACTATACAATAAATTATTCAACTATTGGATTTATTCCTGAATCCCATGGATTTTAATTACCTGGAGAAAAAAGCAGAGAGATGACAAAGAAGGAGCACAGGGATAGTATGAGCAACACCAACCTCTATCTGTGCTTTTCCTCAGTAAGAGAAAACCTTCAACTATATGATGATTCTTGTGTAGATACAAAGTCATCAAAGATGTGATCAGTAATGACTGCAGTGCAGACATTAAGTGTCTGACTGTAAAGCACCTCAGGGTTCAAGTCCATAGGTTACAGACTAGTGTACAGAAATATGATCTAATTCCCTATCAATTTAAAATGTTTCCTTAACAATAGTTCAAATTTGACTTAAAACAAGAAAGTGGGTTGCCTAGTTTTCATATTGCTAAATAAAAATTCCTCCTTGGACTGTATCCCAATTCTGACAGTAATTTCCAAAGATGAAATAACAAGAAAAGAGGACATTAACCAGCTGCCTTCCAAGACCTGAGAAGCACAAGGTAAATTCATAATTCAAATGCCTCCCTTGTAGCGAGCATCTCAGGGTAAGGCCCCCAGCACAGTACGGGCTGGGCAGGAATACAAATAAGATATCAACAGGGCTTATTTAAGATGGAGGCCACAGCTACAATTAATCCTACTCTCAACAAATCTTCACCTCCTATTCTACTTCACCCAAATATCATAGTCTCACAGCTCAGGAATCACTTTGGTAGGAAAACTAAAATAAGGATTTGCTTCTTGTAAGTTGTATCCAAGCACCTTTTATTTTTGATATGATATTCATTTCACTGTGCTTGAAAAAAGAGACCTTGTAATTCTTTAGACAAGTCTGGCAGCTGCATCTTTATTATGAAACCACTGTGAATTCCATATCCACTGTCATTAAGGCATACTGTGAAATGATTCAGTGGCAAGTCTTGAAAGAGAAGGGGAAAACATTGGCAGAAAGGGAGTGATGATGATATGTGATTTGGTGATCCCCAAATTGTTAAACTGGATAAAAAGACTACTACAATCCCCTTGATAAACTCAATTCTCTTGGTCTCCCGCTGACTGCATTCGTTATATCTGCTGAGAACATTGCCTTAATGGCATCTGCAAGGCTTAATACTCCATAGACTCCACACTGTGCCTGTGGGATTGTCCCCTCACTAGAATAGACAGAGCTTTCAGAAATAAGGAAAGATGTCATCTGGGCTGGCACTGAGGAGGGACACAGAAACACCAAGAAAGTTTCATCTCCCTCGTCATTGATGAGAGATAGAGTAAGAAATTTGGAGTAGCTGCTAAAAGAAAAATCAGTCCTTTAATCAGACTGATGTGCCCCCTGATTCAAAGAAATAGCTCTAATAGAATTAAGAGCCCAAGTCCCCTTTATTGGCCCTTTTTCTTGCAATGGGTTGGTATCATCTCCTATTCTTATCTTCCTCCACTCACCCGATGTTTTGTATTTCCCTGAGTGATTGACCTCCATGCTCTGACTTTTATTCTTCCATTTAGCCTTCAAAACTAGGCATGGTATCTCATTTGATTTAGGTCTTATTTTCCCCATGTAGTGCCACACATTTCTTTCTGCATTAAAAAAAAATCACCTATCCATCATCTCTGCCACTGTTTCCTTCCTTCCATTTACCTCCATAAAGTTTCAACAAAACATATTAATCATTTTGAGAATATCCAGTTTTGTGTTTAGCACTGTGTAGGGTCTCTGGAAGTTTCTTTCTCCCTCTCTTCTCCTCCCTCTACCCTATGTCAGTATGTCTTTTCCCTCAAGACCAGGAGTCATCAAACTATGCCCCTGTGGATTAAATGTGGCCCATGGCTTGTTTTTATAAATGAAGATTTATTGAGACATAGCCACACTCATTTTTTTTTTTTTATGTTTTGTCTGTGGCTGCTTGTATGCTTTGACTTAGCTGAGTGCCTTTACAGAGGTGATATGGCCCATAGAAAAAGTTTGTCTTTGCACTAAACAAAGGTTTTGTAAGAATTTATTTCATTTCTTCTCTTGTCTGCCATTCTCAGTTAGGCAAAGATCACAATATTGGGAAACTTGAGAAATAATATCAAACTAGAAGTGTCAATTGATTTCATATAACTTTATAGAAGGATGACCAACATCCTCAGATAATCAACAATCCTTACTCTATCCCAAATATAAAAACATGTTGCTATATTTACTGAATTCCAATATGAAAATTTGTTGTTCTGTTCACATATTAGTTCAAGTGCCTCTACTTCCATGTGGTCTTTCTAATTGTTTCTAATTACTCAGACCATTTACCTCTTCTGATCTACAACCTTTCCCCCATCTCACTGGCTCACCTGTCTCTGCTTCCCTTGTCTCATTCTCCTCTTTACTTAGCCTTCCTTTTTTTTTTTATTTATAGTTTCGCTGATTTTTTTTTTATTGCTTGAGAATACCTTTGTAGCTTTTCTTTCACACCAAGTAGCATTTTCCAATGCAACATACATAGGCATCTTAGGCATCACCTAAGATGGATTCTGTAAAATAAAAATGAATCCACCTCCTTCCATGAATACTCTATTCTAGACTTTCTTGGTATATGTGGGAATGTTTGTATTGACCACTGGTTCTGAAATAGTTTCTCTAAAGATGCAGGATAAATCTTGAAGAGGCACTCTAAACAGAAGAACAACATGGTTTATTTATCATGTAAAATAGTTCACAAAAAATAAAAATTAAAAGAATTCAACTAAAATTCAATAAAATTAAATTTTAATTATATTCCCAGTTCCTCTTGAAAAGTCAGAATGTCTAGTACCACCAGGATTTCCACGTGGCTTACATCAGCTAGTGCTCTGCAGCCCTGCTCCTTGAGAAGAGTCATGGAGTTTCTGAATTCCATCCATTGCAGTTCCCAGCACTCCTAATAGCCTAAGCTGGGATAATTTCATCATTTGTGTTGCCTGCTCATGTCTCATAGGCATTTAATTTATGATTCATAATCTAAACCAAATATTAAAGGGACACAAATGTTGGACTTCAGAGGTGGTTACTGTATAGACGTTTAATACAACTGGAGGTAGAGGCCACATCCCTGGGAGGAAATGGCACATGCAGGAAGTGATATCCTGAAGCTGTGTTGGTAAAATTCTGAAAGAGAAAAAACAAAGACACCGTGTAGGTAACCAGGACCACACTAAGCCTTAGATTTGATAATAGCATGTTGGAGTATGTGGTAAAGTATGTTCCCCCAAATTCATGTGCTGAAGCAAGCCCCAACCTCTAGTACCTCAGAATGTGACTATATTTAGAGATAGAACCTTTAAAGTAATGAAATTAAGTTAAACAGAGGCTATTGGGGTGGGCCTTCATCCAATCTGACTTAATATCTTAGAGTAAGAGGACATTTGCACATACAAAGAGACACCTAGGGCGTGCATGCACAGAGGGACAGACATGAGAAGAGGCAGCAAGAGGGTGGCCATTGAAATCCAAGAAGAAAGAACTAGGAAAAAGTCAGATACGTTGACATCGCAATCTTGAATTTCTAGCATCCAGAACATTGAGAAAACGCCTGTTGTGAAATTCACCCAGTCTGTGGTATTCTGTGACAGGAACCCTAGCAAACAAATGCAGGGGAGCCCCTGTAGGAGTTTCCTCAGCCTTATACAGGTTTATTTCTCCTTCTCCTCTACTCTGTGAAGTACCATGTTCACTTGTCATGAAGTACCATCTCACACTGTCATGCAAGCTCTCCTCACAGCCTGTGATACAGTCCCCTCTCCTCACTCTTCACCAAACCAGTCTCATCTGCATCTTGCAAGATGATTGCCAACATGCCACCATGTACCTAGCATGTGCCTTCTGAACGAATGGAGGTTGTAACAGCATATGCATTTCCACATTCAACTTAGAAATAACAGCAAACAGAATCCAGAAATTATTTCATTGTTACTTTTGAGTTGCTTTTTCTACTGATGTACCTAAAACACCACATACTTCTGCTTTTGTGATACTTTGTTATCTAGATTGCCCCAATTGCAGATGATCCTTTCTTGGCAAACATAAATGTCCTTCTATTTATTCCTGATTCCAGACTAACAGCCTGGAACTTTCCGCTCCAGATTTACCCCTTCTTCCACCAACATGTGAGGGTGACTATGACTTGCTGAAAAACGATCCCTTAGAGCAGGCCAAAGGGATTTTGCTGGGTGAGTTTTCATGGTGTGTATGCTGCACAGTGGGATCAAATAATCAACTTGGCCTTTTAGCTCCTAGAAAACAAAATACAAGGTTTACAATGGCATCTTCTTTTGACACTGTTGTAACAGCATCTCACACTTCTTTAAACTGTTGGGAGATAACCCCCCAAAAAGTGAAAACTCCTTGGAGACAGAGATTAATATTTCCCCTTATGTGTATCACTGACTCTGGTTCTGGAACATGACATTCCATTAGGCGATCATTTGCATCAGTCATGGCTTTGCCCTAGTTAAAAGGAAATTCCCTGCGGAAAATCTCATCTAAACTTTGCATCTATTAACATTATATCAGCATTGACAGTTAACTGAAGACAGAACATTGAAAGATTTCTGATAAGCTTGGGGTGTATAGGGAGAAGTTTCTCTCAGAAGAGGGTACATCCAACTTGGTGTCTGATGGGAGGGAAAGCAGAAGGGAGATGATCCTGCCCCAGATGGAGAATACAACCAATAGGCAAGATAGGAGGGAAACAGCAATATTATTCTCTGAGTGAAGCCTCTGTGGGGAATAACCTGAGGTCTCACATAGATAGAGAGAGACATAGATTTCCTAGTTGTTGCTCTGATGGTGAACATTCTCAGATCTGGTGATTCTTTTCACTGACGACTGACAATACTCTCACCTAGAGTGTTCGTTCCTGTTTAAAATAAATGTAACCTATAAACATCAAGCCACTTAAAAGCTAAAGAAAGGTATGTTATTCACCTTTTAAAATACATATTTGTTTTTTGAAAGGATTTGTAGTTGGCCTCTTTTATAAGATATACTCATTTACTACAATTTCAGATGTGCCTCCATGTGAGTACAAGTTTTACCAAAACCACATATATGCCTTTACACAAACCTAAGTGCATAAAATAGAATGAAACTTGAAAGTATGTATTTGTTTTAAAATGGTAACTTACATGATCATGCACAAACCCCAAACAACATGTAAGTGGACACATTCACCCATACACACTTGCACGATCTCACATCAACCACTTCCCGTTAGGTTTTAATTAAAGTGCCAATTTCAAAGATTGATGATTTTCAGGAGTAAGTACTGAAACAAGTAAATAATAGGACCAGCGGCATTTTGACAGCTGATAGTGTGACAGGGATGCATTGCCCAAGTTTTATTAGAATAAATCACCTTCATGCCAGTTTTCACCTTTGACTCTCTTCCTCTACTTGTTCCCATATACCTTCTGGGAGGGTGCTTGCTAAGGCAGAGAGCAGGAGCAAGTAGAGACCTGTGCTCTCCAGAATCTTCCCTGAGATCCTATATAAATCAGTAAGACCAAACATACCTCACTAATAATTACGCTGGCTCAAAGTTCCAGTTTTCCTTTCCCTATCTGGTTCTTATGAGGGCATCCAAGCTGAAGGAGTGTGTTAAACCAGTGAGAACAGATCGCACATAGGGAATGCATCCTTTGAACAGCACATTTCATTTTTAGATTGCGTAGTCTTTGCCCTGCCAGCACTGTGACACAGTCTCTGATTGTTGCTGGACAGGCCCTTTCCTCACATATCTGATGATTCCTCCAAGGGAAGAGTCACCCTCTGATAAAACCAGCCACAATTTGGAAACCTTCATTTCCTGAACAGAACCTTCCAGTCACACTAAATTCATCTGGGTGAAGGAAATGTAAGTGATTTGGAGCATTTTATAGATTATATCCTCCTAAATGTATAACCCAGACTAAGAAGATTTATGTGGATGAAATGAGAAATGACCTTAAATTCTTTCACTTGCACCAACCCTCAAACAAACTTTCCAAGTTTGCAAATGTTTATACATTATTTTTCTTGAATCTTTCTTCTTACTGAGTGGATATACCCACCTCTATTTCCCCATCTGTGATCAGCAGCTTTAAAAGAAATTGATTAGAGTTTTTTCTCACCATTTGTTGATTAGGAAGCACAGACTGTGCACATGAATTTCAGATAAACATCCAAACTTTTATTGGCACCCGGTATCAATATCTGAATTCAGCCCACACTAATTACAATGAATCTCACATTTTGTACATTCAATAGCATACAGCACGATAGTGTGTACATTTACTGAATGGAAACATTCTCATCCATTTGTCCCATGTGTATATATTCTAATGTTATCCTTTCTTAGCAACTATTGACAATTAAATCTTCTTGCTCCCCTGCATGAACAGTGCAAGAATAAGATTTTGAAATCTTCTAAGACAAGTAGACTTTTCTAACCCTTACCATTTAAAAAAAAATTGAGCAGATGATAGCTACCCTTGTTCTCAATAAACAACCCTCATCATCTTCCAGTAAATATATGTGACAACCTTAAGCAAACATCATTTCTATTTTTACTATTATGAGTAAGTTAACAGAGGAATTTTTTAGGTAAACACTCTTAAACTCACCAAAAGCTCTAGATATTCTGGACTATTCCATTAATATTTCTGTTTAGGATTTGCTTTCATTAAATGTGAAGTGTTATTATCAGCATTGCCTAATGGTTTAAATGAACCAGAATGCCCTGCATTGCATTCAGGTCTAGACATAAAAAATCATAGTTCTAATGTTAATTTTCTTAAAATAGTCTTTAAACTTCCTAAATCCATTTAGATTGACTTGAAAACAATACTTAATGAATATTGACAATATTGCATAAGTTATAGGTGGCATTAAGTGTATAGAAATATATAAACAATGAACCAGGGTAATAGGAAATCAAGCTGTTCTCAAAGCCAATGCTTGACTTGAGATCTACTTCCTTTCTGAGCTTTTCCTGGTATTGGTCCATACCCCAAGGATTATTGCTATGTGCAGTTCCATTTTTCTGCTTTATAAATGTGAGAGCCAAAGTGACATGCCAAAATGCCAAGTAGAATATCAATTTATCATTAGTAAAAAACATCCCTACCAGATATGATTTTGATGAGGAACTTGTTCTTGAAATCACATCTAGTCACTTTAGTGTAACATTGTTTGTGCCACTGAATGTGTAGTGATGCTCACGGTTGGTTTCCAACTGTCTGTTCAATGCAGGATATTGTATTCACTCAAGTTATCTGTCCCCAGGACACTCATTCCTTTAAGGGACTAAGTCAGACCTGTAGAATGTGCCATAACTTTTATTTAGTTCATTGGGTCAGTTTGCTGCAGAGTCCCTCAGAGCTCTGAAAGAGATAAGGCAGTATTAAAAATAATTTTCTTTGACAAGACTGAACCTGGGGAAAATTGTGGAAAATGTTATTTCTACCTAGTGCTTTCATTTTTCCTTACTTCTCTGTCACTGTCCTAACACCATACCACTCTGGCACTGACAGACTTCCACCAGCTTTGTAGCAGACTAACTTGAAGCAATGATTCCCCTGTGTGTCTGTTCTTCAGAATCACCTCAGGAGTTTTCAAAAAAAAAATGCAAATTTCCAACCTTACAAGGTCTGATTCAATAGGAGTCAAGTTTGAGATTTTATATCTCCCTTCTTATTAGCAGATGTTGCTTATCCAAAAAGCTTTCAAGATCCAAAGAAAGGAATCCCTAATCATAGAGACTTAGACTTTGATGGCCTTGTGGTGATACATCATTTTGTGGCACTCTCATGCCTCATCCATGATTTGGCCAGTGGCATCTGGGTTTTTAGAATGTCTGTGGACCCCTTTGTCAGGCTTTTGTATTTGAGAATCTTCTCACTTGATTTTTTCTTATATGAAGAAAGCTGTATGCATAGATGTTAAGAGCACTGGGCCTCGGTTAAGCCTCCTTGTGTTCAAATATTGATCTTGCCACTTGCTACCTCTTTAAGCCTTAAAATAAATAATGGTGGTACCTACCCCAGAAGATTGTTCAGAGAATTTATTGATATCATGTGTGTGTCCTGGAGTCTGATGCATGGGAAACACAACATAAATGGAGGTTATTCTAAGAATTCTATTGATACCTTCTAGACAATTACAAGCCACCAAAATATTCAAATATTTTAGTGAAAATACTCTGTTATGTTATTTTCTAGGTTTTTCTGGATCAAAAATTTCCAGCCTTTCTTAGAAGCTATGCCAGTGATTATCAAAGGTCCAAACACAATAACAAAATCCACAAACTGTTAGGGAGCCATGAGAAAATACAGAAACTTATGCCAAAGGAAAAATAAAATATGTCATTGGGCATATTGTTTAATTTAGTTGAACTTTTTGTAGAAGAAAAACTTTCTGCATGAAAGAAGCAATTTGTCACTTCTTTTGGTCTTATTCCTCCTATTTACTTTATTCACCTTCCTGTCCTTCTTCCCATATGTGTTTCTCCTACCTTTCAAAACAAAAGTCAAGTTCATTTTCTTCTACTGGAATTTCCTAACCATTCTAGAAATGCTTTCTTTCCACAACATAATGCTTAATAATTTAAAGTTTTGTATGCTTACATTAAAAAAAAAAAACACTTCTAGTTCTCCAGTCAGACTAATAGCACCTTGTTCACTTTCTTAAAATACCAACCTAAAGCAATGGATGAGAAACGAATTCCTGTTAATCGTTTTTCTCTTTGCCTTTGACACCATTGCTGACAAAACCAAGAGGAATATTCAGACAAGAAAAAGGAATCGAAGTGATGGTACACTATCAAGCAGTGTTATCAAGAGGGAGAAAGTGCTCATTTACGGAGAATAAATTATCAGAAGTTAGAACATTAAAATACACAGAAAAAAATGTAGAGTATAATCTTCAGCATTTCTCCACTCACCCACTCATGGACAGGTTAGGTGAGGTTCATTGGGTTTTTGACAGTGTTGAACTTCTCATAGTATCAGCCATCTGGTTCCCAAGACTTCTGCTGTTTTTACACTTCTCTCCAAACCGCTGTAATTTTCCTATTGTTCATTTTTATATAAATGGAACAAGAATGAAATTATGAAATACTTCAGCACCTCCTTTGATCCAAGTATCTTAATTTCTTATTCTGGACTATAATGTTCTCATTTTCTCCTCATCTGATCTCTTGAATTGTAGCATAAAATGCATTTGGGGCCACAATGTTTAGAAAGCCTTTTCATATTTATTATCTAAGATTCTCTCTGCATCCCTAATACTTTCTTTTATGTGTTCTACCATCTTGTAATCTACCTACTGTTCAGTTCTTAATTAAAAAAAGTTACTCTTGTGAGGTGAATGACTGTTTTTGAAACCCAATCAGCAAGATTCTTTTCAGATTTCAGCACTTAGCATGATGAGTGCTTACTTAGTAGATGATTTAAGAATTGAGGAGGTTAAAGAGCTGCTTTAGTTTCAGGAGAAACTGTTTGGGAGGGGGAAATAGAGAAGATACTGATGTTGATATGGCCTTGTGAATTTTTCTCCTTAATTTATTTTCATTAAAAAAGATAATTGCATGAAAACAAGATTTTTTTTTTTTCTTGAGGGCACACCTGCTCTTTCTGTGAACATGAAAGTTTCTTATGTTGGTGATATCCAGTAGATTCTGAGATAATGTTTCTAACAGTTAAAAAATAAGTCAGATAGACAATAATTCTAAGCTAAAAGGAATAATTTTAAAACCTTGTATTTATTTGTTTCAATGGTCTGAGATACTTTATTTGTTCATGAAAAGGATGCTTTTAAAAAGAAAAATGAGGGGCCTCCCCAGTGGCGCAGTGGTTAAGCGCTGGGTTGCGAAGCTGCCCTTGGCCTCTGCGGCACCGGTTCGATCCCCGGCTGCTCCCCGGCCACCGGAGGAGGGTCCCACATGGCGCGCAGACCTCTCCTGCCGCCCGCTGCTCCCCTCAGCAGTGTACTTCGGTCCTTCTGCCTGCTCTGCTCCCCGCTCTGGCTCTGGTGAATTCTCTCACCCTCCCGCGCTTCTGACTGTACCCAGTGCATGTATAAACAAAATAAACAAACAAATAAATAAATAAATAAAACATGCCTCTATTAAAATAAATGAATAAATAAATAAAATAAAAAGAAAAATGACTACTAGGCATAATGCAATTAGTCGTTGTTCCCATCAATGTAAAGATAAAAGTGTGACTCAGAGAGGGCACAGAGAAGATTGCCTAATGTTCATACCTTTTATCTTTGTAAATGCTTGAAGGTATATATTTTTCATGTTGTTTCTCTCTTATCTCACAAGTGTAAGATAGATAGTCAATATTCATTATACAATGAGATCTAAAAGCCTGTTCCTCCAGTTTTCAACTTTATATTTTTTTTAAAGATTTATTTATTTATTCATATAAGCACTGGGTACAGTCAGAAGCGTGGGAGGGTGAGAGAATTCACCAGAGCCAGAGCGGAGAGCAGAACAGGCAGAGTGACGAAGTACACGGCTGAGGGGAGCAGCGGGCGGCAGGAGAGGTCTGCGCGCCATGTGGGGCCCTCACCTGGCAGCCGGGGATCGAACTGGTGCTGCTGAGGCTGCACACAGCTTCGCAGCCCAGGGCTCAACCGCTGCGCCACCAGGGGAGGCCCTCAACTTTATTTTTTAAGTAAAGATAACTATGTTGCTTAAATATAGGGAAAATATAACCTGGTTTGCAAAATAGCATGCCCACGATATCACTAAATAATTTTTCTAGTTGTGCATTTGGTGGGGGTGGAGGTCAAAATTCATTTTAGGGTTCTTCTTGCTGGACAGGAATTTTATTTCTCCTGTTTCCTTATACTTTTGTTTCTTTACAACTTGTGCTTTTCTTTATACAAAATAAGAAAGATAAAGGAATTGATTTTCTGGTATCTCAATTATTTCTAGGATTTTAGAGTATTATTCATCTATTTACTTGCTGACTTCTACACATAACTGCAGGTTCAGGAGTAGAATGTATAAGAAAATGAGAAAGAAAAGGAGACTGAGACTCATTGTATTTTTATATGGTAAAAGAGAAAACAAAGTTTTTGGATACTCTGGGGTCTGTAATTTCCTAGCTGTGTCATTGATTTGATCTACTGTGTCTCAGTGGAAGAGTTCTGTTTAAATTATGCCCTTTTCAGCTGGGTATTATGCTACTCTTATGGGCATCTGAAATTTTTGCATTTGGCTTAACTCAGGGAAATTTACTATCATCAATATTATTATTCCAAAGATGCTTGATGCCAACTGGATATCCATATCTATGCATAGATGTCATTTAATATTGTATGTATCATGTAAATCATCTGACTCAAACCATTTAGGATAAAGAAGAAAGAGATTATTTGAACTAAGTAATTAATTCAAAGTAACATTTTATACAATAATCGACAAAAAAATACAATGTGGTATATGTATTCCAAAATATGTAAATGATTTGATGTGCTTTTGACAATTCTTTAATATTTTTGACAGCTTTAAATAAATTTTACTTGCTATGGGAAATAAAGGGTTATAGGATCTCCTGCTTTTCCCTACCAAAACTTGTATGATGTAATTTGAGGGTGGGAAGAAGGAGTACCATTTAAAAATGTCCTTATTTCTTTGCCCCAAGAACTCTCATAATATCCAAAAATTCGCTTTTAGAGATAATTTCTTTTGGTCTTCAAGGTTTTTGTGCTACAAGAGTTCTCTTTTAAAATGCAAGTGCCCCCAGGATTTGGAGACATCTTAAGCCAGTAATGAACAACCTGAGGCTCCATGTGGCTTTAAGACATGGCCAAGATGTAATTCTGCCTAAAAAGATTAACAAGTTGCTCCATGTTGCTGTTTTTAAAATATACACAGATATTAACATTTTAGTGGATAAAGGAAGTATCATTTTCTCATTCACATTTTTCTAGTTAAGTAAAATAAATTGTCATGGAATACATTTTAAGATTAGATCAAAATGAAAACTTTGTCCAAAAAATTACTTACAGAGTCAAATGTGACTTTAAAGGTATGAATTTGAATTAACTTTTGATATGGAATCTCTACGCTTTTGTCAAGATTTTATTTATCATAAATAGGTTACATATACATAAAAAGAAACCTACTGGCATATTAACTCACTTTAATAATAGTTCATTATGAAATTCAAACTAGCCATATGGTTAAAAAATATATCTGATATTTATGTGGTTGAAGGACATTTTTCAAACTTGAATTTTTATATATGTTCAAAAATTAAAATTATATTTACTAAGTTTAGTTCAACTTTAACAAAACAAAGTCTGGTTCCACAACAGATGAAAAATAAGACAATCTAAGATATTGCAAGAGAATTCTGAAATATAAAAGTAGATTGATTGGTGGTCCAGTGAAACTGGGTAAACTACAGTATAAAGCATGGGCCTGGAAAAATTGTGGAGATAGTAACAGAGACAGAGAAATATCAAGCTCAAAGTGAATATATGCAAGAAAACATAACAAAACAAACAAAATAAAATGGGTTCCTGGAGCATTGTACAGAGTTATTTATTAAAGGACTAAAATTAAATAAATTGTGCTAGTTACTCTCTCTGGTACACACACACACACACTCTCTCTCTCTCTCTCTCTCTCTCTCTCTCTCCTTGCTTCCTGTATAAGCATTTCACCCCTGGCTAAAATCCCCCACCCCCCAAAAAAATGAATAAACCTTGCTAACTCGCCGGGTATGGCTCAGGGTACTGAGCGCTAACTCCAAATTCCTCTGAGAAAAAGACAAAGGAGGGAAGAAGAAATCAGGTGATGAACATCAATTTTATTCTACTGAGTGAGAGAAACACATTTGCTACTAGAATACATCTTATTTCAGTCTAAGACAGAAAAACCTCCATCTCAATGCACCTCCAGTACTTTGTTAATTGAAATATGCAGAACCTAAGTTGAGTCTTTCCATTTGGAGTTGAAGTCTATGGAAGAAAAGAATGAAAGGACATCAGGGAAACCCCATTATCACCAGACTTCCTTAGCCCATTTTATGAATGAACGTGAACATGAACAAACAACCAAGGGCTAACACTTGTTTGAGTGAAACCAAACCATGAAAGCAAAAGAATGAAGTAAACATTTATTTATTTTATTTAATAAAATTAGGCAAAATAAAGCATGCATAACATAAACTCAGCATGCTATGACAAAATAACAGAAAATAAGTGTTTGGAGATTAAATGCAAATATATATTCATAACTGAACAAAACCAGAATGATCACTATTGAAATAAAAAAAAATGTATGATCTGGAAGTAAACATGGAGTCAAACAGAGAAGAGATGAAATATATAAGAAAACAATTCAAAAACTAATAGCATGCATTCAAAATTCATAATCTGTTTAATAGGAGCTTAATTTGAGAGAACAGTAGCTATGATGATAAAGAATTTATGAAAGGAACAGTAGACCAAAATATCCTGAAACAGAAGTCAGGGATGAGATTTCAGTTTCATAAGATTCACTAAATCTTGACAAAGATAAATAGGGGTGTATGCCTGTATCTCAACACACACACATACACACACATTCACGTGCACACAAACACATACAAGGAGAGAGAGACAGAGACTGAGAGAGAATTCCAAAACCAAGTTATAAGACTTTATGGAAGAAGTGAAAATCTCAGGCAGGGCTTGAAAGATGGATATGATGTAGGTGGTAAATAATAGAAAGAAGAGAGATGTGGGGCCTCTCTGGTGATGCAGCGGGTTGAGCTCAGCATTGTGAAGCTGTCTGCAGCCTCTGCAGCATGGGTTCAATCCCGGGCCGGCCAGGGAGCAATGCACATGGCAGAGCAGACCTCACCTGACTTGCCCGCTGCTCCCCTCAGCAGTGTACTCCTGTCAATCTGCCTGTTCTGTTCCCCACTTTGTCTCTGGTGAATCCTCTCACCCCCCACATCTCTGGCCTATACCCCAGCTCTTATATGCATAAATAAATAAATCTTTAAAAAAAAAAGAAAAAAGAGAGACGTGGCCTACAGGGGACTGAGGGAGGCAGAGACAGTTGGAATGAGAATTCAAATAGTAATATTTTGCATTGCCAAGTTTTAAGTTTAAAATAATTAAGGAAATGAGAATTTATGCAAATCAGTTATACCCCAAATATTTATAATGACTAGTCCTAGATCACTTGAATTAGGGAAGAAATTAGTTCCTTTCTATTTTTTTTTATTTCCTGACCTTATCACATACTCAGCAAACATCTATTTTCAGATGGACAAAGCTAGTTTTGAAAAATACATGAAAGGCTTCTTTGGGGATTGGAGTCCTAGTGTTGGCCCAGTATATTCATCTTGTTTTGAATCATAGTATAATGAATAATTCTGGTGGTAATGACTGAACCTCCGCATTTATAGAAAACTGACATTTCTTGAACATGAAATTGTTCCTGTTTCTATGTAAATGAAGTTCTGCATTTAGGTGCAGTGGCTTCTGTTCATTTTACTTGCTCTGTCTTATTTAATCCGAAAGACTGTATCACCAATTTTCACCCTACACCACCTCCACTCTCCAAACTGTCATACTTTCTCTGTAGGGTCTTTGCTCCTGCTAAAGAATATTTTCCTTTCATTATGTCTCTCACCCAACATGCTTATTTTGTGCTTACTAGATTATAAAATTATAAATATCTTATAATCAAGTAAACTTGGTACATCCAACTAAAATAAAGTGAGATCTGTGTGTGTATTTTATCTTCCTCCTCTCCTACTCATACACGACACATACTTTTGGCACATTTCCCTTCTTGACATGGGTCTTGCCAGTGTTTTCTGTTTCTGGCAGAATATAAAATCTGACAGGGAAGAGGCCGCTTCTTCTTTTAGGATAATTTCTGTCTGAATCAGCTAGGGCTGCCATAACAAAGTATGATAGACTGAGTGGTTTAAACAACAGAAATTGATTTTCTCACTATTGTGGAAGGTGGAAAATCCAAGAACAAGGTCCTGGTGATTTCAGTTTCAGGTGAATCTCTCTTCTGGCTTGTAAAGGGCTGCTTTCTCACTGAATTCACATGGCTTTTTCTTTAGGTCATGCAGAGATCTCTCTCCTCCTCTCATTATAGGCCATCAATCTACAAGTTAGGACCCCACTCTTATGACCTCATATAACCTTAATTATCTCCTAAAAGTTCTATCACCAAATATAGTAAAGGTTAGGGCTTTAATTTAAAAATTTGGGGGTGCACAATTTAGTCCATAGCAATTTCCATCTTGGAATACAGCATGGTGCCTCACATACATAGGGGTTTTTTCAAAGAAACTTTTGAGCATTTTGATTTTATATAGAAGAAGTTATATTTGGAAGGGAGGAGCCCATTCAAGACAAAATCCCTTTTTTTCTAAATATTTCCAAAATTCCTCAGATTATTTTTTTTCCTTTAATATTTTGACTCTGTCCTCCCTTTTGTGACTAGTTCTGAGAGCACATTATACATTCCTCATTGAAAAATAAAACTGCTTTTCTTCTTTTAACAAAATCTTCCCTTTTCCTTTCTTTTATTTTTTAAAAAGTAATAGACTACCTTTTAGAACAGTTTCAAATTTACAGAAAAACTGACCATAAAGTACAACAATGGAATATTATTTGGTGATAAAAAAGAAGTGAGTTATTGTAGGGTAAGGAAAAATGTCAGGCTTTTCTGCCCTCCTGCCATCAGGATAGATGATGGATCCTTGTCCTGAATGCATGCCTGATGGCGGGCACCTGGAGTAGGGTGTGGGCATAGGTAGATGGGATTCACCTGGGCTAAGACTGTGCTTTTTAAGGGCGGCATCACGGGGATGCCAGTAGAAGCCAAAAGAGAAGCTGAGAGAGAAGCAAGAGAAGCAGAAGCTGAGAGAAGGCCGGAGAGCCCAGACAGAATGAAGACTTGCTGGGGGCTGGGAGGCCTGCCAGCCTCCAGGCCCCCCAGCACCCTTACCTGCTGTGTACAGGGTAAATCCCAATAAAAAGACCGGCAATAAGCCACTAAGGACTCTGATTCCTCCTTTACCCGGTCTGCTGGATCAGAAAACCTGCTCAGTGGTCATTCCTGCCCTTTACAGTTATGAAGTTATAAAAACCAGAGAGGAACTTTACATATTGCTAAGTATGCCAGTTTGAAAAGACTACATAGTGTATGGCTCCAGCTGTATAACATTCTGGTAAAATACTTTTTAATCTCTTATTCTGATTTTTCCCTACATATGTTTCTTGCTTCTCCATAGAGTTCTAAGGCACTAAGAGTCAGCTTGGAATCCTATACTGTCACAATTGTCTTACAGTTTCCAAATATGCCTGGAGTGAAGGTGTTAATGCTTTCTTTCTTTTTTTGTTTGACTTAATCCGTATGTGCCTAATTAATAATCATATACCTAATTAAAAGAAAATTAAGTGAAAAGGTTTAAGATAGAAAGGTGGTAGTAATGATTTTTTAAGATTGTTATCTTCAAAGGAGTTTCCCCAAGTCAATGTTTTATGAAATACTTTTCTTCAAGGGTAGAGTTTCTTGAAACAGTTGCTTAGGATGGAGTTTGGAAGGCAAAGTATTTATTAGGAATCAATATCTTTGAATGGAAGTAGAAGCAGCAGAATAGACAGAGGAAAACAGTGACTGATGATTTACATTCAACAAGCTTCAGTCTATCCCTGAAGGAGCTCTGTAAATGCAGCTCAGCCAAGCTGTCTTGCATTTATCTGAATTTAGTCACACCTTTCTTTTCCGGTGTCTATCACTCATTGCATGTGAGCAGTTCTGGGATGGATGAGCCTTGTGAGAAGCAGCATTTTGTGATTGAGGCATACCCTGAGAAAAATGACAGCTGAGGCATGGAATCCTTTCCACACCTATGCAACAAGATCTGCAAAGACATTATACAAGGCATTTGATAGTGAATAAGGAGTTGGAAAGGTATCTAATCCTCATGGACAGGGAGAATCAATATAATCAAAATGACTATCCTATCTAATGCAATATATAGATTTAACACAATTGTCATAAAAATACCAATGATATTTCTCAAAGAAATTGAACAAAAAAATATTGAAATGTATGTGGATACAAAATAGCAAGAGCACTTTTGAGAAAAAGATGGAAAGAAAGGCGGGCATCATGTTACCTAACTTTATACTATTATGTAGCAGTAATTAAAACAAGATATTAGTATAATAAAAATAGATGTATGCATCAATGGGATAGAATGAGAAGCCCAGAAATAAATTCATGTATATAGCAATATTTAATTTATGATAAAATTGCCACAACCATGCAATGGGGTAAGAGTCTCTTCAATAAATGGTTCTAGGAAATCTGGATATTCACATTAAAAGAATGAAGTTGAATCACTCTTAACCCCATGCACAAATAATAAATTCTAAATGAATCAAAGAGTTAAGTATAAGCTCAGTATCAATAAAATATATAAAAGAAAACATTGGTAATTTGTTCCATGACATCAATGATAAAGATGTTTTGGGGGACTGGTACCTTATAGCAAGGGAAATAAAAGCAAAAATAAACAATTGGAATTAAAAAGATTTTACACATGAGAAAAAAATATGAGTATATTCAAAAGACATCCTACTGAATGGGAGGAAATACTTATAACTAAAAAAGAGGTTAATATTCCAAGATATATAAAAAACACACAACAGGAAAACAACCCAGTTAATAAATGGGTTATCTGAATAGACAGTTCACCATAGAGGATACCTAGAAGGCCAACAGATCCTTGGGAAAATGTTCATCATCACTTCCAATAAAAGAGATGCAGGTTAAAACCACAATGTGATACTATGTTATACCTGTGAAAATGACTCATAGTAAAAATACCCCAACAAGAAGTGCTGACAAACAGTAACTTTATTACAATGTTGGTGAGACTATAAACAGGTACAGCCATTAAAGAAAATGAGCAAAATATACCTTAAAAAAAAAACTGGAAATATGGCATGACCCAGCAATCCTACCCTTGGGTATCTGAGAAAAGAATATGAAGACAGAAACTCAGAAACCTCTGTGTTCTTCAGTGTTTATCGCAGCACTATTTACAATAACTTAGTGCTGGAAGCCACCTAAATGTCCATTGATAGAAAACTGCATCAATGTGATATGTTAGGTCCACACTATGGACTGTTACTCAGGCATAAGGACAGATGAAATGTTGCCATTAAAACAAAATGGAAGTAGTTTGAGGGAATTAGGTGTAGTAAATCAAATCACAATAACAAAGACAAATACTGGATACTTACATAGCAGATGATTCAATGAAGTGAAATATTTATGAAAACTAATGGACTTGAGTAAATGAAGTGAGATTTATGAGGCTAAGAGAAAGAAGAGAGAGGGAAAGGATCGAAGGGATATAATGAGTAGTGGTGGTGAAAAGTAAATAAAAATACAAATAAAGGAAAAGAAATCCTTCCTTGAAGGGGGTATCTGGATCACGCAGTTGTCTGGTCAGATATTAATGGAAATGCTGGGAAGCAGTGCTGTATTTTCAAATTGTAGTTGCTCATTTAAAAAAACAAGTTTATTGCAGAATTTCTCAGAGCCTTTCAAAAGGCAATATGCACAAACATGTTTCAAGATAATTTTATTCAGTTAATGCCAGTTGGAAAACATACTGATCTACTGAGGAAACATTTTTGTAATGATTGAGTCCCAGGTAAAGTCTTATCCCTGAAGAGAATACATTCACAAGTAAGTCTATCAGGAATGCATCACTTTCCAACAACATAAAGAGTGGTTTCACAGTCACAGAAAGGAGCACACTCTGGCTGTAGCTATCAAATCTATGATTTTTTTTCAAGATCTAATTTGCTACTAATTAGTAATTTCAATTGAATGTTTAAAGCTGTCTACTTTTAAAGGCTTTAAAATTCCAGTTTTAAAAACCAGTGCTGTTTACCCAATGAATTGGTACTCCCTCTGAAGAATTTGAGAGGTGAGCCCTACCATGTTTTTGGGAAATCATCCAACATATATGAAAGGGGAAAGAGGAAGCAACCAATATCTTATATGGACTATCTCAAGTTCAGTGATTCTGTGCAGAGATGAGCATTCCCCCTACCATGATATCATATTTTAAGTGCTCAGAAAGTCTTTTGGTTATGTCTTGGTCTTTCATTGTGGAAGAAGGAAAAACATATTTTGTTCCTCTTCTGAAAAATATATAGAAAGGAATCCATTTTTATTTTATTTTACTAAGTTTAAAATATTGGTGATGAAAGCTGAAAATAGGTTTGAATCCCTTGATTGTGTAAAGGGCTATCTGCACACATCATCAGATAGCAATTTAGATGCCTTTGGATTTCCTTAAAAGGAAATGTAAAGGCAAGTCACCATGCATTTTCACCTATTGTTTACACTAAATTATTATACTTTCATAAAAACAATGTCCTGTACTGGGGATAATATGAACATTCTGGTACAACT
Organism: Talpa occidentalis; assembly: GCF_014898055.3. Taxonomy (NCBI): domain Eukaryota; kingdom Metazoa; phylum Chordata; class Mammalia; order Eulipotyphla; family Talpidae; genus Talpa; species Talpa occidentalis. The sequence continues at coordinate 109,321,004 of NW_023604861.1, forward strand.
TAACCTCCCTGTGCCTCTCTGCAGTTTACCCTATATAATTTGCATAAGAAACTGGCTGAGTTTGTTTCCTCAGCAGTAAAGTGGAGGTTATTTGTAAGACTTTAGAGTTATTTGTGAAAATTAAAGGCATTGTAAGTTTTCAAAGGAAATTCCAATCCAATAGCAAGTATTCAATAAATGCTGCTATTCAATAAGTAGTTATTATTGTTGTCACTTCAGACATTAAGGTTACCATTCTCTTCCTTTTCTGAAATTTCTATTTGATTTTCAAATCAGGCAATTTAAGTAGATAGTGATTACCTAACTCTGTTGGCTTGATTATGAAAATTTAAGTAATGTGAACTGCTACAATGACAAACAATATTTCCCCTGGCAAAGACCTATCTATTGCATTTTGCTGAAATGACAAATAGCTATTACATATATGACGTCAGTGAAGCTTTTAAACAAATTGCCCTCTTGTAATCACAAAGTGAACACCGTCTCTAATGCTACAAATATTTTTTTTTAATTATTTGTAATGGAAACAGTGTAATAGGAGCTCTTATGGTGCCTTCCATAAGTGCTAATTAAATTATATGGTGAATACATGTGCAATTGATTTAAATGCCTTAAATTCTTTTCAGTATTGTTATGAATAAATGCACATATGCTTATAGATCCTAATGCAGTGCTTTATTCCATTATCCTAAGTGTTTTGCTTTCTGTGAAAGACATACAAGGGAAAATGTGTGGCTGTCAAATGCCCAGCATAATGAGAAATCAATTATTCCAGGAAGTGCCATAACAAGGGTTACTAGCTTCTGGGAATATGAATTTTATAGTCTCATCTGTCCCTATTTATTCTAAAGATGGCGTAGCTGCTTATATAGGACAGAAGAAGGCAAGGAGAAATTGGATTTGAGGGATGTTTCAGAAGATTGATGAATCTAGATGCTTTCATATCAATGATTTCCAAATGAAAGTCTCCTGATCCCATGCATCTTGACAATGTTTCGACTTTATTAGGACACAAGAAGGATTGTAAGTATATTTTTCTTAATGCTGTGATTTGTCCTCCCAACTTTGGTAGGAAGGGGGTTAAAATGGCCTTTCCTTTATGAAATGTGGGTAAGAGTAGATGGTTGCTTTTATTTTGCTTTCGTGATTGTCCTTACACGTGGTCACTTGAAGCACTAACAGCTCCTCTCAGTTACCCAGGTTGGATGAGATGTTAAATGTCTGTGAGATTTTTTAAAAAAAGAGAGAGAGGATCACTGATCTACATAATGACTGATCCTGGATCTTGCTCCTTCCCTCCCCAGAACCCCCTTCTTTTAAATTCACTGGGAGTACAGCCTAAGCTGTACCAGTATTGGATTCCCCATTATTCAAGACACTCAAGAAATATTTGTTTCATTTAACTTACTTTGTCAATGTTGTGTAAACTGCTTACAGCAAAGTAAGATATAAATATGAGTTTGGTGTATTTACTTCCCCTGTCTATTCATCAGGAATCAGTAGCCATGTTAGTTTAAGGTTTCTGGACTGGAGTTTCTTATAAGGAGAAAGAAACTCCATGTTGTCAGATCGGTTCCTGAAAATTAATGACTGTGTTAATGATTGTGCTAATTAATGATTGTGACATTTATGTAGGCCTTTAATGTTTACAAAATATTTCTATATTAGTTAGTATATAAAGGCATCCTCTCAGGTAGATTTGACTATTTCTCTTTTCAAAGGAATTAAAATCTCAAAGCAGGAATTTTTTTTTTTAAATCAAGTTATTAATCTGAACTCAGATTTTCTACCCAAATTCAATCACACTTCCTTTGAGCACAGTAATGACAATAGAAAAGCTCCTCATAGGCCTAGGTATGGGGATTAAAGAAAGTGGTTCTCTTCTCCCCTGTCAAGGGTGATACTGGTTGTTGGGAAGAATCTGTGTGTAGGCTGGAGGCACAGGGGTGAAAAATTTCACCAGAGAGAGTGGAGAACAGAAAAGGGGGATTTATTAAAATGCACTGCTAAGAGAAGCTGCAGACAAGACAGGAGAAGTCTGCCCTCAAAGAAGGATTTGGGGCTCCCTTTTATAACCTGTCTTTGCTGGCTTTTCATGACTGGGGAGTCGGCCCTGCTTCCACATCTTGGTCAAAGTGATCAGTCATATGGCCTGGTTCCCATAGCAACCTTATCAACCTTCCCTTTATCTATTCAAGCCTCCCAAGCCTTACTCCTGGGCAAAGGGGTAAGGACTTAGATTTTAACCTTATTAAATGATGCCCCTACAATACACTTAAGAAATGTGAGGTAAGACCCCCCCACACACCCAATCCCAGCTTGATTGTCATCCATGTCTGAACATGGCCTGTGTTCCTGTGCTTTTCCAAGAGTCTCAGTGCCCTGGTTGACCAGTTCCCAAAGAAAACCATGACCTCCCTGAGCAACCACAGGCAGGAAGCTCTTGCCGCCTCTACTGTGCCTTGACCACTAGAGGGCAGCACAGCAGATGCCTCCTGGGATCTGTGGAAAACACACTTAATCCCAAAACTCTGCCCAAATGCCTGTCAACACCTTGAATTGGTTAGAGAAGCCACCCTAGCTTACTCAGCACGGTGGCACCGTCCTAGCTGTCCTGTCATTTGTCTTTTGGCTCAAATGAGCGTGTTTCCCTCAAGGCTGAGTGGTAAACTGGGGGACATCACATCTGTAGAGATCACAAGATCCACAGCCCTGGATTCCCTCTTCTGCTGTATGTGGATATACACACAAATCAATTAAAAGAACAGCCCTAAGCATTCCAAGGCTTCCTGAGGTAAACACGCAAAATAAAATACTGACCTTGGATTTTATTCTTAGAAGAGGATTAACACCAGGCAAATTTTAATATGCAGGGCATCAAAAGACTCCAGGAAGCAGAATGATTTAAAGTGTCATTTGTTCTCTCTCTCTCTTTCTCTGTGTGTGTGTGTGCGTGCACACACATGCATGTGTGTGTACACATGCATTTTAAGTGCCAGGACCTGGATGTTTTTGCAAGCAGGCTTTTGTATTTTTGCATAGTCCTAAGTAGCTCAAAATTGAGTTAACCATCATGAAGAATATGTATTTACTAGTTTTAAAAGCTTCCTGGAAGATTTAAGAGGGCAGGAGTATTTCAGTCACAACCCATTAATCCTATTTATCATCCATTGAAAATGTCTAAGTGTGAAACCATTTTCAGTCTCTGCTAATGTGCCTAGAACTGATATAGCATATCATACTTAATTTCGACACTGAATTCTGTAGTTGTGTTTTGTACTTGTGCATTCCAAGGTGGCAGATATCACAAATTCAGGATCTCATTCTTGGACGAGCAGTCACCTTGGCTGCAGCTTGAGCCTTCCATCCATTAAGAAGTAGGAATGGAGAGTATAAGAGTGGGTTCCTCTTGACGCCCCCCCATTCAGCATGCCATATAGCCTCCCCATTTCCTCAGAAAGGTGTCTTTGAGCATAAAATGTATCATGAGTTTGATTTCTAAGTTTATTTTCAACCCTGAAGGATGTTTTTGTGTATACTATTATTTTGACTATTTTCCCTATTGATTTTGTACAATGTTTGTTAAACATCTGGTGTATGTGATTGGGTGGCGATTGGTACAATATGTAACACTGAGATTTTGCTGTATTTTAGTTACTGTGCTAAAAGCTTGTGGGCATTGTTTCGTTGCTACTTCCATCAGCTCTATGACTTAGGCATTGGTTGTTATAACATCTTCACATGTGAGCAAACTAAGACTCAGACTCAGAGGATTTGAGTAAAACTATCTGTGGACAAGTAATTAATGTGTTTATTAAATTGACTCAATAATTATTAAATATGTTTCAAACCCATTCCTGTCTTTGAAGTCCAGCTTTTCTCCATTGTAACATGAGGAGAGCTGAACAAAAGCCTTGAGGAATAAACACAAACGTCCACAGGTAGATTAACAAAAAAATGTTAAATCACTTCATATGAAAGTTTATGAAAACAAAAAGGTCAGGTCAAGCCCTAAGGCAAATGAAAATTCTAAAGGGAAATACTAAGAAAAGGTGATTTCAGTATCTGGCTTCCAAGTAGGGAACGAAATATGGGGGACCAAGAGGTCTGCAGGGGAAAGCTGAGCAAGAATATGCAGCAAAGATGACAGGGGAGGCAGAGATGGGACACACAGATGGGGGCCAAGACTCAGTTGAGGCACAGAGCAAGAAAGCATCAGATCTTTCTTTTACTGAATCCAGTGTTTGGCAACTCTCTTGTGAAGTCTCCTGCCAATTATGAAGGGTAAGTCTGGTCCATGTGAAAGCGTCTCAAGAAAAGGAGTCAATAAGAGCTAAAATCTGCAGGGAAGAAAGAAGTGCCACCATTGGAACAGTTCTGTATTGGGCAGGAGATTATAGAGAGGACTGCAGTGAACAACTTTGTGGAGTGTGGGAGTAGATAATGACTCCTTTGGCATTGTACAGGCCCAAGCTATTTGGTCCTATCCAGTCACTTAAATGTGTGAACCTTTCTGAACTCCTACGCCCACTGGCTCTAAGCAAAATTGCTCATAACCTCTGTTGTGATCCTAAAGCACGGTGTATATACCTCTATGTGGTACTTACTATGTTAGAGTAGCATGTGTCTCAATTGTTATAAATATTCTGAAGACATGTGCACTGAATTACCATTATTCAAAAAGTGTTCAGTCTGCCCTTTAATAAACACATTCAATGGTCTTTCTCTTACTGACATTTTTCAAATTTTCCATGACATTTTTCAAACTTTCTTTGCCTTTGTTCCTGATATTTCCCATGTTGTAAGGAAAAAAAGGTTTCGGTGACCAGGACAAAGGACAGGAGAAAAGGGAAGTGACACTAAGGAAGGGAAGATATGAAAAGTGTATCTTGGAAACCCAAGAGCTCATAACAACTGGGGATGGCTTAGCATCAATATGTGTCCAAAGTTGCTTCTCTATGTGTTGTGCTGAAAAGCATCAACTCAGTTACCTGTTGAAACATGACAACCCCCTGGGCTCTCTGAGGACAAGGACCCATCCTCATCTGAGATAATATTCTGTATTTGGGTCATCATGACCAGGCCCATGTAAGGTTCCTGCTGAGGTAGCTGAGCTTCCCAGGAAGTCATTGCAGCAGAAGCTCCTCTAGCTGGTGACCTGGGTAACATCTGGATTTGGAGCTGTGCCTTACAGAGCATGTGTGTTAGCAAGCATACCCAGCATTCCCCTGGGTGTCCCTGTGCTTTGTTTTGGTTTTTGTCTTTTCACGTGTCTCTGCTTAACCGTCCCTCCTGAGCCTGCCTTCTCAGTCTCATTTCAGTCACATGTGGGAACGGATAAAGCAGCTCACTTCTCTGCACTCACAAATGCTCAGGTAGATTTAGTTCTCTCTCTTGAAATGACTGTACTCACTGAGGTCAACTGAGAACGTAAGCTTGGCTTGCAGAGAAAGGATAAGTCCTAAACAATGACATTCCCAGAGGATGCTGTCAATGAGAAAGTAAATGTGATGATTGTCTAGGTCCAAAACAAAAGACTTGCTGTGCCTCTGGGTGGCAAGTAGGAGAAGTGACACTAATTAGAATAGACTGGTTTTGTGCCAGATCTAACTTTCACCCCTCCCTTCCCAGTGATGTCTTCACAATTTGGGCTTCTCTCTGTTTCCACATCTACTCTATTCTGGTGATAAATATAGTTTTATGATTGAGACTTTGAGCTCTAGAATCATATAAATCTGAACTTGAATGTCAGTTTTTCCATGTTTATGCTACCTAGCTTTTTGAAGACTTGAAAGTTTCCTTACCGAGGATACAAGTAGTTCCAGAAGTAACTGATACATAAAAAAATATTCAGTAAGCATTTTTAAAAATGGACTTAGCTCATCAAAGCAAATTCAATCCCATCCCACTGACTATTATTATAAAACTATCAGATCCTAAAGTCTACACCAGAGTACATGGGATGGAGTATGAACCTAAAATCCTTTCTGTTCTCATGGCCTGGAAAAATGAGTGGATTCTTTGAAAAATTAACTATTAGAAGCTTTCACATAAAAAATCTCAATTTCCAGCCTCTTTGGAAAACTCAGAAACTCTGGCAACACTGGCCACCACCATGTCCACATAGCAATGATCACCACTAGTTCAGAGGGGATCAACTTCTTAAGGTAAGCATATTCTCCATCACTCTCTGTTGTCTCCTAGAAACAGGAGACAAATGTCATTTTTCACTACATTCTTACTGTTTTTTCTTTCCTTTTTTAAAAAAGAACAGACAACATATTAATGCAGATTAACTCATTTTTTAAAATAGGATCCAATTAAAAAAAAAACCCACTTGGCTTTTGATTTGAATTATATTGTAGCTATATTTTTACAGGTACTAAAATATTTTCTATATGAAAAAAAAATCATGCTTTGTCTTTCCTGTCTTTACAAGTTTTACTGGCTGTTGCACTGGCAGGAACCTTGATACAATACTGAATAAAATAAGAGTGGCCATCAATGCCTTTTATCCCGTTCTCAGGGGAAAGCATTCAGTAGATTTATAAATGCCCTTTATTCAATGGAGGAAGTTATCTTTTATTCTTTACTCGATGGGAAATTTATCTAGTGTGGGTTTTTTGTAATATTTTTGCAGCTTCTACTAATATGACTACTTGATCTTTTTCCATCATCTTATTAATGTAGTTTATGACCTTGAATGATTTATAAAAGTTGAAATTCCCACATTATTATGAAAATCCCATTTGACCAATCATAGTGTCTTTTAAAATTGTTGGATTCAATTTGTTAATATTTTTAAAGATTTTTAAATTACATTTATAAGGAATATTTTATTATAATGATTTTGTTCATTTTCCAGTATAATAAAATGTATGGGGAAGTATTCCTCTTCATCCTTTATTAACACAAGTTAGGATAAAAGTTTTATTCTTTCTTCTTTATATGTTTGATGAAATTTACTGATGAAATAACGTGGTCTAGGAATTATATTGATGGGAAAATTTTTAAATTATGAATTTAATTTCATTCAGATTTTGATATTCAGATTTTATGATATTAAGATTTTTTATTCTTTATAAGCTTTGGCAAGAAATGTTGGTTGGTTTTATTATTTTCCATTTTATGTTATTCCAATTTATCGGCATGAAGATTTCATAGTTTTATTATCCTTTATGACTCTAAAATCTATAGTGATATTCTTTGTTTTATCACATAGGAGTGATTTGTATTTTTATTCTTCCTACTGAAGTTTGCTTGTAATTTATCAATTTTATTAATCTTTTCAAAGCACCAAATTTTCTTAGTTTTGACTATTGTTAGTTTATTTTCTATATTGTTGGTTTGTTTCAAACCTGATTAGTTTCTTTATTTTGATTACATTAATCTGAATGTCCTCCTGAATTTCTTACACTTGCTAGACTCTTAATTTAAAACTTATTTTTAAAAATACACATTTGTAGATATAAATATGGCTTTAAGAATTGAGTTTCGTTCTCTGAATTGTGATAGGCTATGTTTGCATTCTCTAAACAGTTTGAATTTTTCTTTCATTCATGAGTTATTCACAAGTATTTTATACTTTCTAATTATTTGAGCAATGTCTTGCTGCTATTGTTTTAATTTCATTATAGTTAAATAACACAGTCTACAAAATTTAAATATCTTCAAATATGTTGAGACTTTTTTTTAAAAGCATGCCCTATAATTATTAACTTTCATATTCTATAAATTTAAATTAGGTCCAATGTATTGATTGTATTATTTATATCTCCCAGCATTGACTTTTGAGCTATACCTTTTAAAAATAATGTTTTACTACCTGCATCCTAACTTCTCATAGTCTAGATATAATCAATATTGTACCAACTCATATTTCACTGTTTCCAACTCATCATCATGATGATAAATATAAGAACCTTAAAATACTGTAATTCCATTTATAGCCACTCCCAATTTTTGTGCTATTATTGCATATATTTTATTCTACGTATAAGCCCCAACTTACAGCAATATTATTTCTGCTTTAAATAGGCATTTGTCTTTTATGATATGCGTTCTGGAATTATTTATTATGTACTCGCCATTGTGGAGAATATCTTGTAAGGAGGCTAGATTATACTGTTTTCCTTTAAAGAGTATTGAGTTGGTTGTTTGGTTGGTTGGTTGATTGGTTGGTTTTGGCAGAGAGTTAATATTTTGACAAATCTCCATGGTCATGTTGCAATTTGGTTTTAAGCCCGATTAGAATTTCCATTATTTTAGAGTATTGCTCTTCCTGCAGAAGTTTGGGGTTTTTTTTGGTGATGTAGCTAAAAGCCTGGATGTTCACAGTCTCTCTCCATTCTAGCTGGGAAGAAGCACCTATCTCTGCCTTCACTTTGTGATTCCTAATAGCTTTGTTCCACTTTCCACTCATTGGAAGCTGTTCTGTGCTAGGACTCAAAGGGGCTCACCCTGTACATGTACAACACAGGCCACAGCTAAAGTATCACAGGAAACCCCATAAAGTTCAGTACCCCCATAGGGTGTTCTTCTTTCTTGTACCATGTCCCACAAGTTTCATCTGCTTCTGAAACCCCCAAGTCCCCAAGTCTAACCTTTGCCTCTTACCTCATCAATAGCACCCTGACTTTACCCAGGTTCCACCTCTGTAGTAGAATTGTAACTGGATCCCCACAGCACCTAGAGGCCATGGACACGGTGACTGTTGGGACTGTCTTAAGTAGTTGGCTTGGTGTTAAAGTTTATAGCAGGAAGTCGACTCCAGAACCAGTACATTATTTGGAAACAACATCCATTATTGGAAGGGGGATGGGAATCATACAATGTGTATTTTTTTGAGTTTCTGTTTTTATAGGGCACACAATTATAACAAGCATTATTGAAAACACTAAGTGCAACTATGAAGTCACATATTTTACAAGTCACATGTCTCACAACTAACTATAATAGTTAATAATAAAAATAATCCAGTAAAAATAAAAATAATAATAATAAAAATAATCCAAAGAGGAGGCAATCAACATTCATGCAACCACAATAAGTAGGGAAAAAAAGACTTTATAGAGTTGCTTAAGTAGTTAATTAATGAAAATATTTTGTAATTTTTCTAGAATTGGTGAGATTTGTGCTATCAACTATAAAATTTTGAATTATTTTTCTTAATAAGGCTCCATAGGATTGTATAGTTTTCTTGTCCTACAAAACTGAGATTTCAGAAGTCTAAAATAATCCTGTAAAATATTTAGTAAATTAACAGGGATGGAGAAAACAATAGAATTTGAAACAATGTCACTTCCTCAAAGCAAGATGCAATGACTTTGTTGGAGGGTAGAAGGGTATGGGTAGGTGATTCAGAAAAGTGCAAACCAATCTATTCTCTATCAGTTTTACCCCTTTCCATTTCCACTTCCATGGAAGTGCTAGGAAAAAAATTTTTTTTTTGAAATTTCAACCTGAACCACTCACTGGCTTTATCATGTGATAACAAAGTCAGAGGACTCTATCAAAAGACTATATAAGGAAAAGCAAATATCCAAGTTCAAATTCCAAGAGAAATAACACACACACATGTACATGCACATGCATGCATGTGCACAAACACACACACACACACACACACACACACCCAATATAAATAAATACATTTGGAGAATAAGAACAGACATACAGACTCTCAGTAACAAAGATGATTCCCTCCCACCTTCCTCAAATTCCACTAACCACTTTTTTGGAGGCGGTGGTGATGGGGGGTTTGGGGGGAGCAACAATACTTCTATTATCTGTTAGGCTCAATTAAGACAACAGCTGTGTTCCAAAATAAACAAGAGAAGAGGCTATTTTGCATTAGAATGCATTAGGGGCACTGCACTGGGGAAGCACAGATGGCTCTAATCAGGGACACTGGGAAATTACCATTCTCTTCAGTTTTGCAAAGTCTCTGTGACTTTCAGGTCTCAAGAACCTTACTCCTTATCAAAGCCGATAAGGAACAGAAATTTTTATCACTGTCTGTGATGATTGTGTTTTTATAGAACTAATCTTATAAGGAAGGGTGCCCATTTCTTTTCTGGCAATTTATAGCATACATGCTTGTTATGTATTGGAGAAAGGGGAGAAAGTTGAAGCCAGGTTCTAAAAAGATAGTTGGCAACATAGGTGTTTATGAAAAAGCACTTCTGGGTATTTAAAATGGAAATGAAAATGACACTATATTATATGTTAAGGCCCAAATCTAACTGGCAAATTGAGAATCAGAAATCCCTGTTCTATTCCCGGTTCAGCTCAGAACTCAATTTATAAACTCTTCCTTAGTTTTCATGTTATTAAAATACCTTTACCTAAAATTGTCCACTCCTCAGTGTCTCAAATTCATTCTTCAACTTTCTATAAAAGGATAAGATTCTCCAAACTCCCCAAAATAGAACTGAGCACCTTCCAAGGAATAAAAATGAAAGCAATAGATGCACAAGTAACAATCACACAAAGTGTGCCTGTCTGGGCACAAACATTTGACTTTAAATCCTCTTGTCTGGTTGAGCTGGTAAGCACATACTCTATTTACTGTATGTGGCCATTGGGTACTTGCTGACTTTTATGCACATAGAAGACCCACTACATTTAGGATGAAACACTACTTGAAAGTGGTGCATTCTTGCTGCACAACCTACATGCACCTGTTATGTGCATTGAACACCCTATTCAAATAAAAAATTTCTTTGCTAGAACAGCTCTTTGGTGAAGTTCCCCTAGCTACATAATTAGGTATTCAACATATAATGTGATTATGGGTTTTAAGTATTAAAAAGTGGAATTACTAATATTACAGTCAAAAGCTACTTGCTTCCTAAGTGTCGTTTAAAACGAAATAGGATTTGTTAGTTTAAAATCCTGATTTGAGGGCCTCCCCGGTGGCGCAGCGGTCGAGCACTGGGTTGTGAAGCTGCCTGCAGCCTCTGCGGCACCGGTTCAATCCCCGGCTGCTCCCCGGCCACTGGAGGAGGGTCCCACATGGCGCACAGACCTCTCCTGCCGCCCACTGCTCCCCTCAGCAGTGTACTTCGGTCCTTCTGCCTGCACTGCTCCCCACTCTGGCTCTGGTGAATTCTCTCACCCTCCCGCGCTTCTGACTGTACCCAGTGCATGTATAAACAAACAAACAAACAAACAGATAAATAAAACATGCCTCTATTAAAAAATAATAATAATAAAATAAATAAAATCCTGATTTGAACTGAACCCAAGTAGATTTACACAAGTTCTGAGCTACTTCAGGTTTAGAAATTTATTATATCTTGGTTGTAGTATTTAAATTTCAAGTTTTTGAAGAAGGAATTTTATCAGAAAATCAATTACTGATTTTGGTTATGTTTAACCTTTTTTATGGTTTATGGTTTTGCTACTCCATATTCAATAAATATCTCACAAACCCCAGTCTCACCTCAGGATGCCTGCTTTTAACTGAACCCTCTCCACCTCAGAGGACCTTACTTCTCATACAGCCCTCCTAAATTGTGACCTAGGGGCCACATGGGGATGGTGTTATTCTCTAGCACTGTTTCCTACCCCTTAAGGAGATTTCTGACTGCTTTGATTTCTAAGCCATACAGTAATACCACCATCCTGCTTCCTCATTGCTGCCATCTATCATCCCTTGATTATGCCCTTTGTTAACTACAGATTTTGGCACTTGTCCCATAATCCTTTTCTCTACTCCAAACACTGCTGTCAATCTGCCACTCATCATCCACATGGATTCCAACACCCCGACATTCATTTCCTTCACTGATTCCTCCTCCAGTGACCTACACTGCCACTCCATCTTCAGGGCATCCTCCCTGGTAGACCTTAGTCCTTGTTGTACATTTTCAAATTAATTTATCTCTCCCACCACACTGTCATCATTCTTATCCTTTTTACTTTTAAACATGATCAGGTATCTCCCATAAAAAAATCAAATAACTTCTCCTAGCGTATCATTTCCTATCTGACTTACCTACACCCTGTCCCTCAATTTTCTTTCAAAATCAAATTTCATAAGGAATTACATGTACCTACTGTGCATACTCTGTTGTAATGTGGCTTCTCTCTTCATTGCTTCGCAAAATGCCTCCATATCTCTGATTCCTAGTTTCTCAGTTCTCATCTTACTTGATACTTCAGCCCACTTCCCCCTTTTATAACATTCTAGTCCTATGTTTCTGAGACATTTTGTTTCCCTGCTTCTCCTGCCTCATCTTCACAAAAATCTCATTCTCCTTCCCCCATGCATTAAATTCTTTATCAGTGCTAGCTATAACCATCTACTCATTCAATATACTCTCCCCAAAGAATGTATTTATGTCTTCAGTTTTAATCAACACAAATGCATTATCACACCAGTCTTTATCTCCAGTCCAGCCTTCATTCCGTGATCTAGATCAATCTATCACATATCTACCTGCTTACTTGAAATCTCTAATTTGATGTCTCAATGATGTTTTCATCTCAAAATGTCCCAAACCAAATTAATCTCTTCCTACCTCAATTTCCCCCATGTTGCACCCAAAATTAATAATAGAAATTGGCCTCTTCCAGGATTTGGTCAGTCTCTAAGTTGATTCTTACAGTCTCCATGTCCTCATTCTGTATCCATTTCCAATTCCTGCTTGCTTACCTTCTAATTATCTCTCAAATATATCCTCAGTGTCCACAGACACCTTCATCCTAACCCAGCCTACCTGTATCTTACCTGCACAGTTCTACTGCAATAGCCTCCCAACTGATTTGCCTTTACAAACTCATTCTTCCTTTGAAACTTATTCAAATAATCTTTTCCAAAAATAAATCTTATGATCCCCTAATGCTTAAAATACTTAATGGCTCCCATTATACTGAATATAGAGACCTCGTCCCTTAATAGCCACTTAAATTATATTCCTTCAGATCTCCTCCAGGTATAGCATTCCTGGGAAACTTTCCCTGGCACCTCTGCAGCCATTCAAAAAGTTCCAAGTCAAGTTTGGGCTGGAATGAACAGTAAGCAACAAGAGAAGTCAGAATCTTATACTTTCCCCATAAAATCTGAAAATATGACTGAGAATTCTCCAGTAGGAAAAGCCTCTGTCTCTTTTCAAATGTCATCACCTTTTTACATGAAGAATAATTAGTAATTTCTAGCTACTACAGGTTGTTTTCCATGCCCGAAAAGCAGTCTTTTTTGCCCATTGACAATACAGCTGAGAGCAGAAAGCAAAAACAAAATGAAGTCTTTTGCCTTCAGACAACTGACAGCAAATATTAAACAGCATTTAGTGCTCACATTTTCAGTAAGCTCATTAGAGGTCCCCAGTCTAACTTCTATAGAATTATGAGGCTATAATAGAAACATTTACCAAAAGTGCTACACCATTTTTCAGAATGATTTGGTGTCACCAGTATTGAAGAGAATCATTTTGGAACACATTTTCACGGATCACCTTAATTCAACTCAAACTAAATTCATTTATGAGAGCTACTGGGCTGTACATCTCAACTTATCTCTGCCTTGAATTTGCCTACGATGGATATTGCTCAGTCTGCATGGATCATTGAGCAGAGAAGAACACTTCTGCCCTTCCTTGCCCTTCTTGATAATCAGAGGAAACTTGTGACTTGTTATGTGTTTCCATAACGAGGAATTCAGAAATGGCCATCACATGGGGCCTGGGAAGGGGCAGTATAAAATGGCCTTGTGAATCCTCTGGGGTTATTGTTTTGTTGAGAGCTTTGGAGGATGTAGACATTGGGATGAAGCAAATTCAGACCACACTCTCTGCTCCTGAACTCAGTCGCCAGACCAGGGCTAGTAAATGTACTGTTAATACCAGAGGCCCTGCTACCTTCTACCTGCTAGTGAAGCCTAGCTTTGCCTCTCAGTTCTCTGTCTTGTGCACTCACTATGCACTCTGTCATTGCTTTTGTAATTTTCTATGCGGTCATGATTACCAAATCATGTTCTTGGTTGGTTCTCACTCTTGGGCTATAGACACAAATATCTATAAACTAGACAAATATCTATAAACTATGTCACACAGACACCTCAAAACTGATATGTTCAAATCTGAACTTAGTGCCTTGTCCCTAAACCCATTCCTCTTTCTAGATTCCCTGTGTCTCCTGTAGAGTACTAACGACCTTCCAAGTAGCCAAGCCATTACCTTGGGTACTAGTCAGCTGTTGGCATAGTAATGCTATATAACAAACTACCTAAAAATCAGTGACTTAGCAATTACAAGTATTTATTCTCATGCCTGAAGATCTAACAGTTAACTCATTTGATTGTTCTTGCTTGAGCTTAGCTGGGCATCTCTGTTTCTTGGTGATTCAAGTTATAGTTTGGGTCCAGATTTTTTCCACAGCTATAAATTCTGGGGTAAGTCTGGAAAGGTAAATGATACCCTGAGCATTTTCTTCAGATACCACATTACTGGAGCGTAAAATTCAAGAAATACTACAGGATATTCAAGTCTCTTGCTCACATTGTTATGCTAAAAATTCCATTTTTCAGAGTGAGTCATTGGGCCAAATTCAACATTGATGAGGGTGGCAGTAAATGTTTTCTCTATAAATAATATCAGACCTAGACATCATTATTAATTACTCCTTTATCAATATCTTACCATCACCTCTGTCTCCATCATTACCAATCAATTACTAAGTCTTATTTATTTCACTTTCTAAAAGTTTCTAGATTTACTATACAAAAGTAAATTGCTTGGATTTCTGCAATAGCTTCCTGCTGACATCCCTGACCTCAGACCTGCTACCAATCCTATATCTGCATTGAAGCTAGAATGACCATTATAAAAATATTTTATTTTTTCATTTATAATAGCAAGTACACATGTTTAAATTCCTGTAATGTGCCAGGCACTGTTCTAGGTGCTAGGGATATAATAATAAACATAAATGTCTGACCTCATGGAGGTTACATTTTAGAGGAATTGGGATAGAGAACAGGTAAATAAATAAATAAATAGAAAATAGATGGAGAAAGTGATATCTGCCTATCGACATAGTCTATCAAGCATTGGAAAATACTGTGGGAGTGGGAAGGAGGCAGGGACAAGGGATAGAGAGGGTTTGGGAGAAGGGTTGCTCTTATAAATATAGGGTGAGTCTAGAAGACCTGACTGAGAAGCTGATGGAGTTGAGGATCTAGAGGCAAACTGATTTAAGTACAATGCCAGTGTACAAAGACAATATGGGAGCCTGTCTGGCTGACACACAGTGAGTGAGAGGAAAACTTGTAGAAGATGATATCCAAGAGGATCTAGAACCACAAAAATTCAAAATTTGATCCAGCTCCCTAGCTCAATACCCTAATAGAAATACTGATAAAAATGCAAAGTCCTTCATAAGAGCTATAATGCCCTTGTCAAGACTTCATCTACGTTTAGTTTTTTAACCCCATTTCTTATCTTCACAATCTATGCTCAAGCTATTTGAAATATCTTTCAATTTTCTGAATCTACATTGCTCTATCTCAACTCAGAATTGCTGAATTACCATCCTCTTGGTCTGAAACACAAATCCCATCTCTCTCTCCCCCTTTATCTTTGCCTGAGTAATTTTTTTCTTTGTTTCTGTTCTGAGGATAGATATTACTTCCTCTGAGAAACAATCCCTGCCTCCAAAGGCATTATTAAATTTTCCTCCAGTATGATACCAGTGCATCCTGCCTTTGTCACCTCTGTTAACCCTCATCACACTATGTGCTAATCACTTGCTTACTCTCTGAATTTCTCCAGAAATTCAGACATTAGACTGGACATTGTCTTACCATTGTATGAGATTTGTCTTAAGCAATATACTAGAAATAAAGCATAAATAAATGAACAGAAATATGATTCTAATAAGGAAAATATTGCTGTATATCAAATTTGTTGTAAGAGAATTATACAGATTATCACAGTTGGTGACATCATTATTAATAAGAGGCATAGAGAACTGGCTTTCAACTAGCTCAAGGCTCAGATTTAGCAATAATGTACTCTCTGCAAAGTGTTTATTTCATATTACCCTTTAGTTTGGTGCCTTTTTATGTCTTTATCATAGGGACAGATAGTCAAATATGTGTTAGATAATCTCCATTGTACTGGCAAAAAAAGGTTCAAGAGCTAGTCTTTCCATTGCTATTTCCATTTAAATCATCAGTTTCTTGCAATAAAGTCTTCAAAACATGAAGGATTTGTTCATTAATGGGATCTCAAGCATTGATTAAAAAATAAACAAAAGGAGAGATATTTGGCAAAAACTAGACCTTAGGCAAGTTCACATTACACCAGAGAAATGCTTCGCTACTCCACATGTAGATAATAAAAGTCAATTCTTAAATTTTTCCTGCTTTTATTTTTATACTCATAATATATTTTATGTCCTTTGAAACTTTGCAGTGGGAGTATAGGCCAGTTTTATAGATGACGAAACAAAAAAAATTAGGGATTAAAATAAAGGACAAGCAATAGGTACAATGAGAGCGAAACTCAAACTGAACTCCAAAGTGACTATGACACTTTTTCACAAGGGAGGGATTAAGTGTGTGTTGGGGGGGGGGGCAGGGTAGAGAGAGGGAATCTGAATGAAATTAACTGATCTGTGATCCATGAATCTAAGACCTGCAATTTTGTCATTTGGTCTTTGTCCTCTTGGTGCAAGCATTTTGTTGTGCTAAGTATGATCCTAGTGTTTAAAAATGGCAATATTTCCTAAGTACATGGTAACAACTTTAGGAAGTATTCTAACAGTGACAAAGGTCTTTGAAGCATGACTGCCAGATTTCAAATCCTTGCTCTGAATTTTACTAATTAATGACCTTGGGCAAGTTATTTAAACTTCTGTGCCTCAGTTTCATGATCTATACAATAAGGATTCTAGCATACTTGTCTCATAAGGTTGTTGTGAGGATTAAATGAGCTAATATCTTCAAAGTACCTATTATCAGCCCCAAGTACACAAGGAAAGATTAATTATTATCTTCTCCTACTCAGCTAAATGAGTAGTTACCTATTATAACAGTGAGGAACAAACTCATTTTTGAAAATTTGACACACAGTGTCACTTTGAGCCCCTATACAGAATATAATTCATTTGATGCTTTATGTTATGGATATGAAGTTACCACTGCAAACACAGAATACACATGATTTTTCCACATTATACTTGGGTGAAGAAAGAGTATACTTTTAAAAAAATCACACTGGGTTTTTGTTTGTGTTTCAGGTAGAGGCTGAATCAGAATTTGAGCATTGTATGTGAGGTTATATCTCAATCTAGAAATATGTTGATTGGCATCTGGGTGTCAAAAGAATTTGTTGTATTGTACTTTAAAGATGAGACATTTATGGTCATTGCCTTTTGATACATATTGTAGTGCTCCAAACAAGGTGAAAATGGCTCAATTGAAAAGTCTAAGACGTTCTCAAATGCCAAAGACTAGTTCAGAATAAAAAATCTAATTCTAAGGACTCAAGAATTAATTTAGGTTCATTTCCAAGTAACAGAAGGTTCTTAATAAAGTTACCTAGACAACAGCAGCTTTGTCCCAGGGCAACCGCCCCTTTGATTTCTCACCATCCTGCACCAGCTCACTCCAACCCCATAAACAACTTGAAGGCCGTTCAGGGCCCCTCAGAATTGCTGCTGGCTGCTGTTAGTAGACCCATGTGGCTGCAAACAGAAGGATCAACATATCTAATTCAGCCCATGCAAGGTGTGGGCAGGATGTAGGTCACCATGAAGCAGCTGGTGCTTATGAGGAATCTCATATGCAGGGTCAGTCACAGATCCAGTTCCTCCCACTGAAGGAAAGGGAGAAATTTCTCCATGGATGAAAGAAATTTGAAAGGGCATATGGTCATCACAAATCATTTTTGCTTTTTGTTCTAAACACTTTTGAGTTTATTTGTTTTTTCTATGAACACTTTGATTTTCTAAATATCTCTCAAACATGGATATGGTTTATTATCAGGAAACAATATTGTTGCTATTTCTAGAGCTACAGATAGTGGCCATGAGGTATTTTTTTAACTGGAAAATTTGAATGCTACATGTCCCCTACATGGTATTTTATCACAAATTTTAAGTTCTGAGAAGGTGAAGACTATTTTATCTCTTACACCATATAATCTCTCTGCCTGACTTGGTGTTTTGCACAGAGGTAGTGCTCAAAAGTGAATGTTGATTGAGAGTGCTATTATATAACATTAAAAGCAGTTTAAAACTATAGTCTTTTATGATGTGTTATCATTTATTTTTAATAAAACCTCCCTCCTGATTATGTAGGGAATAATGTTGACAGGCCTTTTGGTGAGGCAGATAAAAAAGCAATCATGAGAAAGAAGCAAACAGAAATAATAGAAATGATGTTTGAGACTTAGATTTCACATATTCCATTTAAAGACAATGGATATATCTTTCAGTGTACCTAAGCCCATACATATAATGTTAGAATAAAGATAGTCGTGGATAAATAATTAGATATAACAAATGATAGATTATATGTTACATCATATTTTATAACAAATATATGTTCTATATAGTTGCACAACAAATTACCCCTAAACTTAGCAGCTTCAAGCAACAAACACTTACTTTGTGGTTTCTGTCAGAATCTTGGGGCAATGTAGGCAGATGGTTCTAGTTCAAGGTTTATGAGAAGGTTGTAGTAAAGGCTGTTTGACTGGAGCTGAAGCATCCACTTCAAAATACATAATCAAGTAAATAATCATGTAACTACCAGCACACTCAAAATACAATATATTTCCATCACACTCAAAAATTCCCTCATTTCCTTTATTTTAAAATTCTTCTACTCTCTGACAACCACTGACATTTTTTCTGTCGTATTCCTATAGATTTGTAATTTCCAGAAATTATATAAGTGAAATCATTTAGTATATATCATACAGTTTTTCACTTGGCCTAAAACTTTTGAGATTCATCTATCTGTGAATCTCATCGAATTGTACTGATACATACACATTGCATGTATTAGTATATTCCTTTTTATTGCATCTTATTTCTGAGGAGTATCTTTCTGTAAGGTTATATCACAGTTTTCTTTGTGTTAATCCATTCACCAGTTGATGGGCACTTGGGATGATTTCAGGTTTCGGTGATTATGACTAAAGTTTTATAGACATTCCTCTTCAGAATTTTGTGTGAATAGTTTCAGTTTTCTTGGGTGAATACCTAGACGTAGGATTCTTGCTGTGGCATGTGGTTAGAATAGATTTAACTTTACCAAAAATAACTTTACCATTTTGTATCTCTACTAGTGATGGTTAGAGATCCAGTGTTCTGCAATCTGGCCAGTGTTTGATATCATTATAAAGCTATAATAATCAGACATACACAAAACATGCTAAAAACATAAACAAAAGTAGACATATACAGCCCAGAACAAAAATAGACCCAAATATGTAGAGTCACTTATCTTCAACAAACACACCAAGAATACATAATGGAGAAAAGATAGCTTTTCAATAAATGGTGCTGGGAAAATAGGACATACACATGCTAGAGAATGAAAATGGAGCCTGATTAATTGAAAATAGGTTAAAGACAAACATAAAACCTGAAACATTGAAACTCTTACACAAAAACATGGGAAAATGATTCTAGATATTGGACTGGACAGTCATTTCTTGGGGATGACACGAGCACAGGCAACAAAAACAAAAATAGACAAAAGTGGGATTATATCAAACTAAAAACCTTCTTTACAGCAAAGGAAACAATTAAAATGAAATGGCAGCCTACAAAATGGGAGAAAAATATTTACAGGTCATATATCTATAAAAGGTTAATACCCAAAATGTATAAGGAACTTCTATAATCTAATAGCAAAAATCACCCCAAATAATGAATTTTTAAAAAAATGTATAAAGGATCTGAAGAGAAGACAAACAGATACATGAGCAAATGGTCAATGTCATTTTCATTTGGGAAAGGTAAAATCAAAACCACAATGAGAGATCATCTCATACCTGTTAGGATGGCTGTTAACAAAGGAAAACTCATGGTGAGGATGGAGAAAAGGGGACTCTTGTGCTCTGTTGATAGAAATTTTAAATCTCTGCAGGCAGGAAAACAAAGAGATTCTTCCAAAAATTAAAAGTGGAATTAACATTTGCTCCAGCAATTACACAAACACTCAAAATGTTTTATTTGGTGTTAGCAGATATGTTCTGAGTATAATGGAGAGAAATTTTTTGTCAAGGAGATGAGCCTTTGTAAAGTTTGCTTGGGAGCTAAAATTTATATTCAACACCATTGTGCTGTTGGGTTATAATGAGAACTCTTGCGTTGTTCCTTTTTCTGCTAGAACATCACTTCTCTCTTCTTGAAATCACTATAACCTATATTTTTCAAAAAACCCAATAGTAACCTTATAAAGTATACCCAGAATTCAAACTACCTTGGATGACACTACAAGGGAAAACGGTAATACAAACTTCACAATTTGAGAAGCTGTATAAAGTCCATAGCCAGCATTCAGGTGAGCCTCAAGGGAACCCAAGTGGCTTGTTTGAAATGCAGTGTGCATCAGTACGATCACTGAGTTATGCTTTCCTAATCTGGTTCTTTAATTTAAATTTCCAGATTTAGTCCTAGATCTGCTTCCATCCTCCAGTTTTCAGCTTCAGTCTTAACCTCCAAGTCAAAGTTCTTACCTATGTTTCAGAGACCTGATGAGAAAGAAAATGGTTAGGTAGGTATCAGCCAATCAGAAACAAGACTTTATCCCAGTTCTTCCAGCCGTTTAAAAAAAAAAAAAATTTTACTTTTATCCATGGCTATATAAGGAATCAGGCAAACTTACTTACATCTCTTGGTACCTCCAAAAGACACCAGGGATGAAAACAAGAATGTACTTATAATAGTTGATTTAAAATTCTATCCAGCTGTGGCTTTGTATAGACCTTCCTGCTCTAAGTGGTAACTCGGACCTGAGGGACGTTGCTTTTCTGAGAAGCTCAAACTCCCTCTACCCTCATTTATCAGCCCTGGATCTTAGACATCTCAGTGGTTCATTTAAAACAAAAACAAGCTGTATTTCAGTAAACTGAGATAACAGTATGCTAAGGACCTGCATTCTGAAAATGTCCCCATATGATTCTGACGCAATCCTAAACGGACAGACATCCTGCGAATGTAGGTTGGCCTGATAGAAGGGTCAGTCTCACTTACAATGGGAAAATTCCAGGCCAGTGCTGTTTCCTCAACACCTATTTAAAAATACTGGCAAAGTAGTTTTCCAAGAGCTCTCTCTCTCTCCCTTTAGCTCTCACCAAACATGAACAATTTCCAAAACTCTTGAATCTTGAGCAACAAGAATACTCTCGCTTAAGGGCCTCCCTAGTGGTGCAGGGTTAAAAATGCAGTGCTGTGAAGCTATTGGCAGCCACTGCAGCAGGAGTTCGATCCCAGACCAGGGAGGTAACCCACATCACGGCACAGCAGACCTCTCCTGTCTCGCCTGCTGCAGTGTATTTCAGTACATCTGCCTGTTCTGCTCCCCACTCTCTCTGGTGAATCCTCTCACCTCACACACACCCGCCCCCCACAACTGTGGTCTATATTTAAAAAAAAAAAAAGAGAATATTCTCTCTTCAAACAAGATTCTATCCCTTATTCACTCTGAGATGATGAGAAAGCATCAACATAATGTCTGGTTTTATAGACAAACCAGTTTTTTATTTCTTTGTATTTTTAATCTGAGACTGATCACAAAAGTGAGAGGTTTATTTTGGTAGTGATTTCTTGTTCCATTTTACAGTATTAAGTAGATTTTGTTTCACCCACAACTTACTCTCTTCCTTTCATTCTATGGTCCCTGCTCTCAGGAAAGTCATTCATGCAGTCATTTGTCTCCCTTGTCAAAAATTCACCATCTAGGGGTATTTGTAGCCTGCCTTCTTACTCTCCTTTTTTAAGCGTTTTTTTGGTCAGTGACTTAATTTTTTTTTTCTTTATCCGTTTTACGCCAGGTGCTCTGTGAGAAATGAGAGATAAAAAGTTATAGTGTTGGGGCCTCCCCTGGTGGCGCAGCAGTTGAGCCCTGGGCTGCAAAGCTGCCTGCAGCCTTTGCAGCACTGGTTCAATCCCTGGCCACCGGTGAGGGTCCCACATGGCGCAACAGACCTCTCCTGCCGCGCCCGCTGATCCCTTCAGCAGTGTATTTCGTCAGTCTGCCTGTTCTGTTCCCCTCTCTGGCTCTGGTGCATTCTCTCACCCTCCTGTGCTTCTGACTGTACCCAGTGCTTGTATTAATAAATAAATTAATAAACCTTTAAAAAAATTATACAAGCACTGGGTACAGTCAGAAGCGTGGGAGGGTGAGAGAATTCACCAGAGCCAGAGGGGAGAACAGAGGCAGACTGACAGAGTACACTGCTGAGGGGAGCAGCGGGTGGCAGGAGAGGTCTGCGCGCCATGTGGGACCCTCGCCCGGTGGCCGGGGATCGAACAGGCGCTGCAGAGGTTGCAGGCAGCTTCACAACCCAGTGTTCAACCGCTGCGCCACCGGGGAGGCCCTAAATAAAAAAATTAAAAAAAAAAAACTTATAGTATTATGGTACTGACAAACACATGCACACACACATGCATGCACACATTCTGTGATTTCCCACTAAGAAGCCTCCTAGAGTAGTAGTCTGTTTTCTGGACATTTCCTATTCTCCCCTTTCATTTGTATCTGAACTCTAATACATGATGAGTCTTATTACCCACTGAAAGCTAAGCCAGTCAGATGTATTAATTCTACCTGTGGTATCAATTCCTTGTTATGAACTATTAAGTCACTATTCCAGATAACCTGCATTTAATAATCAATTCCTCCTCTCCATATTCCCTGTGCTATGATAAAGGATGGTATGCATTAGGCATCCATAAGGGACTTTCAACCTCCTTGAACCACAATAATATGCATCTAGCACCTTCACTCCCCAAATCCATGGAAATTTAGCATCCACAAAGATCATGTTCTTTCCAACCTAGAAATCACCAAGTTTTTATTGCTCTGCTCTGACTCATCTTGTGTTTCACCTAGTTTATATTTCTGCATAAATTTAAGCTATTTTTATATGCCTTTTCTGCAATTTTTCCTTCCAGTTTTTCCCTTGTCCTTCTGGTTAGATAACTAATCCATGTACCCTACCAGAGTGAGTGTGGATATGTAAATAGAAATTGTAAATGGGTTTTGTTCTCCCTGACTCTGCAATAGGATAAAAAAAAAAAAAAAAAAAAAAAAAAACTAGCCCAGGACACTGACCTAATTCTGGCATAAACCCAATCAGGAGAGACATTTGGTTAAAGAAATGCCCCCAACCAAGTTTCCAAATGTAACAGCCCCCTGTCATGGTAAGCAATCTTTTCAGATCTACTCCTGACACTAGAACCCCACAAGAAAACAAGAGCTAAAACTGCATACCATCCGAGGGAGTGGGGTGGGAATGCCATTAGTGAGGGAAGAAGTGCTAGGAGCTGTTGTGCAATCAAGGCAAACCTTGACCACGTATTTCTCTGCAGAGCAAAAGTCAAGATGGACAGGGAGGCCATATGTGACTGCCCACGCCTCCAGTTATCTCTCTGCCCCACTTCTACTTTGCTCCTCTTTGTTCACTCTCTTCCTACCAGAATCCACCTGCCTATTCCTCCAGCCAAGCAGCATTCACTTGGGACTTGTTCTTGCTGCCCAAGGTATTCTGGATCAATTGCAATCATATCCCACCCAGCACTTCTCATCCCTACCCTTGCTTTATTATTTTCTATTATACAGTCTCCCACTAATTTACTGTGTATTTTACTTATGACTTATTTTTGTGTTTAAATTTTAATTCATAAAAAATAATTCCATGAGGGAATTCTATTTTTGTTTACTGCTTGACCCCCAGCAATTAGAGCAGTGCCCAACTCAGAGCACATGCTCAATAAGAATTTAATGGATAAACAAAAAAATGGTTATACTATGTCCCTGTGACCATGATTATGTAAAAAACAATTAATTCGGTGTTTTTCTGTCTGGTGAAAACAGATATAAACTTCTAAGTGTCACATGAACAGGGCGTTGACCACCACTGATTGAATCATATTGTGAAAATACCTACTCCCTTTCCATGTCTATAGATTCCATCAGGAACAAGACTTTTGGGGGACTAACATGTCATGATCACTTAGCAATTACCTTTTTGACAGAAAAAAAGAAAGTTCAAACCTCAGGATAGATCCTTGGCAGGCTGCTGAATCTAGCTGAAATTTAATAACACTTTGTTTTCATAGAATTTTTCTTGTCAAGTAATGTAGTGACATATATCAATTTCTTTAGCATTTCTTTTAAAAAAGAGAAGAAGCAGCATAGGGAGAAAGATAGAGGAAGAACTCAGGGAAGAAGGAATGGAATGAGAAATGGAGTGAAAGTTTAAAAAGGAGGAAGGAAGAAAAAGAAGGAAAGGAAGGAAAAAAGAAGGGGTAGGGAGGGGAGGGATTTTCAGAAACATCAGTTTAGGTGGCGCATAAATTTGGAAAAATAATGGCAAGTATGATACAGCAATGATTAGTGCTTTGAAAGTACATCGTCTCGTGAAGACACACATTCTTCTTCCTGGGAAAACAAAAGAGACATGTCCTAGGATACTAATTTCTGCAAGGTCGAGCATCCCAAGATCCCAGCTGAACACACAGTGTGGGTGTCCTCCTCTAACGGTGTGATCTGACAGCCTCTGAGTGCCGACAAGGTGCTGGAAGTTTATATGTAAAGCTAAGAAATTATAAAAGACAAAATTCTCGACCTGTACCAGTTTCCTGTTAGGTTGAGAGCAATATTTAGAACATGGTGAGAAGAATTAATCTATTCAAGTCCTGGGGGCTTCCTCTAGCAGAGCCTGGGAGGATATTTCATCTCATCAGGGAGTGACAGACAGTGTGGAGCCCAGTCCCAATAGGTTGTGTCTTAGCCCACCATGTAGCATGTACGAGAACACTGACCTATCCCTGCTCTGCCTGACCTCATCTTACCTGCACAATGCAGCATAGCAATTTGCTGATTCCTGAGCCCCCTGGGGGACATAGACTGACTACATCTTAGACCAAGAGCACTTGTCATTCTGAATAAAGAGCTACAGATGTATTTGAACTATAAAGAAATAATAAAAACAAACCGAATGCTCCTTATCTTTCATTGTTCATTTGAATGCAATTTGTTTTCATTTTTATATTTTAAGAGGAAACTGTTGGAGACTTGATGGTTAGAATAGAAATGAAGTATAGAGCATGTTGCTTTTTTTTTTTTCCTTCCCCACAGAGCTGGCTGGTTGAATATCTTTGCCTTCTAGCTCTGAAATTTGTATTCTCTACTATCTGGGAAGAAAATACAAGATAATGTTCATTCTGCTGCTTTTTGTTTATCCTTGCAAGGTAGAATTTTAAAGGAAAATGAAAAACATTAATCGTTATCTGGTAATTTATTTCTCTACCATGAAATGTTTTAAAGGCATATTACCACAAGTGACCTTGTATTTCTTTCAAAAATCTGCATCCTTCTCAGTCCTATTAAAGCTTAACAGGCCACTGAGCATAATTCAGTCTCAAGGGATTATTTATCATTCTTCTTTCTAGCTGTACTCCAAAGAACACTTCTGTATCCCTTGGAGACTCTCCGTGTGAGAAGGTAGCAATGGGGTTGGAAACCACAGATCATCCCAAGACTGACTTCCCCATGGGATCTCTCAATAAGGACTTTGATATGACAAGCAGCATCTACTTCCATCACTAAATTTGCAGCACAAAGACATGATTTTATTAAGGGTGTCTGTGCTTTTCCTTATAACCACCCTCTCGACCTCAGAAAAAAAAAAAAACAGATGTGTCCTCAGTTCATTTTGAAAATCCAAGAATATCAGTTATGACTTAAGAATTAAGAATTGAGAGGAAAAATAAACATTGATTTAAAACTAGAATAAAGCAAGTAACAATTCATGGCAAGAGTGTGGGAAGATGCTAATCTATCCCTTGACTACCCCTTCAGTCTCCCTGACACCTTTTTTCTGTGTACAAAATTGGCTCCAACCAACAAAATACTAACTGACCCCTTAATGAACACAACTTCATGGCTCATATGCTTTTTCTTCCTTTGCATAGCACTCTACTCTAAACCTTGTAAATTTCTCCCTCTTTCAAGAATCATTTTAAGTACCAGTGTGATATGGAGCTAGTAATGATAATGTCTAGCATTTTTGAATATTAATGTTATGGTGATCTCTGTATGATTATCTCATTTAAATTTAACATCACCATCAGGAACTAGTTATTGCTATTTCCACTGTTTTATTACAGATGACAGATCCCAGAGGAATCCAAAGATACAACCATAGACCCAAGAGGGCATTGGTGCTGTTGTGATTTGCTTACTGTTAGTCTGTTCACTACTGAATCTTCCAGATCTTGAAATTACTGTATTCTTCCATGTATTAAGATTTTTGAATTTCTAATTGATAATGTTTTTTTCACTTTCTAAGTAGAAATTGTATTCATATTTTTCTAGATTTGATTATATATATTTTGGAGATACTATTATAAGTCTTATTTTTATTAAATTATTTGTTATATGGGAAATGAAATTAATTTCTATACATTGATACTATGTCTAGCAACTATTACAGAAGGATTAATTAGTTCACCAAATTTATATAGGCAGTAGATTGCAAGGTTGGAATATAAACCAATTATATTAATTCTATTAAACTCGAGACTCTGTGCCTTACCCAACCCCCAGACACAGTAAATCTTCATTGCCCCAGTTGAGAACATGATCCACCTCTATTGTTGTGACTAGTTTTCTTATTGTTTTGAGCTACCATTGACACATATAGCACTGCATAAGTGTAACACATATAGCACAGTAGCTTGGCTTTCATATATTATGAAAAGATTGTCTCAATAAGATTAGTTAGCGTCCATCAACTCATATAAATACAAAAAAAGAAAACAATTTTCCCCTGGTAATGACAACCTTTAGGATCTACTCTCTTAGTAACTTTCAAATATCCCACAAAGCACTGCTGCTGTCAATCATCCCACTGCTTATTCATCTTATAATCACAAGTGTGTACTTTTTAAAAAAAAAAGATTTATGCATACAAGAACTGAAGTACAGGCCAGAGGTGTGGGGGTGAGAGATTCACCAGAGACACAGTGGGGAACAGAACAGGTGGACTGACTGAAATACACTGCTGAGGGGAGCAGTGGGCAAGTCAAGAGAGGTCTGCTGTGCCATGTGGGTAGCTCTCTGGCCGGGGATTGAACTTGTGCTGCAGTGGCTGCAGATAGTGTCATAGGTTGTGTCTTAACCCCTTGCACCACCAGGGAGGCCCACAAGTGTACTCTTTGACCACATCCTCCAATTCTCCCTAATTTTCTAAGAATAATCCTACCACCTTGCCAGTGATTGTTTAAGAAAAAAAATGCACAACCAACTTTGAGATAATGAGACTGTGGTTTTCCTGAGAAAGTTCTTTTTTCTAAGAGAGGCTTCAGTGGTTACCCACTCTCTCTCCTGAACATTTGTAGGTACAGGTGCATCCAGTGCTGTGACAACAGTCTTAATACCAGCCTGAGGACTAATATGGCAGAGCAGAGCAGCAGAGCGGCCCAAGAGACTCCTAGAGAGAGCAGCAGCTGGATTAGTGTTTCTAGGTATGTGAAATAATAAATCTCCTTCCTCATTAGATCATTTCTCAAGATTTCTCTTCCTTTTTCTTTCCTTCTTCCCTCCCTCCCTCATTCCTTAATTAGGGCCTTGATTTTATAAACCTGAATTGATTATACTCTTGAAATACTGATATAATATCCTCTCTCTCCCTCTCTCCCCCTCGCCTCCATTCTTGCACTCCCTTCCCCCAATTGCAGCAGCCCTTCATTTCCCATCACATGCTCATTCTCCTCCCTTCTCAGGCACACACTCTAGTGTATGCACTATAAAATTGTCAAGTCCATTTTCCAGACTTACTTAGATATGATACACGAACTTAAAGTTGATGGTATGTGTGTATTTCATTTCCAAGAAAGGCATTGTGCTATTCCTTTGGTGCTGTTTCCAACTTTCTTCCATGATGTCACATATACATAAATTTCCTTAACTCTATGTGTTCCACCTCATGCTCAGATTACATTTTCTTATCCCATTTTACATTGAGACTTCCTATTCTCTTTTTACCCCAATTGTTACCTTAAACATTCTGAAACAGGCTTTATTGTTTAGGTCTCTCTGTGGACCTGGGATAGCTGTGGCTCACAAGGTACCTGCATTCTCACTTTGAGTGCTGACTTGTTATTCTCCAGAATAGTCCCCTCACTTGAAACTCCCATGACCCCTACATGAACATTCCTATTTCTTCATATTCTCGACAACACTGATGTTTTTAAACTTTCTTATTTTTCCTAATATGGTCCTTATAAATAGTATCTAAGGTTTAATTTCTATGTGTAAGAATATTAATGAAGGAGGATATTTCTTTATAAGTTTAAAATAGTTTTTGGCATGAGTACTTTAAAAATTAATATAGTTAAACACTTAATTCTTGGGAACACAGTATTTGATTTTACTATTCATATTTTCATCATCCTTATTAGGCATTTCATTCTATATGTGGATTGCTTGTTTGCATATTTTCCCCAAATTTCCATTGGGTTTCCTGTCATTTACTTATCTCCAAGTGTTCATTTATATTTTAGGTATCAATCTTTAAATGGTGCAGATATAACCTTCTAATAACACAAAGTTGGTAGTTGTGTCTATTTAGTAGTCCAGTGATAAGAACTGTGCAATCTGGATGTGGGAAAATTCATCCATTTTCCCTCTTGCAAATATTTTTCTTTTGAGGTGTTGCCTAATT
Organism: Talpa occidentalis; assembly: GCF_014898055.3. NCBI lineage: Eukaryota > Metazoa > Chordata > Mammalia > Eulipotyphla > Talpidae > Talpa > Talpa occidentalis. The sequence continues at coordinate 109,349,923 of NW_023604861.1, forward strand.
CTTTCATAAAGCCAAGATGACAAATATGTTTTGTTTTCCTGCTATTGACTTTATAAGTATACATCTGAGACTCAAATACATTTGCAGTTCAGGAGTGAGATAGAGGTAATTTTTTGTTTTTGTGATTGTCAATATAGTGAATGTGTTTTTCCAATACCATGTATTCATATACCCACTCTTTGTCCCACTAATATGTGATGCCTTCTATTCATATATGAGTGTGATCCTAGTTTTGCTGTTACTACTTTGCCTGTTGATTGGTCTTGGGTTAGTGACACACAGTTTCTTTAATTGTGTCTTTGTAATACATTTTTATATTTGATTCATCATCAAAGATGGCATTTTTTCTCTCTCATCTAATAGTAGGACTGGAAATTTTTCTGTTAAGATTCTGTAACATTTAGTGGCTATTTTATGCTTGATATTTTATGCTGTGCTAATAATAAAAACTCAAAGGGAAAGTTGGCATTTCCTGGCCCCTCAAGTCTAATCAGCAACATTTATGTATTTTTAAATTATTGATTAAGCTTTTTTATTGTCTTACATTGTTGTCCATTTTGGTACAATATTTGATTTCTCCCCTGGGTGTAGACCCCATAAATCTCCCACCACCACATCACCTGTAAACCATCACCACAGTCCCTTGTGCTCTTCCTTACTGTTTTGATCCCTTTCCCTCCTCCTCCTTTGCTGTATGCTTCAGATCTATAGCTTACCTCCAAGTTTTGTCTTTTGTTTCTTGATCCTTATTTTGGTTTCCCTATGTAATGCAACCAACCCATTCCGGGTAGGTTTATTAATGGTTCTAGCAGCCACATGCTCTTTGCCGTTGTTTGTAGTCGCTGTACTCCTTACACTCCACTGCACTCCTCCACTCTTGACACCACACCACCACCACACCTCACTCTGCTGCGCCACCCTTATAAACCAGTCTGTTAGCTCAGGTATACCCACCTACGCATGCCCACACCCTACTCCAGGTGCCCGCCATCAGCCATGCATTCAGGACCGCAGGGTTCCGTCATCTATCCTAATGATGGTAGGGCAGAAGAGCCTGATACCTTTTACCTACCCTACACCCTATATTCCTCCTATAAGTGAAACCATCCTATATTTTTCTTTTTCCTTCTGACTTATTTCAGTTATTTCCTTCTCACTTATTTCCCTTCTAGATCAACCCATGTTGCTAATCAGCAACTTTTCTGAACTATCTTATTAATTTCATGATGCTTTCTGTGTTGATGATCATATCATATCTTTGTTCCATTCTGTCACTAATTGAGTTCGTCTGTAGGAAGTGGGTCAGGGATTCAAGGTGTTTATTGTGAGGTCAATACCTATGAAAGGAAAGGGGAGGAATCAGGAGAGGCACAGGGTAAAAGTGACCATTTATCCAGACTGACAAAACCTCAGCCATCTCAGCATGGAGTTTTGGAAATGGATAATCAAATTTGTCCCAGATTGGGTCCTATTGGGTCAAAACAGCCATCCCTTTATGCATTTCCTGGTTCAGTCACCAAATAACAGGTGCTCCAGGAAGGGTATGACCTTGGGGGAAGGTTTTCTGCAAGTGAGCAGGGCTGGTGAAGGGGCAGAGTGCTGAAGCTGTCTGCCTCCTGCATTCTCTGAAGTTGGGTGGCAAGTCTGTTTTTCAAGGGGGATATAAGCAGTAAATGTCTGTGTTTAGCACCTACACCTTCTAAGTCACATATACAGAGTGGGAGAGTAAGAGAGTGCTCATTAGTCAATTCTTCAGTGCTTTGTATATCAGTAAGAATGGTAGCAAGCTCACTTGTCATATTCCTGACCTTAAAAGGAAAATGTCCAAAGTTTCTTCATTAAGTATGATATTTGCTATAAACCTTTTGTAGAATAACCTTTTTCAAGATAAGAAAATTACCTTCTATTTCTGGTTTTCTACATTTTTTTTTAAATAATAGGTATTAAACTTTCAGGTGCCTCTTCTGTATCACTCTCTTAATGGGGAAAATAATAATACATTTTATGACTAGAACCATTATTGCATTCTTGGGCTTAATCCTTCCTGACCATGATATATACATGAACATTTATCCTCAGGTACATAATATTTCATTTATATCCATACATAAAATTGACTTTGCCTTTTTTTTTTTTTTTTGGACTGTCTTTGTTCACTTGGTCCAATTGCCCTTTTTTCTTTTTTTTTCCTGGTAAAACTTCATTAAATAAGGATTACTGTTCCTTGAAAATTTTGTAGAATTCAAACAGAAAGTTATCTCGTTTTGTCTTTCTGGTAAGAAGTATTTTGATTTCTGTTTAAACCCCATAAGTGTTTATTATATTTATATTGTTCCAGAATATTATCTGTAAAGATTCCATTAAATCCATTATACTAAGTATTATTAATATCTTTCAATCCACAAATTAGGGATATCATTCCATTTATTTACATTTTCTTTAATTTCTTTCAGCAAAGCTTTGTAGTTTCCAGTGTACAAATCTTTCAAATACTTGGCCAAATGTTTTAATTTACTTCAATGTTTTTGTCAATGAAATTGTTTTCTTACATTCCTTTTAGGATGATTTATTGTTAGTGTTAGTGTATAGAAACAACTATACACGTTGATTGTACACCTTCTATTTTCTGAATTCATTCATTAGTTGTAACAATTATGGGTTGGAATCTTAGGGTTTTCCACATGTAAGATCACATCACAAGTGGACAAAGGTAATTTTACTCTTTCAGTCATGATTTGAGTGCCTCTTATTCCTTTTTCTTACCTAGTTGCTCTGATTAGACCTTTCAATACTGTGTTAAATAGAAGTGGTGAAAGAAGGTATCCTTGTCTTCCAGATCTCAAAGCCAAAGCTTTCTCTTTCCTTGGGTTTGCTGCTTGTTTGAATGATTGTTGTATGATATTTCTTTCCCAAGCATCAGTCAGGGCTACAAACTTACAACCTGTTTGGGTTTCTTCTGAGCCTATACCTTTCCCTGAATTTATGAAGTGACTTTCTAAATACCTCTATGTATGCAATTTGTTTCAAATGCCCTAGTCTTTAAATATCCAGCTCCTCAAAAAGGAAGAAAAGGAAAGTGAAGGGGAAATCACAGGTGCTGGCCCTTTAAATTCCCAAGAAGCCATTTCAGTCAAAAGGGATGTCCCTCCTTCCTTCCTGCCTGCCTGCCAACCTCCCTCTCTCCCTCCCTCCCTCCCTTCTCTCTTCATTATCTGATTCATTTAATAGTATAAGAGGTAGTTGCTATAATGTCAGCTAACCCTATGTCAGTTCCTTCACAATCAGAGGCAGCCAAGTAGCCATCAGAACTCAAATCCCCAATACTTGGAAAGTTAGGTCCTTATAGCCCAGCCTAGCTCCACAAGCAATGTGGTGAGGGGAACCAGGTGCAGCAGTCTGGCACTGAGTTGGCAAACAAAATGGGAAGCTATTGCACCTCACAGAGCTGAAATTCGTCAAATTTTACCACATTCACTGTCCAGGCCTTCTACAGAAAGCTGCAAGTCTTCAGTAGTCTCCAGACTTTCAAAAGAATTACATCAAACACATTCTATCAGTACAATTGTTACCTAGGGTGGGAGAGACAGATATCCTAGTTATTGCCTATTCCACCATCTTCCCTGCATTTAAAAAGGGCAATTAATTTTTTAAATGTATTTTTGCTTGCATTAAAAAAGTTAAATTTTCTACTTTTTTTGTATCTCAGATGCAGCAATTTTGACTAATTACAATGTGTGGTTCATAACAGACTGTAACTATTTTTCTATGCATGACCCACTTTTACTTGTTTTCCTGTTCATCTGCTTTTTTTGTTCATTTCTTTATATATTATCTTATTTGTGTAGAATATAATAGACACTTTGGAGCCCTTCATCCAGTGAAAATTATCAATAATTTACATCTCTGATGTCTTCTTTTTCTGTTTCTTACTTGGTGGCCTTGTATGTCATCAATTGCTCTGAATATAAAAGATACAATGTAAAAGAATATATTTTCTGTGTTTACTAATTTTGAATTCTATGTTTAACTTTCAAATTTAATTTATTGCATTATTCAAATATTACTTTTCCTCCCTTTTTTCCTGCATAATTTGACAACTACCAAGAAGGATTAAAATCTATAACTTAATTTATCTGTCTTTCCATAATTTTCTCAATTGTCACTTTATATAATTTGAATCTGTGAGGGAGTTACATGTTTTATTTATTCCATTTTCCATTTATAAGCACATAACAATGAGTGTGTCCTGTTCCATATAAGATTATAACATAGATAATTTCACTACCTTAATTTGTTAGAATTATTTCATCTCTGCTTTGCCTGGTATGCCTTTTCCATTCTATTGTTTTCCTTCTTTTTATGTGTGTATAATGTATTTAAAATATGCAGTCATAGTCCCTTATTCACAATACCTAAATTCAAAATTCTCTGGAAACTGAGAGCTTTTTTTATTACTTTCACAGCAGCAAAATGAACCACCCTAAGTTGCATGGTGATAAAACCAGACTTAAATTGTTAAGAGGCTCTTTATTTCAGTAGATATAGAAATGTAGCTCCTCAAACCTCTTTCCTCTTCTCCTTTTCTTTTTGTGCTGTTATTATTAAACATATCACATCTATGTTTTTACAAACCCCAAAATACATAGTTATAATTACGTTACTTGGTTTCATGTCTGTTAAAGCATCTGGGAAGAGAAAGGATGGTAGGAATAGACTTACAGAGTTTATTTTATTAACCTTACTATATGTCTAGTTCTCTTCATTCCTTCCTGTGCATTCAAGTAACCATCTCATATCATTTCCATCTTCCACTAGAACTTGCTCTTATCACCTCCTTTGTGCCAGTATTGTCAAGAATATTGCATTTTTATATGTTTTAGACGAAGCAGACCAGTTATATGCATACTGTTTTTTAATAATTCTTTTCAAAATCAGTGAAGAGAAGAAAGGTAATAATACACTTTCTTGGCGTTCTCCTCAGTCCTCTTTTATATTTAATTGGCCCCTGGTTGTAGATGAAAGGACTAGTAAGCAGGAACGATAGTCTGGGACAGATAAACATGTCTACAATTCTTGATGTAGTATGTTTCTTTCCCATCTAACGTCTATGCAGATATGAACTTACCACATATGATTGATACTGGACTGGGTCTGCTACTTCTCTCTCCCAAGGTAACTATTTTGCAGGTGATGATCTACACAAAACAATATAATGGAGAGGGAGGAGCATAATTAGGAAACTATTTCTAACAACCACCAATGTCCTTTTAGCCCTTTCACGTTGCAATCTACTTTCCTTTCCCTGTTGTTGATCTTCAGTCATACCCCAAATTATCCTTCCACAAAGTCCAGAGGCCAATTCACCTTATTCCACAGTGTTCCACAATGTTTTGATTTTACTGGATAAACTCGTTCTTGTAACACTGTTAACATCCTTTTCTCTTTTGTGGGGAATCTAAGATTCTAGGAAAGGGAGAAAGTAACCTCTATTAGTTCTCTAACTGGTGTATAACTAGATGTCAGTTTCTATTGTACTTTGAGGCAACTGTATTTGCTATTAATTGATTACATCTCTCTTTCCTCCTAGTACATGAGGGCAAGGATCATTTCTTCTTCCTTTTTTTTTTTTTTTTTCTTTGCCTCCAGGACTTGATATGGTTTGAGTGTTCTGAAGGCTAGTAATATGGAATCCTGATTATCAGGAAGCTTGGTATTTAGCAGAGGGTGAAGAGGTAGTGTCACCTAGATTGTTCTTTTTTATTAAGTTCAGAGGTCTAATAAATCTACCCAATTTATCAAGGGTTAAACACACTAATCTCTTCCATAGTTTTAGAATGCCAATAAATAAAAGAATGATGTACTACTTTCCAGCATGGTTGCATTTATAACTAATGCAAAGCTAGCTTTTCAGCTGTGTATCAAACCCTCTTCTGCCAGGTATTACTGAACTTAGGTGTCTCCCAAAGCAATTGCATTTTTGTTTCTGCTTTTAATACCTGACCATTAATCCCAATGTTCTGTTTGGAGTAAGGTGATATCTATGAACCCAGGCTTAGGAATTATGAGAGGTAAAAGCTCACATTTAAAGAGGCTGATGCAAAATGGGATTTCATTTCTTTCTGGTATTAGGTTTTTAAGTACAAAAAAGTAACAATCTACAGAGAAGAATTTTTCAATAAGAGTTTCAGCTCTGATATTTCAGTCACAATTCTCTCCAAATCGGCTGCAGATATGCATCTTGTTGGAGTAATGGTAGTTCAAGAAAGTTATTGTATAAAATTGATTTAAATCCTTTGACAGTATGTCTACATTCTAGAGTCAATAAAAAAAAAAAAAGAGAGACATGAGCCAAGGAAGCGATTACTACAAAGTCGATATGGCTCTTCCTCAAAAACCAAAATGCAGGACCTTATTCTCTAATATTTTGGCTGTTGCTTCCTCAGCAAGATTTGCAGTCTGCTGGACTCAGTCCCATTTACTTGATGTATATGATGGAAAAGTAAAGGTGATTGAGACGTGCACACTTGGGATCAGTCCTTATTGAAATGAAAAGAGCCTTGCATTTATATTGAGAATAACAACTTTTCTACCAGAAGCCCCTCAGATTTTTAATCTCTTCTAAAAATGGGTGGGGGCCCCACATGGTAATAGTAATACAGACCAAAATCTCTTTTAATGAGACACTAACCTCTGTGGCCCAGACTGTACAGTAGATGACACACACGTTATCAACTCCTTACTAAAAATGAAGGCATAACCTCAGCGAATCAAGGTCATCCAGAGAATCAGTGTCACAGCACACTCTGACACCAGCCCCTGTTTTTCCTACTCATTTCTGGTAAGTGACCCAAAATGGAGGAATACTCCATGCTTTCAACAAATCAGTATATTAAAATCCACAGTCAACTAGTAACAAATCAGACATTTCCCCATAGTGCAAAAAGATCTCCTCACAGGATTTATTAAATAACCAGCACATTTCAAATACTATTATTAAAAAATATTTAAACATGTACTTTGTATTCACTTTGCAATTACCATTCTAATAATAGTTTCCATTTATCAAGCATTTTTATATTGCATATATAGATATGCATATCATTCATTAATTCTTCACATTGCCCTTATAAGTTGGGTCCTATTTTAGGCCCATTTTATAAGCCAGGAAACTGGGGCCCGGAGAATAAATGAATCTCCAGAGATCATATGCCTAGAAGGTGTTGATTGCAGGAGTTGAACCCAGGTTGTCTGATTCCTGAGCAACATGTTCCAAGATGATGCACCGAATCTCTGTTAGGAGAACATTCCTCAGCCTGTGACCCTCGAGGATGTCATCCTTTTGATAACTCATTTTCTGATGGGTCATGGTGAATTTAATTTCAGACAGGTGCCATTTGAAAGTTGTTATTCGCCTGTCACTCAACTCAGTGAGGATGTGGAAAATAATGGAATATGTGATTCGGTCATTTGTCCTTGTGGCAATTTTGACTTATTTGAGGAAATCTCTTGAATTCCATCAGTTTAGCCTAATTATAGACATCTATCTATTGATGTTGCTGGATTTTTTGTTTGTTTTCTGTTTTTTTTGAAGCTTTATTTGAAATACTACTAAGAAATGGTTTATACATTCTTCTAAGCTAACCATTGCTAGACATCTGTTTTTTTGTAACTATTTATTCCACTTTCATTGTTACCACTTTTTGATTTTTTTTCCTTCATGTTTTAACATTCAGAAAGTCTATTTTATTGCTGTCCAATTTTCACCTTTTTAAAACTTTTGAGATGGGTTGATTTCAATTGTGCAAGAATCCTATTCACGGGCCTCCCCGGTGGCGCAGCGGTTGAGCGCTGGGTTGCGAAGCTGCCTGCAGCCTCTGCAGCGCTGGTTCCATCCCCGGCTGCCGGCGAGTGTCCCACATGGCACGCAGACCTCTCCTGCCGCCTGCTGCTCCCCCTCAGCAGTGTACTTCGGTCCTTCTGCCTGTTCTGCTCCCTGCTCTGGCTCTGGTGAATTCTCTCACCCTCCCCTGCTTCTGACTGTACCCAGTGCTTGCATAAATAAATAAATCTTAAAAAAAAAAAATCCTATTCACTTAATTTTTTTTTAAAGATTTATTTATTTACGCAAGCACTGGGTACAGTCAGAAGTGTGAGAGGGTGAGAAAATTCACTGGAGCCAGATCGGGGAGCAGAACAGGCAGACTGATGAAGTACACTGCTGAGGGGAGCAGCGAGTGCAGCAGGAGAGGTCTGCACACCATGTGGGACCCTTGCCTGCGGCTGGAAATCAAACTGGCACTGCAGAGGCTACAGGCAGCTTGGCCACCCAGTGCTCAACCACTGCACCACCGGGAAGGCCCTCCTATTCACTTTAAATTCACGTTGCTGTATCACCCACACACACCAAATATTCATAATTAACTAAATTGAATTGAGAAAAAAGAAGACACCTTCAACATATGTTTAATCTTTTCCCCTTCTTAAGTGCTTACACGTCCATTCACTCAAGTTTCTTATTTTTAAGTGGTAATTTATTATTTTCTAGTCAAGGTAACTTTGGTTTACAACACTGTATATAATTTAGGGGAATAGCACCACACCTCCTCAGGTGTACGTCACCAAACCACATCCATCGCTGAAGCCCCCCTAGTCCTTTGCCCTAGGCCATTGGGCCCTTCCCTCTGTGTTCCCACCCCAGCTCTCCCTCCCCGTCTAATAGCTTCAATTCTGCAATCAGATTTCTAGGGTTTGTTTAGGTTTAGTATTGTCAGTTACTTTGTTTTATTTCTCTATATTCCAAATATAAGTGAAATCATCCAGTATTCGTCTTCTCCTTCTGACTTATTTCACTTAATATAATTCCTTAGGTTCTATCCATGCGGCATATGGCAAGAACTCGTTTTTTTCAAGCTGAGTAGTATCCCATTATGTGTATATCCACTGCTTTGTCATTGGACATTTAGGTTGATTCCATTACTTGGCTATTGTAAATAGTGCTGCAATGAATATAAGCATGCATATAGCCCTTTGAATTAGTATTTTTGCATTCTTCAAGTGTGCAATCAGTATGCATCTCCTCAGTGTCAACCCTGGTAAAGTCTAAACTTGTCTCTGTTGTCTAAGGGGTAATCAATCCCTCTCCTATCCTCAAGATAGTCTCTCTGTACAGTGTCCCTCTAGCTCTCTGCTCCGAGGGCTGTAGTCAGTAAGGACCAGGTCCTGCCATTGCCTCTTGCCAGAACTACTTGGGGCCTACCATGGCACAGCTGCTTCCAATTCCTAATCTGGGGCTTGCTGGAATCTTTGGGGTCTGCCATGTCAGGGCCACTTGCCTGTTTTAAGCACTGGGGCTCACCTACCCTGACTATCAACTTATTCTATTCCACTGCTTGCTGGGGTCCTCCTCCTCTGGACATTGCTCCTAGTGTGTGCCAAAATTGTCTGTTTTTCCTCTAGAAGTTATTGGCTTTGATGTGCTGCAGTCTAGCTGTGACTGTATGGAGGAAGCTGTGTTTTCAATTCAGCTGCCATCTTGCCACTCTCCTCTCATTTATTTTTATACTATCAATAGTACTTGAAATTTTCTTCCATAAAAGTTCTCATTAAAATATTACTGAGATGAATTGGTGTTTTCAGTTTGACAATTGAAACAGATGTTAATTAAAACAGTTGCTAGTTTTTGAAGTAACTATTTTTGTATTATCATGTAATATGATTATAATTTTATGGATTATATGTTATTTTTATATGTATTTATATATATTTTAAATTTGCCTAATTTGGCAAATTTTCTTAGTTTTCAGTCATCTTTGCCGTTAAGCCTCTGTGGGCTTTTTTCTTGCAGATATCTTTATTACACATGTTTTTAAACACTCCTCTAAATGCGGGCCTCCCCCGGTGGCGCAGCGGTTGAGCACTGGGTTGCGAGGCTGCCTGCAGCCTCTGCAGCATCGGTTCGATCCCCGGCCACCAGTGAGGGTCCCACCAAAAAGAAAAAAAAAAAAAAAATCACTCCTCTAAATGCATTGCAGCAATGTTTATAAATCACAAAGACCTCATGGAGCTTCGCCGCACTGATGGGTTTTCCAATATTCCATCCGGGTTCAGTGAGCTTAGGAAGTGGCCTTCAGAATGGAAAGCCCAGGATACATTGATTTCTCCCTTTTCCTCTCACTGCCATTTCACTAAGAAAAAAAAAGAAAAAGAAAAAATACTCATTAAAGTATTTTCTTACTATAATTAGGCATAAATTTGAAATTCATGGCGAGTGGAGCACACAAAAGAAATTATTGCAGAGGGCCTTCTGGAGACTTAGAAGTCGCTTCTCTCCATGGGCCTGGAGCATGGTCCCAGAGGAATTGTGCCACATGCTTGGTCCTGTGCTGCTACACTGCTTTTCTAATCAGCAGGCTGTGGAGTGTTCCCAGCCAAGTTTCCCAAGCTCCAGATTGCTTAGATGCTGTTCTCTCCAGGGAAGCCCATGAGTGGGGGCACAAAGTTCTGCTGCTTCATTTCTTAAAAGGATAAGTATTACTGAGAATTTAGTATTCAAGGGAAAAGTGTAAGGTGATGGTGAAATGTTGATCTATGTATAAAAGTACTTTGAAATTGCAGGCATTAAGAATACCTACAAGCCTTGGGTATTCTTAAATTCTTGTGCCACCAATCTTCATCAATTTATACTCAGATTATTGTGATAAGTTTTGGGGGGGGGTTTTCCTCTTTCTCACAATGTCATCCTATTTTTCTCTTGGGGATCTCCATCAGATAAATTACCTTTTACCTACAATTTTCAGCCTGGAATTCTTCAGCACCAATATTTTCAGTGGTCAGCTAATCAATGTAGACTAAAGTCCAAACTCCTGGGAATGGTCTGTAATTCCTTTGTCCCTCCCCTCTGTGAACCTTTGCTCCAGGACAGCAGTTCTCAAATGGAGGTAATTTTACTTCCCAGAGCACAGAAAGAGAAGTTACTGGCTTCTAACTGGCAGAGATTAAGGAGGCTGTGAGACATCTTAAAACAGTCAAGAGACCCCACAACAAATAATTACTCAATCAAAAATGCCAGTGGTGACCAGATTGAGAAATCTTACTTTAGACAAATGGGGTTGGAGAATGTTCTGGAACTTTTCTATGCACATACATCTAACTCCTCATAGCCCCACCTTTAATTCCTAAGTGTTACCCCAACCTTGACACCTATTAACTCTCCAAAGCTTTCTGAGTAAAATGCTCCCTTCTTCATCTGCATTTTTCTAGTATGAATTAGTCTCATTCCTGTGTTACTTTTCTTAAATGTGTTATTTCCCCCACTGCATTATGTATTTGTGAAGTATAAGGAAATTATCTTCCCTCTTTCATATCCCCCTTAGTTCCTATCACAGAGCTGCATGTTATAATAGGTGCTAAAAATTATTCGTGGTTTGACTGGACACAAGGAAAACAGTTCATTTTGACTGTGGCCTCCGTTCTCGCTCCATATCACTCTACCTCCTATATCATCTGATTACCACTGTCGCAATCATTGAATCCCTAATATGTAGATTCAAGCATAGGTCCTTTGTTTTAAGACTGACAGTTTTACCAAGCCCCCAGCTCAAGGAAGCATAATGGAATATTGGTGAGCAGGTATGGCTCTGTCTGAGCTGGTCACGCCTCTTGGCCTGCTATTATCCTAAATGAGTGGCCATGTGGAACAAATCACTAATGTGAAAGACAAGGCAAAATTACCAGGAAAGAAAGCATGAAATGGTAAATGTTTTATTTAATATAGAATGATATGGAAATGTTTCATCTGATGCCAGCCTGCTGTTTTAAACAACCCCAGCCTCATTATTCAGAACCACTAACGTTAATGTATCTTTGCAGTAGAAAGCTTGCTAAGTAAGCTAAAAGAACACATTAATGGGATCGTGTCTGTCCTGGTTGCTGCCTCTTATACAGATAAATGGTTCAATTTAATTTAATTTACCAAACCTGTATGCAGCATCTACTATATGAAATGTACATATGTACAGTAGCAGGCTTGTGGATGAATACAAAGATTTCCTCAGAGAACTCGCAGTCTGGTAGGGATATGAGGTAAAAGAAGATGCATGGTAGCAAAGTGGATTTCTGTGGGTGTTCCTGATAGAGTGACCAGGATAATGGGCAGCAAGTAGGTAAAATGCCAATTTTAAGACCTTTCAAAAAAGAAATAGGAGTGTTTCATTTTGTTTTTAATATTTTTTTTGTTTATTTTGTTGTTGTGAAGTATACCACAAATATAATGGCTACAAAAAAACACAAATATAACATTTTATAGTTCTTGAGGTCATATATCTGACATGAGTATAACTGTGCTAAAGTAAATGTGTTATCAGGGCTGTGTTCCTTCCAAGAAGTTCTAAGGGAGATTCCATGCCTTCTCCACATGCTAAACGCCCACTTTTTTAGTGTGTGGCCTCTTTCCTCCATTCTCAAAGTCAACAGAAATGGGCTGGGTCCTTCTTATGCCTCATGTCTCTAACCCACTCTTCTGTCCTTTTCCGCTTTTAAGGACACATGTGAATAGCTCAGACCCCCCAGGACATTCTGCTCATCTCAAGGCCAATTATCTCTGCAAAAATCTGTTTTGTCAAGTAAGGTAACATATCTGAGATTCCAGAGATTAGGTTGTGGACATCTTTTGGGGGACTCTTGTTCTCCTTACCACATAAAGCTTGCAGTAAATTGTACAAATATTGAGGTATTCAATTAAGCACCATTAAGGGTAAAATACTTTCACCACCCCATTTTCTGGAACTTCTTGGTCACCCCTCTTGTCCATATACTTAGCCAAACATAGCTTCTTTTTGACCTCTATCACCACTGATTAACATAGCCTGTTTGTGAATTTCATGTAAATGGAATCAAACAATATATATGACATTTGCTTTAGGTTTTCTTTCCCTTGGTACTTTATCTGTGAGGTTAATGCACATTCATTCAAGTATAACTATAACAACAATCTATCTTTAGGGTTATTGTGAAAAGAAAATTATGAGCTTTCTTTTTTATATCTGTTGATTCGTTAGTATATATATGTTCAGCCTTATTAGATACTATTAAAGAATTTTTAAAGCAGCAGTGCCCCACCATCAGTATTAAAAGTTTTACACTCCTGTATTCCTGCCACCTGTGATGAGTGTAGGCAGTGATACGATGCAGTACACACTCACCAACATTCCATATCACTGGACCTCTTGATTTGGAAACTCAGGTAAAATAACATCTCATTGTAGTTTTAATTTGCGTTTTCTTCATAGCAAATGATGCTGAGCATTTTTTCTTATGCTGTTGACTGTTTACAAGTTTTCTTCAGATGTTTTACCTCTTTCACATTTAGTTCAGTTATCTGTCTTTTTCTTAATAACTTGTAGATGTTCTTCATATGTTTTGAAAAAAGTGTTAGATATACACTTGCAGTATTTCCCTACCTGCGATTTCTTCTTGTGTTTTTTTAATGATTGCTTTTGTTGGACAAAAGTACTTAATAAAGATCATCTTTACAATCTTTTAATGTTTTTGAAGCTACTCTCCTATGGCATCTTCTAGATGCTTTTATTGATTTGCCTTTCACACTTAGGTCTATGACATTGCAGGTCAAATTATTCTATATAACCCTAGATAAATCACTTAATCTTTTGTGCTCTTTTGGCCTATCTACAAAATTCAAGGGGTGGGGAGAAGGAATAGCATAATAACATCTCACCCTTATGGACTACTGTGAGAGTGAATTAAAACAAATTTGAAGAAGAAAAGCTTTCTATGAAAAGACAGATTACCTAGGAAGCTATTCTTTGTAAAAATATATAATTCATCATAAGCCTGCATTTCAATTGTGAAATCATTATTGGTATATATGGTGATAAGTCTAAACCCTGCAAGATATGAAAGAACATTTTAAATTGGAAACAAGAAATAAGAAACTAATTTTTCAACAGATTTAGAGTTCAATTCATCATATTATAGATTTTAACTGATAATAAAATTAAATTATGCAAATATACAGCATAAGTATATTTATATACAGCATAAATATACAGCATAAGTATTACCTTTAATTTTTAAATTTATTTTAATGCCACTTTTCCTCACCACATTGTGCTTATCTAGCCCATATTTGATGCTCACTAATTGCATGAATCAAAAAGAAATGGCTCCTTTATGCTCCCAAGGTCCTGTAAGATAAGAGTTGCATATCTTATTGTGATTATTTATTTATACATGGTTCCTCTTGGGCTGTGAAGTTCTCAAAAGTAGAAATTCCTTTAATCATCTGGATTCCTCAGTGAATGATACATAGTTGACACTTACGTCTCCCAGTTAATGCTGAGCAGTTTCTCATAGGAACCTCATCGTGATCAAGGGAAAAATAACCTCCTTTAAGGCTTGACAAAGACAATCCAGGGTTACATGGGAAAGTGAGCACACTGTGTTGGACAGTATGTGTTTGCATACAAGTGAAAGGGGATGGACAGGGAAGAGGAATTCCCCATAATGAGAGGAAAAATCTTGAAGAAATATGTTAGAAAGAAACTATCAGTTTCAGTTTCCTACTATTAACAGCTGACCCTAATACCTCTGGATGTAAGTTCTGAACTAAACACACATTGATGGAAATTCAATACTGCCATAATTTCTTTGCCATGAAAATGTGTTTATATCTTCTACAAACCCTACCCATGGAGATGAGTTAGCTAGCTGGTTGTCTAGTAAAATTGGCCAAATCTTGTTTTTTTTTTCTTTTTTTATTAATTAATATTTTTACATCATTGTTCATTTTTAAACAATATTTGCTTCCCCCCACCCCCTCAGGTGTAGTCCCCATAGAGTTTCCTTTGCCAGTGCACCTGTGCATTAACCATTGTTTTTAACAAAGGCTGAAATATTGATGATGTATCTCTGCAAGTGAAACTGGTCAGTAATTATGGCTCTGTGTCTTAAAGGGCAATGCTATATACAGTGACCCTGCTTGATGGGAAAGATACATCCAAGAATGCTTGACTTGTAGTAAACATGGAACAAATATCACCTAATATAGAAAGAAATTGCAAGGACTGAATAAGTCTTTTTATTGTCATTTTCTTTAGACACAGCTATACATGGCTAAATTAACAAAAGCTAGACAGGATTATATGTGATGAACTTGAACGCCCTGGAATCACTCATTGTTTTGCATGCCCACTGAATGCTCAAAACTTAGTGTCCAAAGGATGGAACATGGTTGTTGTTTCAGGCAACAGACTTGCACTAGAGGAACTTAAAACTAATATTCTCTAATGATAGTGAAGGGATAGAAAACAGAGCTATCTAAGTACTTTCTCTGTGCTAAGCACTATATACATTTTCCATGTAACCCTTAAATCTCTTTGAACATCAATTGTTATTATTTACCCAATGCAAACATTGAAACTGAAAGTTAGAGATATCAAATAATTATTTCAAGGTCTTAGCTTCAGAAAGTTACCAAAATATTCAAACCAGGTACATCTGATAGCCCAGCCCCATGTTTATATCATTATAATACTGATTGAAGAGTAGGAGGCATGTGAGAGACCTGGATCAGTGCTGCCTGTTCAGTAACCACTGGCCACATGTGGCTATTGAGCACTTCAAATATATGCTGTAAATGGAAAATATATACCAAATGTGAAAAATATTACAAAATTAAAAATTTAGATACATTGATAAAATATATTATCAGTATTCATCTCAATTATTTCTTTTTACTTTGCTAATGTATCTTCTAAAGAATTTAACATGACACATGTGACTTGCATATGAGGGTCACCTGACATTTCTGTTGACAGCAGTTGGCAATTGCTCGTCACTATATTAGGGTTTAAGGAAAAGCATTGATTACTAAATAAAAATAAAATGCTCTTTCTCAACCAACATAAATTTGTTCCACCTTCTCCAAGGAACATTTAGCAATGTCTGGAGGCATATTTTATTGTTGGAATTGGGTTTAGGGAACTACTGTCCTCCAAAAGGAAGAAGCCAGGAATGCTGCTTAAGAGCCTAAAATGCATGGGACAATTGCCCAAGCAAAGAGGTATTAGACCACAAATATTGTTAGTGCTGAGACTGAGAAAGCCTAGATTTAAGGATGAAGAGGATTAACAAAAGAAGGTGATGTTCCCCATTCTCTGAAGAATTGGGGGATTTAGCAGAGAGGCAAGCAAAGACTTCAACATAGGAGCTGGGAATTCAGCACAAGGACTAAGGTACAAGGACTGACTCAGCCTGGGAGACAACTAGCTCAGTTTCCCGTGAGCACCAGAGACTGTCCAGAGGCAGGGCTCATAGCAGACCCAAGTCCCTGCCATGCACATCACATCCAGAGTTAGGCTGAGGTGATTTAGCTCTGGTTTAGATGAGGGCCAGCCGTGTTGGCCCAGGAGCTTTTTATCTGTGAAAGAAAAGAAAAGGCATACCGAGTCTTGGAGCCAGCCAGGGTCTGACAAACCTAACAAATGACACCAATTTCATGATTTTTCCCACAGATTTTTTTTCCAAGCAAACCCTGGAACGAGTGTCAGCATCAGCACCCACTTCTGTCAGGGCTCAGAGAACAGTCTCTTCAACCAAATAATACAAATTGAATTTATGAAAAAAGAGAATTGGCTATGTGGGTTAAACCAGCATTTTCTGGAGATGCTTTATTGGTTTCAATAGACCTTTATTATACATTTTAGAACACATTTCAAGTCAAAGAGACAGCTAGATTTTTGTTGAAGACTGGATTTCAGCAGCAAAATTTGAAATCTGTGATGTGTGCATATTAAACCATACAGACCTTCACTTTGGAGGATGAAATGATTAAATTCTGTCTCCATTCCTGAGATGCTGCAGCAGAGGGAGGGTGTGTGTACTGTAAACAGACTATTTTTAGCCTGGTCTTGAGATAGAATATTCTTTTGCAGTCTGCTCCACAATAGATATCTCTCCATCTCTTTAGGTATTTGTCTGCATCCTCTTGGTCTGTATCTGATAATAAATGTTAAAAATAAGGTCATGGCACAACATGTAGGACATTAGCGACTACAGTCACTGCATCCCTTTGGGTCCCTACACTGCTTATGTTTCCTCACACACCCTACACTCTACAGCATGCTGGGAAACATACTCACTGTCAGTCCATTACCCTCACACGGAGCTTGCTTTAAAAAAAAAAAAAAAAAAAAAAAAAAAAAAAAAAAAAAGAAACACAAAAAACCTGGAGGAATCAAGAGGAAGCCAGGGAGTAAAAAAAGCAAAAGAACAAAGGTGATGGAATTGGAAAGGATGGGCTTGGGAAGGACTCCTTATTTGCAGAGATGACTGTGAACAAGTGACAGGAACCCACCCCTCCCTCTTCCATCATTGTAAAGTAGGAGCCATAAACTCGCTGAATTATTTGGCTTATGTGAGATTAACAAAATGTGACTTGTGTTCAGGGCATGAACTCTGCAACCATGGCATTCCAGTTCAAATGCCACTTACTTGCTGTGTAAACTTGCACTGGTTGTTTATCTTAGTATCTCTGTGAAATGAGAAAAACAATAGTCCTACCTATGAAGGTGATGTGAGGATAGCTGGAATATGATAGGCAGAGTAGGGGGAGATGTCTCTTTTGATGTGAGAGTGTCATTTATCACCACGTAGGTCACAGAAAACAAAGAGGTGGGGAATTTGGACTGAATTCAGAGGAGAATGTAGATCAAAGTTTCCAGAGGAATATGAAAGAACATTTGAATCTATTTCCTTCTATCTTAATTTATGGTTGTATTTATTATTAAGTGTATAATTTTTTCTAAAATATTGCTCATCTCTACATTTCCACTCACATCCTAGTCTGTACGAATGAGCCTCCCGGACCAGATGTTTGTGACAGCTGTGCAGACCTTAGAAGGCTGGGCCATTTTTTCATTTAAAACCTCTCATTAAAAACTTTGCTTATTTCAGGGCAAGTTTTAATTTCTTGACTTCTAAATGAAGTGAAGCTCTGAGATAGATTTAATCTGATGGAAAGGAAATAACGCCAGCAGTTCTTGTACATCCCACAGTTAAGTGGCTTCATTTCTATTAAAGAAGCATGGAACAGTGATAAGTTATCCTCTACCCAATTGTCTTCTATTCTAGTCCCTAGTGAACTTATCTAGGTCCCTAGAAGGAAACTATCATCTACAATGAATAAGGAAGGAGTGACTGTGATTGCATTAACAGCTCTGTGAAAGACTAAAGGGGAAAAACTGGAAGAAGCTGGGGAAGGCCATATTCCGAGCCCATGAGAGTTGCACCTTAGGGGAGAGAAGGGCCAACTACAGGGAAAACAGATACCACCACAAAAAAGTGGCCCAGATCAGCCCTAAACCTAAGTAGGGTGATGTCACGGACACCTGACTGACCCTACAGCAGCTGAGGGACAGTCACCCCAGGTGAGTTGGGGCAGGTATATTGGATGATAGTACTGATAGCTTTTAGAATCAAGAACAAATGTATTGTAGTCCCAATCCTCTGATGGATTTGATCCTATAAATCATCCTAAGATGATTTATATCTTTTGGGATGACAGCTTTTGTCCTGATTGTCCGCAGAATTAGGGAGTTTGGATAAAAGCAAACTTTCACCTGTCTCCAAATCCTGATCCTGACTGATTTGACAAAGAGGTGATAATAAGAGAACCAGTACCTTCTAAAGACAAGGTAGTTTATTTGCATGTACACTGAATTGAAGTTAGGCCTGGAAAGAAAGACAGGCCAAGAAAGACAGGCCTGGAAAAAAATCTCTAAGTCATGAAAAATAGGTCTCACTTCTGTAGTAGAAAGGTTCCCTCTCCACTGACACCTGCCCATGCTTTTCTATGTAATCTTTCTCTCACCCAAATCACTAACATGCTCACTCTGGGGACTTCTGGGGACTGTTCCAGCATCATGGAGTTACTGAAAATCTACTCAGACTCTAGCTGAAATCCTTGTTTCTTAGGTTAATTATGTAAGGCAAAATATGTTGCCAAGAGAAGTGCTCCAATGTCACGGCAAAATAGAGGTGAAATAAGAAACTAGAAATTTTCTATAACAGAAATGGCATAGAATAAACCAAACACATCTGGGGGGTAAAAATCCTAATTATATATATATATACACACACACACACAAACACACACACACACTAGGAAAGAATCTTGTATTCTCCATGCTTTATTTTTTCATCTGCAAAATGACGATAACAAAGCTCATGTGGTAGGGTAGAGAGGATTTTTTTTTTTAATATTAAATTTTATTTTTATATTCCCCCATACAATTGCAAACGCCCCATTCTGACCCCAATCCTTCCCCTCCCGCCCCCCACCCCCCAAAAAGTGTCTCTGGTTCATAGTTTTTTGTTGATTTTGATTTTCACTTTCTTATATTCATTTTCCTGGTCCCTTATTTAAGTTTTCTAGATTCCTGCTATGAGTGAGACCATCCGGTATTTTTCTTTTTCTTTTTGGCTTATTTTGCTGAGCATGATGCCTTCCAGCGCTATCCATGTTGCTGCAAATTGCATGTGTTTATCTTTTTTGAATGCTGAGTAATATTCCATGGTATATATGTACCACATCTTCTTGATCCAGTCATCTATTTTTGGGCATTTGGGTTGTTTCCAAAGCTTAGCTATTGTAAACAGTGCTGCTATAAACATAGACGTGCAGGTGCTCTTTGGAATTGATGTTTCTGTGTCCTTTGGGTAAATACCTAGGAGTGGAATTGCTGGATCATATGGAAGCTCTATGTTTAGTAGGTCCAGAAATCTCCACACAGCTCTCCATAGTGGTTGGACCAGTTTGCACTCCCACCAACAGTGCAGAAGAGTTCCTTTTTCTCCACATCCTCGCCAACATTTGTTGTTGCTAGTTTTTTAATATGTGCCATTCTCACTGGTGTGAGATGGTATCTCATGGTAGTTTTGATTTGCATTTCCCTGATTACAAGTGATGTTGAACATTTTTTCATATGTCTGTTGGCCATTTGCATTTCCTCTTCAGAGAAGTTTCTTTTTAGCTCTTCTGCCCATTTTTTGACTGGATTATTTTCTTTGTTGTTGCTGAGTCTCATCAGCTCTTTGCAGATTTTTGTGATCAGTCCTTTATCATTAGTGTTGGGTGCAAAAATGTTCTCCCAGTTGGTGGGGTTTCTCTTTGTTTTTGTTATTGTCTCTTTTGCTGTGCAGAAGCTCTTTATTTTGTTGTAGTCCCAGCTGTTTATCTTTGTCTTCACTATCACTGCTTTGGGTGATGTGTCTGTAAAGATGTCTTTGATGTGCAAATCCCGTAGTGTTTCGCCTATATTTCCTTCTATGTATTTTATGGTTTCAGGCTTATGTCTAGTTCTTTAATCCATTTTGAGTTGATTTTTGTGTATGGTGTGAGGTAGTGGTCAAGCTTCATTCTTTTGCATGTAGCGACCCAGTTTCCCAGCACCATTTATTGAACAAACTTTCTTTGCTCCAATGCATAGTCTTTGCTCCTTTGTCAAAGATTAGTTGACCATAAATCTGTGGGTTTATTTCTGGATTTTCTATTTGATTCCATTGGTCTGTATGTCTGTTCTTGTTCCAATACCATGCAGTTTTGATGATTATGGCTTTGTAGTATAGTTTGAAGTCTGGGAGTGTGATGTCTCCATTTCCTTCTTTTTTTTTCAGTAGAGCTTTGGCTATTCGGGGTTTTTGGTGATTCCATATGAATTTCATCAATAATTGTTCTATTTCTTTGAAGAATGCCATTGAGATTTTGATTGGAATAGCATTGAATCTGTATATTGCTTTTGGTAGAATGGCCATTTTAATAATGTTTATTCTTCCAATCCATGAGCAGGGGATGTCTTTCCATTTCTTTGTGTCTTCTTCTATTTCTTTTAACAGTGTTTTATAGTTTTCTTTGTATAGGTCCTTTACCTCTTTTGTTAGATTTATTCCCACATATTTGATTTTTTTTGTTTCGATAATAAAAGGGGTGGTTTTTTTGATTTCTTCTTCTTCAGATTTATTGTTTCTGTATAGGAAGGCTACTGACTTTTGCGTGTTGATTTTGTATCCTGCCACTTTACTGAATTGATTGATGAGTTGAATTAGTTTTTCTGTGGAGATTTTGGGGTTCTCTATGTATATTATCATATCATCTGCAAATAGTGATAGTTTGACTTCTTCTTTTCCTATTTGGATTCCTTGGATGTCTTTCTCTTGTCTTATTGCTCTGGCTAGGACTTCCAGTATTATATTGAAAAGCAGTGGTGAGAGTGGACATCCTTGTCTTGTTCCAGATCTTAATGGAATTGCTTTCAGCTTTTCACCATTGAGAATGATACTGGCTGTTGGCTTGTCATAGATGGCCTTTATGATGTTGAGGTATGTTCCTTGTATCCCAAGAATTTCAAGGGCTTTTATCATGAATGGGTGTTGCACTTTGTCGAAAGCTTTCTCAGCATCTATTGATATTATCATATGGTTTTTATATTTCTTTTTGTTGATGTGTTGGATAACGTTGATTGATTTTCGGATGTTAAACCATCCTTGTGCCCCTGGAATGAATCCAACTTGGTCGTGGTGAATTATCTTATGGATACATTGTTGGATTCTGATAGCTAAAATTTTATTGAGGATTTTTGCGTCAGTGTTCATTAGGGAGATTGGCCTATAGTTTTCCTTTTTTGTGTTGTCCTTATTCGGTTTTGGTATTAGTGTAATATTGGCTTCATAGAACGTGTTTGGTATTGTCCCTTCCTTCTCAATTTTTTGGAAGAGTTTGTGAAGGATAGGCACTAATTCGTCTCTGAATGTTTGGTAGAATTCATTTGTAAATCCATCAGGTCCTGGGCTTTTGTTTTTGGGGAGGTTTTTGATTACCATTTCAATTTCGCTAATTGTAATTGGTCTGTTTAGGTGTTCTATTTCTTCTTTATCTAGCTTTGGGTGATTGTAGAGTTGTAGGAATTTGTCCATCTCCTCTGGATTGTTGAACTTGTTTCCATATAACTGTTCATAGTAGTTACTGATTATTCTTTTGATTTCTGCTGTGTCCGTTGTGATTTCTCCTCTTTCATTGATGATCCTGTGTATTTGTGCTTTCTCCCTTTTTCCTTTGTGAGCCTGGCTAGGGGTTTGTCTATTTTATTTATTTTTTCAAAGAACCAGCTCTTGGTTTCATTGATCTTTTGGATTGTTTTTTTAGTTTCAATTTCATTTATTTCTGCTTTGGTTTTTATTATTTCTTTTCTTCTACTGGTTCTGGGGTTTTTTTGTTGTTCTTTTTCTAGATCTTTGAGCTTCGACATTAGGTTGTTTCTTTGAGTTCTTTCTTGTTTTTTGATGTGAGCTTCTATTGCTATATATTTTCCTCTTATTACTGCTTTTGCTGCATCCCATACATTTAGGATATTGGTGTCCTCCTTGTCATTCAATTCAAAGAATTTTTTAATTTCTTCTTTGATCTCCTCGTTAGTCCAGTGGTCTTCCAGTAGTGTGGCTTTTAATCTCCATGAGGTAGGATAGTTCCTTGCCTTCTTTTTATGATTTATTTCTAGTTTGATGCCTTCGTGGTCAGAAAAGATGGTTGGTATGATTTCAATCTTGGTGTATCTGTTGATGTTTGTCTTGTGCCCCAGTATGTGATCGATCCTGGAGAATGATCCGTGTGCGCTTGAGAAAAATGTGTACTCCATTTTTTTTTGGGTTTAGTGTTCTATAGATGTCTGTTAAGCCCAAATGCTCTAGGTCCTTATTTAGAGCTTTAGTTTCTTTACTTATTTTTTGTCTTGTTGATCTATCCATTGTTGATAGTGGTGTGTTGAAGTCTCCCACTACGTATGTGTTTTCTCTGATGTCTGTTTTCAGAGAGGACAACAGTTGTCTGATATATTTTGGTGCTCTTTCGTTTGGTGAGTATATGTTAATGAGTGTTATTTCTTCTTGAAGTATTGTCCCCTTAATCATAATGTAGTGACCATTGGGGTCTCTTTTTATTTTTTTGAGTTTGAAGTCTGTTTTATCTGATATAAGTATAGCTGTTCCTGCTTTCTTTTTTGGCCCATTTGCTTGTAGGATTGTTTTCCATCCTTTGACTTTGAGCCTATTTTTATCTTTTGTAGCTAAATGTGTTTCCTGGAGACAGCAAAAGGTTGGGTTTTGTTTCTTAATCCAGGCTGCAACTCTGTGTCTTTTTATTGAAGAGTTTAGTCCATTTACATTTAGAGTTAATATTGATATGTTAGCATCTGTATTTGCCATTATGTTTGTCTTTCCTTTGATTTTATTTATTCTTTTAATAACTTTTTTTTTTTTTGGTCTTCTTTCGTTGTTATTCGTCCCTCTGAGGTTCTGGCTTTAGGATACCTTGTAGTATTTTTTGGAGTGGGGGTTTATTCGTAATGAAATTCCGGAGTTTCTCTTTGTCTGGGAAGGTCCATATTCTTTCTTCATGGAGGAAAGAGAGCTTTGCGGGATAGAGTATTCTTGGTTGGCATCTGTTTTCTTGGAGTCTGTTGACTATGTCCCTCCACTCTCTCCTTGCCCGTAGTGTTTCTTCAGAGAAGTCTGATGTCAGCCTGATTGGTTTTCCTTTGAATGTTATCTGTTTCTTCCCTCTTGTCAGCTTCATTATTTTTTCCTTGTCCTGGATTCTTGGGAGCTTTACTATTATGTGTCTTGCTGTGTTTTTCCTTTCGTCGTGGAAGTTTGGTGTTCTTTTTGCTTCTTGTATATCAATTTTCAGCTCCTTCTTCGCATTTGGGAAGTTCTCTTCAATTATCTCCTGGAATATTTTCTCTGTTCCTACATCTCTCTCCTCTCCTTCTGGAATTCCTATAACTCTTATATTTCCTTTCCTCATGGAGTCAGATAGTTCCCGAAGTCTTTCTTCATTCTTTTTCCTTCGTACTTCTCTTTCCTTTTCTGTTTTGGTTCTTTTTATTTCTGTGTCTTCAAGAGAACTTATTCGTTCTTCCATTTCATCTATTCTGCTTTCCTTGCTTTTCCCGGAGTTCTTTAGTTCCTCCATTAATTCTTTGATCTCCTGCATTTCTTTTACTTCCTTCTTTAGGGACTCAATTTCATTCTTCTAACCATTGTTTTCCCTTTTTAGGGACTCAATTTCCTTCTTCTGATCTATCACTTTTTTAATCATGGCAATTTTAAATTCTCTTTCTGGAAGGCTCAGAAGTTCTTCCAAGTTGCTGTCGTTGCAATCTGGGGAGTGGTTTTCTTTTTGTGGTGTGCTTCTTTCCTGAGGAGTTGTTAGGTTGCGTGTGGTTCTTCTACTCCCTACTGTCTGTTTTCTAATTTGTCGTATGTGTTGGGACACTGTGTTGCTCGGACTGACTGACATCTTGGGTGAACTTCTCCGCTCCCCTCTGGCTCTTCCAGGACCCATCTCTGTCTTCTGGGGGAGCTTTCTGCTGGTTTTAGGCAGTTTTTACTGAAGAAATGTCCCTGTTCTCAAATAGCGAAGCGGGATGCAGTCCCTGCGCCTCCGGTTTCAGGCACACTCTTCTGCGCCCCCGGTCTGCCCCGGACGTGGGTGCCTGCTCCCTCTGTGGGCTCAGACTGCTGGTCGGAAGGGGCCTGGCGTGGAATAACTTCCTGGCTGGCCACTGGGTCCTCCAGAAGCCTTCTGCCCTTTTCAAGCAGTCTTAAGAAATTTCCTGTTTTATGGGGTATTAGTGACTTTTTTTTCCTGGTCGCTAGGTGGCGCCAGAGATCTCTCCTATTGTCCTTGGGGGGCTGTTTTTCGCCTCCCCCCACCCCGTGGGACAGGGAACAGAGCGGGAATGGTAGGGTACACCTCAACAGCTTTGGGGTGCTGTGTCTGCCTTGTGCCCCACCGTCGTGGAGAACCCACGCCCCGAATTTTCGTGCCCCGGGTCTCAGTTCAAAGCCCTCAGTTCCAGGACGCGGGCTGTAGCCCAGTTCAGTGGCGCGGGAATGGCGCCTTTTGCACCGCTCCCGTGCCTGGGCGCCTGGTTCCTGCTTACTCAGGGAGGGACCTTCACCTCAGTGAGGACCTCCGCGCGTCTCCCCGCAAGCCTAGGTCGCAGGCGCGGGGACCTGGGCAGCTGCGATCCCGGTCTGCACTTGCTTTTCAAGCGCGCCGAGCGCGCCGCTTTCCGCGCAAGCTTACCGGCAGCCCGGGCTGTGTGCGCGTCTCCCGGGGTCTTTGTTCTTCTCTAATGGCGCCAGGAGCCGTTAGCTCACCGCCACGGCGAATCCTGCAGGGTTCGCCTCAGCTCCCGTTCACGGGGTGTGGTGGCTGCAATAGTTCCTTTCCACTCACAGTCCCGCTTGCTGCGTCGTTTGTTCTTGTTGGTTGTTTTAGTTTGTTGTTTTCCTCCTCTCTGGGGGTCGGAGAGTGCCGCCTCTGTGGGCGGGGAGGGGAGCAGGGTTCTGCGCTTCCCTCCCTTCTAGTCCTCTTTTATGGCCACTTTCTTCTTCGGGCATTTTGCTGGAGTCACCCGTTTATCTTCTGTGTCCCAGTTCTCACTGGGACCTGCCGCTTTTCCTCCCTATTAACTTTTTTTAATGGGAGATCTTACTCGCAGCGTCTCCTCGCCGCCATGTTGCTCCGCCCCTCTCTGGTAGAGAGGATTTAATGAAATTATTAGGTAATAGCAAGATGAAGGCTCTGCAGTGGAAATGAGCCAACAGGTTTCAAGAACAGCACAAAGGCATTGCGTCAGGAAGAGAGTGGGCAAGAATGATAGAGATGTGGTCTTCATGGAGATTACATTATTTAGGGCTTTGGGTCATGATAAAGACTTTGGCCTTTGCTCTGAGTGAAATGGGGATAATCCCATGGAGAGTTGTAAGCAGAATAGTGCCATGGCCTGACTTATAGGTGTTACAAAGTATTTCTCTGATGTTAGTGGGAAAAAGAGACCAGAGGAGAACCAGAAACAAGGTAGAAGGATATTGTTATGATCCTGGCCAAAGATAGCCAAGGCTTGGATTAAAGCATAGCCTGATACCTGGTAATACTGAGAAATGCTTGGATTCCTGATATATTTTGAAGTTAGTATTCACAGGATTTGCTGATAGAAAGATGTGAAGTGTGTGAGGGAGAAGAATTAAGAATTACTCCAAGATTTCTGGTTCATTCAACTGCAGGAAGAGCAGGTCTGATAGAAATAATGAATTCAGTTTTAGCAAGAATAATTTTTGAGGACAAACAGAACTGTTTAACTCAACTGAATTAACAGTTGGGTATATGAGTCTGAAGTTCAGGAAAGAGGGCCTGAACAGATATATCATGTGCTAGTTATCAGGATTCAGGCTATATTGAAAGTGTTGTCCCTAGATGAGATTATCCAAAAAAATTAGTATGAGATGTTAGAAGACTAAGTCATAGGACACATGTAGGTCAGAGTAATGATAGAGAATGTGCATGGGAGATTAAAAAGGAGCAATCAGTGACGTCCAAGGAGAACCAAGAATGAAGGACAGCCCTGAAGAAATTATTTTAAGATGAAACTATTCAACTATGTCAGGTGTTACTGACCTAGCTAGAGGGAGTCTGAGAACCCATGAACCAACCGTTTGTTTTTGCAACAGAGAGGGAGTGGAAATCTTGATAAGAGCAATTTGGGGAAAGTAATAGGGGATTGAGGCTTAACTGGAGTGGGTTCACTAGAGAAAATGAGTCAGAAATTCACTGGTTTGTGTTCATATTAAAGTATATTACAGAACTTAAGACAGATTTTATTGGCACATGAATAGAAAGACAGACCAATGAACAGAATAAAATTTCCAGAAATAGATCCAAGTATATATGAGAATTCAGTATATGATAAAGGTAACATTTCGAGAATAAATGGTGTTGAAATAAACTATGTACCATCTGGAAAAAGATAAAGTTGGATACAACTTTATCCTTTCAAGATTTCCAGTGAGTGTTTTGATGAAGAAAAGAAAAGTTCTGATAGAAAACATGGGTGAATCCCTAAGTAGAGAGAAATTTTCTATTACCCAAATTCCAGAAGCTACATAAAAGACAAATAAATTACAAGTGAATGTATTGTGGCATCCTGAATGAGATACTGTAGCAGAAAAAGGATACAATGTAATAACTAAGGAAATCTTAATAAGCTGTGGACTATTGATTCATTAATTATAACAAATGTTCCATAAGAATGTATTGTATTAGCAATAGGGAAAACAATAGGCATGTATGGGAGCTCTTATTTTTCCTGTTATCTAACAATGTTCTAAAAAGTAAAGTTTATTTATAACAAGACTGAGGTCTCACTCACCCTCCTCCATCTTATGTTTAGGGCCTGTTATGCACTGAATTGTTTCCCTAAAAATTCGTATATTAAAGGCCTAACCACAAATATATTCCATCAAAGATTGTAACATTATTTGGAGATCAGGTCTTAAAAGAGGTCATCATGTTAAGGTCAGGTCATTAGAGTAGAACCTATTTGAGGGACTCATGTTTTTATTAAAGAGGGAAATTTAGACACACATATGCATAGAGGGACGATGCTATGAGGAGAAGTAGGGATAAGACTGCCATCTACAAACCAACTCGAGGATCCTGAAACAGAGACTGTCCTTTGCAGCTCTCAGAACAAATCAAGCCTACAACACCTGGGTCTTGAGACAATCAGCTTCCAGAACTATGAAGCTGTATGCTTCTGCTATTAAAGCCAGCCCATCTGGGGTGTTTTGTTTTGACCCAGGCCTGAAAAGGAGGGCTTCAACTGCATTGACCCAGAGCAAAAAGAAATAGGAGCTGATACTGAAAGACCTAGATTGGAAGTGGAAGTTTGTCTTAATCCATTAAAGTTGCTGAAGCACAATACTCAAGACTGGATGACTTAGAAACAACCAACATTTGTTTCCTACAGTTCTGGAGGCTGGAAGTTTGAGATCAGAATTTGGGTATGGTCAACTGAAGTCCTCTTTTTGGGTTAGAGATTCTTATTTTTCACTGTGGGTCTCTTTTTCACAAACATTAATCCCATTTATGGGGATTCTACCCACATAACCTAAGTATATTCCAAAGGCCCATTAATCATTATTAATATCATTACAATGGGCATATGAATCTGGAAAGATCAAAAATACTCAAAAGATAGCAAAGAGGCAGAACCCAAAACCCTGGAGGTTGATTTCTTGGCATTATAATGGGGGATGGAGATTTATAGTTTCCCTGAAATCTTGCCCACATGCATGTGGCATCTCAGACACTGAAATGATATAATGGTTTAACCATGCAAGTCAAAACATTTTTATTTCAAACTACTCTAAACAAAAAGATGAACTTTTGCCCTTTATAACAATATGGCTGGAACTGGAGGGAATAATACTATGCAAAACAAGTCAGGAGAAAGACAAATACTGGATGATTTCACTTATATGTGGAATATAGAAAAACAAAATGAATGGTCAGACCATCCCACACCAGTGATAAAACCTAAAGTTCTACTTTAGAATTGAGACTACCAGAGCGGGAGTGGAGGGTGGAAAGCATGGTATGGAGGTGGGGTGTGGTGTGTCTTGGTGGTGGGTGCGGTATAGTAACATACTTCTGAAGAGGCCTGATCTGATACCTCTAAATCATATGTGGTTTTGCAAACCAATGTTACCTCAAAAAGAAAAAGTAAAACCAAGTTGGTATTTCATAAGACAAATGACAAACTGAAAAAGATTTGTAATACATATCACAAAGCAATAATCCCCTAATATAATTATAAATTGGAACAAAATGACAACAAATAGAAAAAAAATGCCAAAATATAAAGAGAGAATCACAGAAAAAGATATTAATAACCACTGATGAAATGACAAGATACTCATGAGAAGGAAAATATAAATTAAAACTGCACTGAAGTATCACTTCTGACCTATCAGCTGGGCAGCAGTCCAGAACTGAACAGTATTCTCTGCTGGAGACACGAAAGGATAAGAGTCGTTGCTCTGCTGGAGAGAGAGCACATGGTGCAACATCCACAGGGGTGACTGGGCCAAATTATCAAAATTATAAATGCATGACATTAATCGCTAGTTCTTCCATCACCAAGCACCACAAACTATGCAGCTTAACAACTGAAATTTATTTTTTTCTCAATCCTGAAGACAAGAAGCTTGATACTAAGCCATTAGCAAGACTACTGGGAAGGTTCTGGGCAGGAACTCTTCCCTGACTCTTGCAAGCTTGTAGTAGTTGCTGGCAGTCCTCAGAAGTATTAGACTGTATTATAGAACATGCAACAGTGGAATCAAGAAACCAGTTATGAATTTATTGCAATAATACAAGTGAAAAATCATGATGGTTTGGTTATAGAGATTAAAAGCAACACACAGATTTAAGATAAGTATCTAGTATTTTGCACTTTTCTAGTGGTCAATGCTTTATCTAAATAAAAAAAAAATCCTTAAATAAAAGGCTAGATCAGCGAAAAATCACTCAGGGAGATGTGAACACTTGACTCCAACACTTGAATATTGCCCCCTCGTCTCGTCATCCCTGTATCTCTCTGAGGCCTAGAGGCAATGCAAGGCACAGTCATTTACAGCGAATGCTTCTAGTCTACCAAAACCTATTAAACTCTGGTAAGGGAATTTGCTCATCTTGAAGTAAAGGAAAGGGGAAGGAGAAAGGAACTAGAAAGGGAAAGTGAGGAAAGGCTGTCAGGAGAGTAAAAAGGCAAGAACAGAGGGAGGAAAGGACATTGAAAAGATGGCAAGGTCCCCATGAATGGACTTGAAGGACAGGCCTCCCCAAGATGTCCCTAGAACAGGCCTTCCCAAGATATGTCACTTTGGCATGTGGATTATTTTGAGTTGAAGTCAAGCAAGACTTTGCTGGCTCTTAAAAAACTTTTACCACTCCCTAAATAATCAGAAGAATGAAAATGAGAGGTATTATCCAGAATCAAGATGTTTACCAGAATTACCCTGTCTGTCTGAGAAAACTATCTATATGGCAGGGCAGACATCTAATGACAAAGTATCTGGTCTTCCTCTGAGTCACCCTTTCCTCATTATGTGAGTTCCCTCCTCATTTCTTGAAGCCCCAGGCCTATCCTGTTCCTTGGCTAAGGATCTATACCCACTTTGTCCCATCAGCTTTGAAATCACATCTATGTAGATTTCCTATACATAAGTAATTAAGTGTTCTTTTCTCCTACTAATCTGATGTTAATTTGATGACTCGGCATGCCATAAAGGAACCCAGGTGGATAAGGGGAAATTTTCTCTCCTCCAAAACTTTTTAGGAGAAGGATACAATGAGTATGTAGCTCAGTTTTCATTTGGCAATTATTGATCTGTATTTATTACATACACCATGTTGTTTTCTCAGGCATGTTTGAAAAAGATAGCATTTTATGTTCACAGAGAAATGATTAAACACACACTCATCCTGATTCTCTCAGCCTGTATGTGGTGGGGACAAACCTGTCCTTACTGCATGCTGTAAACAATGCAGATACAATGCTCATGAAAATCACTGCACTGCCTTTGAGATCACGGACTGTCACCAACCACATTAACCTTTAGGATGAGGGATAACATTTGCCTTTCACAAGGTCGGGGAAGGAGAAAGGAAAGACACCAAAGATATGAGGGGCTTCACCAAAGTGTCAGTGACATAAATAGCAACTATGTTTAATCAGGAGTAATATTGCAGTACTATGCCTTTGTAATGATAGACTGAAACAGAGGGGAAAAGCCAGCTTATATTGAAAACCACAAGTATGCTCTAAGGAATAAAAACACAGATAAGCTCAGTGGACTCCAAGTGGAAGTAATGGAATAGTCTGGATAGGATAAAATACCTTTAAACAAGTCCCAGCAGGACAGGCAACTTAGGAACACTGATCCCAATATCCAGCTGCATCAAAGAGCTGTCTGGGAAGAAATAGATATTTGAACCTGGGGACTAATCGTCACATAATTTAAATGTGCTGTGGACAGCCACACCTGTGCAATTGGCAATTGCTTTTCACAGTTCCATTTTTAGTAATTACAATTAACTGTAACCTCAGCAAGATATGGTAGGTAGAAAGCAATTTTATTTCCCATGCCTTTAGCATAGTTTTGAAAAATTCCTACATTCATTCACACGTTGCAGAAAGAGTGATACTCACACCTTTATAAAAAGGATGAAATTGGAGGAAGAATGACCTCAAACTCAGATGCCTCTGATTTCCACATAGGATTTTAGAGAAGGTCCTTAAACTGAATCCTAATCAGATATTGTTGACTTTTCTCTTGAAGGTGTATATTTTAATGACGTAACTTGAGAATACTAAATAAAAATTAAGCAAAATTGTAATGCTGATGAATTCATCAAATCTCTATGCATGGAATTTGTTTTAGTAACTTAATGCCTGTCAGTGTATCCCCCAAAAACAGTGACCAGAGTTGTGATGTTTTACCTAGTGCCTAATAATATGACTCTATAAAAAATACAGCATTCATTTCAGAGGCACTGATGCCAAGTAGCAAATACATGAGATGAGAAATGTTATTTGATTTTGCTGAAAGCAAAGCAAGCAGGACTGAGAGGTATCCTAGAACCAGCTTATTATGGCACTAGTGGAAGCAGGTCTAGACTGGAAAAATTGAGGCAGAATATTTTTCCTCTTAATGCAAGAATCTGCAGAGGAGAAAGCAGGAGAAAGAGCTATGGCAGCATCTCACCAAAGAGAATTTTTTTTAAATGCTAAATCTTTTTTTTTTTTAATTTTATATGTTTTTTACATCATTTTTCAATTTTGGACAATGTATGCATTTTCGTCATGGTTATAGTCCCCATACAATTCCCACCCTACTTGTTTTCATACAGGGGTGGGGAGGAGGGAGTAGGAGAATGTTTTCTTAATACCAATATCTTCTGAAAATATAAATGCCACCTTCAGTTAATTCATTGTCTTCATCCCTTGGCATCATCTTAAATGATCGAGTCAATAAGATCAGCCTGTTTTCAGGAGTGTTCTGGGGAGATGATTCGATGATCTTTAATTCAAGTCTGGCATGTGTAGGCTACAATATAGTAAATCATGTCTCTGAACAAAGGATAGAGTATAACAAGAGCAGATTTTAAAGGACTAATCACTGAAGGGTGGGCCAAGATGTTCAGAACAAACCTTCCCAAATTTCTCTGTCATGTGGATTATTTTGAGCTGAGGTCAATCAAGACCATGCACTAGAAACAAGCTCTCTTAACTACCTAGAAAAATGAAAATGGGGCTAGTCCCCAGAAATAGGATTTTTACCAGAAATAACCTTTCTACACCAAAGGTGTAGAGGGAAATTTTCCCTTCTCACCTACACCATTGTTTCACTTTCTTGGTAACTTTGCAGAAGGTACCCACAGTGTTGAATACATGGGTGCATAGCTGTCCCTCCTTACTGGATGATTAAACCAAAAATTACAATCTTGAGCTGAAAAGGCAGACACTGTGCCTTTGGAATATATACTACCAACATTTTGCACTAAGGATAGGTTATTCTCATTGATTGTCTAGACTTTAAAGTAATGGAAAATAAAGCACTAACGCACATTAAATTTGTGTCATTCTGTAGTTGTCGTGTTGTCAATAGCACAAAAAGTTGAAGAAACAGTCTTCCAATATTCAAAAATTATAAATTGATTCAACAAGGTTCTCATGTCTGTGATGATGAACAAATATCTGACATACCACTTTATTGTTTTACTTTCACCTTTTCAATGCAAAGAAAATTTAACCAATATTAATGTTTGAAACGCCCTTCTTCATCAGTTGCAACCACAGGTTTTCTAATGATAGAAGAATTATTTTATTTTTTAAATATAATTTATTTATATATATTTTACATCATTGTTCATTTTTGCACAATGTTTACTTTCTCCTCTCTGGTAGAGATAAAAGAATTTTTAAAAAACCATCAGAAATATTGTATGAGGATCAGTTGGTTTTGTGGAATGTATAACAAGAACATTGTTTCTGTTACCATTGTTTATAAATTATGTACTACACATCCTTTTTTGTCAGCAATATTCATAATAAGCTTTTGTATTGTATATGGTATATATGTTTGAAGAGAGTTAATTATTGGAGACCTTCCACAATCCTCTGAGGATCAGGCAAATAGTACTATTATAAAACAATTCATCATAACAAATTGGGAGATCTAACTGACTTTATGAAATGATTTATGAATTGAGTAGCCTCCCACCTAGCATGTAAAAAGGACATGCAGGTACTTTGTCAAAAATGGAAGGTTTTTATAGTCAAATAAGTTGGGACAAGGTTATTAACAAAAGAAAAGATTATTTCAGGTAAAACCCATTTTCCTCATCTTCCCTCAGGGGAAGAGTGTGGATTCTTATACAGATTACCTCACTAGTGCTGATTAGGAAACTCCAGACTGATTGGTTTAGAATTCCACTTTCAAAGAGGCTGAAACTGATTAGATAAGGTGTTAAGTCTTGTGGGGCTGGACATGACTTTATTTTTGGCCAGTCAGGTTTTTTTTTTTTTTTTATTTTTATCAGTGTCAAAAGTAATATCTCTAAAACAAAGAAAATGAAGTTTGAAATGACCGAATTTCTATATTTAAAATGTAGAAGTACAGATGGAAATCTGAGTCACAGGAAATCTAAAAATGAAAAAATTAACAGAAGCTGGTCAAAAAAGGGAGAATTGACCAGTGTTCTATATTTCTGAGCACACCTATAGTCTTTTCTCAACTTTTCTGTCGACACAGCAACTAGTAACTCAACTAATATTTATTAGATAATTATTTCACATCAGATGCTATATTAAATGTGTTACATGAAACACCCATTTAATCACCACAATAACCCAAGGAGTCAATATGGATATTCCCATTTTTTTCATATGGAAAATAAGGGATCAATAGAACAAGAGACAGTTTTCTCAAAGACTCAAAGATGCAAGTTGCTATTATATAACAACAAACAAAAAATCCAGCCAAATTAAATTTACAAATTATTTATAAATTGTTTAATAACTGACTTTATTAAATGATGCATGAATCAGGTAGCATCCTATCTCACAATACAAAGGCACTGCAAGGAATTGTACAAAATGGAAGGTTTTTATAGTCAAAAAGAAGGTAGATCAATATCATTGGCAAAAGAGAAGGAATATTTCAGGCAAACCCACTTTCCATTAGGGGAAGAGATGGGGGTTTTATTCAAGATTACCTCCCTGCTGCTGATCAGAAAACACCATGTTGATTCCTTTAAAAATCCTACTTTGGAAGAGGTTGAAATTGTGATTAATTAGGTTTACTAAGTCTTGGTGGGTGTGGCATAAAGGACTTCATTCTGGGACTACTATATCACTTTTTTTAAACACTAAGTCTCTCTACCAGTAAGAGTGCTCTTAAGCTGTTGTTCCAGCTGAAGAAAAAAAGACTTTCATTTGAGTCAAGTCTCTTAGAATTGCAATCTATTTTTCCAACCCTTAGCCATCACAATCAACTCTTCAACAAGTTATTTTTTTCTGTCAACCTCAGCTAATTTTCACATACGTGTATTATGTTTTCTACCTGTTTGCCATTTTTCTGGTACTCTTCTAAATAATTTGCCCCCACAAATCCCCATTACAAATTCAACCCATTTTAGGATTATTATAAATGCAGTCTCCTCTATGGAGTCCTTGATTTTCCCATCTTGGAAATATACTTTTCTCTATTCATTCAAACCACTTTATAGTATATGTCTTACAGTGCTTAACCATCTAACACTTATCCATTTTCCACACTGACTTAGGCACCTTTCCCTGCCCACACACCTGGGGCAGTGTCCCCATGCAATGGACCCACCATGATTTATGGTTTAGAAAGAAGAGGATTGCTGTATGAATCATATGCCAGAGCAGAAGGGAGCTAGATAAAACAACAGAGAGGACAGAGTAAGGGGATAGAATGGTAGGGAAAAAATGGAACAACTATTAAATAGTTCAAGACAATTGCCCAGAAGAAAGAACACACTAAATGGGAATGGAGGCAATAAATAGATCAAGATATATGGCAAAGGAAAAATAGAGTGGAAAGAAAAGGAAATGAAAGAGCTCACCCAAGGGAGAAAAGTAAGAAGGCATTGCTGGTTTCTATCAGGAATATTAATAACAGGATAAAGAATAGAAAGCAAACAGTTCCTAATTTCCTGACATTTTCTGAAGAGGCCTTGGGCAATGGCTCCTTATGATCCACACTTGCTGCCAGGCCTTCAGAAAGCTTGTTTCCCTAGTCTTTGGAGTAAAGTTATATGATTGTGGGGCAGAAAGGGACTTCTGAAAACAGAGACCTGAAGATAGTTGCTGAGGACAGAAAGAAGGGAATTTTTACTTTGTTCTAGACTTGAGATCCCACACATTCTGAAGTTAACAGTGAAGTAGCTAAACATTTAACCCAGTTAGACTTGAATGAATGGGCTTCATTCTATGCTGGAGATGTCATAGCACTGGGATTCTGCTGTCATCAGTTGTCAGTGAAGGTTTTCTTTGAGTAAAAATTGTAATGAATAGGAGACTGCAAGTCTTACTTGACAAGAGGAAATCTATATAGAAAATATATTCTATGCAAGTAAGACTTGCAGTGGGGTATATAAAAATAAAATTTATTATTTTAAAAAAATATATTCTGGGCCTCCCCAGTGGCGCAGCGGTTGAGCGCTGGGTTGTGAAGCTGCCCGCGGCCTCTGCAGCGCCGGTTCGATCCCCGGCTGCTCCCCGGCCACCGGAGGAGGGTCCCACATGGCGCGCAGACCTCTCCTGCCGCCCACTGCTCCCCTCAGCAGTGTACTTCGGTCCTTCTGCCTGCTCTGCTCCCCGCTCTGGCTCTGGTGAATCCTCTGACCCTCCCGCGCTTCTGACTGTACCCAGTGCTTGCATAGACAAATAAATAAATCTTTAAAAAAAAAAAATAATAAAATGCTAGCCAATGCTACATTTAAAAAAAATAAATAAATAAATAAATAAAAAATATATTCTATGACTATATGGAAAATTGCAAATTAGGGAGCAAATACAATTCACCAGACATCTATTGAGTACTTGCTATGAGATGATCTCTCTGTCCCCTTCTAAGTAAATGAAGTGAAAAATCTGGACTGGAGTCTGGTAATCTGCATCTGAGCAAACTCTTCAAGCTGATTCTTGGGAAAAATTCTTCTATTTTTCCAGAAATACTATTCTAAAGTAGTGTTTCTCAATCTTTTTTTCAATTATCACTCCCCAAGGAACCTTTCAAACATTTTTTTTCCTCATCACACTCTCCTATGCAATTTTATTACTACAGATACACTATGTACCAATATCTGTTTGTTTACTGTGACCCATCAGAAGACGACAACCCATTTTTAGCACTAAGGTTTTTTCATCTTCCAGGAACCATTATTCTCCCTACTGGGGAGGAGATGGCACTTTGTTCCTCTTGAGATGTCACTTATGTACTAGTGGTTTGGTCACATGGAACCACCATAGCTTTGTTGTGTTTAGTAAATACTCACTGAGCACAAATTTTGTGTCAGAAACTGTGCTAGACCCTGGTGGCACTAGCTTTACTAATGAATAATATATTGTCCCTATCCTGCACTCATGGAGAGACAGGTGTGTAAACAAATCATTTCAAAATAGCACATAAAGCAAGAGAACAGAGAAGTTCTCATCTGTAACAGAGTTGTTAGAAAAGGAGGCTAGAGAGGAGGCTATGTGATTTTATTCATAAGGCTGAGAAAAGCTAACCAAGAAAGGTTGGAAGTTGTGAATTCGGGACACCTTGAGAAATGTGCCTGGCATTTGTCTGTTGGTTATTAGCAGATAGACTGGGTACCAGAAAACGCTCATGTGTGCAGTGAGTGGACAACCTAAGAAACCTTTTCAAAATCCATTTTTATAAATAAGAAAATGAGGTTGGAGTATGTTGTATGTGTGTGTGCATGTGTGTGTTTGCACACACGTGTGCACACTTCCCAATTCTGCACAGCTCAAAATGTGTTAAGTCTACAGAATTTCTAACTTTGTTTTCATCTGTCAGTAAACAATCAGATGGGAAGTAGCAAGGTGTCTCTGGAAGCAAGATCCCTAAGATGTGGCACAGTTGTTCACAGTGAGACTACTTCCTCTTTCATTGGTTTAAAAGAGCAAGAGAGAGAGAGAGAGAGAGAGAGAGAGAGAGAGAGAGAGAGAGAGAGCTCACCGAGAGTAATGTTTCACAATTACAAGTTCATTGGCATGAGGAAGCTCTTATTTGTCTATCTTACCTCAGACTGTTGAGCGGAAAGATTACATGGCCTAAGGTCTACTTTTCTCCACATGAAATGCTCTACACATGTTTACATCTTCTGACTGTGTAAGCGAATGTTTAAATTTTGCCCTGCACTAGAAAGTCTCTACTCAGAGGATGTCTTCTTTGCCTAAATCAATTGATTAACCATCATTGAGTGAGAGGTGGAACAGGTATCCCACCACCGGTTGGGGTGGAAGAATAGAGTTTAAGACATGACTCTTAGGAATCCATTTTCTGGCTCAATACATGCATAAAAAGATAACACAAGAAAATGCATGTGGGTAGTTTCCATGAAATGTTGAAAGATGCTACCTAACTAGAATAAAGAGCCCATGCTTAAGTTTGAGAACACTGGGTTAAACAAAAAAAGTACAGTAACATTTTCAAGTTCTTCACAGAGTCTTTAAAATGTAAACATGAGTTGTGGACTTGAGAATTCTACTCTAAAAGTAGGATGGTGAGATCATGTGTAAGTCAACTTGGGACACTTCCAGGAAGAAAGGGAGAGCCAATAATCACATGTGAGATTAATAAACACCAGCAGAACTACCACAGGCATCCTGGCAGGTGGTCGACCACTAGAAAAGGCACTATAGCGCCACAGATTTGCTCCATGTAACTTTTTGTTGCTATTGCTCAGTTAAGCTTGCATAAAACAAGAATAATGCTTGTGTAACAGGGGAAAGTGTAAAGTACAAGGGGCACTGCTCTTACAGGCAGACAGAGGTGGGCTCAGAGCCCAGACAGAGGTGGGTCTCAAAGTATAGCACCCAGATTAGCAAATTTGCTATCTGGAAAATTGTCAAAAAATGCAAATTCCATGACTCCCAAGATCTATTGAATCAGAGATTGGGTGTAGAAATCGGCAGTCTGTCCTTAGTGAGCCCGCTAGGTGATTCTGAAGCACATAGAATTACACAATTTATTTGACTTCTCATCACCATCATTTATATATTTGTGATTGGGTGCTCATAACCTTTCTTATGGATTACCAATGATTTTAGGTAAGTACTTTAAAATGTTTGCTACCTGCGTTAGAATGCAGGTTCAGGTAATTCACTCAAATCGTTAAACTAAAATGACCCAGTGAACAGACAGATGTAGGCAGAGTTGATGAAACCCACCCTGCGGCTGGGGTCCACCCTGCATATTGCCCAATATGGTTCAAGTAGGTTGGAAGTCAGAGAGATACCCACTGTGTGCGCTGAGCATGTTATATTACCTGCAACTTGCTCAAGTATCTCATAGGCATCTGTCCCCTCCAGCAGACTGAATCCTTCAAGGGCAGAAGCCATGTCATCCAAATTTATTTTTCTATACCCAGCACAGAGTAGGTACTCAATTTGTGTTTGAATAAAGGATCACATCATTTGAAAAAGATATCACATTGTCTTGACGAATCAGAAAAAAAGAGAGGAAAGAGCTGACAATGAGATAACTCTTTTACCATGTACAGCCCACAGGATTTGTCACCCGTCCAGAACAAATTGTTCCAGTTCCTTGCTTAGATTCCTGTGTCTTTTAAAACAAAGGCATAATGCATGAGGCTAAAGATGGAGTCTCAGCAGCATATCATTTCTGGATATTGCTATTTCAAGCTCCCTTCTGCTGGGCCCACAGCTCATTGCAATATATATATATACATATATATATATATATATATATATGTATATATATATACATATATATATGTATGTATGAGGCATATATATATATATATGTATATATATATATATATATACATATATATATATATGCCTCATCGAAAACAGATTTTTGTTCTGGGTTGGACCAGTTTGATAATTATCATTCTTTACACAGGTCAGTGGAAAAATTGGGAAGCAAATGGTTTTCTATGACTCACTAGATAAAGTACAGTTACAGATAAGTACATAGAGGTTCAGAGAACTCATTAGTCAGACCAATGCAACATTGAGTGAGCAATTGTAATTTGACCCAGAACTTTGGTAGATTTCTAGAAATTAGATCAATCCAAGGAACACCTGAAACAGCCTCTCGATGCCTCATCTCATCCTACTGTTTTCACTTGCCAAATCAGAGTGAATATTTTCTGTGGAATGACTTTAGCCATTTATTCAAAAGCATGTACTGAATCCCTAATATCTGTGCTAGATAAAATACAGGAGATGAGTAAAACACATGAATGGCCTGTCTTCAAGGAATTCATAATTCTGTGTGTGTGTGGGGGGGGGGTGTGTGGGTGTGTGTGAGAGAGAGAGAGAGAGAGAGAGAGAGAGAGAGAAACTGAAGTCAGAGCTTAAGAAAGAGCATTAGAGTTAATGCACACATACACATAGTAATTTGTGGAAGTTGAGAGAGGGACCCTGTGCCAGAGTGGAATGTAATAAACTTGTTACCAAATGCAAAAGGTAAGTCACTTGGAGTATATCAGTCAATTGACCCAATCAAGTTGGAGATACATGGTAAAGAGAGTTTAATTACTTGAATCAAGTTGGAGATAAAGGGTTCATTTTCAAAGTACTGTCTTGTCCTCCTAGAGGGAGATAGGGTGTTATAGGATTATTGGTATTGGGACAGGGACCTGCCCAGCATAGATTGTCCAGAATCTTGGTTGGTTTATGATGAGATCGTGCCTCTGTTTGGATCACATGTTCTGAAAATGGCACTATCCACTGCCTCCTTGGGTGCAGATTTTATTATGTAAATTGATGTTAATGAACCTAAGAAAACCAAGGATTTTCTCTGTGCATGTTCCTTTAGTGTTTAGCAGCTCAGGCCAAAATGTATATTTAACCTTTAACAAAACAACATTAAATAGCTTTAATGGTGCTCCTAATAATCCCCTCTGCATTGGGTAGTCTTCTAACTCCTGAGTAATAAAATCTTCCCAGATGACATGATCCTGGGGTGGGTGTTATGGAGCTAGTAGGCAATAACCAAGAGACCTGAGGTTCTAAGCAGAGCTGGTGCTAACCCCCAGTGGGGAGAGAGCATGGGACATCATGGGAATTGCCTCAGTGTGGCATATTTTCCACCAGCCCTTAACCCCTGAGTGTTCTGCGCATGAACATGGTAAACTCCAGTTCACTGATGTCAATTTTGGATTTCTTTAAGTTGGCGAGGGTCATGATTTAAATAAGTAGAATAAGAGACAGGACTAGAAAAGGGTATTGGAAGAAGTGCTTTAGAAAGACATTTGGAATTTTTGAGAATTTTGCAATTCATCAGGACTCATCTCATGCTCCAGTAAAAAAGGCAAAGAGAATTTTCTTTCCACCTCCAGCCAAGTTAAAGAAGAAGGGAATTAAATAGTACTATTATTTTCTCTGGTGACTCATCTAGTCATGCATACTTGATAAATTCATAGAGACAAAGGCACAGCAGCAGCCCATACTGGACGTGAAAATACTTACACAGTTCAATAAACATACCATGGGCCACCTTTATCCCAGGCACAGTTCTAGATTGTGTAGATACAAAAAGAAGCAAGACATGGGAGCCCTCTGAGCAGATGATTCATCTTTTCAATTTGCAATGACCATCACAGCCACTATCAACATGGGAATCTTCTCAAGAGTATAGGCTGGCAGACATTAACAGCCACTCATTCCAGGTCTTATCAGAGATAGGTACATGACCTTGGCACTCTGGGCCCTGAAGCTTCATGATTTAAGATCAAGCTGACCTAATAAATGTTGCTGACCCAAGAAAATGAATGGAATTAGTCCTAAAATTCCGTGACATTTGTGCACTCCTTTAACTGCCTATTTTATTGTATCCCTCATCACTGGAAAACATGAATACTGACTTTCTAAATCTAAATGACATGAACAAATCTCACTTTCGCTCCCATCCCCCAACCAGAATATTTGTGCATTTTGAATTTATGGCTGCATTTCTATTAGTTCCCAGCAGTATTCACTAGATTAAAGCTGCATCAGAAATTGGATTTTTTTTCTATGTTTGCCCCTGAAGAGTATAATAAAAAAATAACCCAATAAATCTGGCAAATTAGCAATAAGATCTAAACTTTGGGGCATATGTGCAACTGTGCTAGGGGAAGAAATGTAAAACTATTGACAGCTGAACCAATCATATTACATATTGTTATTTATAAGCAGGAAGGATGAAAGACAATTCTTCCATCAAAATTGAACCAAGTTCACCACAAGAAACAAAAAAAGTCTCAGGGGTGGAGAATATCATTGTTTTATTTCCGATGCATCTACCATATTCTTATAGGAAATAGATTTTTTTTTTTTACTCAAAAGTTGGAAACCTGGATAGATGTGGGTTTTAGATCATTTCCCCTCACAGACTCGTGGACGGTGATATTGGTCTCAAATGGAAGAAATCACCTTGTCCTGATTTATGGTCACTTGGCTGTGATAAAAGAAATTTAAATTCCAAGTTCATGAGGAGCACTTTAAAAAAGTGAAACTAGGATGTATTCATTGAAAAACTGATGAACATTCAGACTGCCAAGTTCAACTCCATTTGAAAGGGGAACTGGAGAGCATAGACCACAAGGTGGCTGCTT
This sequence comes from Talpa occidentalis, assembly GCF_014898055.3. NCBI lineage: Eukaryota > Metazoa > Chordata > Mammalia > Eulipotyphla > Talpidae > Talpa > Talpa occidentalis. The sequence goes on from NW_023604861.1 coordinate 109,391,732, forward strand.
GTTTGGGGGCTGTGATTGAGTAAATTATGAATAATCAACATTCATCTTTCATCACCCATCTCTCTCTGAATAATTCTCTTCCCAGACAGTGGGTCATAACATCTGTCTACAGTGGATGCTGTCAACTTAGAAAGCAAAGCAATACAAACAAACAAAATAACCACTTTGTTCCCTACATCTTCCATATCAAAACCTGCAGCCTTAGGTATAGAGGTGAAGTGTGGGTGCCTTTGGGCTTTTGTTTGGAATCTCACCCTTGCCCTCAGCCTGCATTCAACATGTGTCACATGCTCCTAGGTTCCAGGCCCTTTGCTGGGACTTCAGTTGGAGAAGACATAATCTCTAGTCTGAGGAAAGCACTGGCAGGTCTTCCCTAGTGAGAAGAAGCTTTGCAGATTTTCTGATTTCCACCTGCAATGTGTTCCTTATTTCCATTTATTCTAAGCCTACATTTTCATAGAGGTTCTACTGTAGTCTTACAACTTCTGTGAAACATTCTCTGAGCCCATATTAGTCTCCTCTTCTGAAAACATGCAGCCTGTGCTACCCTTTTGGCATTTAATAGTTCTCACTTTGCCTTGTGACATAAGTTATATTAATGATAATGAGACAATATAGCATTTTATATGTCCTGTGCACTTGTTTTATTATCTTAGACTACAATATCCTTTAGGACAGAGACATCTTCATCTATACTTTTCAGAATCCTTTGCAAAACTCTGAAATGTAGTGGTAGGCTTCAATGGCTTTTTTAAGAAAAGGAAGGAGAAAGGGAAGGAAGATGGGAAGTTGGTTAAATGAATTAACTAAAAACTTATAAATTTTAATCTACCTAATCAAACCCTTATTTATATTAGTATCACAAACTTTTATGAGTCTAATGCAAAACATGTGGATGCCAGGTAAGAAAGAATGTTATAATACTGGATTTTTTCTGTACATTAGAAAGGTGGGCTTAATGTCCTTACATGATGACAACACTTTTTTATTATGTGTGCCTAAAGGTTGCATGTGTGTGTGTGTGTGTGTGTGAGAGAGAGAGAGAGAGAGAGAGCACCATACATGAATAAAACATTGGCATATTAAAAATATAATAAAAAAATCCTGCCTCCTAGATATTCAATCATTTCTAATTAGTGTTTTTATTTTTTTAAAGACTTATTTATGCATACAAGAACTGTGGTGTAAGCCAGAGGTGCAGGGGGTGAGAGGATTCACCAGAGAGAGTGGGAGCAGTACAGGCAGATGTACTCAAATACACTGCTGAGGGGAGCAGCAGGCAAGACAGGAGAGGTCTGCTGCGCCATGTGGGTTAGCAAATTGGCTGGCTGGGGATCGAACTCATGATGGAACTCATGCTGTCATGGCTGGCAGTAGCTTCATAGCACTGTCTTTAACCCCTGTCCACTAGAGAGGCCCTAATTCGTGTTTTTATTCATAGTTTTAGAATCACAGTTTTTTCCTCATTCCTCCATTCCTATTCATTCTTCTCTTCTAATGCCTACTACCTCTTAACCAAATATACAAGGCTTCTATGAATGATTGGTAGTGGGAAATGTCAGCTGGCAGCTAAGTGACACTAGCTAGTACACGTGCAGATGGAATGTGGCCCACAATTCCAACTCAGCTTGTGAGAGGTCATGGAGGAAGTTTCAGAGACATCTGTCCTTCATAATAATGTTGGGGAAGACAATTTGAAGCCCTTCCAATTGCTATGCCCTGAGCAAAAACAAGGTTGACAGAAATGAATCAGCAATTGTTATTTGAGTAATCTAATCAATATATAGCTGAGCAAGACTGTTGATGAGCTTCAGACCAAGGCAAAACTTGGGCCAGGCAGGGACACTGGAAAATTACTTCCCCAACTCGTCTTCCCAACTCAAAATTCTGGGGGAGAGACAGTAAGAGTGATTGATGTGACTGACTCAAGCAGGCCAACCTGTTCTACATCTTATTGAGAGTTGGAGTGGGGAGTCTGTGTGCATGGGCTAGAAAGTAGGTGAAATAATGAGATTCATGAGAGGTTTCAAAAATATCAGTGGAAGATTAGGTTTTATAGGTATTCCCAAATCTTAGGGAACCTGGTACTCTCAACTTCTAAACACTCAAGTTTTGAGTCATAAACATATACACAATTGCCTAAAGAGTGGCAAAGCTTCTTAATTTATGGGCAATTGCAAACAGCAAGATGTAACATTCTCTACATAATGGAGTGCCCAGCAAATATCGAGCCTTAACCACTTTTTCAGAGTAGGAAAATCTTATATTTCAAATGCATAAGTCTTTTGCTTCTGAGAGCATTCTTTAAGGCAAAGACTCTTTGTTCTAGAATGCAGTTCTTTGCAAAAGCCATATGATTACGCAGATGTATAACAAGTGTTAACTATTTTTCTTAGAGGCAGCAACAGCTTTTCTGGATCAGGGAGTTTCTTCTGGGCCTGGATTCTACAGTGTAGAGAACCCTGGAGATAATTAGTAATTGGTGAAAACGGAGTTTTTTTTTTTTTTTTTTTTTTTTTTTTTTTTTTTTTATTTATTTATACAAGCACTGGGTACAGTCAGAAGCGCGGGAGGGTGAGAGAATTCACCAGGGCCAGAGCGGGGAGCAGAGCAGGCAGAAGGACGGAAGTACACTGCTGAGGGGAGCAGCGGGCGGCAGGAGAGGTCTGCGCGCCATGTGGGACCCTCCTCCGGTGGCCGGGGAGCAGCCGGGGATCGAACTGGCGCCGCAGAGACTGCGGGCAGCTTCGCAACCCAGCGCTCAACCGCTGCGCCACCGGGGAGGCCCGAAAACGGAGTTTTGTGAAAGCTTTTTCTTGTTGTGTGGTAAATATCAGGGAGCCAGGCACAGAACATGTCAACCAAGAGACTCTGAAATCTAACTTGGGTATATGATCTTTAGTAATTATTTTACTTTACTATAGTTGGAGGACCTGGTCCATACTGCAGAAGTAACTCAAGAGAAAGCCATGTATCCTGTAGGCCAGAACCGAGGCATCAGCAATGTCCTTTAGCCTGGAGATTGTAGTGTAGAAGGAGTGGGCAAACCTGAAGTCTGCTTCAAACCAAGAACACAAGCAATGGTGGGCAGAAGCTCAGAACAGCAGCCAGGAGCCAGAGACTGACTGATGTTGGAATGGTTAGTGGATGGCATGAGCAGAATCTGGGGGAAAACTATGTGGCAAAAGGAGGGGACTCCCTGAACTTAAGTGCGATGGGAGTTCTCCATAGCAATTTGGTTATCAGCGTAACTGTGTCTTTTTTTGAACCTCACACTATTTCAGTCTGGCACCTGTGGATTATATCTACATTTAAGGTAGCAACCCTAATAGAAAGATACTCCTATTTTTACCCAGGTAGTAATGTGACATGTTCTGTGACATGCAGTGATTGAGGATTATAAAGAAAAAAAAAAAGAGCATGAAAGATATATACAAAAGGTGAGGACATTCCCCTGGGTCACATAGAGATAAGTGCTTCACCAATCTTCTGTTGAGAATGGAAAGTTCGTATTGGAATGTAGTATATAATAATGTAGCTTGTGTTATGATTATGCTTAAGTTATTTAGTTAATGAGATATAGCTCACTCCATGGCACAGAATCAGAAGGACACTTGGTCATTAACTTACAATGGTTGTATTAAACTGACTCATTCCTGAGGTCCCTGGAAAAACAACATAAAAAGTGTGTAACAATAGCCCACACTTTTTCTTAACATGCTACATGCCCTTAAAAAATGGACATCTCTGAAAATGACTTAGTGTCATAGGGTGTCTCCTTTTTTGAAATCACATACCAATGTTTTAGGTATTTAGTAGCCATGTATCCAAATCAAGAACCAGAGATACAGAAATCTGGCAGACCCAAGCCACAAAAGATATCCACACTACACACGCTCCTCAGACAGTATTAGCTATTGTTCCAAATACTTTTACTTTTTTGCAATGACATTAACTTCTAGAAGTAGGGCAAAATGTGTACTATCCTCAGGTTTTAAGAGCTGGGCCAGTAAGTGGATAGATGTCCTGAAAGGCATCCTTAGCAAAGAAACTTACAATCAAAAACATAGCACAATCCAGTAAATTCAGGCCCATTTTTCTCTGGCCAAGAGCTGCATGGTATAGAATTTGGAGTTCAAAGTTAAATCTTGAGCTTGCTGCTTAATATGATGTTAGGCAAGCGATTTCACCTCTCTGACCCTCAACTGCTCCAAATTTAAAATGAAATTTTTTTTGTGATACCTAGTCCATTAAGTTTGTTTTGAATATTAAGTGAAAAGCCCTTTGTAAATTATACTTACTGTTCATAACAAATTATAACCTTAAAGGGGCTTGACTTGGAAAGTAGCAAATGGACATGAGAATGAGCCATGTGCTTTCACAGGTGTGGATAAGATAAAGATCAGGGTCTGAAAGAACATCTCTACGTCAAACCTTCCACATCTGTGCTGAGGATGGTACAGAAAGCACTTCCCGGTCCATTCAGTGCTGTGGTTACAGCACAAGTAGCATTTCTCAACATTTCACCGTCTAACCTGGGCCATGTCATGTAGTCTATCAGGGGTCGGGAACATTGAATAGGTGAAGAATTAAGCTCCTGGGAAATCTATTCAACCAAATGTAAGTCTGAAAAAAGGGAAAGAAAAAAATCTTATATAAAAACTCTATAGGCAACAGAGGGCATAAGCTGTGGAAGTGAGATATTTTATTTTGCTGTACACTGTAAAGCAATTTCTTCTCTTAGAAAATGATGTTTCTATTGGTCTCTGAGCTATTTGTCATTCTGGGCTCTAAACAAAATATTTTTCGTAAGAACATCAGAAATGCCATTTTGGATCAAGCCAATGGTCCCTCTTATTCTTTGTTTTGCCTGTGAAAGTGGCACCAAGAGAGGGTTCATGAGAGGACATAGATACTCTCTTTGAGTGGCTTTAAAAATATTTTTGATTGTGATTCAGAGTTAGAAATAGATTTTGTACTGTGATCCAGTAGACACACACACGCATGCACACACACAGATATACATACCCCTATATATATATGTATATATGTGCATATGTATGTATATGTTGTTCTGTGTAATCAATACTTTGTATTCCATTCAATTCCCCCTATATTTTTAACTACTGGCCCCAACCCACTAAACTAATTTCCTGATTCACTAATAGGATCACAACTTGCAGCTTGAAAAATCTTGCTCTGTTTGTTGTCAGCCTCAAAGGCAAGGGCTATATCTTAACATATCATTTTTTTCTTTAACCCAGTGAATTTACCTTAAGTCACATTTTGGGGGAAATGAGTTCTACAAGGGTAACTACTTACAATGTGAAGTGGAACTGACTATCCCTTGTGAATCCACAGAAGGTTAAGTAAGATAAATTATATCAAAAGCTCTAGATGAAGGACATTAGGCTTGAGTTTTCTTTTCTTTTTCAGAGATTTCATCTCTCAGAGAGACATTACAAAAGGGAGTTTACACTGGGTTAAACCTTATCACAGGGAGTGACATTGAGCCTTTCTAAAGAGTTCATTGATTGTCATGACAAGGTCCCTTGGGTGCCGATTTATCAAATGTATATTAATTACATTACAGGTTATATTGCCCAAAGATATATACAAAAACTTTTTCCAACTCACATGTTTTCCTTCAGTGTAATCTTTGTCACATCCATTTTCAAGGTGGTATCCATTTCTTCACCCCTTAGAATCTGATTTGAATTTATATCTGCTTTGACCAATAGAATATGGAGAAAGTGACCAGTGCCAGTTCCAGGGATAGCTCACAGCTGGCCTGGCAGCATGTGTTTCCTAACTCTGGGCAGTCAGCCACCAGGTGAGAACTGCAACTACTCAGAGACCATCATGTGAGAAGTCCACGTGAGGTGAAGAGCCCCTAGTGGATGAGACATCACTTGGAGAGAGAGGGGACAATCAAGGAGAGCAAGTGTCCATTTATAAACTCTCTGGGAAGAGATTCAACTGTAGGGACCAACCACCTACTCAAATCCTCCCTGAATTCCTGAGCCACAAAATTTTGAAAATAATTCATTTTTGTTTCAAGCCTCTAGGGTTCTGGATGGCTTGTAACACAGAAATAGATCATCAAAACAATGATCTGCATCATATAAATAAGAAGTTCTCTTATGGACAAAAATGTTTGGACTTTATGATTTTCTTTTGAATTTATTTTTTTTTCTTTTCCAGTAAGAGAAAAATGGATAATGTAATTGTCTCTTAAACTATAAATTGCATGTTTGAAAAAACAGCATGTTATTTTAAAGTAGTTAATTTTACCAATATTCATATTTCACTAGTATCTTCCTTTTTTTTTTTTTCCTTTCTGGGTGCTTAGTATTTTTAAGTACTCCACAAGTAAAGGTATCATTTTATTATATGAGAATCAGGAGAGTTAGTCATGTGGCCTTCACAGAGGTAGCTTTTAAACTGAATATTTGAGGATTAGTAGATTAGGCAAAAACAGGAAGTAAATAGAATGGAGTAAAATAATTACATATAAATGCAAGAAGAAATGAACGTGGAAGTAGGCTGGGTATGGTTCTGGGAATGAATGTTCCATGGAAGAAAGCAACAATAAAATTTGACATGGTTAGAGCATATGAAGAATTTGGATACCAGGCTGTGCAATCTACACTCAAAGCAAGTGATAAAGAACCAAGGAAATACTTTTGAGTAGAGGTGAGTGTTTTGAGCCTTTTCATGTTGAGGAAGAATTCCAAACAGAGGCATGCACAGGAGGGAATCTCCTAATTCCCTTCACCAACAAGCTCTGGATCAAGTCACAACTGACAAAAGTACATGTCAATGACATTCACTTTCTTGTTTCTTTTACCTAAATGGAGGGAGGGAAGCCACTTCCTAGGATTATCATTGAACAATGAGTGTTATATCATAGTAGGAAACAAAGCTATTTCAAGAATAAAAGAAAGAAAACAGTTAACAGAAATTACTGCAACTCAGAGTAGGAAAAGTTCGCACTGGGGATATATACTTCGAACGCCAGGATATTACACTTTATCCTCATATCTAAGACCATATATCTATCAAAGCTTACAAAGCAGAAAATATAAATCACTGGCAGAGATAAAATTTTCTGAGATGCATTTAGTTATTTTTTTTCCCTTCCTATACCACAGGATTTTAGATCAGAATTTATGCTTCCTTAGCATTAGAGAACAAGTTTCAGTAAAGACAGAGGTCAAGATGTTTTGGGTTTTTTGTTGTTGTTGTTGGGTTTTTGTTTTGTTTTTTTTTTTTTTTTTTTTTTGAGCTAATCTTATTACTTTGTGGAGCATCCAAGCAAAGAAAACTGCAACCAAATCAGATTGCCTGTGGCTAGATACTGCAATGCAAATGGGCATCACAGCACAAGGAATCCGGCTGCTGGAAACAAAGAGGCAGGAAAGAATCTTAACCTCTTCACACACAAACCTCATGGGGGTGACACAGGAAAATAAAATTCTCCTTGGTGATGTATAATGTTTTATTTTGATGACCCAGTCTCCAGGGCTCTTTAAATTTCTCAACTCAGATTAGGTGAATTCTGATTCCAGTCTCATCAAAATCACTATCCCAATTTTAACTGCACTTCCCTGAGGGCAGAAAACATCAACTCACCATATTTATAGCTGGTGCATAATTACTATATGCAATATTTATCTGGCTATTCATCTGTTTGCATGTCTTCTGTCTCACTGGTGAAATTGTCAATAGGCAAGTTTCTTGGCATTTTGTACAAGGGTATATGTCATTCACTGGATATTTTATCCACTTTGTCTGTGACTTGAGTGCCGCCACCCCCACCCCACCCCAGCCTTTTGGAGAAGTTCCTCTAGCATGCTGCATAGTGAGGTTTGGCTTCCATCTATTCTGATTATCAGTGTACAGCCAGGTCCCAAATTATCTTTTGGATTGGTCTGTTATTTATACTTTATGTTATTTCCACTTCCTCAGAACCCCTTACCTCATATAATCACAGTGCAATTTGAAGCTACTGAAAATGATAAATAGAAGGAGTATTTTAGGATCCTTTAAAATATCCTTCAAATCATATGTATTTCAGTGCTCTAAACTGTAAGACTGCCATCTTCAAACGTGCTAGAGATTCTAATCTGAATGTGTATGGAGAGGAGCCAGGCAAGATTGCCCCAGATTCCACCCCTGTCCCAGAGTCAATTAGAACTTCTAGCTGGTGAGAAGCATGCTAAGTGCTACAGTATTGTAATCAACCTCTTAGTGCCTCAATTTTGACTCCTGGCATTGATAAATAAAATCCCAATCAAGCCTTACAACAAGCTTTTGGCTCAAGTCTGGAAAACAGGGGTGACTGCTAACCATTTCCATACCAGCGACGAAAACCATTTTCTTCAACTTCTTTATTTTCCTAAGCACTTGATCAGAGGATTTATTGATGTCCTAGATAGATCCACACTAGTACTGCTCCAACACTAATCTGTAGCACCAGAGTGACCGAATTCTCTAGAGCAGTTTGCCCTTGTCCAAATGATGACTTCTCCCCAACAGAGAAGACCTATGGCATTGGAGAAATAAACATTAACATTCAAACTTTCTTTCATGCAGTGTACATTTTGGATTGTTCTGTTATTTATACTTTGTTATTTGCAATTCCTCCCAATCCCTTACCTCATATAATCACAGTGCAATTTGAAGGCTACTGAAAATGGTAAATAGAAGGGAAGAAATTTTGATATTCCTTTTTTCCTCCATTATACCTAGTGGAATACTAGAAAAATGACAGATGAACAAGCACTAATTTTTCATCAGGCAATCTTGTAAGATTCAGCATTAGAACTTAATAATGTACTTTTCTCCTTCAACATAGTCTTGAATTCTGTCTCTCTATGTCTTCCTATGTCTGCATTCCTATATTTTCATCACTTACATTGTTTTCCTTGTTTTAAATCATCTGTGTTTCAGCCTTCTTTACATTTTCCCTCCTAATTTAAGCCTGAGCAACAGAGACAGTATCTAAGCATTATGGTTACTGAGGGACAGGGATGGAAATGGAGTAGGAGGTGTCTTATCTGAATGTAGGGAACTCTTCTTTTGAGCAGCCAGTCCTTGGGGACTGCCCTCCCTGCTTTCCCTCCTCTGTTGTGGATGCCATGGAGATGATCCCCTGCGATGCAGAGATTGCCTCCTACTCTTGGCATCTGTCTGTTGTAGCTCTCAGCAACCAACTCTTCCCTGCTCTCTCCACTCCTTTCAGTATCCCTGAAAAGGACAAAATCCCTAACTCTTTCTTCCCTGCTGTCTGCAATCATTTTAGAAGCTACAGTTGCCCTAGCTACCCAGAAAAGTAAGTGAGAAAAGTAAGTGCTATCAGTTATGTGTAGGCCTGTTACTAATTAATAATCCACAGGTAGTAGAATAGTCCCCTTTCTCCTTAGATCAGCCACTACATCAATGATAATGTCCAAAAAAGATATAGAGATTGACACGTCTTTACCTCCTTCCTACCATTCACATCCAAGAAGGTAAGTCTAGTGTTTAACTTCTTATTGTAAGACTTGATTTGCTAAGTGGTGAATAGGCAGGTAGAAGATGGACAGCCAAAGCACTCTTGCTATTTATAGCCCATGGCAGGGTTTTATTTATTACGACTGCCTCTTCTCAGATCCACTTAAATAACCTGTAAGTTGTCAATGGTGTCCATGGAAACAAATTGCAAAATGGACAGTGCACTTGAAACAAAATAGAGAGATAACAGAGAACAAAACGGGCCTTGTCAAAAATCAAGCGGGTTTTCTGCCTATAGTCACACTCATGTCACTGTCTTTACCCTTATGATTTCAAAAGAGAAATTAGGACCAGTTTTCCCTCTGGCACTTACATGACTCTTCCTCCAAAGAAACTGGTCAAAGCTGGCCCGGAGGAATTAGGGCAGTATGACAGGCAAACCCAGAGCAGGGCAAAGAGCTGGAGTTTTTGTCCTTTTTTCCCATCTTCTCTGCCTCTTTCTCCACATTTTGGTTCTGTGTTATCCCCTACTTTGGCATCCAGTGTTCACCTTCTCTCCACAGAAAAAGCTCCTGATGATGCCCTCTTAAAGATTTACCTTTATTTATTTATGCATATAAGAATTGGATGTAGGCCAGAGCTGTGGGGGAGTGAGAGGATTTGCCAGAGCAGAGTAGGGAGCAGAACAAGCAGATCCACTGAAATACTGAGGAGAGCAGCGGGCAAGACAGGAGAGGTCTGCTGCACCATGTGGGTCAGCTCCGGGGATCAAACTCATGCCACAGTGGCTGGTAATAGCACTTGATAGCGCTGAGACTTTAAACTCTGAACCATCAGAAGGCCCCATGAGGTACTTATAGATGATGCTTAAATGGCTGAAATTCAGCCAGGTGTGTTGAGAAGGACTACCCTAATAATGTGGGAAACACAATTCTTTGAACTTAAAGTTTTATCCTGGCGACCTTTTGTTCTGTTAGCAACCATAGCCATGTGTTCAGGATTTCATGTGGCATCTGTCCTGATATTCCTGCAGTTTTAGAAATCGGTAGAGACCAAAACTTCAGAAAAAATATCATGAGTTCTTTATAACCAAATGTATGCTAAGCCTCGTGGAGATACTAAGAAAGTAGTCTTGCCCTAAAATTAGTTGTGGAAAAAGGTGAGAAATTCATTCGTCTATTTCTTTATTGTCTTTATTGAATTCTTTCATATCATGCAAGGGCAAGTTGGGCGGGAAATGAAAGATGGGCAGGATATAAAAAACAAATATAAGTAAGAGATATTCTTATTATCAGAGTGGAAACCCATATATAATTATGGTAATAATAGCCACAATCTATCAAGCATTTGTTCACGGGCCGGACGCTGCTCTAAGTGCTTTGCAGTATAAACTCTCTCAGACCCACAACAACCTGTGCCTCTCCTCAGACCCACTTAAACAAGCTGTAAATTTTCAGTGGTTTCTATGGGAACAAATTGGTAAAGTGGACAGTACAGTTAAAAATATAAATAAATAAAGGGGAGAATGCAGACAACAAAGAACGATCTTGTCAAAAACAAATCCGGTTTCATTTCTAGAATCACACACAATTCATGATCAATGCAGTTAGGTTTTCAAACACAGGGACCAGGGCCAGATTTCCCTCTAAAATGTATATTCATCTCTTCACGGGGAAACTGGGCAAAGTAGGGGAAGCAGGACCGACCCGCAGTATAATCCATCTGGTCTGGAATTTTCACCTTGAGCCTTCCTTGCTTCCACTTCCTCTGTACTTTTTTCCCTTGCTTTTGAGCTCTCACACTACCATTCCAGCAGGTGAGTTTTATTACTACCATTTTAGAAAGGAGGGAACTGGGACAAATAGAGATTATCAAACTTGCCTGAGGTGACACACCTGGTAAACGACAGTGCTAAGATTTGACCCAAGGAGCCTAGCGCCAGAGTCCATACTTGTAAACACTAAGGTAACTCCCTCCCTGAAACAAATCACAGCCATTCCGTGCCACAGAGGCACTTACAAAGTGCCACAGCAGCTCACAGGCCAGAGCAACTTGCTTTGCCTGTGGAGTGAGAAAGGGTATTAGAGAATAAGTGGCTTTTAAAGTGAGTCTTGAGAGAGATGTAGAAGTTTACCAGGAAGGAAAGAACATTCCACAGAACATGATCAGCATGGGCATCATGAAGCAGCCTGGCATGTTAGGCAAATGACGGGTTTTCTGATGTCAGTGCATCTCCAGATACACATTTGGAGGCAAGGATACTGTGAAGAATGGCAAAGCTGCAAGATTTAGCAGAGGTGAGCTTAGGAAAGAACTTTTACTCATATTCTTCCTATAACAGTTTAGATTTAAATGAATCCTTTGAGATTCAGCTTAAGTATAATTGAGAAAGTCTTTACTGACTCCCTGTTTCCAAGGCTCACCTAGGAGCTCTGTGCTCCTGGACATCACATGCATTCTTGGATTTTAACACCATACTATTCTATTATTGTTAGTTTACTAATCTCTTTCCCCCACTGTCCTGTGCTCTTCTGGAGGGCAGGAAATGAATTTTTATGTTGAATTCATGTATTTCCTTGAAAAGTACCTGCCACTTAATGAATGTTCAGTAAAACTTATAGCCTCTTTTCTATTCATCCCTGGAAGCATCCCCCCTTCCTTCTGCATTATCATTTTCCTTTTATTGGAATATTGTCATCAACTTAGAAATGAGTTCTTATTTCTTCCTTATTAAAAAAAAAAATGTTTTGACCCTGGATCTCTCTCTAGCTTCTGCACAATTTTATTTTTCATGAAGAAGAAAAAGATGTCTTGAGTTGTCAATTCTTGCTTTCTTGACTTCCTTACTTGCATGTTTCTGACTCACTTCAAGCTCTACTCTATCCCACCACCGTCTATCACATAGATCATGGCAAGTTCCTCCTATCTCTGTTTCTATTCCTGTTTCTTCATATTCATTTTCCATATAGCAATGAGAGAAATCAATTTTTAGACATCGTTTTTGATCCTAAAATAAAATACATATACAGAAGGTGCGCAAACCATAAATATTTAGCTCAGTGCATTACTATAAAGCAAATACCCATGCAACTATATCCAGTTCAAGGTCTAGACTCTAAGATCTAAATTTTAAGTTCATTCCAAATCTCAACTATCTTAATTCTTCCTACAGATAATCATGATCTTAAATTTTGTTCAGTGATACATTATTAACATTTATTTACCCCTTTACCACTTAGCACCTGTCAACTAAAATAAAATTCTATGGTGTACATTCTTTTAGTTCCAGTTTCTTTCATTCAGTGATGATGCAAGATTAACAAATACAGTTGTTTGTAACTATAGTCAGTTTATTTCTACTGCTATGTAGTATTCTACTGTCTGTTTATGACAAAATCTATCCGTTCTATGGAATCATTGCAAATAATGCTATTCTGAACTTTCCTGTATGTATCTCTTAGTAGACATGCACATTTTTCTGGGATACAGATCTAATAGAGGAATTGTTGAGATACAGATTATGTATGTCTTTAACTGTAGTAGAAAAGTTTTCTAAATTGATTATTTCAAATTTCAAGAACTGTACACTAAACACTTTTCATCTTGATCCACAATTATAAATATTCTACTACATACCTTTCACTCTCCCTCACAGTAATAATATACATGGTTATTATTGTCATACGCATGTTTGCTTCTTATTGTCAGTGATTAATTTAAAGAAGCATTTCAAATGAAATTGCAAGCACTCTGAACCCTCAACCCTCAGCCTAAATCGACAGGGAACAGACATTTTCTCACATATTACATTGTCTTACATATTTTCAAATTCAGGAAATTTAACATAAATAAAGTGCAATTAAATAAACATAGTGCTTCTCAAACTTTAGTGTGCATACAAGTCATCTAGTGATCTTGTTAAAATATGAAGTTAATCCAGTCTCCTGGGTTGGTGCCTATAATTATGCATGTTTAATAAGCTCACACGTGAGATGTGGCTTATCTATAGATCATAGTCAGTCAAGTAGCAAATGTTTATATTCAAATATTTCTGATGGTATCAATAATATCCTTTAGAGCATTATCTTTTTGATGCAAAATCAATCCAAGATCAAATAATTGCATTCAATTGCTATGTTCACCGGTTTCAAAATTTAGGTTGCCAATTCTTTTCTTTTAGCACACTGAAGATATTTCATTGCCTCTTTCTAACTTTCAGTAATATATTGCTTTTGAGAAATTAGCTTTAAGTTTGGATATTGCTCCTCTGAAGGTAATCTCTTTTTCTCACCTACTTATTTTTAAGATGATCCTTTTTTTGTTTTCTATCATTTATCTAGGTATTAATTTGTTTTTATTTATTTTGGTATGATTTCGTTGGACTTCTTGAATCTATAATAGATTGAGACCTTCCATCAACTTTGGAAAATCCCTGCACATTAGCATTTAAATCATGTGATTGTCCTATTCTTTTGTCTCCTTTGTAAGGATAATGGATAATATTAAATTTACTTTGTCATCTTTCTCTTACTCATTCTGTTTTCTCCAGTCTTTTGTCCCTCTGTGTTTTGTACAGATATTTTCTTACAATCTTTCATTTTAGCACACGAGTTTTCTCTCATCTACATCTAAAATGTTTAACAAATCTATTAAGTTTCTAACTTTGATTAATGCATTTTCAGTCTGAGAATTTACATTAGTTCCTTTTCAAATCTGTGTCATTTTTTAAAGTGCCATGTTTTCTGCCAACACTTTGTATCTTGTCTTTTCTCTCTGAAGATAATTGTTTTAAATTCCTGTAGCTAGAGCTCCATAGGCCAATTTAATATTTTTATTGTTTCTACTATTTCTTCTTGATATTTTCTTATCTGCAAACTTCTGATTCTTTGATTCTGTGCCAGACATTATATTTTTAAAATTTTTATAGAGTGAATTTTCTTGACTTTGTTTCACTTTCTTCACTTTGTTTCATCCACGTGACTATGGAAACTATACATAATGCAATTTCGGGATCTGGGAATTCCTGAGTAATGGAGAGGGCTCAAAACTCTTCAGTCAATGTAATAGCAGGTTTACAAATGCACTCTTTCACCTAGTTTTTAAAGATCTGTTCTGCCAATTCTTCTATGTGGTCAGACTGGCTCCTCATCTTACTGGCTGACTCTTGAGTGGACCCCAAATACTGGCCTCTTCAATATGCTGTTGTAATAATTCCTCACTAACTTATTAGTTGCCTAAGGCCTTCCAGCAGATTAAAAAAGCAAAAATTGGTCTATGTTTTATTCTCAGTGGGATCACTAGTCTGAATTACAGAGCCTGCCAGTTCCAATGGTTGGAATCTAAATAATATTTTTCAAATATATGTAATGGGATTTAAATTTGAAGCCCCAAGCAATAGATATTAAAGACAAAAGAGAGGTGACAAAGACACAGATTTTTTTCAAAGTAGGTTTCAGGGAACCAGTTAGACAACGAGCCCCTAAGGAGGACAAAAATATGTTGAGAAAAATGCAACGTAAGTGTGGACTGTCTGAAGCCCAGAGAAAGGTTTTATGAGACTAATCAAAGATTTTGAGAAATGTTCTCTGCAGTTAGAGCACAAGAACAGTGCTGACTTAATCAGAAAGAAGCCAAAAATGAGAGGCTGCTAAAGCATCTTAAAGTAACAGTAAAATGCCTTGTTTTGGGTACAACAACTCTGAATGATGGTCAAAGATACATGAATCATGGGGCCCACACATGGAACATATGGTAAGAAAGTGAGCTTAGATCATGTTTAAAGTGGACCTGCTTCGAAAGTTGTTTCCACGGGCAATGAAATTCCAACAGAGGGTATATATGAAGGCTGAAAACCAGAAACTGAAGGCGATAAGGAGTAGCAAGTCAAACAAGGTAATTCCCAAATGAAAGCAACTGAAATCTGAGGACCTAGGTCAGGCAGTCTCTCAAGAACCCAAAGATACCATAGTACTTTATACATCTTTCAGGCATCAAGAAGGCAAGAGCATTTCCTAAAAATACGAGTCAAATAAGAACTTTTTGTTCTAGTACCCCTCTTCATGGCACACACCACAATCCTGCAAAGGTCAGTACCAATATCTAGTAAATAGGAGAACAGGTGAGCAAGCAAGAGGGCCAGCTCTGATTACCTTCTGTTCCTTGAAGGAGAAAGTCTCAGCTGCAGGTGAAGGGAGGCAGTCTTAATATATTGGGATGGACATCCTGGTTTCTATATTGAGCTCACATTTGTGGCTTAACAAAATTATAGGGTTTTCTATTTCCTATGAGTCACTGGAAAATTCATGAGGATCACTGAGCTTTTCATTCAGATGGTGAGAAAGAAATTTTCAGTGAATTAATTTTAAAGGGTCAGTGGAAGATAAAAAATTAGTTTTTTTAATGACACCCACTTTTTTAATAAAAAAATTTATCAGTGTTTCAGTAAGATAATTCTAGAAGGAGAAAGTAGCATAGACTAGGCGGAAAAGAGGTTAAAGTCAGAAAGACCTGCAAACCTCCTGTTACAATAATCCTATGTGGGATAATGAGAGAATAGTTATTCAGGTTCTGGATCTGAGATGAAAGGGTTTGTTTCACTCACAGAACAATTGTGTGGAGGTAAAAAGAAGGGAAAAAATATTATTCAAAATTCTCTTTGTACATTTCAACTCTAGTTTATTTTCAGTGTTGCCTTCAACTAATTTTTGATCTTGCTACTCCTCACTTTCTTCATCATAAAATAGGAAACATAATAATTGAGTAAACAGTGTGACAAAATATGTAATGTTATATGATCACACATAACTTAAATGAATGTGATTGAATTATGTAAATGAATGAATGAATGCACAGTTTCGGTATAACAGTAGAAGGGAAAAAGGCATCTCAAAACCACAATCCAGAGGCTACTTTAAAACAGAATTTTCCCATGTATACATTTCTTTGTGTGTGTGTTTTTTTTTAATAATCAAAGTCATGTTTAAATATTAAATAGATGGTTTTACTGCCTCAAGGACTAGTCTGGAGAATCCATCTAGATTGGCATAAACCTGTTGGGGTGAATGACCCTACTTGCTATTCAGTTTGGTGTTTACCAGCAAGCATTCAGTCAGAGCCCTGTGCTAAAGGCTGCTGGCAAATCTTCCCATGATGGCTGAGTTGAAATGAATACCAAGGCAGTGTCAGCTGCTGCCTTTCATTAGTTTCTCTTTGACTGAGTCGAATATTAAAACAAGGCCACCTGATAGAGTCATCTTGAATTCCTGAAGGAAAGGACTGGAGGTCCTGGAAGCAAAATGAGGTGCAGGTGGGATGGCAATAATAAGTTCTGCAATTTACAAGTGTTAATATGAAAAATCAGAATGTGAACCTCTCTGGAAAGGATCTATAGGCTATTTATCTACTCAAAGTGACCTTGTAATCTATCAGTCATTAAAGTGATAGCAAAGAACATGAATGCCACCCTGTGGCTACCAGCAGAAATTATACTTAATGTAACATAATTTTACATAATTAGGGAGTAATAGAAATGTGATTAAAAGAAATCATGCAGATGCCAGGAGGAAGAGGGACAACCCAGATAAACAGTTATCACTGGTAATTTATGACTCAGAGAGTCATTAGCCAAAATCAGAAGGAAAAAAATCCTAGTCTCTTCTCTAAATAATGAAATCAAAAGAAAATCTGATTATAGACACACAAAGCACTAGACAAAGACATAAACAGATTACTAGTCGAGAAGGAAGTTTATGTGTTCGGCATCCTCATCCTCATCACCAAACATACTAAGATCATGAGACCCCACATATATACAAATGTATATGCTCTACGTGTCCCCATGCACCTCCTTACAAACAAATGTATGTTCCCATTCACACACAACACACACATACTCGTATTCACTTTTTTTTCTTCAGTGAATTTTTTTCTGCATTTGTCTGCTGCAAAAGCAATTGATTTCATTCATTTATGTTCTAGATTTTCATGGAAACATACTGTCGTACGTTCTGGGGCTACAGCAGAAACCCCTGTCCTCACTGTGCTTACTTCCAGGGGGGTGAGCAGACAATAAGTACATTAGGTGGTCAACAGTTCTACGAAGAAAACGATGTAAATGCAATAGTGTGTGCAGTTGTGTAAGAGAGGAGGGTAAGTATCTTTAATAAGATGACATTTGAAAGCCTGAAGGATGCAGTGAGTAAGCATCTATAGGGCATCTTTATTTTTTTAAGATTTATTTATTTATGCATACAAAAACTGGGGTACAGGCCAGAAATGTGGGGGGGTGAGAGGATTCACCAAAGACAGAGTGGGGAACAGAACAGGCAAACTGACTGAAATACACTGCTGAGGGGAGCAGCAGGTAAGAGAGGTCTGCTGCACCATGTGGGTAGCTTCCTGGCTGGCCAGGGATAAACTTGTGCTGCAGAGGCTGCCGATTGCTTCATTGTGCTGTGCTCAACTCCTTGTGCCACCTGGGAAGCCCTGTCAGCATCTTTAGGGCAAAGAAATTTTCAGGCAAAAGAGAGTTCAGTGCAAAGGCACTGAGGCCAAGTTTGCTTGGTGTGCTTGTGGAGCCATGAGGAGCCTAGCATGGCATAGACCCAATGAGAGGAGTGTTTGAGGATGAGGAAGGAGAGGTTATGGCTGTGAGTGGACAATTGGGCACCTTGGGCTTTGTGAAAAATTTTGAAGTCTTTGGCTTTTACTCAAATTAGAGCTTTTTGACCTGTTCTGACTAATGTTTTCTAAGAATCAGTCTGACTTCAGTGTGGAAAAGGAACTATAGGAGCAACATCAAGGAGATTTTGCCAGTAGATGATGGCTGTGATTTAGTCCAAAGCAGCAGCAATGGATGCAATAACAATAGACCGATAATAAAAGTTGAGTCAAAATCATTTACAATTTGATTCAAGATAGGTGTGTAAAAAAGCAAAGAATTAAAGGTTTTGGATGGAGTGGTATGAAGAATGGAGTTATTTCTAATTGAAACATGTTTAGGTGAGGAAATTTGGGAGTTCAACCTGGGATGAGGTAAGTTTGGTGCATTTTTAGTTTTCTAAATAGAGGTGTGAGGTTAAGGAGTAAGATTAGCAGTTTAGCAAGTAAAATACACACACCCAGCCCAGTTAAATTTGTGTTTCAGAGAAACAATGAATAATTTCAATAGATGTCCCCAAAATTTACTTGTGTATTACATTCACTTATTTCATCACAGCAAATACTTATTGCATTTACTTATACTAAAAGATTATATTCCTTGTTTATCATAAATCCAAATCTAATTGCATTTTATCTGGCAATATTAGTCAAGCAGGCATTTGTATCCCAAGTATGAGTTCAGGACAGAATTATTTCTGGGGATATAAATTAGGAGTCATCATTACATACATGGCTTTTAACAACGAAAAGTGATTGAGATTATCTGGAGACGAATATGGACAGAAAAGAGACAAGACTTAATAATGGCCTTTGGCCCAAAATTCATAAGTAAATAGCACAGCATGGTTGTGAGGTTTCAAAACAGCCAAGTCTTCATTAGTCCTCAGACACAAAACAAGAATTAACCACATCGGAACCTCTCAAAAGCCGATAGAGGCCAGTTCCAAAGCTGCTTTTCTCCCAGTGTATCTGTTATAATACTTATGCCCACACATTTTCCCTTCTCTCACACCAGGAGCCTCTGTAAAGGACAGGGACAGATAGCATACTTCTCATTATCAAGATATGAAGGAAAGAAATCTCACATACTCCATCTTGGGTCACCATAGTAACATAAGTTCTGAAATTATTTAGTCTACTTTCAAATTCCACCTCCAGGGTGAGCAAAATCACTGAAGAAATATTAGGCCAGTAAAAGCCAGTGAAATATTTGTTTTAATGCCAATGTTTCAAACTTAAGAGAAGGAGCATGAAAATTTGTTTAGCTCTCCATTTTAGTTCACTTAGAAATACTTTAGGCTACTCAATGGAAGAATGTGGGGGGGAGGCATCTGAAGATTAAGAGGCAGTCAATTTGGAATAATTGAAGCCGATTACCTGATAATATGCATGTAGGGAAGCTGAGCTTTATTGTATGCCCTTATCTGCACTTAGCCTGCATCCCTCTTTCAGAACATTCAAGTCTCTGGCTGGATCCTTTTTCTGTCCTTTTATGGCATCAAAGTGATATAACACAGAGATCATCAAAGAATCCACATTTCTATCAGACACATGATGCTTTTTGTCTTGATCTGTCCTTCCTACTTGTGTGAGCCTGAGTTTGTTAATCTCTTAAACTTTAGATTTCCCTATCTGTAAAATGGGGGCACAAAGAATTTTGTAATGATATGAACCAGGCATGTGAACTTTTTGAAAGCCTGATTTTGTTAATCTCTTAAACTTTAGGGAGTGCTCAGTGAGCACTTTACAAAAAGTGCTCAGTGTTTGAAATCATTGTTATAATCATGAATGTTATTGCTATATAAGCAGTGTCTATAAGTGAAAAACAGTGCAGTATTCAAAGCATAATCAACTGTGAAAAAATGGGGAAAAAATGTATCATCCATGTTTTTCACATCTAATTGTTTCCCAAGCTTCTTTCTTTGTAATTGTGGTGAATTCTCCTTTAATGGAATGTCTGGCTGCGCTAAACCATTGCTGCCTTCACAGATTACAGCTGCCACCCTGAACTTCGGCAGTGACTTCAGAAGTACTCCACTATTTTTGGCATGGTCTCACTGGGATATCTAGAAACAGCTATCCCACTGGCCATTGTAGCATGCCTTTGGAGAACTAAACTATAGCAAGAAATAGAATTAATGAAACAGCATATAATGTATACACGTTAAATATGGAGACTACAAATCATAGTTAAAGAAATCACCAAATTTAGCTTTCGTGGGGAGAATATAGTTCTTGGAATAGGTGATAAAGTGAGATTTGGAGACTTTGTCATTCCCTACAGGGATAGTTTCTAAATGGTCAGAAGGTCATGTCTTCTGAAAAACTACACAATCTCCTGGAGAAAAGACTTTGAGGTGTCCCAAGCACACCTTCCTTTTACGCTTGCTTGGTCTAGACCACAATCTAATTCCTGCTTTTCTCATCCTTCCCTCTTTATTCCTAGTAAAGGTATGCACAGTTTCCCTTTTGCAGACCACTGAAATGTCACAAAGGTGCCCACCTGTGAAATAGCGATACAGCATTACTCATAGCTATAGTGTATGTATCAATCTCCTGAGCTGTGTTATTACCTAATGAATAACTCCAGATTATAGAAGACAAGGAAAACTTTATTGCTTCCTATTATCTATTAGAAAGAATACATGATGATATTATTTCTTTTTAGAAAAGCAGAGTAGGGGCAGGAATGACACAAGGCAGGTTTTCTGATTCAGCAGACCGGATAAAGGAGGAGTCCTGGAGTCCTCAGTGGCTTTTGCAGGTCTTTTATTTAGATTTACCAGGCATATGGCAGGCAGGGGTGCTGGGGGGCCGGGAGGCTGGCAGTCCTTCCAGCCCCCAGCAAATCCACACTCTATCTGGGCTCTCTGGCGTTCTCTCTGCTTCTCTTCTTCTCTCGGCTTCTCTGCTCCTGCTGGCGTCCCCATGATCCCGCCCTTAAAAGCCCAGTCTTAGCCCAGGTGAATCCCATCTACCTATGCCCACACCCTACTCCAGGTGCCCGCCATCAGGCATGCATTCAGGACCACAGATCCGTCATCTATCCTAATGGCAGGAGGGCAGAAAAGCCTGATACTTTTTACCTTACCCTACAAGCAGGATGGACATAGTTTAGTCCACATATTAAAAGTAAATATATATGTAGAAAAATAATCATTTGAGACATTATATGAAATTTCTATTATTTAATGATTTTTGCCCTTCATACATAGCAATATCATGTAGTCCAACCTAATAGAAAAAGTACATTGTTTTACTAATTGCACATTGCCCCTAGAGGTAAAAAGTACAAGAATACTCAGGTAGACTCTGTCATCACACAAAGGCATTACAGGCAAACAGTGCCATTCAGAGAAAAACAAATGTTTTCTAAACACCTTTTCAGTTTTCAGTATAAAAATACTTGTGCGAACACCATATCTCCATTTTATAATTGTGAAGTTTAAGGACCACCAAAAATATATGGAACAAGCATAATATAAATTGATGGCCAACAAGTTCCTCACCATTTACTGTCAAATTCTTGGCACAAAGTTGGATATTTTGGAGAATAAGAAAATAGCAGATTCAAAATATGTGTCCTGAGGCACCACTCCTGTGTAGATGTCACAACTTCTCCCTTCCAAAACTGTTCTTAGTGAGTAGATTTCAGGCCTTTCTTTAAAAGGAAAATCCTGAAGACTGCTTTGAGGCAGGAAAAAAGAAAATCAGTGAGTCCCCGTGAAAAGAGGAACCAGGAAGCTCAGTTCAAAGGGACACTTTAAAGAGTTCTGCTCTTTCTCAATCATAGAGATGGTCAAAGACGCTTGTGTACCATATGTGGATTCACTCTTTAAATTATTTAAACTCTTTCAGAATAAGGGCCTGAAGGTAATACATTCCTTTGCAGTGTTTTCATTTTTAAAATACAATCCCAATCATCATACCATCCACCCCACAAGATAGGTGGGAAAGATAATATTATCTCTGAGTAGATAAGAAATGTGGAAATGTTTTTTGATACTTAGACAAAGAGTTTATTAGATAATCAAAGTGAATATTCAAACCTGGGAAGCAATCAACAGATTTTACTCTGTGAAAACTATTCTCACAATCATAAATTTGAATTTCGTTTATGTAGATAGGAACAGTGAGTCACTGACATCAAAAATGTAATTATTTTTGACAGGGGGACTTCTAAGTCTAAGTTGTTTTTCCTAAAGATGTGTTGATGTTGTTTATGTGCAAAGGAAAGTAATGCTGGGATTTAATCTTCTCTTTTCTAAAGGATACACGATGGAGATTGAGAAGCTAGGCACCCATTGTTTAAATCTTCTTTATCTGGCTTCCTAGTCATTAGTAGAAGTTGAAAAGGCTGGCCCACTACTAGGCAGCAGATTTTGTATAATTGTTTTGCAGACTTCAAATCCATGCTCTCTTGTCTGCTAGAACAGTGAGGGGTCATCCCAAGGCATTTTATAGTATGTTCAAATCTAATAATTTTTTCCAAGTACTTTCGTTATAAATTGTTCTTTTCCTGTGATCAAGGCATATATTAAGTCCATAAAAGAATGTTTTCCTGTGTACCATCAATAGGGATTGAATCTGCCACATTAAGAGAATGATGTAAAGCAATCCAACCAACTTAAAAATTTTAAAAACAGAGAGGTGGAGGAAGAAGAAAAGCAAAGAAGAAAACCATAAAATACTCTATGGACAAAATAAGAATTAGAGAGAGTGGGCACAATCATGGCTATAGGTATTTATGAATTTAAAATGTGTATCTTTTACACTTCTCCAAAGAAGAAATGCAAATTGCCAACAGGTCTATGAAAAAAAGTTCAACATCACTTAAAATCAGGGAAATGCAAATCAAAAACACAATGAGATACCACCTTACACCAGTGAGAATGGCACATATTTTAAAAACTGGCAACAACAACTGACAAGGATGTGAAGAAAAAGGAACTGTCCTACACTCCTGGTGGGAATGCAAACTGGCCTAAACACTGTGTGGAAAGCTATGTGGAGAACCCGCAAACTACTAAAAATGGAGCTAGTGGATGACCCAGCAATTCTACCCCTCTGAATCTACCCAAAGGACACAAAAACATTAATTCAAAAGGACACCTGCACCCCTATGTTTATTGCAGCACTATTTACAATAGGTAAGCTTTGGGAACAACCCAAATACCCCCCAAATAGATGACTGGATCAAGAAGATTGTATATACACACAATGGAATACTATTCAGCAATCAAAAAAGATAAACTCATGCCATTTGCAGCTACATGGATGAAGTTGGAAGGGATTATGCTCAGTGAAATAAGCCAAAAGAAAAAAATATATAACAGATGGTTTCATTTATAGGAGGTATTTAAGGAAACCAAATAAGAGATCAAGAAAAAAAAATCAATAAATAAAATAAAATTAGTGGGTGTAAGGCAGGAACGGACACATTGCACGTTTTCTGATCCAGCAGACCGGGTAAAGGAGGAGTCAGAGTCCTAAGTGGCTTCTGCAGGTCTTTTATTTAGATTACCAGGTACATGGCAGGCAGGGGCGCTGGGGGGCTGGGAAGCCTCCCAGCCCCCAGCAAGTCTTCACTCTGGGCTCTACAACCTTCTTTCACATTCTTTCTGCTCTTCTCATGGCTCTGCTTCTCTCTCGGCTTCTGCTGGCGTCCCCATGATACCGCTCTTAAAAGCACAGTCTTAGCCCATCTACCTAGGCCCACACCCTACTCCAGGTGCCCGCCATCAGGCATGCATTCAGGACCGCAAGGATCCATCATCTATCCTGATGGCGGGAGGGCAGAAAAGCCTGACATTTTTCCTCACCCTACAGTGGGGAACTATAAATCAGAGACATTCTGCAGGGGATTGGGAGGGAGAGGGGTCGAAACAGGGGAGGGAAAAGCACAAAGGACTATGGTGATGGTGCACAGGTGGTGGTGTGAATTTTATGGGGACTGCACCTGAGAGGAGAAAGCTAATATTGTACAAAAATGAAAAATTATTTAATATATATATATTTAAATAATAAAAAGTGTGCCTTTAATGTCTTCTACTTTCTAAGTCTTTCATCATCTAAGTTAGATGATTCACAAACTATAAGTTACAGGAGCCTAAGGGGGTAGCTTAAAAATAATATACAATAACCCTTGAACAACATCAGTTTAACTGTGTGGACCCATTTACACACGGATTTTTTTTTCAATAAATATAAAAAGCATATTTCAATCATATTGGTGCTTCTTTGTTATCAATGCAGAGCATCATTATACCTGTAAATAAATATGTCTTTCTCACAAGAAAATGTGGAAATTTTGTTAATTACGAGGTTGAGCCTGTGTATTTGCTCAAGACCTCACAGGCATTGTGTGAGCAATGACTAGCATGCAGGCTTTCTGATTGTTCAGTTTTGTTAATAACGTGCTTTGGATCTCAAGAGATCTGAGCTTCAGCTCTACAACCAATTTTTTTTGGTAACCACAAGTCTCGGTTTTGTTGGCTGTCAAATGTAGTAGCATCTATTTCATGAGCTACAGCCTGTGCTTATGTTGGTTCTCTTTCCTCTTGAGCTTTTCTTCCCACTCCTAGGCCTGCCTTCCAAAGAAGGAGAATGCTATGTTGAGGAAAGTGAAACAAGATAAATGGATATTCAAAATGGCCAGCCATGAAAAGCAGTGAAGGGAAAGAATTTTCTGGGTGAAAGTTTGATGTTACAAGAATAGCTCTTAAAGTTTTGGTGCCTGCTAGGTAGTGTTATCCAAATAACTGAAACCTACGGTTTCAATTTGAAGCCAACATCTTTGTTCATTTTCTATTAAACATGAATAATATGTTTTAACCTGAGGCTTAAATATACTTTAAAACCTAATTAAAAAATGAAGATTATAATATACTCCCCCTTATCCAAAGGAAACAAAATACAAAAGAAGCTGCCCTAGAGGTTAATGTGAAAAAGAACTTCTTATCTTGATTCTTTTACCTTTCTAAAACATTTCAATTCAAACCTAAATTGAATATTGGATTAGCTTTAATGATGGATAGTAATTTCTTATAACATACAATGCAGCCATCTCTGAATTAGCCTTATTTACAACAGAAACCCAAGAAACCCTAAAACAGCAGATGGCCTCAAAGTATGTTCTTGTCATAAAGATTAGAATATATGTAATGTATGATTTGAGGAAATGCAAATTATTTCTTCATGAACATATATCTTTGAGGGAAAACACAGTAAACTATTAGTATAAATTAGTTCATCAATTAAGTAGATGTCTCCTCCACTCTATGAAAGATACTGAGAGAATGGGACTTGGGATTCTAGTTTTATTTAATTTTAAAAAATTTTAGGGCCTTCCTGGTGGTGCAAGGGGTTAAGCACTGCACTATGAAGCAATCTGCAGCCTCTGCAGCACAAGTTCAATCCCCGGCCCACCAGGGAACAACCCACATGGCCGGGCAGGCCTCTCCTGTCTCTCCCGCTGCTCCCCTCAGCAGTGTATTTCAGTCTGTCTGCCTGTTCTGTTCCCCACTCTGTCTCTGGTGAATCCTCTCACCTGCCACAGCTCTGGCTCTTGTATGCATAAATAAATAAATCTTTTTAAAAATTTTTAAAACATTTTCCACATATGAATGAAATCATCCAGTATTTGTCTTCCTCTTTCTGACTTATTTCACTTAGCATAGGGAATAATAAGATTTAATGTGGTAACACCAAATTCAATGGAAACACTCCTTTCTTAGTGCTTCTGAATAGCATGAAAATCATAGGTAGAAGAAGAGAGTCCACCAATACCAAACTCTACCCATAACCTTTTGCTAAGATACGACACTATATCGAAATTTGTGATATCAAGTGACATTTCTCAAGTTTATAAAATATTTATTCATTTTTTTACTCAATAATTTTTTTATTGTTTTGTTGAGGTAACATTGGTAACAAATGTAGTATGTGATTTAAAGGTATAGGATCTTCCTCTTCAGGTGCTATTACACAACATACCCACCACCAAAATATTCATGTTCCTCCACCAAAATTCACATTCTCCACTGTGTTTGCTTCCCTCCCCCCCGCTCCTGGCACCTCAGTTCTACAGTCAGATACCTAGGGTTTGCTGTTGGTTTGCCTTTATCTGACTCTTGGCTTCGTTTCTTGATCTTTCACAACATAAGTGACACCATGCAGTATGTGTCTTTCCCCTTATGATTTATTTCACTTAGCATAATACCCTTTCGTTTGCTCCATATTGTTGCAAATGGCAAGAGTTTATGTTTATATATATATATATATATATATATATATATATATAACCGAATAGTCACATACTGTGTGCCTATACTATATAACTTCCTAATCACCTCAGCTGTCTTTGGACACATAGATTGTTTCCATAGCTTGGATATTGTAAATAATGTGGCACTAAGCAAAGGACTGTGTATATCCTTTCAAAGGAATGTTTTTGTATTCTTTGGGTAGATACTCAAGAGTAGAATTCCTGGGTTGTATGGAAGATTCATTTTTAATCTTTTCAGAAATTTCTACACTATTTTCCATTGGAGCTGGACTAACAGTGTAAAAATGTAAAAGTTTGCCTTTTTCTTCAGAACCTCTTGAGCATTTGTTGTTTTTGGTCCTTTTTGACATGGGCCAATCTCACAGGTACAAGGTGGTATCTCATTGTGGTTTTCATTTGCATTTTCCTATCAGTGAAAGAATTATGTTTATTCCTTTTCAGATGTTGAGCCATGCTTGAATCCATGGAATAAATCCCAGTAGGTCATAGTGTAGGATCCTTTTAATGCATTATTGAATTTGGTTTGCTAAGATTTTGTTGAGGAGTTTTGCATCTGTTTTCATCAGGGAAATTGTTCCGTTGTTTTTATTTTTTGTGTTGTCTTTGTCTGCTTTTGGTACCAAAGTGCCTCAGAATGGGTTTGGAAGTATTCCCTCTTTCTCAATCTTTTGAAAGTGTTCATCTTTGAAGGTGTCTGGTCCTAGATTTTTGTTTTTTTGGGAATTTTGATTACTGTTTCAACTTCCTCAATTGTAATTGCTCAGCTCAGGCTTTCTACTTTTTCCTTTACAGTCTTGGGTAGTTGTATTAATATATTTCTAAAAATTTATCTCTTCTATATTATAAAACTTATCAGCATACAAGTGTTCATAGTAATCTCTTCTGATCTTCTGAATTTCTGAGATGTATGTTGTAACTGTTCCTCCTTCATTTCTTCTTTCTCTCTTCTTTTTTTAAGATTTAGTTTTATTTATTTATGCATACAAGAGCTGGGGTACAGGCCAGAGGTGCGGGGAGTGAGAGGATTCACTAGAGACAGACTAGGGAGTAGAACAGGCAGATTGACTGAAATACACTGCTGAGGGGAGCAGTGGGCAAGACAGGAGAGGACTACTGCACCATGTGGGTAGCTCCCTTGCCTGGGATCAAACTCAGGCCGCAGTGGCTGGCTAGCTTGATAGAGCTGAGATTTTTAACCTCTGTACCACCAGGCAGGCTCATTTTCCTTCATTTGTAATCCTTTTTATTTGAGACGTCTCTTGTTCTTCCCTTATGAATCTAAATTTTTGCTTATTTTATGAAAGAACCAGTTTTTGTTTTCATTAATATCTTGGACTCTCTTTTTTAATTTTGATTTCATTTATTTCTACCCTAATGTTTAATATTCCCTTCCTTCTGCTGGCTTTTGATTTCACTTGTTCATCTTCTCCTAGTTCCGTAAAGTGAGAGATGAGATTATTTCTTTGAGCTCTTATTGCTTTTGTGGGCCACTGTT
This sequence comes from Talpa occidentalis, assembly GCF_014898055.3. Classification (NCBI taxonomy): domain Eukaryota; kingdom Metazoa; phylum Chordata; class Mammalia; order Eulipotyphla; family Talpidae; genus Talpa; species Talpa occidentalis. The sequence continues at coordinate 109,419,673 of NW_023604861.1, forward strand.
ACATGTTTCCCCTTAGCACTTCTTTTGTAGTACCCCACAGGCTTTTGTGGGTTGTTTCCCATTGTCATTTGTCTAATGGTATATTCAAATTTCTTCTTTGATTTTCTCATTAACCAAATTGTTACTCAGTTGTATGTTATCAGTCTCTACATATTAGAGGTTTTTCCTTCCTTCTTTTTGTCATTGATTTCTAATTTGATACCATTGTGATCAGAGAAACTTGGTTAGATTTCAAACTTCATGAATGTAATGGCATTTGTTTTGTGACTGAGTACGTCATCAATCCTGGAGAATAACTCGTGTTTGCTTGAGAAGAATGTATGTTCAGATTTTGGGGGTGGAGTGCCCTATAAATGTCTATTAAGCCTATGTGGTCTAATTTTTTTGTTTAAGGTTATCATGTCCTTATTTATTTTCTTTCTGGTTCATCTATCCTTTAGGGAATGTGGGGTTTTGAAGTCCCCTATCACTGATGTGTTGTCTGTTTTCAGATTTAATAATAACCGTCGTATATATTTTGATGCTTTTGCATTTGGTGCATATAAATTTTTGAGTGGTATGTCCTCCTGATGTTTGTTCCCTCAATCATTATACAGTGTCCATCCCTGTCCTTTGTTACTTTTTAGCTGGAAATCTATTTTGTATGATAAAGGAAGTCTTTCCCTGCCTTCCTTTGTGTCCCATTCGTTGTAGGATTGTCTCACAATCTTTTAATCTGAGCGTGCTTCTCTTTGGAGCTCAGGTACATTTCTTGGAGACAGCAGAAACTTGGATTATGTATTCTGATCCAACCAGTGGCACTGTGCCTTTTGATTGGTGAGTTCTGTCCATTTATATTTAGGGTGATTATTGATATGTGAGGGTCTGCAACTGCCATTTTTCCTTTAATTTCCTGGTTCTATTTTTTTGTTCAGTTCTTTGTGGATGTTTTTCTCTTTGATTTAGATATGAGAGCTCCTTTAAACAATATATGTTTTGGGTACCAGCTATTTTCTGTGTACAGTACACAGATTTATGGGGGAAAAACTGATTAATTCGTGGCTATCATTCACAAACAGCTTAGAATATAATGATATGTAAACTTGTTTTAAAATAAATATACATTCCCTGAACCAATGTAGTGTAAGTTGCATTAGGGAGTCACCAATTGAACATTTACAATTAATTGTAAGCATGTCAAACAACAAGGCATAAGTTAGATGAGTTGTAATACATGTAATAGAACATGATGAAATCATTAAAAATAGGGTTCTTGAGTTCTAATTAGGAATATAAGGGGCCTCCCTGGTAACTCAAAGGGTTAAGCACCACATTATGAAGCAATCTGCAGCCTCTGCAGCACTAGTTCGATACCTGTCCCGCCAGGGAGAAACCCACATGGCAAGGTAGACCTCTCCTGTCTTGCCTGCTGCTCCCCTTAGCAGTGTATTTCAGTCAGTCTGCCTGTTCTGTTCCCCACTCTGTCTCTGATGGATCCTCTCACCCCCCCACATTTCTGGCTTGTGCCCCAGTTCTCGTATGCATAAATAAATAAATCTTTTTTTAAAAAAAAAAGAAATATAAGAACCTGTTCATGTTACACTAAATGAAAAATCAGGGGGAAAATACTCCATCAGTTATACCCCAACACTTTGTGGTTTATAATAACAATATCCTAAGTTTATAAGCTTTTGGTTGACTAAGAAGTCCTTCTGCATGTTTCCTCAGGGACCACTGAGACAGCAATGTTATGCAATGCAGATACAGGCTCAGCTAGGGTTTGAGTTGTCTGAAACATCTGGGATTGAATTTGTCCACTTGATTTTAGCTAAAAGATCAAGAAGCAGAGAACTTCTCTATAAATGTGGTCTTCTTATCCTCAGGAAAGCTAGCTTTTGCTTGCATCTTATTTCCTGATGTTTCATTGCCCAGTGGAAGCTACAGAGCTAGTCCCAAGAGCAATGTGGGAGGATACTATACCAGAGTTTATGAATAAGGAAGGATGACTTATTAGGAGCCACAGTATGTATAAGGTACTGCAAATTGTATGCCCATTATAATCATATTCTGATAACACATATATTCTTATACAATCTGGAGGAGAAACACCAAAATACTAATTTATCTTTGGCCAAGAGGGACAGTAGTTTATCTTTGGGAAAGAGGAAATTTAAAAAAAAAATCCACAGAGTATATATAGAATGCATTGTTTCTATTGAAGATTATAAGATCGTTCCAATATAATTAACTGTGAATATTTTCCCATCTCACAATATAGAATTGTTTCTACCATTAAGATAGCTGAATGATGCACCTTTTATAGTAAAAGTGCTGCCTAGAGACATTGTCTTCCTTCTGTCCTTCATTCTTCTGAAAAAAAAAAAAATTGCAACACTATCATTTCTATTTTTCACAGCTTTGTTGAACTTCAACCATCAATTTAGTTTTGAAGGTTTGAGAATTACATGAGTCCTGGGTTATTCATCAAAAATTACAGTAGTATTAGCATGCTTTCAGACAGTGATTTAACTACACACACAGTACACACACACACACACACACATACACATACACTCACACACTTGTAGCCAGATCAAGTTATACTCCTGAGGGTCACCTCATTCTTCAATAACACTCCCACTATCAAAGCTTTGCTAATGGACTTTTTTTGTCTTCTGATTGTTCTTACCCCTTTTATGGTTGATCATTTCCTTGAGGCCCACTTTGTTCCAAAGCCCTCATATCTTCGCCTTGCATGTTTTGCTTGATCACCTGGCTACATCCTTCTTTCTATTGTCATTTAATTGTTTATCACATGTATGTGCGGGGCCTCTACAAACGCGGTGCTTTCTCGAATATTTGAAATCTCTCAGGAGCTCTGAGCTTTGTATGTAGCACTTGAACATAAAAGTTTGATTATTTAAGTGCCTTCAAGTTTCAATTACAGAGCCTTTGGGTTTTCAGAGGTAAAGAGCAATCCCAGCATCCATCCTTTCCTTTGCAGTAGGAAAGAGGTAGAGATTTCCTGATTATCAGCACTTGTCATTTCTCCCAAGCTGCGATGCGACTTTTGGTAAAAGAAGCTCCTTACAAGTGGAGAGTCCTGGTGTTTAAGCAGGTGTGCCCTCGTCTTGGAGATTTGTGAAGGGCATTTGGCAAGAAGGCATTATAGTAAATGAGAGAACATCCTTTCGGTGGTATGTTTAACTTCTCACCAGTGAACAAATTCATTTTTGAAAATCCTTTCTCCTCCTCGCTTCCCTTCCTGACCATCTAATCTATGGTCTCGAGATGAGAGAAGATAGTTTTGGCTGAAGGGAGACCTACAGGTTGTTTCCTGGAGCCAGAGTTGAGGCAGACAGCTCTTGTTGAACTATAGAGATATAAGAATATGGGGCTGTTTCAAAAGCAATAAAAGTTTCTTTTATACTCCTCTTTCTTTATACTAGTTGTTCAAATCTGAATATTTTCTAGATTTCTGCAGATGATAAAATTGTTAGAATGTTTATCTAATAAAATACAGGCTATCAAATAAGCAATTTTGCTTTCTTCCACCAGCATCCTAAGTAGAATCTAAGAGTCTTGTAAGGGCAGGAATGGCACGGAGCAGGATTTCTATAACCCGAGCAGACAGAGTAAAGGAGGAGAGAGACCTGGAGCCCTCAGTGGCTTTTGCAGGCTTTTAATGGGATTGACCAGGTACACAGCAGGCAAGGGTACTGAGGGGCTGGGAGGATGGCAGGCCTCCCAGCCCCCAGCAAGTCTTCACTCTGTCTAGGCTCTCCGGCCTTCTCTGGTGGTCTCTGCTGCTCTGCTCTCCATGGTTCTGCTTCTGCTTCTGCTTCTCTGCTTCTGTCTTGGCTTCTCTGCTCCTGCTGGCACCCTTGAAAGCCCAGTCTTAGCCCAGGTGAATCCTATCTACATATGCCCACACCCTATTCCAGGTGCCCGCCATCAGGCATGCATTCAGGACCACAGGGTTCCATCATCTATCCTAATGGCAGGAGGGCAGAAAAGCCTGATATTTTTTACCTTACCCTACAAGTCTCTTATGTCTTCTTCTTTCTTTTTAAAACCCCTGCCAGTCTTTCAGGGTCCAATGCTTGTATCCTGATGCTGCAAGAGGATCATGGTGTAGATTTCATCTTCGGTGGTAATTCTCAAATTCTCTATTTTCTTTATGTGATCCTCATTCCCTCAGATTTGTGTAGGAAGAAGAATGCTTATTTGGGCCAAAAGGAATCTGCCAATTTTCAAAAGAGGACTCTGTTCCCAACCGAATTTTGAAGAAGGCAAATTTGTCTTCCATGCTCCAGACCTAGAAGTCTATAATAGTCCCTTTGTGATTCCTGGCCAGCCTGTCCCCACACTTTGCTTCTCCTTGCTGCACCAAAGAGGATATTATTAGTACATCTGTTGCATGCTGAGTAAAGAAGTTGCCTCAGGTTCTTAACAAAATCATTTCTCACATAAGGTGCAAAGGGGCACTTTCTATCATCCATTCAATTAAAGTGCAAGAAAGTCTTAACGCACCTACATGCTAACTGTGGTCTGCGAGGAGTGTACCTAGTCATTTCACTCCTAGTTATTCACTCCTAGTTATTCATTCACTGCATTAATCATACCTATGAATGATTATGCAGATGTATTAAAGAGGAAGGAGTTAACATCTCATGTCCTGGAATAAGATGCCTTGATTCAAGACCTGGATCATCCACCTTCTAGCTGGGTAATCTTTGGCAAGCAGTTTTACTTCTTTATATTTGAAATTTTTAACCAATATTTACACCCAATACTTAGTTCTTTTTTGAGATTAAATAAGTTAAAACATGAAAAGCACTTTGAACAGTGTTTGCTGCATTGTTGCAACAGGGTGGTCCCCAGGAAAGGGGGAGGTTCCCTGCCCCACCCAAGGGAGGGTGGAGCTGAGCAGGAAGAGGAGAAGCAGAAGAGACTGAGGAAGGAAGCAGGATGGAGCCAGGAGACCTGGAGGAGGCACATGGAGCCTAGAGACACGTGAAGAAACTGCGCTTGTCTTTTGGTCGTGGACTAGGTGACACAGATGTGGGTGAGACCCGTGGGGAGGTGACAATGGCAGCTTTTATCTTGATGTTGATTTTGCTCTTTTCCTTCCGGGCTTGTCTGGTTGTTTGTGACCCTTTGCTGTGGGTCCCCACTGGAAGATGCTTTAGACTTGTAGCAGGCTTTGGGGCCTTGCTTTGGGCCAATCCCATTTGGATGGACTTTTACCCACGAGGGGACGGGTAACTTTGGGTGCTTCATTTAAAAAATAGACTCTTTGCCTTACCTGTATTGTTTCCTAGTTTTATTAAAGTCCCTTCCCATTAAAGTTCTTTTTTGAGATTAAATAAGTTAAAACATGAAAAGCACTTTGAACAGTGTTTGCTGCATTGTAAGCATTCGATAAATATTTTCAATATTATAATATTTATAGTTACTTTTCAAATTTGAAAGTGGCATGCATAACTAATGTCTCATCCATAACTAATGTTTCTTCTATAGTATCTAACTTGGAGGACCTTACATTTTCCATGAATAGATCTATAAAGAGTAAATAAGAATAGATCTATAAAAGGAAACTAAAGCATATTATAAGGACTTAATGGAGCAAAATATTATAGACTCATAGAACTGAAAGGAAATCAGAGTTGATCTAATCTGATGTTTATAAAAGATTTAAACAGAATAACATAAAAATTTAAATGCACATTCCATCACCTCTAATGTGCGCGCACGCACACACACACACATACATACATACAACCGCAACTCTCCACCTTCATTCTATCCAACACCTACCAAAACTCACCAGATCTACTGACAAGATTTTTTGAGAGTCCCAGCTATAAGATGACTCTCATATATGTCTACCTACCAGGAGGTAGGGAGACCAACTGGTGACCATATATCGAGACCTTAATACTCTCAGTTAATGGAGAAGGAAATCAATTCCAGGAGAGAAATGGCTCTACCAAAGACATGTTCGAATTACTGTGGCCCAGTGCTTCTCTGGCTATTGTCCTCACCCTTCTAGTCTAGGGTATTAGCCTCTTGTGAAGTATACTTGCCCCTCAATAAAATAATTTCTGGGGGTTCTTGAGCAATATCCTACATTGTTCAAAATCATAATGTCCCATCTGCTTCTACATGGCTTCTCTGTTCCGCATCTCCCTCTTTGGTCAATTATTTGAATTACTGGCTCCTGTTCTGGATACTACTGGGCTCAAGGCTCCTCCAAGTCCAATAGCATCTTCCAGGTCTCACTGCTGCTTCCGTTGAGGATACTTGCTGCCATTCCCATTGGTGGTGTCATCTCCCATCTGGCACCACTGCCTCCCACTGGCGCTGCATTCTCTATTGATGCCCTTGGACTTTTATGGTGCCAAAGGTATGTGCTCCGTAATAATCCTGTTAAAGGAAAAGACAAGGTGGTGTACTTGTTTTACAGTCTGCCAGTAAAATTGCAGAACAACTCTGTCCATTTCTTATGACTCCTATTTTTCTCCCTGGTCTATCCTGCTAGAGTTGCAACTGAAATAAGTAAGATATACAGTACAAAAATACAACAATGAATTCAGAAAACTTAGGCTTTATTTCAATTCAGTATGACTTTTTTATTTTATTTCCATTAAGAAAAGGACTTGAAACTGAATTCACAAGTAAAATACAGTAACAATAATAAAAACCAACACTGTGGAGAGTTTAGTCTATGCAGGGCTTTGTGTAAGTACTTTACTTACAGTAATTCATTTAATATGCATAGTCACCCCTTGACAGCAGTTTTATTATTGATCCCCACGCAGAGATGGAACTTAAAGATGTTTAGTCATTTCCCCAAAGGCTCTGATAATGGTCAGAGAAGATATTCTAGCCAAGTGTGGCTACCTCCATGAATCCAAGGTCCTAAACTTACTGCCTATGGCTGGAGTTCAGAGTTTTCAGTTTCACTAAAATTATATATAAATACATTGCTTTAATGTGATATTTCCTGTTGGGGGGAAATGTCAGATTCTCAAAGGTCCTAGCTTTTTGTAGAACTTTCCAGTACAAAGTCCTACAATCTCATATGAAAATAGACACTTGCTAAGTCTGTCCCACCAGATCCTCAAACCTGCCCAGACCTATCTGAGCCTCAATACCTGATGTAGCTGAGATTCCTGCTGTGGCCAGCAGGAACCGTGTGTTTATCTGTGTAGAGCTCATTCAAGCAGTCAGATTATGTGCTTCTCATTGTCCTACCCTTACAGATTTCTACCCAAAGTCTTGCTGTGTGAACTGAAAAACCTATGGACCCAGGGGGATTGAAAAGGAGGAAACCAAAATAATTCAATCCATGGGAATGATGCAAAGAGTAAACAGTTAGTGGAAGCCACCTTTCTGGGGGTCTCGAGCAAGGGCATCCCTCCCCACCTGTCTCTGCTCAGGCAACCCCATGGGTGTCTTAGTATGCTGCAGCTGTGCAGATTTCCATCTCTGATAAAACTTTGCCTGAGAGGTATTTGCTGATGATTGTCAACAATCAAATGAATTATAGATGATGTTGGTAAACAAAATGCTGCCTTGATGAATGATGAGTTGGCTCTACTCTGACATGACTGCTAAGTCATTCAAAGCGCTGATTAAACCCATTACTGTAAAATAATCACCATCCATTACCTTTAATGTCGTGAACTGACAACCTAGTTAAGGCAGCTGATGGTGTCAGCAAAGTGATTTGTTGTACTGCATGTCCATCGACAATAAATCACTTCGATAAATCAATGAACAGTAGCAATAAAACAATATATTTTCATATTTCTTGACATTCAATTACAGAGTGTGTATACTGACTTATTCTTAAACACAAACACTGATATGGAAGGATTCAGCATTTGCCAGCAACGAATATGGGATTAATTCTATTTTAGCCTAAATTGGAGGAGACTTGTATAATTATGTGTGTATGTGTTTCTGTGTCTGTGTGTGGGTATGTGCCTTCTTCAGCTACTTACCTAGTTGCTGCTGCCAAAATTACACGTTGCATAAACATATGTGTGTGTGTGTGTGTGTGTGTGTATCTCAAATGTAACACCTCTTGAAAATTTAGTTTCCATTTCCCTAATTCTGAAGATACTATTTACTTTAAAAAACTGTCATCTTATGTGGAGTGCTCTTCTCAGGTCTAAAGGTCTTATAGCAATTAGATCTTAGCTAATTCAATTGTTAATTCTATAATAGTTTATGAAGCTTTACTTATTCACTGGCATGTTATATAGCTGAATTGGAGTATTTAATTTTATTCCAAGCAATGTTCTAGGACCTAAGAGGTAATAGTGAAGAAATAGTTTACCAATTCATGATGAAAAGAGTAAAGAAAAGGGAAACTAGCCCTATGGAATCAGAGGGTTAAAGGGTATTGATTATATATATTTAAATAATCATTATAGAGAAGTTAGCTCCCCAAATATACAAAATATATTTTTATTGAAGTATAGTTGACATGCAACATTAGATTGGTTTCATGTGTACAATATAGTATTGTGACATTTGTATACATTGTAAAATGATCACACAATTCATCTATTTACCATCTTTGCAACTTTCAAATTTGCATTTATATTGTTGATTATAGTTCCCATGCTATATCTTACATCTCCATGACTTATTTATTTTGTAACTGGAAGTTTGTACCTCTTCATCCTTTTCACCCATTTCACCAGCCTCCAACCCTCCTCTCTAATAACCACCGATGTGTTTTTTGTCTCTATAATTTTGGTTTTCTTATATTTTGTTTGTTTTTTAGATTCCATATCTAAGTTAACTCATGTGATTTTTGATTCTCTCTGACGTATTTCACTTAGCACAGTATCTTCAAGGTCCATTCACATTGTCACAAAGGCAATATTTCATTCCTTTTTCATTGCTAAGTAGAACTCCATTAGGTGTGTATACATGTGTGTATGTGCATACATATGCATGTCACACCTTTGTCATTTAAAATGATTATTGATCAGTATTTGTTTTACTGCCATTTCATGAATTGTTTTCTGGCTTTTTTATAGTTTCTCTCTGTTCCCTTCTTATTCACTTCCCTAATGGTTTATTGTGTTATATTTAGTTTGCTTTCTTATTTTCCTTTATATTTCTATTAAAAGTTTTTGTTTTGTGGTTACCATGAAGTTCACATATAATATTTTTTGTTTATAACAGTCTATTTTAAGTTAATAGCAACTTAATTTTGAGTTCATTATAAAACTCTACATCTTTGTAACCCCCTACATTTTATATTTTTGAGGTCACATTTTACATCTTTTCATATGTGTATCCCCTGATTGTCTACTTTAATTTAATAGCACTACTTTTGTTTTTTAACCTTTGCACAAACTTTATGCATGATTAATGCATTGTCTTCATTTTACATTATCTTTGCCAGTGATATTTTTTCTTTTATATCTTGTTTCAACTGACTGCCATTTATGTTTAGCTTAAAGAAGACCCTTAAGTATTTCTTTTAAACTCGGTTAACATTGATGAACTCCTCCAGCATTTGTTTGTGTGGAAAACATTCTATCTATCCTTCAATTTTAAGTGAAACTTGCAAATTAGAGTATTTTTGTTGAAAGTTTTTTTTTTTTCTTTCAACACTGAATTTATCATGCCCTCTCTTCTGGTCTTCAGAACTTCTGATAATTAAAAAAAACACTGTACTCCACTAAAAAAGCGATTAGAACCAATAAATGAGTATGAAAAGGTTGTAGGCCAAAATCAATCTACAAAAATCTGTTGCATTCCTGTGTACATGCAACAAGTGAAAAGGGATTATTTTAATGACCTTTGTAATTGCATAAAAAAGAATTAAATATCTAGAAATAATTTAACAAAGGAGTAAGTGACCTATATTATGAAAATCATAAGGCACTATTTAAAGATACAGAAGATCCAAAGAGATTGAAAGATATTCAGTGTTAATGGATGGGGATAATTAGTATAGTTAAAGTAGCCACCTTTCACTGTATTAAAATGGCAGTCATATACAGATTCAATGCAATACCTATGAAAATTCCAATGATATTTTTAAGAACATAAAACAAAATACTGAAATTTATATGGAACCACAAAAGATCCTATAGCAATCTTAAGAAAAAAGAAGAAAAATGGAAACATTATGTTACTTGACTTCAAATTATACTACAAAATGCCAGTAAAATAGGAATAGACAAATGGGTCAGTGAAACAGGATTGACATCCCAGAAATAAACCCACAAATTTATTGATAGTTAATCTATGACAAAGGAGATATGACCACACCATGGAGAAAGGAAAATCTCTTCAACAAATGGTGCAGGGAAAATTGGACAGTCACAGGAAAAATATGTAAGGGTATCATTCTTTAATTCCATATACAAAAACAAATTCAGGATAAATTAAAGACCTGAATGTAAAACCTGAAACTATAAAATATATAGAAGAAACAATTATCACATATTTCATGATATCAGTGTCACAGATGCCTTTGGGACAACATCAGATTTAAAAGCTTCTGCACAATGAAAGAAATTATAAGTAGAATGAAATATCCACTTACTGAATGGAAGAAGATATTTGGACATGATACATCTGATAAGGGGTTAATAGTCAAAGTATATAAAGAGCCCATATAACTCAACACAATAAAACAAACCAATTTTTAAAATCCAATTAAATCTCTATTATGATTATGCCATAAAATATATACAATTGGGAGCAAATGGTAAAATAAGAAATAGTCACTTTTGGCCATGAGGAATTTTTTTTTTAAAGATTTATTTATTTTTACAAGAACCAGGGTACAGGCCAGATGAGAGGGTGAGAGGGTTCACCAGAGAGAGCGGGGAACAGAACAGGCAGACTGACGAAATACACTACTGAGGGGATCAGCGGGCGAGACAGGAAAGGTCTGCTGCGCCATGTGGGATTCTTGCCGGCCGGCTGGGATCGAACCTGCGCTGCAGAGGCTGTGGACAGCTTCACAGCACTGCGTTCAATCGCCTGCGCCACCAGGGAGGCCCGGCCACGAGGAATTTAACTTAAATTGAAAGTGCATGATCAGGGTAGTGACATGATTGGATAAGTTGTGAAGATATGGACAGATTAATAATGTGATTATATTTGAAAAGGAGACAGAGAGCAAATTAAAATCTAAATTGGTGCCGTGGTCATGACAATGGAAAAAAAGAGGTCAAAATATAAAGAAATTATGAAGTTAAAACCTATTAGATTCTGCCACTCGGTGAATGTGGGAACTGAGTAGTCAAGAGTAAAGAAAGGAGAGATGTAGTGGCCTGGAGAGCAATACCATCATACAGGGATTCCAGAAGAGAAATCACTCTAGAGACCCCATATCTAGAATATATGTATTATCATCATGAGAATCAGTGTTGACCTGAGCACGGTAACTGCAGCAGAAACCAGAGAAGTGAGTCATAGATACCGTGCCTTGAAATTCATTCAAAATTCTCTAAGATTACTAATAAGTTACTCTTCTATTTCTTTACCAATATCAGGGCTACACAAATCATCACAAAAGATACCCGTGTGTCTTATACATAAGCAATCATGGTAGTTCAAAAAAAATTAACATATCTTACTTGCCATAAATAATTCCTATTAATAATTCTAAAGAGAATTCTAACGGCTTCTTTATTTTTAGCATAGTAGAATCGGGGTCCTTGTGTTCTGCCTCTTGTGCTTACTGGGTGTGATACCTCAGGCAAATTACTTCATGACCCTCTATTTCAGTTTCCTCATGTGATATGTGTTGTTTGCTAAAAAGTCATCTCTGAGTTTTTTCTCATCACTCTCCCTGTATTTCAATTGCCACTCTCAACATATGCTTTTTTTTCCTCCTCACCCTCTAATATACTATATATTTTCCTTTTTATAGTCCATTTTCCCCATTAGAATATAAGCTCCATAACAGTAGAGATATTTGTCTATTTTGTACATACTTAGTACAAAGAGGGCTCTTTATACACAGTAATAAGGTTATTACCTTAAAAGAGCTTTTAATGGCATGTGACAATAAATTGAATGCAATAGAAGTTGTACCAGGCCTTTTGAAATCAAAGTATACTCCCTGACCCTATTTTTCTATATCATCATTTCTAATCTATGGATAATATAGATGTCCCTTAAATTTATATGGCCATTTCCTCTATCATTGATGTTTGCATCATCTTCTTACAGTGGGCCATACCATAACAAACATCATTGCACATATAATTTTCAGTCTTCTAGCATAATTTATTATATTCCTAAAAGAGTCAATTCTTAGGTAAAAGCATATGAATATTTTTTTAAAATTGCAGTTAAATTGTTTTTTGCCAAATTAACTTCCAGAAAAGAATTAACAGTTTTTTTGGTTTTGGTTTTGGTTTTGTATCTTTAAATGGAAGTAAGATTATGTGTTCTTGGACTCTAAGTTCAAATTTAGCGTAATGATCTGTGGTAGAAGGTCATTACTGAACACCTAGACTTAATTTCCACATATGAAAAATAGGTAAAAGCGCTTGATTTATAATGTCATTTTGAAGATTAAGTGTAAAAATCTATAAATATAAGATGCGATCTGACACACGGTATGTATTAGATAAAATTTAAACCACTGTTATTTCTGTATCTGATTCTGTCTTTTTCCCACACCATAGCTGAGTATTTGAGTATTTTTATTTTCTAATCTCAAAATCAAAATATGTTTCTTATTATTAATTAAGTTAACATTTATATGATCACTCATTATAATGAACACTATTTTTTTGGTTATCTTTTATTTTTCCACAGGGATTGTCATCTCTTACTGACCTAGATGATTTCTTTAAATATTAAGGAAATTAATCCTTTATCTGTCAAATATATAAGTGCTTTTCCAGACAGTGACTTGCCTTTTAATCATATGTCTATGCATTTATTTACTTAATCAAATTTAAAATTTTCATGTTATCAAATCTATCACCATTTTCCCTTATGAAATTTGTTTTTTTTTTTAATTTATTTATTTATACACGAACTGGAGTACAGGCTAGAGGCACGGGAGGGTAAAAGAATTCACTAGAGAGAGCAGGGAGCAGAACAGACCGACAGACTGAAGACACTGCTCAGGGGAGCAGCAGGCGAGACAGCAGAGGTCTGCCAAGCCATGTGGGTTTCTCCCTGGCTGGCTGGGAATCGAACTCGCGCTGCAGAGGCTGAGGACAGCTTCACAGCGCAGTGCTGAACCTGCTGTGCCACCGGGGAGGCCCCATGAACTTTGTTTTTAGGGAGACACCTAGTCAATTTTCCTTTACCAAGTGTAATATAATTTTTCATTTATTTATTCTAACCCTCTCAAGCATCTGATATTTATATTTAAAATTTCAGTCCATTTGGAATTTGTGTGAGAAATGCAGTAAGAAGCTACGACAGAACCAAAGGTACCAGGAATAAAGAGTTAACTCTTAAATCTGGATCATCATTTCATGCAACAGTCTAATTACTACATTCTGATTTAACTTTTCTAAATTTGTTTAATAATGTGACTGAGCTGTGTAACAACTATTTTTTGATAGTTTTTTGTTTTGTTTTGTTTTTTGGCCTGTGTCAAATGTAATCTTCAGGCTGAGGTTGCTAGAAGAATACCACAGGCACTAATAGCATTTACCTTTGCAAAAGTGGACATTTATAGATCACACATGAAATGCAAGACTCAGTAGAGAAAATTGCAGAGATTGTTCCTACATCCATCTGAGACTACCCAACAGACTTTTGTTTTAAGGGACTCTGCCTTAAAAATTCAGTTTTATTAGTAGAGGATGAGCATGCCCCTATACCTACTGGAAGTCAAAATTTGATGTTTCAAAACATAATTGATTTTAATTATTTTTTTCTTCCGATCTATAGAGTCAAATCTTCCCAATAATTCCTCCCAACTAATTGGTATTAACAATTTATCTGAAATAAAATAAGAAGGCCTGTTTAAAACCTCTTTCAGACTCTGTTTCTTTGGGCTCAGTAAGCATAAGACTGACTTTCTATGACTGGGATCTTAAGGGAACAGGATTGCTACATAGAATTTGATTACTAAGAGCTCTTACTGATCTGATGTTCCCACCATATATTCCCCAACTCCTAGGCCTCTGAGTCAGACTCCTGAGTGTCTTCAGCTAGCTCACTGAAAAAGTCCTGATGACAGAAGATGGTCTTTTCATGGCCCTCTCTAAAGAGTTGTACTTGTTTGACCTTATCTCCTTGATTTTGAACTCCTGATTCTCTATTTTGACTTTGACTCCTGATTCTGGCCCTTGCTGAATCTGTTCCTTTCATTTTCCCTTATTCTAGTGAACTTGAAGGATTTTCACCATTTTCAGATCAGCCTTGTTCATCCAGTTATGAGCGGAAAATGTAAAAAAAAAAAACAAAAACAACCAAATGATCATTTGAAAGAATCTAGGTTCTTACTGCATGCTTTAATCCATGTTGTTTTGAGGAAAACTCAGACATTTATGAATTATATGCATTATTATTTGGTGTAGATTTAAATACATGATGCCTTTTGATGAGAAACTGCCGTATCTGCTTACAAAGGAGCTGTGGACGAGATTATAAATTACATTTTATTTAACAAAGCTACCCCTCTCCTCATTATCCTTAATCCCATCATTGCATTTTTATGCATTATTATCTCCTTTCCTGAAATATATAAACTTTCCCCTATTTTCTATTTTTAATTCTAACCATTCATTTAAGTCTTGTTCAAATTTTCTCTCCTTCAGGAAGCCTCTTCAAATTGTTCTGCCCTTTTTCTCTTCTAAGACTAACTCATACTGCCCTTAAAATTATACTTAACAATTTAGAAGTACAAATTTTCTTATTGAGTGGCATGATATCTGGGTCTTGTTTATTCAATTAGATTATGATGTCCTTAAGAAAAGAAATTAGGATGCTCTATAAATCCCACATTGGCTAGCACAGTGTTAAGCACACCATAAATGTTCAATAAATGTCAATTGGTAGACTAGCAATTCCTTTCCCATTGCACTATAGTCTAGGGAGAAAATTGGGTTTGCCTATTCTGTTTAGAATTAGCTCAAGGATGATTGTAGAGTTGTAGGAATTTGTCCATCTCCTCTGGATTGTTAAACTTGTTTCCATATAACTGTTCATAGTAGTTACTGATTATTCTTTTGATTTCTGCTGTGTCCGTTGTGATTTCTCCTCTTTCATTGATGATCCTGTTTATTTGTGCTTTCTCCCTTTTTCCTTTGTGAGCCTGGCTAGGGGTTTGTCTATTTTATTGATTTTTTCAAAGAACCAGCTCTTGGTTTCATTGATCTTTTGGATTGTTTTTTTAGTTTCAATTTCATTTATTTCTGCTTTGGTTTTTATTATTTCTTTTCTTCTACTGGTTTTGGGGTTTTTTTGTTGTTCTTTTTCTAGATCTTTGAGCTTCGAGATTAGGTTGTTTCTTTGAGTTCTTTCTTGTTTCTTGATGTGAGCTTCTATTGCTATATATTTTCCTCTTATTACTGCTTTTGCTGCATCCCATACATTTAGGATATTGGTGTCCTCCTTGTCATTCAATTCAAAAAATTTTTTAATTTCTTCTTTCATCTCCTCATTAGTCCAGTGGTCTTCCATTAGTGTGGTTTTTAATCTCCATGAGGTAGGAACGTTCCTTGCCTTCTTTTTATGGTTTATTTCTAGTTTGATGCCTTCATGGTCAGAAAAGATGGTTGATATGATTTCAATCTTGGTGTATCTGTTGATGTTTGTCTTGTGCCCCAGTATGTGATCGATCCTGGAGAATGATCCGTGTGCGCTTGAGAAAAATGTGTACTCCGTTTTTTTTGGGTTTAGTGTTCTATAGATGTCTGTTAAGCCCAATTGCTCTAGGTCCTTATTTAGAAATAGAACAATTATTGATGAAATTCATATGGAATCACAAAAAACCCCGAATAGCCAAAGCTCTCCTGAAAAAAAAAGAAGGGAATGGAGGCATCACACTCCCAGACTTCAAACTATACTACAAAGCCATAATCATCAAAACTGCATGGTATTGGAACAAGAACAGACATACAGACCAATGGAATCAAATAGAAAATCCAGAAATAAACCCACAGATTTATGGTCAACTAATCTTTGACAAAGGAGCAAAGACTATGCATTGGAGCAAAGAAAGTTTGTTCAATAAATGGTGCTGGGAAAACTGGGTCGCTACATGCAAAAGAATGAAGCTTGACCACTACCTCACACCATACACAAAAATCAACTCAAAATGGATTAAAGAATTAGACATAAGACCTGAAACCATAAAATATATAGAAGGAAATATAGGCGAAACACTACGTGATTTGCACATCAAAGACATCTTTACAGACACATCACCCAAAGCAGTGATAGTGAAGGCGAAGATAAACAGCTGGGACTACATCAAATTAAAGAGCTTCTGCACAGCAAAAGAGACAATAACAAAAACAAAGAGAAACCCCACCAACTGGGAGAACATTTTTGCACCCAACACTAATGATAAAGGACTGATCACAAAAATCTGCAAAGAGCTGATGAGACTCAACAACAACAAAGAAAATAATCCAGTCAAAAAATGGGCAGAAGAGCTAAAAAGAAACTTCTCTGAAGAGGAAATGCAAATGGCCAACAGGCATATGAGAAAATGTTCAACATCACTGTCATCAGGGAAATGCAAATCAAAACTACCATGAGATACCATCTTACACCAGTGAGAATGGCACATATTAAAAAAACTAGCAACAACAAATGTTGGCGAGGGTGTGGAGAAAAAGGAACTCTTCTGCACTGTTGGTGGGAGTGCAAACTGGTCCAACCACTGTGGAAAGCTGTGTGGAGATTTCTGGACCTACTAAACATAGAGCTTCCATATGATCCAGCAATTCCACTCCTAGGTATTTACCCAAAGGACACAGAAACATCAATTCCAAAGAACACCTGCACCCCTATGTTTATAGCAGCACTGTTTACAATAGCTAAGCTTTGGAAACAACCCAAATGCCCAAAAATAGATGACTGGATCAAGAAGATGTGGTACATATATACCATGGAATATTACTCAGCATTCAAAAAAGATAAACACATGCAATTTGCAGCAACATGGATGGCGCTGGAAGGGATCATGCTCAGCGAAATAAGCCAAAAAGAAAAAGAAAAATACCGGATGGTCTCACTCATAGCAGGAATCTAGAAAACTTAAATAAGGGACCAGGAAAATGAATATCTATAAGAAAGTGAAAATCAAAATCAACAAAAAACTATGAACCAGAGACACTTTTAGGGGGGCAGGGGCGGGAGGGGAGGGATTGGGGTCAGAATGGGGGCGCTGCAATTGTATGGGGAATATAACAATAAAATTTATTATCTAATAAAAAAAAAAAAGAATTAGCTCAAGGAGGCCATATTTTTATCCATCCTATTATGAACCATAAATCTCATACTCTTTCTTACCTTCTTTCAGACTTCCTCACAATTTTATAGATGACTGTAGCTGATAAACATTTATTTTTCCTGAAACCTTTATTGGAACTATTGACTAGTTAGATTTTAGTATCATTTCGTAATTTTCCAAGTATTTTAATTATCAACCCTGCATATAGATAAGGAGAGCAACTTTTAGCCTCAATACATTGATGAGAAAATAGAGACAGAATTTTTTTTTAAAGATTTATTTATTTATTTATTTATTTATTTATTTATTTATACAAGCACTGGGTACAGTCAGAAGCGCTGAAGGGTGAGAGAATTCACCAGAGCCAGAACAGGGAGCAGAACAGGCAGAAGGACCGAAGTACACTGCTGAGGGGAGCAGCGGGTGGCAGGAGAGGTCTGCGCGCCATGTGGGACCCTCGCCAGGTGGCCGGGGATCGAACCGGCGCTGCGGGGATCGAACCGGCTGCGGGCAGCTTTGCAACCCAGCGCTCAACCCCTGCGCCACCGGGGAGGCCCATAGAGACAGAATATTTTTAAATGACTTCTGAAGTTCATATATTCAGTAATCTGCATTGGTAAGACAAAAATACACTGCATGTGACCTACAGCCAATAATCTCTAGAATGAGACCAGAGTTCATTCCACTAAGCTTCACTGCCCTTCAACTATCATAAGGCCAAATTCCAATTAAAAATTGATTCTACTTGAAAATGTAGTAGTGTCTCCTGTTATCATTATCTTTTTGCTTTACCAAAAAATACTATTATTCAATACTGTTATTTATCCATCTATTTTAGCCCCCCTTCTTTCTACCTCAGAAGCAGCTATTCTCTTAATTAAGTCAGGCTTTACACTTCCATTTTTCTGTCAGAGTTACTTCACTTCCTTTTTACTGAATTGGATATGAGACCTATGTCTGAAATTAGTTAGCGAGATATAGTGTCAAGTGTACTACGGCTACTGGCAAAATGCAATTAAGCCCTGGGATGGTGGCCAAGAGCTCTGGCAGGCAGAGGCTTGAAATCAAGGGAGGGATTATATTGGAGCCATAGTAGTACCATCTAATTGCTGTTTTAACTTTTTCCTTTCAGCCATAGGGGTTGTCCTGGCAGGAGCTTGATGCTTCCAACACAAAAACAAGAGCCAAAGAGAATTTATCATCAAATTGAATTTGTTTATGTTCGAATTAGTCTGAGACCTAGCCATGGAAAATTGTTTCTTTTACACCTTTGATGTTTTCCAGATGTTCTGGCTGTTTGTACATTACTGTGCTGCTGATTTAGTATTTAGTCCTGGCATTACCACTGGCAAATAATAGCTGGTGAACCTTTAGAAGTCCATTCCCAAGTCAACTGTTAATGGATTTATATGCATTCCAGAGATTGAGACATTCATGACAGATATTACATGAGAGAGAAATGAGCATTTAAATTTCTTTTGGTGGTAAAGGAAATTGCAATTCCAGGATATAAAACTGATTATTTGCAGGAGGAAATCCCCCTGTGTCCAAGCCCAAATATCTTCTCCACTTTTACCTGCAATTCTTTTATTATAGTAGAAAATACCTACTTCAAACTCTTCTAAAAGCAAATTCCCTGGAAATGAGAAGCACACCTGATCTATCATGTCAGTAAGAATGGGCAGGAGAGTCTGAGCCAGCTTGGATGAGGTAAATAAACAAAGCAATGATTGTACAGGCTGAGGGAAATCTTAGGTTGTAGCTTCAACTTTTTTCCAGAGTGAAAAGTGTTAACATGTAGCATCTTAAAACTTAAATATCTTGTTAAGACAGCATTCTTCAAGCAGTGTTATCTTACCCAGCTCACCAAGTGTGTACAACAAAATTTTAAATGCAATCATAGTCTACCCAACTCAAAGAACACCAGACCTACTGTATGACTGAAAATGTGAAAATCTCCTTTTTGAGCTAGAATGTGGGACAATAGGAGTGACATGGGCTAATGAATATTGCTTGGAGGAATCAAGATGAGAAACAACAACAACAGTCATAATAATGACAACAAAAACAAGGAAGAGACTAGTGAGGAGTTTGGTTTAAAAAAGAACAAACCACATCTCATTGTGCATTAAACTAGATACTGATTTTGAAAGTTTATTGAGTCACCCCGAGAGAAAAGTCATTTGCCACTGCTGAGTTGATTCAATATTTCTAAACCATAAAAAGAGTAAGTGCTGCAGACAAATGGAAGGCAGCTTAGTCTTATTAACTTGACTTTTAGGTGCTGCTAATTTTGCCAAAGAAAACCTTGTGATGCCTCCACCTTGTCTAAAGGTATTGCCTTCAGTGCTTTCTCATCACTTCTTTCATCAATCCATTGTGCACATGCAGTCAGAATGATTTTTGTAGACATAAATTTCATATCTATAAACACAAATTGGATCATACCCTGCTTCAAATCAACCAGTGAGTTCCTTTGATCAGAATAAAACCCAAGCTCTTTACCATGGAGTAAAGAGTTTAGTCTTTCCCATCTCTCCAACCTCACATGGCTGTCACCCTCTCTTCCAATGCATCTGCCATGCCAGCCTTGTTTCTACAATTAAATACACCTGTTTCATTACTGCCTTTGGTCCCTCTGAAAGCTGAATGCTGAGCTTGCTGTGCTCTTCTTTTGCTTCTTCACATGCCTGACTCTTTTTCGTGTGTCAGGGTTCAAGCATAAATGTCAGATCATCCGAGTGGTCTTCCAATGCATCTTCTGTAAAATCACCCTTTGTTTTGTTTCTCTCGTAGCTCTTTGTAACATGTAAATTTTCCGTAAGTGTCAGATTGCTCTTTTGGAATTTTTTTTTTATTGAGCCAACATGGGTACCACACTACATGGTTTCAGATATACATCATTATAAATCAATAGCAGCTTATATACCACATTAAGAAATCAGAGGTCTAATTCCATTCTTCACTATAAAATTGATTATTTTTGGCTGATTTACCTACCTCTTTTCTCCCTTCTGGTAAATATTAATTGATCTTATAGTCTAAAAGCTGATTTTTATTTGATTTAGTTCATATATTTGTTTTTGTTTCTTTATATGTCATATGAATAAAATCATACAATGTTTGTCTTTCATTGCCTGATTTATTTCACTAAGCATAATACCCTCCATATTGTTGCAAATGGCAGAATTTCGTTTTTATAGTTAATTAATATTTCATTGCATGCATATATATATATCTCACATCTTTATCCAATCATCTATTGATGGACATTTAGGTTTGTTTTTCAATTTTTGCTATTGCAAATACTGTTGTGATGAACTTGGCAGTGCATATATCTCTTTAAATAAGTGTTTTTGTACTCTGGGTAAATATCCAGAAATGGGATGACTGGATCATAAGGAATTTCTATTTCCAAATTTTGAGGAATCTGCATACTATTTTTCATAATGGCTATAAAATTTGCATCCCCATAAACAATTTCACAAGGATTCCTTTCTCCCTGCTTCCTCTCTAGTACTCGTTGTTTCTTGTCTTTTGGATAATGGCCATTCTTACAGGTGTGAGGTGATATCTCACTATTTTAATATGCATTTCCCTAATAATAAGGTGTGATGAACATTTTTTTTCATGTGCCTGTTGTCATCTGTATGTCAGTTTTAGAAAAATGTCCATTCAGATCCTCTTCCCATTTTTCAATCAGGATATTTGTTTTATTGCTGTTGAATTTTTTGAGATCTTTATATATTTTGGAAATTAACCCCTTGCCAGACACATGACGTACTAAGATCTACCATTTAGTAGAATGCCTTTTCATTTTGTTGTAAAGAAACTTACATAGTTTGTGTCATTCCATTTCTTTATTGTGGCTGAAGTCACACTGTGCTGCTCTGTATTTTACCTTCTTTCTGGAATCCTACAGTTCTAGCAGTCTGTGCACTACATCTACTCTTTTCTTTCCCCAGGGGAGACAGCAAATACAGTCCTTCACTACTACAAATTATCAAGTCAACTTTTCCACATGTGGGGAAATCACAGGGATCAACACATCTGGAATACAAGAGATGACCTTCGCTCTGGGAAAAAGACTTTTGTGATCATGGTGTCTTCTCTGCCAGGTGAGTGTGATCTAGATTTTTAAAAAATATATTTCTATCTTCGTTTTTTATAGATTTTGTTTATTGCTTTATCTCTAGGCTCTAGACCTCTGCCCAGGTACTTGATGAATATTTGCTGAATGAACAAATGTAGAAATCCTTGAGGACAAGAATCATGCCAAACACCTCTTAGGTATTTTTAAAAATTAAGCAACATGTCCAGGAAGGAGCTAGCATTAATGAATTCTGAAAAATTATTTGGCAAAATAAATCTATTAAAAATATTTCTGAAATGCCTTTTTATATGTTGACCACTGAACACAAGTTGACATTTTCTTAAAGTTTCAGGGTTATTAATATAAGCCACACATATTGTTTACTTCTTCTACTGAGGGTGTAGTTTGATCCAACTTTTTTTAAAGATTTATTTATTTATTTATACAAGCACTGGGTACAGTCAGAAGTACAGGAGGGTAAGAGAATTCACCAGAGCCAGAGTGGGGAGCAGAACAGGCAGATGGACCGAAGTACACTGCTGAGGGGAGCAGCGGGCGTGGCAGGAGAAGTCTGCGTGCCACATGGGACCTTTTCTGGGTGGCCAGGGATCAAACCGGTGCTGCAGAAACTGCGGGCAGCTTTGCAGCACAGCGCTCAACTGCTGCGCCACCAGGGGAGGCCCTATCCAACATTTTAAGAAGGAAAGAAGTCATCAAATGCAGTGCCTCACAGTTCTCTTGTATCGTGTATGCCAAAAGATCTAGACCATGCAAGACAGATATTTTAAGATAACCAAACAATTCCCTTGGGGAAAAATATGAGCTAAATGCACTCTCATTCTCTCTTTAATTATCCATTTACTTAAGAAAATAAGCTCCCAGTTCTATCTTTGGAATTTCCCACCTTAAATCTCAGAATCACTCTGAGAAAAATGTGATTACAAAAAGCACTTTTTTTTTTTTCCTTTCCAGAGGCATCTGCATTTGGAAAGTGGAAAATGAATTCCCCCATAGAGTTGGCTTTTGAATAAGAGTGACTGGCATCCCAGTCAGCTGCAAGTAGGGTTTGTCCAGGGTTTACCCACTGTTCTTCAAATCTCACCACTTGGGTAATGCTGTCTCTGCCTTCATGTATGGCAGAGTCTTGCACCAAATAATTTAATGTGTATATTTAAAACTTATGTGCTGATATCTCAGATTTATGTAACAATTTTCTTCTTCAACTGTAACATGGTACAGTATAGCCAATACATTTCCTACCTGGGAAATGATGTAAGTGCCATGTCTTTATATAGCTGCATCTCATTCTGACTTTTTGAAGGATTTTGACTTTTCATAGAGAGGGTTTTAACGAAGCCATTTGAGGCCTTTTTAGATTTGAAATGATAAAAGCATTGGCAGGACTTGTAAGAGATAGCATGGGGTTACCGTACAAACATCTCTAATAGCAGAATCCTGCCCCTGTGCAAAGAAAGCACTTTGCCATTTATCAGGATTTAGGAAAGAGACTAAAGTGCAAGCATGACGCAATTTTGAAAGATCCCATTAAAAGTAGACACTTCCACACCCACTGGCAATGGGAATCGGTTTATCTGAAAGTCTGCAGGTGGCACGTTTTCTATTTCTGTGACCATTAGAGGAGGATTCCAGAGTAGAGGTTGACTTGAAGAACCTAAAGTGCTTTTGGAACTAAAAAAATCTCTCAGATAAACTAGTAATAACTAAGGTGATTCATATAGTGGTAATTTTATAAAATACACAAGTAAACACTAATATTAATTGCAATCTCAAGGAATAAGTGTGTATTCCAGAGTGTAAAGGAAGACAGCTCATTTTGTTTGACTGCTTGTTACTATTGCTTATAAGCTTATATGTATCATGACTGAAGCTAAATCATTAGGCTCCCTATATACTAAATACAAGCCCAGCTTTCATCAGTATTTTACCTAGCAGTGAAGCAAAAGTTAAAAAAAAAGAAAACTTTTTCTCTAGGAAAATCATGAGGACCTAGCCAACTTCCTAAAATTATAGAAGAATACTTTATCAAAGGCCATAGGAAAATCATGATTTCAGTTTTAAGAAATTCTAGTCTTTATCAGCTGATACCCAGATTGATAAAAAGCAGAAACTACTTTAAACTCTACATGGCCTATGTATGAAGCCTATGGAAGAGAGTGAATGCTAGACTAGAGAAAGGTTGATACTAACCTGAGATACAGAAATTACTGGTTCCCGTGCAGGAGCCCATGGCTGACAGTCTTGAACAAGAACCACGACCATTTGGTCACCACTGTTGGTGCTTCTGCATTAGGCGTGGTAGAAGCAAGATGGTTACTACTCCTTGTGCCTTTGACGACTCCATCAAGGTGTCCAATTGACAAAATCTCCCTGGAGCCCAACTGAAAAGAGCTCTGGGAAATGCACTACCAGTGGAAAGGTGAATAAGTGCTAATAAGTAATATCTGCCATACATAGTAAAACAGTTTAAATATTTCCTATGAGTGATGTCATATATTTTTCAAGTCTAAAATTATCACAAGAGGATACAATACTCCAGGATAAAATCCCTGGAATATTCACACCCGCTTTACATATTAAACCCCAGAATACCATTGTGTTTACATGTTGACAAGATAACTAGAATATATCAATTTTCTCATATATGAAACTAAAGGATTTTAAATTGTCATTCAAGCTTGTTATAGAGTAGTTTTTGACTGAACAATTACTTAATCTAGTCAAAACAGCTTATTCAGAATTGCCTTATATATAATACTACAAGTTTAGTATGCCCAGTTTAATATTCTCATTGCATTGAAAAACAGAGGAAAAGATGCATAAAATAGACATGTGCTTTAAGATCCAAATATTTTCCTTGCCCTGTTTTATTCACAGAATTGTTTGGGATTCCAGATGTGCAGCCCTGACACCTGCAGCCACACCAGACAGCATTCAATGCTTTGAATATTTTGCATACCATTTTGTCAGGCAATTATTCACTGTCCCTTAAATTTGGTTAAGTTTTATAAGCATGCATGGAAAAGAAGTCAGTTTAGTAATTACTTTTCATCTGATTATTACTCTTTCTAAAGCTTTATTTGTTCATGCTCACAAAATATCTTTGGCCATGTAGAGAATATGCTTTTGGAGTGAATTATCTACTTTTGTACTTCAGTAAGTATTTATTGAAGACCAAGATACCCTGAGCACAGAGGCAAATTCCTCCCCACATCTCTTTAGTTCCAACATCATAAGCCTCCCACTCTGCTGGCCAGAAGCTAGTACTTAGTAAGAGGACTCAAGTAACTGAAAAACTCAAGAAAAAGCACAGATTCAAGAAAACTAAAGGTTTTCCAATTAAACCACAGTCTGCCACCCATTATTGTAAAACATTTATTTCCTATCACCCTCCAGAATCCCTGGTAACTTGTCAATGGCATGGTTACTGCAGGAGAGAAAAAAACCTCCACATTTTGCTTTAATGTTTAGATTTGTACAGGTAATTGGATTTCTTCCTGAGGAAACAATTAGAAAGTCATGTCTCTGGTCCTCTTCCTTAAAGAGCCTTGAGAACACTCTACCACAATTTCCAGTCCTTGTAGGAGTCTTTGCTAAGCAAAGTGGTAGTGTTGCAGCTGCTTCTGAAACCTGTTATTGGGGAAGCAAGTGTGAGTGTTGATATTTGCATCTGAAAATCTGTACTCAACAGCAGTGTATTCTACAAGGACCTGGAGTAAGTAAGGGCCTGGTTTATTGCCCTTACCCTTGATCTTTATTTGTTCATCTGAATGAACAATTCTGACTGCCAATGCTGACTGAGTAGAGGCTGAAAAGGACAACACACCTGGATCAATAATGCAATTGGCTCGAGTACAGTGAAAGATGGCAGATGGCAAGTGAGCACAAGTGTTTACCTCTGCTTCCTTTCAAGACCTACTGAAATGACAGAAAAGGAATTTTCAAAAGGCATCATTTCAGAAAGATAAGGAAAGGCAGCAATAGTAACAGCATGGTGAAAGCTGGTAAGCAGATACACATGGGCAAGTCCAAAAAGCTGAAGCTTAAATGCAGTGGAGACTATTGAGAAGTTACTTGATTAATTCTGAAGACCCACAAAAGGTTTAGAAAAGGGCTTTAGCTGTTACTTCTAAGTGGGGTAAAGATGAGGTTCCTAATGGAAAAATCAGTCTAATTATATTTACAGAGCAGTTGGACCCCAAGATCATCTCCCTGATTTAGTGAATGCTTCCACCCCACCAGAAGACTAGGGATTTGATTTGATTTGATTTGATTTGATTTGATTTGATTTGATTTGATTTTATTTATTCATACAAGCACTGGGCACAGTCAGAAGCGCTGGAGGGTGAGAGAATTCACCAGAGGCAAAGCGGAGCAGGCAGACTGATGAAGTACACTGCTGAGGGGAGCAGCAGGCAGCAGGCGAGGTCTGCGGGCCATGTGGGACCCTCGCCCGGTGGCCGGGGATCGAACCGGGCTGCAGAATCTGTGGGCAGATTCGCAACCCAGCGCTCAACCGCTGCGCCACCGGGGAAGCCCAGACTAGGGATTTATTTTGCAGGGAAGAAAACAGGATCTCTAATTTGGAGGATAGACAGCACTGTTAAGAATAGGGACATGGTATTACTAGAAGGCCCACATGCGGAATTTTAAGATATCCTACCCCCACATTGGGGAGGCTTTCTTTCCTTACCAAGCCTCAGATTGCTATTTATTACTCTTGAAAAATCTAATCCCCTAAGAGAAAATTCCCGACCTATGACACCAATGATTTTTCATTTTAATGCCATGCATTGGAGCCCACAACTAACAAGCTCATGCTAAGAGAGCTTCCATTCTCTTAAAAGTGAGAAGAGAGCCAAGGATCAGCAAGAAAATGAAGACACAACTACTTGAAGAGCAGAAACCAAAACAGAGAAAGCAACTTGAGGGAAAAAGAAAACCTAATAATAATAATAATACGTATATAAAATTATTATCCTAGAGAATTGAGAACAATGTGCCATACAACAGTGGCATTAAGATGAAAAAAGAAAAACTCCTGGGAATTAAAACTATAATAGCAAGTCTTGAAAAACTGAGGAAATTGTCTAAAATGATGTAAAGAGTGACAGGATGGAACATGGAAGATATTTTTAAAAGAAGTGAGTTAAAACATATGAGAACATGTGTATTTTTAATAAAAATAAGCTCTTATTGTTTTCAAAACAGTACTGGCTTCATATGTAGACTTTCGCATCCAGCTCTGCTGTGTATAAGCCGTGGGTATGTCACTGAATTTCTTTAATAACTTCTTAATTATTGATACATACTGGTAGAAATAATTTCCCTCACAGAGCTGTTGTGAATGTCAAAAATAATATATGTGAAGAGCTCATCAAACAGACTAATAATTATAAAGGGCACAATGAGTTCTGGTTATTATTTTGATGCCCTAAGTTAGCTAGAATCAAATTTGTTTGTCATTTCTGAGAATTCTCTCATTCCCTCCTTGTTTGTGATGACAGAGATGTACAAAATTCTGAAAGAAAATTCTATTTCTAGTGTTGTCTTTGGTTTTTGTGCTTGAAATTGCCCAAAGATTTCTGTAAACTAACTCTTGGTATCTGTTATTT
Organism: Talpa occidentalis; assembly: GCF_014898055.3. Classification (NCBI taxonomy): domain Eukaryota; kingdom Metazoa; phylum Chordata; class Mammalia; order Eulipotyphla; family Talpidae; genus Talpa; species Talpa occidentalis. The sequence goes on from NW_023604861.1 coordinate 109,446,809, forward strand.
ATATCTATGTAAAAGACAAATCTGGAATGAATAACTAATAAGAATGATGAAGGAGCTAATGAGGGGATCCTTGTTCATGATAAATAAAAAGTTATTTTCATGTTATTGTTTAATCACTGTTATTCTAATAAGTTTTCTAGTCACCAGGAAATTAAAATAGTAACAATGTTCATAGTAGGCAGAATGACACTTCAAAGATGCCAGTCTCTAAGCCTTGGAATCTGCAGCTATGTTGTATTACATGGCAAGGAGAACTTTGGAAATGAACACCTAATAAAATGTTTGGAAATTCAGGGTACAAATCTTAAAATATGGAGATTTTCCTGAATTATGTAGGTGACCAAATCTTATCCTATGAGAGTCCTTAAAAACAGACTAACAACAGCAAAAAATAGGGATCTCAATACTACCACTGAGAGAAACTGACCTCAGGGAAAAATCTGAATGACCTTGGAAGCAGATTCTTCTCCAGAGTCACCAATAAGGAAAAAGTCCTGCCAATACCTTGAGTTTATCCTCCTGGGACCTTTGCAGAAGATCCAGTCATGCCCACCCAGATGTCTAACCAACTACTAAGTTTGTGGTAAATTCTTATGGCAGCATAGAAAACTAATGCAATATTCAAACAGGGCCTACTTCTAGTAAATTCTCATCAGATTCAGAATGGATAATCAGAGCCACTGAATTCAGCATGTTTTCAGAGATTTTTTTTCAACATAAAAGCATTATATTGCAGCAGCTTGTATTTTAAAAGGGAACTGTTGTGATATAAATATTAAGTACTTTCATCTTCACAATGTCCATGAGGCTTGACAGAATCTACATGATCCTGCATATATAATGAGTTCCAATGGCTGGATAGCAAATCAGAAATTCACCATATTTCTCAGCATAAACTGTTTTTAGGGGTGACCTGGTCATTCATTAATTTTACAAATTGCTAAGGTACTAATTAATATACACTATAAAGTATAACTTGGCAAATTTTTCCTGTTATTGCTAGTATATTATTTTCTGTTCTTCAATTAAAGGTAGTAAAAATAAATTATAAGAAATTACTCAATTCATTTCTAAAAGGGAAAATTTAAGTACAAGATGATATTCACAGGAGGTATTGAATTGCATTTAAGAACTTATTAATTATAATTTATGTTAGCACTTTATAAAATGTCCACATTCTAGGAAAGGTGTCTTGAAAAGGTAGAAACTAGAAAAGATAACAAAAGGAAGGAAGACATGTTACAAGGAAACACTTGAGGTTCAGTATAAATTGCAGACAAAGAAAAACAGTGATGGTCTGGTCCTCCCGGTGACCCAGGGGTTAAAATCTCAGTGCTATTAAGATATCCCCAGCCACTGCAGCATGAGTTTGATCCCTGGCCAGGGAGCTAACCCACATGGTGCAGCACCTCTCCTGCCTTGCCTGCTACTCCCCTCAGCAGTGTATTTTAGTAGATCTTCTTGTTCTGCTCCCCACTCTGTCTCATCCCCACACCTCTGGCCTATACCCCAGTTCTTATATGTATAAACAAATTTTAAAAAATAAAAATAAATAATGATGGTCATATTGGATACTATTAAAATAGCAAAAGAAGGAAATGACAAGACTCTGGGAAGTAAGTTACAGTAGCATCATAGCAGTTGAATCTCCTTAACCGCCCCCCAAAGAAACAGGCAGATCAACTAGAAAACCAAAATCCACAGACAACTTGTACTTCAAGATGAGGTGACAAGATATCAGCAGCAACCCTAAAATACAAGTAATGATAGGAACTGTATATTAGCAACTGTGCAAGATAAGTGAGCAGTGCAGACACCCAGGACATGAGTTCATAAAAGCCTTATTAACCCAAGAATACTCACTAGAAATCTCAGCACATTAATACAGTATAAACTGGAAGGAATTTTACAAATTCAAATCTTGGATGAGGTAGTAAAGGAATGGTGATTAATATGGTAAAATGATGATGAGATGATCTGCAGCCTAAGAACTCTGTGAATTATTACTAACAAAATGTCTCTTGGAGGAAATTTTTTTAAAATTCATAGAATTTCTGGGTAGAATACAAATTAATTAAAATAGGGAGAATGGGAGAAAAGGAAAGAGACTCTGTGGATAAAAGTAAAGGAAAGAGAGTCAATAGACCTTGGAAAGAAAGGGCATTTTTTTCTTTTCCTTTTTTATTAATTTTTTAAATTTTTTACATAATTGTTCATTTTTAAGCAATATTTGCTTCCCCCCACCCCCTCAGGTGTAGTCCCCATAGAGTTTCCATCACCAATGCACCTGTGCACCATCACCACAGTCCCCTGTGCTCCTCCCTCCCTCCTTCTGATCCCTCTCCCTCTTCCTCCCCTGCAGTATATATCAGGATGTCTCTGATTTATAATTGTCTGTTTTTGCTTTGTTGTGTTTTGTACTGTTGTTATTTTTTTATACTGATGTCTTATTTGGTTCCCTTATATTCCTGCTCTAAGTGAAACCATACATTCTCTTTCTTTTTCCTTCTGGCTTGTTTTGCTGAGTATAATTCCTTCCAGCTCCATCCACGTTGTTGCAAATGGCATGAGTTTATCTTTTTTGATTGCTGAATATATTCCATTGTGTATATATACCACATCTTCTTGATCCAGTCATCTATTTTTGAAGGGCCACATTTTTTAAAACAACAGAAGTGGGGATTCTACAGCCATGAAGCTACATCATTTTACTTGACCATGCTCCCAGTGAAAGTACAGGAGTGTTCACCTCACTAAAAAAGAAAAACAGGGCCTCCCTGGTGGCACAACAGGTTAAGCACAGCGCTGTGAAGCAGACCACAGTGTGAGTTCAATCCCCGGCCAACCAGGGAGCTACCCACATGGTGCAGCAGACCTCTCCTGACTCTTCCGCTGCTCCCCTAAGTAGTGCACTTCAGTCTATCTGCCTGTTCTGTTCCCGCTCTGTATCTGGTGAATCCTCTCACCTCCCACACCTCTGGCCTGTACCCCAGTTCTTGTATACATAAATAAATAAATCTTTTTTTAAGAAAAAAGAACAACAGAGAATTGTGGGTGAAGTCTGGAAAAAAATTAGTATGGGGGGGAAAAGGAAGAATACATTATTCCTACAGAAAATGAAGCTGAACAAGAAAGATAACCATATAACATTAAAACTATTGGAATTTAAAGAAAAACATAAAAAATCCATATGGGATTTCAAGCAAAAAGATTTAGTTACCTATTGTAGAAGGAAAGGAAAATTAAATTGTTATCAGATATTTTAATGATGTAAAGACGGGAGCAGTTTCTCAGTGCTTAGAAAAATTACATCAGCTAAAAAATGTTCTCATGCAATAAACGTTAAGGTCTCTGTTGAGAGGTAACCCTCCATGGTGCCATCACATTTCTTAACATTTTAAAAATGAGGGCACTTATTGCCAGATTATTCTAGATTATCATTTCAACAATGTTGTATAGCACACAACCTTGGAAAATAGAGCATCTTTCTCTAGAGTAAAAGTCAGTCATGTTTATAGTGCTTCTTTTATGAAAACTGCTCTGTGTACATGCCCCATCTGGACCTGTCTGATTCACCCTCATGAGGAACTGATGCAAATATATCAATGTTTGTGCTGTTGGTTTTTTTTTTTTTTAAAGATTTATTTATTTATACAAGAACCAGGGTACAGGCCAGATGCACGGGAGGGTGAGAGGATTCACCAGAGACAAAGCGGGGAACAGAACAGGCAGACTGATGAAATACACTGCTGAGGGGAGCAGCGGGCGAGACAGGAGAGGTCTGCTTTGCTATGTGGGATTCTTGCCAGCTGGTCTGGATGGAACCTGTGCTGCAGAGGCTGCGGACAGCTTCACAGTGCAGCGCTCAACCGCCTGCACCACCAGGGAGGCCCTGTGCTGCTGGTTTTAATAAAGTTCTGCCACACATGACACTGTAGCCAACTACCTTGTTACTTGCAGGTAAATTCTCAGCCCTTTCACTCTTCTTGGTAATTTAGGAGATGGTGTTGGATGTTCACAGGAACATAGTTCTGAAATACAAAGCATGATGCCCTGGGATTCACTACTGAATATTCTTACCCAAGTGGCAATCAGAATTAAGAATCAAAGGGATAGAAGTATAAAATTATATGGCATATACATGAGTAGATGAATTTTTTGTTGAAGCAGAAACAAAGGACTGAAGCAAAGATGAAGGAGTAGAGGAAATGAGGTGTTGGGAGGTTAGAAAGGATCAGACTCTGCAGGATCGGGGGTTGGTCTGTGGACCAAATTTGACATGCCATTTGATTCATATGGTTTTTCCCTTTTTAACTTGTTGAAAAAATGTAGAAGATACTACTTCTTATCTCCTTCTTATGACAGAAACTACTACATGTGGAATATATGAAATTTAAATGTTATTGTCCACAAATAAGATCTTAGTGGTACAAGAGCAATGCCCATTTGCTTATGTATTATCTAGGGGCTAAATTTGCTCTAAATGGAAATATTAAGTGGTTGTGATAGAGATAATATTTCCACATTACCTAAAATATTTACCAAATTTTTATAGAAAAAAGTTTGCTAATGCCTAGTATAGGACCTCCCGTGCTATAGTTGAACATTTTTTTCTATAAACACTTAAAGAAATAAAATAGTCAAATAACCCTGGTAGCATTGTAGAAGATGAATCAGATTAAGAGCAGTTATATATAGATCAGTGACTTAGAAATTATTGCAAGAACCCAAATTACAAATGAAAAGAAAATGTACTTGGAAAATGTGGGACAGTGGAGAGAAGAAAAGGCATTTGTAGTGAATTTATCAGATAGAATTAACGTAATGTGACTAGGGAAGGGGTGGTAAACAGAGGAATTAAAGATTGATATTAGGGTGTTTGTTTGGACTGGAATGACATTATTTGAAAGAGACAAAAGGAGAAACAAAGTTGAGAGTAGGAAAAAAGCATAAAAGCCAATAAATTCAGCATTATATATGTAATATGTGGCATACCTGCAAAAAAAACTGGGTAATCCTTGCCTCTGAACTCGTATAACATTCTCATGTCCATTTATTGCATAGGCCATCACATTGTCTTCTGTACAAAACTAATCTTAGTATATTGTGGTCACTCAAGGACATAGTCCATGTCTTACTCATTTAATATCTTGACACAGCATTGTATGTAAAAGGTAATCCATACATACTCTTGAATGGATAGATTGAATTGTAAACTGCTTAAAGGACATGAAAGTGTGTTGACCCCTCCAGAGTTCCCTGTTGCTGCCACCGCAGAGAATACAGTGAGTATGAAAAAGTGGGTATGACAGATGTCCAGGGGCAAATCCTCCAACCTCCAGGAGGAGAAAGCATTGGCCATCAGACTACCCCTGAGTCTTTAATTGGCCAAGTTTCTATAAAACGCTTTACATAGAGACGGGACCTGGTCAAGAACTCCTCTCTCAGCATCTTCATGATACAGAAGCAGAAAACTTGCTTTTTACCTTTTAGTCCTCAGGGAATGCAGACAGAGACAATGATTGCTATTTTAAAATACAGGTTATTGGGAAAGTTGATAGTGCAGATGAATAGGCAAGCACTTTAGCAGTGAACAGAATAAACACTAAGGAATTAGATGAGCCATTAGGAGATGCCATCCCCAGAGGCTGAATAACCCATTTGCTAGTGACATAATTCAAAACCATAGTCTAAGCTGCAATTGTTTGGCAAATAGACTCTCACATTGTTAGCTGAAAAAGATAGGTGGTAACAGGTAAAATTGCATGAAGGCTACCCTGTTGTGTACAGTGGGTGCCTGAGGGTCATTCCTGAATGAGTAGATTACTGTTTGAGATTCAATCATTCACCAGTAATTGCCAGAAAAAGAATAAAAGAAAATAAACAGGGATGCTGGGCAGAAGCCAAGTGAATAGGGGCAGCTGCTGAATGAATGGCAGTGACATCTGATGAAGCAAATGACAGTCAGAAAAGTTGTGATAGCCACAAAAAGTAAGTTCTGCAGGTAGGACTGAAAGAGGGAAGGTCATAACTCAAAATGACTTGGTCTCTTGGTGAAATCCCCCTAGTTTGGGCCATATATATTCAGCCCATAGCCACCTCATTTCAAGTTAGAAATTAGTATTTTAATATACAATATTCACTGGATATTAAGCTAGACCTACAGGGAATAAAAATATATTTTCTCCATTTACATGTAATATATATAGTTACTCAGCCAAAATCAACCTTCTTACCAGCCCTCCATATAACCAACAATCCTAATTTATGTTCACTCTTTAGGATTAAAAGCATTGTGCCTGTAGACCAGCCTTCTCAAAGGCTAAAGTTCCTTACCCTAGAATAGTGGATTAGTGCTTCTTTTTTTTAATGGCGGCTTCAGTATAAAGTTAACTGAGCAGATCTGGAGAAAAAATAACCAGGCTCAGTCAGAGGAGCCTCTTAGAGAAAGGAACAGAGAGCTACACTGGAAACCAGAAGGTTCTTGAGCTGACCATAGCCCACTATACCCAGGACATTGCCTTCTCTGCATTGCCCAGAATGGTTATGGGGCAGGGGCAACTTTTCATATCAGTTTAGGCTATGACAGTGCCTGACCTCATTTTTGTTCTTGTCAATAAATAATCATGCAGAATTCACCCATTAAATAAGGTGATTGTCCTTTATATTTCAAGAGCAACTTTCAACTGTAGAGTTCAAAGCATCAAATTCTTACATCTTCTCTAGAGAGCCATAGTGTATGAAGTTCTTATTAACCTGACTATGAATTTTTTTAATGATTGTGGAACATTAGAAAATAGAATTTATGGGATGGATCATCCTTGGAAGTTGTTCATTGAAGAAGATGAAGTCCATAGAGACTTCCAATGGAGGACTTAGCCATCAGTGAAGTAGAACATTGTGATTGATCATACACAGCAGCCAAAGATGGAATAAATTTTGAAGGAAACAAAAGAAAAAAGAATTCATCTCTGACTCAAGGATATTGGTATAGAGGAAAAAGAAAGGAGACACACAAGCTTTTGAGTTAGGCAGGTCTGTTTATGGATACTAGCTCTCTATGTGATCTTGGGAAAAATTTTAACCCCTCTGAGACATGTGGATTCGAGGCATGTGGGGAGACTGCTCCTGGTCCTTTGCAGAGACAATGGCAACTGTTTTCTGGATGCAGCGTATTTTGAATTTTGAGTCACTTCTTTTGTTTCGCACTCTGGGACATACCTAATTCCTTTCTTATAGTTCTTTTCCAGAAGGTGCCTTAGACTTGTGGCAAGCTTTTGGGCCTCAGTAGCCCCACTTTGGGCCAAATTTTGTTGATTGGGCTTTTGTACATGTAGGGATGAGTAGTTTGGGGAGTTTTATTGGGAAACTGTTATTTGAAATTCTTTCTCCTCCTTCTCCCTCCCCCCACCTGCACCTCCACATCAATTCTATTAAAAATCTATCATGTTGGGCCTCCCTGGTGGTGCAGTGGTTGAGCGCTGGGTTGTGAGGCTGCCCGCAGCCTCTGCGGTGCCAGTTCAATCCCTGGCTGCTCCCCAGCCACCGGAGGAGGGTCCCACATGGCACGCAGACCTCTCCTGCCACTTGCTGCTTCCCTCAGCAGTGTACTTCGGTCTTTCTGACTGCTCTGCTCCCCGCTCTGGCTCTGGTGAATTATCTCACCCTCCTGCACTTCTGACTGTACCCAGTGCTTGTATAAATACATACATACATACATACATACATACATACATACATACATAAATACATACATACATAAATAAATAAATAAATCTTTTTAAAAAAATCATGTTAAGAATATGCTTCCTTTGCCTTTTGTGTGCCTAGATAGCCAAATCCCTTTTAGTGCTTGTACCCCTTAACAGTTTGGAATCCCTGGCTAGCCCTTGATAGATGTTAACACAAAGAATACGGGTTATGCAACCAACATAATAGAAAAATAATTCATTTACAATTTTAATTTTTTTCTCTAACATCTAGCGCCATGAAAAGAACTTTAGTGAAGAGCAATTCCTTAGTATCTTTCTTCAGTGCACAAATTGCACAAATTGTACCTGCTCTCAGGTCTTTCCTCAGTACTACCTGAAGCCATGCCTCAAAACCTTCTTGTTATCTCTTCTTGTTCCTCCCTCCCATCAATTCACTTTATGTCCAGAAAGAATCCAGGGAAGAAGCAGAGAGTATGAATAAACCCATTTAGAACTCTCGATAGACAGAAGGAGAAAGATTTTGTAATCATTCTCATATCATTTTCTTTTTTTCCCACCCCAACCCTCACATTAATCATTTTCAAATAAATTTCCAACATCTACTCTATGTTGAACCAAATGTGATTGAATATGTTTGATATTTTGTGTCTCATTTGGATATACCAGACATGGACTCCAAAGAGCCTAGTTCCACAGTTGTAAAGAGAAAGGAGAGGCAGAAACCCCATTCTGTTCAGTAGCACATCTTCCGTGTTCTAGAAAGGTGAGCACACTCCTTGCCTTTAGGCTGGTCCTGAGCCAGGATCTTGGCTGAGAGCAGACTTTGAGCAAAGGAAGAGAAGAAAGGCATTTGGGTAGCCAGATATTAACATAAAGTGCAAACTCCAAAGTTCCTCAGTGGAATTTTGAGTTTCTGGATTGTCTAATTTCAAGGGATCTAGTCTTCACAGAACTCAGAAATTTAGCTTACCCCAGTTGCGAGATGCTACACCTGAAATCTCTTCATTGAGAGTCAAAATACCACTTGCCTCTTCCCATAGCCTGCTGAAAAGGAGAGTAATTGTAATCCCAGGGAGCTAAAGATGCCCTGCCTCTCTCAGGTGTCTTGGGGCAGAATTCCTGCAAGTCTTTGAATAGCTCCAGGGGAAAGGAAAAACAAAGCTCATCACTCCAGGGCATGCAAGTATATTCATTCGAATATTGTTTTCCCCACTTAGCTCACAAGTCTCTTCCAATTAATGGAGGGCAGTCAGAACCCAATTTACATATTCCCATATGAACAAATTCTCATCTGTTTTTTTTTTTTTTTTTTTATGAACAGCCTGTGCCTACCTACAAACTTCTCCCAAAATATAAGATGAAAAATCCAATTTTGGGGAGCGGTGTTTCTGCAAGTCAGAAGGATGCCCTACATACTTTTTACCTGATCAGTCTAAAAACAGCTTCAGCCAATTTAAACCACTTTTTATAAAATATCATTTGCATCAGTTTTGACAGCCTGCCTGCCACTTTGCCACCCCATTATGATATGAAACAGCTGAGCTACCAACTCTGGAAAAAACTAACTTTTTCCTGGAAATTGCAACTTAACAGTAATGGTCATAGTTCTGGAAACTGGCCTTAGCTCACATTGTAGCGCTCAGCCAGGGAAATTTAGGAGAAATTTAATCAATTTGAAGAAGGCAAATGAAGAACTGATTTTTCAGAGTTATATAGGCAGGGAAAGAGGCTGATGGCTCCACACTCTGTAAGGCTACGGTAATGTACCAATGCACCTTGGGGTTTCGCCCAAAAATGGTCTAACACATGGCTGACCTGCTGACCCCCAGTCCTGGTAAATAGTTGTGAATGAGTTAACTAGTCAACTAGAACGCAGAGTTTAAAAGTTCCCTGAGAGGAAAAAATTTCTTGCCTGGGTTGCACTTTGTTTAGTTATTCTAAACAGCAGATCTCAACTAAAAAACTTGAAGTCATCTGAGCAATTTGACATTTATGCCAAGGCAGGTGAAACTTACTCTCAGACATTTTCCCAAATGGATTTAGAAAATGTGTTATTCAGGGGGCCTCCCTGGTGGCGCAGGCGGTTGAATGCAGCATTGTGTGAAGCTGTCTGCAGCCTCTACAGTGCCGGTTCGATCCCCGCCGGCCTCGGAGCAACCCACATGGCGATCAGACCTCTCCTGTCTCACCCACTGCTCCCCTCAGCAATGTATTTCGTCAGTCCGCCTCTTCTGTTCCCTGCTCTGTCTCTGGTGAATCCTCTCACCCTCCTGCGCATCTGGACTATAACCCAGCTCTTGTATATATAAGATAAATCTTTAAAAAAAAAATGCATTATTCAGAAGCTGGAATCTAATTCGGGGGGCAGAAATCCATTCTCTTAATCATTCTGGAATTAAAGTAACATGTACCTGACCAGATACTGTCCTTTGTAACAAAAATGCCTGTTTACTTACAGGGAACTAGCTCTCTCATTTGCCATTGCGCTCTTCCTGGAGGGAGAACAGCCTTGAGAGAGACTTGCACCTCCTGCTCAAATGATTCAGAGGAAGCAAGACCCGGGTAAGGAGTAGCCTTAGATTTTTTAAAAAGGTTAAAGTCCCTGAGAGCTGCTCCACACACTTCTTATTGACCTCAAGTTCTGCAGTTTCACTATTCTTTCTTTCTCAGGTGCTTTTTAAACCCAGATTCTCCCAAGATACCTCCTTCATCCACTCCTGGTTTCCGTTAAACCTCATTTTACTCTGACCTTGACCTTGTCCCTCACCCTCAACAAATAGACTAGAATTCAGATTATTCTCCCACACCCTAACCACTCTGAGGGTTTTTTATCTATACTCAATGCTGTCAGCACATTACAATCTTGCTTTCCTACACGAGCAATGTAGAACGATAGTCATTCATTGATATGAGAAGTAACCTCACCTGCCCCAACCTCAAAAAACAGACGCAGAGACATTGAGTGCAACAAAAAGTGAAACTTACTGTCCTACAGGGAGGGTGTCTGTGAATTGGCAGGCACACTAATACACATTTTTATTCAGTTTATATACTCTAGTGCACAAGTCCCTGCCCCATCTTCTCATTGGCTAAGTACTGAGGGGCTTACAATCTTCCAGACATCACCTAAATTCCTTTCCAAAATTGGAAATCTGCATTAAAACCCTTTTTGATACTTTTGGGGTCCTCTGGCCTGTTTTATGGTATCTCAGTAAACCTTTGCTTGGTTTGAAAATTCCATTTTACTCAGAAATATCGGATATACAGTAGGGCTCTGCATTCCTTGCAATTACCGCGTCTGCAGTTAGTGGCTGAAAGAGGGCAAGTGGCAGTACTTTTCCATTTTACCTGAAGATGGAAAACTGACCAAGCAGCATTTCTTTCAATTCATAAATTCATTCATTCATCCAACAATGTTTATCGAGCCCTTGCTTAGTCCTAAGCACTGTGGTAATGCTATGAAAGCAGCACCGAAGAAATAAACAGAAACCTCTCTTCTTGAGACCAGTGTTATAATAAACAAGAGTTAGACACTGATTTTGTACTTTTTTAAAAATTTCATTGAGAATTCCCTTCATCATATTAACCAGTAACCACTCTACCTTACATTATTCCTGTTCCCTCAGAGTAAAAGTAGGTTCATATTTTACTTTAAGTATGATACTTAATCCTTTTCTAGGCATTTTCAAATATTACTACAGGAATTCTTTAAACAACTTTATGACACACAGTGTTTTTCTTAATTTTTTTTTCCTCTGACTCACTTATAGAGTTACAGAAGAGTTGCAGAGATAGCTCTGAGTATTCAGGTAGCCCCTTCACCCTGCTTCACCCCACTGTTAACATTTTATATAACTAAGGCACATCTGTGAAAACTAAGAAGTTGATTTTGATGCAATGTTTATAACTAAATTACAAACTTTATTTGTTTCACATTTGTATCACAGATGTTCCACTATCCTTTCTCTGTTCCAATATCTGATCAAGGATCCCACAATGCATTTAGTCTCCTTAAACTCCACTAGTCTGTTGCAGTTTCTCAGTTTTTCATTTTCATGACTGTGACACATTGGAACAATACTGACCAGGTACTTGTGGACTATCCTTCAGTTAGGATTTGTCTGGTGTTTTTTCATGATTAGGCTATGGTTATGGGTTTTGGGGGGAAATACCTTGCAAGTGATGGTCCCTTTCAGTCTCATCTTCTCAGGAAGAACGTGATGTAAACTTGACCTGTTAGTGGTGGTGTCAACCTTGGTCATGTAGTTACAATGGAGTAGTGCCAGGTTTCTCCACTTCAAAGTTATATTTATTTTTAAAGATTTAGTTATTTATGCATACAGGAGTGGGGATAGAGTCCAGAGATGCGGGGGTGAGAGGATTTACCAGAGACAGAATAGGGAACAGAACAGACAGACCGACTGAAGTACACTGCTGAGGGGAGCAGCAGGCGAGTCAGGAGAGGTCTGCCTTGCCATGTGCGTAGCTCCCTGGCTAGCCAGGGATCAAACTCTTGCTGCAGAGGCTGCAGATTGCTTCATAGTGTAGTGCTTAACCCCTTTCACCACCAGGGAGGCCCTGCAAAGTGATATTATTCCCTTTCCATGTTCTTTGTTAGGAATAAGTATGAATCTGGAATTAAGTCTGATCTTCTAGAAAGGAGAATATCAGTTAATTTTTTAGATGTCTTAAAACCCACCACATTATTTAATAAATATTTTGATGCTATACAAATATCTTATTCCTCTTTAAAGTTTTACCCAGTTTCTAGCATTTACCTGTGGATCATGCCTACAGCCATTATCTAATGGCAATTTAATTCCTTCAATTCTTCTATATTTGTTTTTGGAATTCTGCTGTGCACCTTTTTCCTCACTTGTTTATTTGATGACTCATTTATGTCAATATAGACTTGCACTTATTATTCATTTATCCTTTTGGTTCATCTTATAATTGTGAGTTGACGATTTTAATCTTCATTCTACAAGTAAGAAAATTCAGATGTAGAGCACTTTCATAACTCACCCAGGATCACACAGTCACTTGTTTGCCAAACAGAATTTGTAATCAAGTTTATTTTCAGCTCTACACTGCCTCTGGTCTCCCCTGTGCACAACTTACTACATAGCATGAATTTAATAAATACGATGAATAAACAATTGAATGAATGAAATAGTACACCAAAATTCATTTGATAATTAGAGTTGACACTTAGTAATTTATTCCAACAGCATAAAGAAATAGAAAATGTATGGTAAGAGGATGCAAACACCAGCCCCCAAAGAAACTTTATTCAATAGTAAAAAGGTTTCATCCTTTAGCTTTGGCATTTGTCCAAGTGTTTAGAATATGTCACAGTTTATGTTCCAGTATGCTCCAAGTATGCTACAGGCAATCTATTCCAGAAAACAGGACAGAAAGATTCACAGACCAAATTGCGATGCTCAAATCATAGAGTAAGAAGCAATGAGAAAGAGATGAGGGTAACTTAAAACACCTAAGATAGGAACCAAGCAGGTAGAAGGGCCGCACTGTGTCCTGGTTTATACTAAGATCAAATGTGCTCTGTTTTCCTCTCCTCTCCCTCCCTCCACTGTCTTTTTTTTTTTTTTTTTTTTTTTTTGTCAATAGTGAGGTGATGAGGATGAGAGTGCAAGGCAAACAAGGGAGCTCAGCAGACAGGAATCTTGAGCTTGGTCTATCAAACAGACCCAGGGGTAAGTACCGCTGGCTATAGCACAAATGGCCAATAACACCCTAAGCAGCAAGATGGTATGTCTTGGGAAGAGGAGGACACATGGGCCAGAAGAGGAAGCCATGCCAGTTCAGATATGACATAATTATCAACATGGGGCTGGCCAGAACTGTGCTTTTGGAGTATTTAGCATTTAGTTGACCTTCTATTACCTTTTTTCAGTAAGTTTCACTTTGGTTTGTTCCAACCTTTCGACCTACGTTCAACACTCAAATGTCCCATTTAGTCTAGCAATGTCTACTGTACCTCATGTGTGATACCTTATTACCCGAGTTTCCTCTGTGACTCTCAAGTTATTGGTAACTTACTAGCTATAATTAGTCATATCTCCACATTATGCATTTTTTATTTTTTATAACAAAATTAAATGAGATGTCTTCCTACTGGCACATTCTGGCCCTGGATGACTGTGAAGATGACATGAAAGCAAGGCTAGGAAACCAGCATAAAATGCTTACTTTTCTAGTCTCTTATCCCCAGGAGTCAGGATATCCACTGCCATCTGAATGTTGAGATATTTTTGTGACTCCATAAACCCCTAACTATAAGCATTCAGATAAATTCTGAGTGATTCTGTCTTCAAAGAAGAAAAACAACCCTGATATAAAGCTAGGTGGTGATTGCAAACATAGCCTTAGCTGCCTCCTTGTCCCACACAGCTCACACCTGGGAAATATTTCTTACATGAGTGCTGTCACGGGGATCAGGCAACAGTAAAAACCTCTGAGAAAGCAACATCCATGGTCTGTAGCCTTTTCTACAACAGGGTGAGAACATGTGGTTGTTTACCACATGGTTTTATTTTATCTCTGCCTTAGACAAATACAGCCCTACCCACCTAAACTGTGACACCCCCCAGGAATACCCAGGTGTCATGCAGACAAGAAGGGAATGGAAAATTAAAAGGAGGTATTTTCCAACAATCTAGTTGTGCATTATCTTTGCAAATGATTTTAATCCCTTGACCTGCTCTTTGAGGATAGGGTAGTAAGAAAGAAGGCAAATAAGTGGACACATGGAGATAACAAGGGGAGAGGGAGATGCAAGAGTGCTTTTCTTTGCAATTTAAATATGCCAAGGTATCTTGCCAGAGCCAAATGATGGGCACTGGTCATTTGTCAAACAGCTGATAATTTATAGGCTTTGAGAACAATGGCAAGGGTCTATGGGATGAGAAACACAGCCAACACTGCAGTCCTAGCTGGGGTTTCCATTGAAATCTATTCTAGGTAATGTCAAGGTGCTAATATATGACCACAGAAGTGTTTGGCTTCTGCTGCTCTCTGGATTTTTGTTTATTTTATGGTGTGTGTGTGTGTGTGTGTGTGTGTGTGTGTGTGTGTGTCTGTCCGTCTGTCCCACAGCACCCCTGTTCTCTTCTCTCCTTCCCGACATAAGCCCCTGTCTCTCTTCAGCAAGTGCATCACAGAAAACTCTGACAGAGCAGGCCAAAGAATTAGCATAATTTTAGTCTTAGAACAATAACATGTCTTAGGTAAGTGATGTAGATACACATTACAAACTACCCTGCAGGAATATATCCTCAACATATCACACAGGATTCAAGCAAATGAACACCCTCTAAAATGAACTCAAATATCCAAATTACAGAATAAATGAGTTAATAGTCTACCATGAATGAATCATCAAAAACAGCAGATTAGAGCTTCCCCCAAACTTCAAATAGTTGAGATACCAAATATATACTGAAAATGACTATTTTAAAATAATTACAGAAATTAAAGAAGGAATCAAAGTCATGAGAAAAGAACAAAATAGATTTGAGGAGAAGCAAATAAATTTTAAAATACAGTGACAGAAATTGAAATTAGCCTAACAAAAGGAATCCTTGCAGTTTCTCTATGTTCCCATAAGTTCTATATCAATTGTCTGCTTAGGAGCTATATACCTCTTTATTTTTTTACCTCTCTCTATGTTCTTCATAGTCATAAACTTTACTATCCTAGATAGGGAAAATTGGTGATTATCTTTTGAGGAGCTCAGTAAATAAAGCACAGTTAAATTTCCTGGTAAAGTGCTAATTTCAGGACTCAGTTAATTTTTTATTTATCTGTATTTTCTAAAGATTCTGGCATTATCATGAACATTTGCTCTTGAAAACAAGTCTCAGATATCAAAAACAAGGCACATGGCTCCTACCCTGTCTCCATCTATGGATGTCAGTACAGGGTTCTTTCTGTCTATTTTCCCTGGTTTCTTGGCTACTTTCCTAACTGTGGTAAAATATCAATATTCACCTCGTTCTAATTGCCTCATCAGCCTGGACCCCAGACAGAAGACATGTGATGACCAACAGTGGAAGCGCCTACCTAAAACTTTGCTAAAATTCCTACCTACAAAGAATTTTCTTCTAATGGTAAAATAGAGGAAGGGGCAAAAAAATATATACATTTCCGAATAGACATTAGTAGAGAAATCAAATCTGTCTTTTGCAGTACCCTTGTCAAGTTGCCCTCTCTGCCCTCTTGGCCAGATTATATTCTATTTGAAAAATAGAATGAAGCCACACACAGGTGAGTGGCAACAAAGTAAATAGCATAGCTCCTGAACTGGGGGGAGAAAACAATCATCTTTGTGGGTCTCCTATAGTATTGACTAATGTAGCATTACAATATAATAAGCTATTAAATCAACAAGAATTGTTAGGGTCAAAACTTAACTCCAGATGCTATGTCATAGCACATGCTGAGCCACAGAGGGGTGCATTTTACAGTCACTGAGATCTGTCACATCAATGAAGCAAATGGAGAACAGTGGTTGAAGGCACAGAAGAGACAAAGTCACAGAATGGAGGAAGATGCTGACCAACCCTGTCCAGTTTCCATGCTCTTATGGTCAATAGCACATGGATAAGGTGATTTATCCTGCTCCTCCGCTGCCTTAGTGGATGACTCCACGTTCTCAAGAAAGACTCTCAGCAAAGATTGTTCCACAGTTTGACTTTCATTAATACAGCAGATTAGAGATCCTACAACATGCTGGTTACAGAAATTGAAAAATCCTAGTCAAAATATTTTTAAAGGACTTTTATAAACTAATGAATAAACCCAGATAAAGTAAATTTATACCTCTAAGTGCAAGGAGTAGGGGGAGGGAATGCACATCTGTGGAGATAAGCTTTTGCAAAACCAAGACGCATCCAGGGATCTATTGTGGCCACAACATCAGTAGATGAGGGGGATGGTTTTACCTAAACCTGTGCACACACGCAACAGCGGAGAAGAACCTCAGGTACCTTGAAGAAAACAAGAGCTCAGGAAGAGGTGTGTATGGTGAACCAGAAGAAAACTCACCCAGTCAAAGAACAGGATGTTTTTGTTGTTGGCTCCAGAACCCGGGAAATCCATTAGCATTTGGCTCTGTATTTACACATTTTTGTCAAATGGAGCAACTACAGCCTGAAAGTTTTAATTCAGAGTAAACCTGGTTCTGCAGCCATGCCCTCAATGCCTGGAGAATGAAAGGCACATTTCTCAGGAGGAACACCCCTCAGCATAGAACTCTTGCACTTGTACAGAGTGGGAGAGCCAATTTAAATGCAAAGGAAAGAAATCAGGCATGGAAAGACTTCATGTTTAAGAAATCAAAGAGGAAATGTAAATAAGAGCAAATAACAGAATACCATCAAACATGAACAGCTGGTTTGATAAAGATTCAAACAGGATGTTTGGATTTGAATATATAATCCTTGATATAACAAAAGTGCAACTGAAGGGTTAAGGTTAAATGAGTTAAGTCAGAGAGATACTAAGTGGAGGTAGATATAATGAAACTGAAAAGAATGCTGCAGAGGGAATTAAGGAGATCCAAAGTAGGAAAAGTAAGCAAAGAATGTGGGGAATGGAGCAAAATCTAAAAACTGTCAGAAAGAAAGAAAAGAGAAATGGTAAATGGCTAATACTCAGAAATAATGCTTGAGATTTTCCCAGAATTTATGGAAGACATGAACACTTAGGTTTAGGAAGTCATAAAATCTCCCCCAAATATTCGCATAAGAAAAAAAAAAAGAGTTTGTCTCCTACAGATTTACACTAGGGTTATAAAATATTCAGTACAAAAGAAAAATGAACTTAAGTATGATAGTAAAGAAAGTGCTAGGTATGTATATTAAATAAGCAAAAAGTTTTTGTATAATAGTAAAAATAATAAAAATAACTAATAATAATAAATGTTTACATGTTAACCAAAAATAAATTTAAATTTAAATATTTTTTTTATTTTAAGAAAATAATGAGTTTATTTTAATTTCAAAGTGACAATTAAATTTCAAAAATGACTGTGTGTTTGTAATTATATCATTCATCCATTTAACAAATTTGGTTAGCACTTACTAAAGTAGGAACTATTTTGTCTACTGGGTATTCAAGAGTGAACAAACAATCAAAAATACCTGTCCCTATACAATATGCTAGTATAGAAAATCTATCAGTAAACAAATAAAATCAGATGACAATAAATTCTAAGGAGGCAGAGAGAGAAAGCAAGGGGCCTTCTTATCCCTTCATATCTATCATATAGTCCATGTATTTTCTCCTATAAATTTATCTCATGATAAACAGAAAGTTATTCTAGTGTTTTTATACATTTGAAAGAGAATAAAAATTTAGACTTATGTATATATAAAGGGTGGATGTTGCAATTTCAAAAATGATAAATAGAACTAAGGTCTATACCTTTCAAGTCTGAGAAAGGCAGATAATGGAATCCAGGTGAAAAAACTCCAATTCAAAAGAAATTAAGTAAGGAAAAAAATCGGAGACACTGAAAGACAGGAACAAATAGAAAGCTTGAAAATAAGATGGTAAAAACCAAAGTATTTCAGAAATTATTGTCCATAAGAAAGGATTGAACTTTCTGGGTAAATGGCATGAACTGTCAGACCTGATTACAAAAAAATCAAGCAATTGTACCCTTTAGATGAAACAAGCCCCATAAAAACAAAAACCACAAAAAGACAAAGAAATGTTGAAGATAGAAAGAACTAATACATTAGCCAAAGATACAAAGATATCTGGCAAATCTACATCACACCAGTGAAAAATCTACATAAAATAAAATCTAGCATAAAATAAAATCTCTTTAGAGAGAGAGAGAGGGAGAGAGATTAATATTGAGAAAGAGAGAACACACCAGTGCACATGGGGAAATGAGGGGCTGTTTAACAAATGATGCTAGGAAAATTGCTTATCCATATGGAAAAACTGAAATCTTATTTGTAAAATCACAACACATACAAATCAGTTAGTTCCCAATGAACCAAAGAACGTAATTATAAAAGGCAAAATCTTGAAATGTATCTCTATGAATTCTGAGTGGACAAACATGGACTAACCATAACAGGAAAGTATTTTACCATACGTAAAAAAAAATGTAATGACTATGTTAACATGAAGAACTTTTAGTCACCAAAAGATTCCAGGAAGAAAATGAAAATACAAGCCATAAATTGTGAGAACATGGATTATATTTTTAAAAATCTTTAAAAATCAATAAGAAAAAGGAAAACAACTCTACATAAAAATTGCCAAAAGATACTAACAAATATTTCCCAGAAGAAGAAAAGCAAATGACTAATAAATATGTGGTGAATATATTTACCCTAAATAGTAATCAAAGACAAAATAAGATAATGATGTACAATTTATAATCACCAATATGACAAAAATTTTAAACCCAGCAATACCAATTATGACAAGAATGTAGAGCAATGAGAATTATGTATTAATGGAAATTCAAATTAATACCACCAACTGGACGTATAATTGACATCATCTTATAAAATTGATGAATATAATCCTATGACTCAGAAGTTCTACTCCCAAGAATATCCTAATAATGGTAGAATTGTAATGCAAGTTCAATAGAAATTTAATGCAACTTATGTATGTAAGTTATATTTTCCCAAAATACACATTAAAGATAATTTTTGAAAAAGGTGAACTACTTCTTTTTTAAAGAGTTATTTATTTATGCATACAAGAACTGGGGTACAGGCCAGAGGTGTGTGGGTGGGGGTGATGGCGGTGAGAGGATTCACCAGAAACAGAGAGGGGAACAGAACAGGCAGACTGACTGAAATACTGTTGAGGGGAGCTGTGGGCTAGACAGGAGAGGTCTGCTACGCCGTGGGTAGCATCCTGGCTGGCTGTGGATAACTTCATAGTGTTGTGCTTAACCTCTTGTGCCACCAGGGAGGCCCAGTGTGAACTTATTCTTAATGACAGATTTAATATATGATATCTAATGCAATATATCCAAAGTATCAGTTCAATTTGAAGTCAGTATTTTTAAAATGTTAATTCTGTATTTTATATTTTTAATAATCTTTTAAATCTGGGGTGTATTTTATTTTATACTTATAGCACAAATCAATTCTGACTAGCCATCTTTCAAATGCTTAATAGTCAAATGTGGCTAGTGACTACCATATTGAATAGCATGACTTGAAGAATCACAGCAAACACAAATGACAGTGTTGATATTCATGGCCATGGTGTTCATAACAGGGGAAAAAAACCTGGAAGCTATCAAATGCCCATTGACCAGAGACTGGTTCACTTAATCATGGGTTACAAAGATAACAGAATACTATGTGGTAATAAAAATGGGAGAACAGTCACATACCACATGAATGAATCTTACAAACAAATGCTGAATGAGGTAAGCAAGTTTCGCAGGAATATGTACAGCACAATATAATTTCTAAAAAGCCTAAAAGAAAGCAAAAATAAACAACATGTTGTTTTGGGAAACATTCATATGGGGAAACATGAAAAAAAAAAAAAAAGAATAAAGCAAAGGCGCTGGTTACCTCTGAGGGAAGGCAGGAAAATAGAATTAAGAAAACACATAGAAATTAAGAGTTTAGGTTGCTTTTCATTATTGTTTTTTCAGGAGTTTTAGTATTCTGATTCATAGCTCATTTATGCTATATTTATTACTTTTTCTCTATAAAACTCTTCATTCTAAAATGAGAATAAATATAGAGGGGCTGTTCTGGAAAACAGCAGATCACTTTGCCTATGGCCAATTCCCTCTTCCCCTTCACACGTTTTTCAACCTTTCTTTACAGCTCTGGAGAAAGGACAGAATGGCCAGACTTAATGCATATAAGTCACAGTTTAAAAGCAAATATTCATCCAGTGTCAAGCTCTGGACTAAATACTTTATATCCAATATCTTACTTAATCATCACAAAAAACAACTGAGTTGGCACTTTTATGGTCTCCATTTCACACATGAGGAAATAAGCGTGGAGAGATGAAATGACTCTCAGATTAAATAAATTGCCCAAAGTCACATGGTCAAGTGGTCAAAGAGGATTTGAACTCAAAGCTGATGAATATCAGATCCTGAGCTCCTCCACCTTCTGTAGCTGCAACTGCAGGAGCCAGACACTAAGATACCGTTACGCTAGGACACACCATAAATTAACAACAGCCACTGAGGAGTCGAGAAGTCATCTGCACCACTACGTAAGTCCTTTTTTTTTTATGCCAGATGCTGGGCCTGCATCCGCTCTCCTTTACCTTGCTGCAGAATGCTTATTTTCATGTAGACGAGGAAACTAAAGCTCAGAATGCTACAACACAGGTCAGACAGCATGGATCTAATATTGGCAGTGCCTCAGTGCCAGTCTAAGCTGTGGGTGCTTCCTAAATCTTAGTAAATGCTAATGGAATTCAGTAGGTCAACATTTTCTGTGCGAGGGAAGTTACATCCTGTGATCGTGAAGGCCTTGAGAAGGAAAAGGATGGCGTGTACATGGAACTTGATGGTGGTATAAACCACACCCTGGACTGTGCCTTGGGCAAGATAAGATGAGCTGTTACATTATTGATGTGGGGAGAGGTGAGAAAGGAAACCAAATCAACAGCAAAGTGGCCAGGAAGAAAGGTAGGTAATGATCCTAAAGATGCTGTCCAGTTAATGAAAATGAAGGCGCAGGCGAAGCATCGGGAGGTTAGGCAGTTTTACTTTTTAAAAAGTATACTTTGAAGGCTGATGCTATATATAGTGAATAATTCATGCTCTCTGGGATCACAGAAAGTCTTTGAGATGCTCTAGGAAGAAGAAGGGGGAAAAAAATCTGTCCAACGGGGTTTGTGGGTTTGGAAAGAACCGGGTATGTGTTGGACATGTTAATGTGATTCTAACCAGGTGTCTGGATCAGCAAATCTTTTTGCAAATCATGGGAGAAGGAATCAGGCTGGCTTTCTGTGGGAGTTCAGTGAGTTTTGCAAGTGTTTTTTAAAAAATCATCACACGGTGAACATTCTGTGTGGTCTGCAAGACTGAAACAGCCTGCCTTTTTTCATTCTCCATTATCCTTACAGGTTTCTGTCTCTTTTTTCTCCAGGTCAGCTTTACCCATTTGTGTCCACCTCTTCCCCCTGCTTTACTGAGAAGCATGTCTGGAAAGTCTGGGCCAAATCTGAAAAACTTGTGATTTAACAACTGTAGGGGCAGCCAGGGTTGAGGAAACCCCACTGGGCAACCTGATCAGGATTTCTGCTAGTTCTTTGACAGTTATACCTCAACAAACCCTCAGGCACTGGAGGAGGAGAACAATGGTAGTAGATAATTTAAGCTGAAATCTTCCCATCAGGCATCTTATTCCCATAGTCTCTGGTTTCCTTTATTAGAATCTGGGGAAAGCTACAGGCAGTGACAACCACAGGGGTTCCCACAATAGAATAGGTGAGGCTGGGATGTCCTTTGAATGGCCATCACAGACTTTTTGGGAGCAAAATTAAGAGCCAAGTCTATCCAAAGTGCTAATGCAAGGATGACAGTGAGAGCACAGGGAACACAACCAGTCAGAACACATCAAGAAAGTTCTGGAAGCAGCAAAGAGACAACAAACTGAACCATAGCTCTCTTCAAAGATAATCGTGCAATCGGGCTGTAAGAGAGGGATAGGGGCCTCCCCTGGTGGTGCAGTCAGTTGAGTACAGTGCTGTGAAGATGTCCACAGCCTCTGTAGTGCCAGTTCGATCCTGGCCGGCCAGCGAGGGTCCCACATGGCGCAGCAGACCTCTCTTGTCGCACCCGCTGCTCCCCTCAGCAGTGTATTTCATCAGTCTGCCTGTTCTGTTCCCTGCTCTGTCTCTGGTGACTCCTCTCACCCTCCCACGAATCTGGCCTGTACCCCAGTTCTTGTATAAATAAATAATTAAAAAGAGAGAGAGAGAGATGGTATCTTCAGACTATGAGGTCTCACCAGACTGATCTGCCACTTCCAGATATGGGGTGGTAGTGACTGGCTGCTAATTTGATGAAAGCCACTTCCTCTGGGAGTTAGAGGCAACTCCAGCCCAGCAAGCCTTGCAGCATTGTTCCAATTGACATAATGGTTCCTGACAATTACTCCTACAAGGAATCTTATCTTTTTGACTGTCTCTGCCCTAGTCTCTTGGGTCCCTCAGACCTTTATTTCATGTTTTCCTCACAATAGCTTCATAATACAACCTTTTAGCAAATTAGGAAAATGAAGTACAATTCAATTAAACAGCAGGCTCATTTACAGTTTCGAAGCACCAGAGCTCAGATTTGATCCTTGGTTTCTCTGATTTTGAACCCTCTGTTCTTAAATCCTATAACAGCATCTCCCAAATTTGAATGAAGCACAGAGACCATTAAAGAAAATAAAAATCCTGTGCATCTCCAGCACCAACTTATTATTTTTTATAATTATGTTGAAATGTGAGCAAATATAAAATCTGTAAGTTTTTAAAATCATGAAACAAAAACTACATATATTTAAAACATGTAATAATTCAAATTAAAAACATTAATTCATTGTGATAAACATTCTTGTTCTATTGAAATTAGCTGGTGAACATGGGTTTTAATGGAAGAAAGATGAGCCTCAGGTCAAGTTCTGTGTTTCATACGTTTTTTGCATGTATTTTGGCTTCAGTAATTCAGATAATGCCTGTTAGCATAAGTATGTTATTAATTATTTCAAGGCTCTGCATGCTGGTTAACAATAAATAGACCTCACATGTTTTCAAAATGCTGCCAACAAGCAATCTCCAAGTGTCAATTTTAATTAAGTGTCATTTGATAACTCTGTAATGCTGTCGTGTTTATTTGAAAAGAAAGTTATGATTGCAACCTTAGTAAAATTTTCATTAAATAAACCCCAATTGCCAGAAGGTCTCATTTGATATGTCTGGCCATGCTTCCAATGAATGAGTATGACACTTTGAGTTGTTCAAGACTGGTTCTGTAGGGGATGTGAGTGTCTGTGAGGTTTGCAAGTACCTGCCCAGGAGAAGTGTTTTGATTTGATGTAATATAGGTCTCTGTGCCCTCTGATGGCTCATCTCTCCCAATACATTTATCCCTTTGATACTTTTATTTAGTACATCACTACCTAAAGTCACTTGAATTCACTGAGTAAAAATAAAATATATGAAAACAAATACAAATATTCATGTGGAAATTGCATAACTGTTCTTGGAATGAGCAGTCTTAAAATAATTTAGACTATACTTGTTAATTTATCATATTTATCACTAAATGCTACACATATTTGAAAAAATTATTCTATGAGGCATGTGGACTATTGAAAATTTGCCCAGGGATTCCAGTTTGAGAAACATGGACCATGGCTGCTGATTTCTAGCATCTAGTGTATAGATAGTGGTGCAGCTCCTAAGAGAATTCTCTCCTACTGAAAATGCTTGGTTCTAGGGTCATTTCCAAATACAGGTGTCCCCCCATTTTTTAAAGTTTGTACCACACCACTTAACTTTTACAAAAGGCCTACCTTAAGAACTATTTTTGCTCACCAAAAGATACAGGAAGAGTATTTTTGTTTGTACAGTAAAATGTAAGAAGTAAAAGTTGTGTCCACATTTGTTTTGCCATAGCCTCTTCAGGGCCTGTGTGCACTTCAGGCTTCAACAACAGCCAAGCAAACAGACACGGAAGAGGGTACAGACATTAATGACTTGCCTTGCCTGCCTTCACAGGTCCCCTGATGAAGAAATGTTAATATGTGGCCCTCTGCTTCACTCTTACATTGCAGTCTCCCTTGCATCCCACCACCCTGACCTTCTACAACACAGCCTAACACACCATCATCACCACCTCTAAGCCATCCAGTGTACTTGCCACCTTCCTGATCTGGTAAGTAAAACAGCGCTGTACGAACATTCTTTCTATTTTATACATACTGTTTATTATATCGTTACTACTTTTACTACATGTTAGTGTCATAGGTTTTATATGTTATTGGGTATGATTTGGTAGATTATTTTTCAGTTCTGGGAATGCTGTAATTATTTTTTTCATAGAAATTAATAGTAAATGCTTCTTCACTTTATACCATTTCAACTTGCAAAAGCTTTCATAGGAATGTTCCATTTTTGGATAGTTGGGAGAAACTGCACACAAAGTCTCCATTCTCAGCTCCCCTCTATTGGCCCTAAATGCAGTCCCACTTTCTTCTTTCCATATTCCCCACTCACAGATATGGAAACCCCTGTTTCCCAGCACACTCGTTTTCCCACAAGATGTACATCAGTAAGGAGAGTGGTGGACCTGAGTTCTACTTTGATTTGTTTTGTTTTACTCTGTAAGAAAACAAAATTCATCACCCTCTTTGAATAGGTGAGGGTGTTGTAACTCAATAGTCTTGCCCAGCATTACTGAGAGAAGTTACAGTTCCAGAATATGAACCCGTGATTCCTGGCCTCCAGGTTCATGCTCTTCCTGGGAAAACACACTACTTCAGAGCCCATAAGTATATATAAAGGTGATCAACATCACTAATCATCAGGGAAATGATTAAATCAAAACCACAATAAGATATTACTTTATACCCATTAGAATGACTATTATCAAAAAGACAAGAAATAGTAAATGCAAAGATGTAGAGAAAAAGGAACCCATGTGCAGAATTATTTATAATAGTCAAGACATGTAAACAACCTAATTGTCCACCAATGGATCAATGGACAAAGAAGATGTGAGATGTACATATAATATTCATATATAATCCTACCATGTGATGAAATCCTACCAAAGAATGAAATCTTTCCATTTTCAACACAATGGGTGAAACTTGGGGGCATTCTGCTGAATGAAATAAGTCAAATAGAAGAATACAAATACACACTTTTTGATCTTTATTGTATATGGAATCCAGAAATAAACTAACAAAAAAAAATAAAAAGAAAGAGAATAGATTGATGGTTTCCAGTGACAGGCTGAGGAGTAGGAGGTGGGAGAAGTGAGTGAAGGAGGTCTAAAAGAACAAATTTCCAGTTATAAAATAAATAAATCATGCAGATTTAATGTACAACACAGTGGCCAATAGTTAAGAATACTGTGTTGCATAATAGAATGTTGCTAAGAAAGTAAATCTTAATTGTTTCCATCATAAGAAAAAATAACTAACTGTGGAAATAGATGTAAACTAGACTTAGAGTGGTGAATATTTTGCATTATATGCAAATTTCAAATCACTTTGTCATATACCTAAAATGAATTTAATGCATCAATTATATTTGAATTTCAAAAAGCACATTATCCCATCTGAGTAAAAGATCTACCCACTTTGCAGAAACTGGGGATTCCCACATTATTAATATGACAAGAAAAGGATATACAACAAAAAGGAAGAATCAAGAGCTATTTTGCATCTCTACTAAGATGTAATAATGGAATCTCTTTATAATTAGCAATGACAACACTAATGCTTGTATTGATGTATAATTTCACATTAACTTCTTTGGCTATTTTCATTTGCTCTATTTGCTCTATTGCTCTTGGTTGGACAGTCCATATAAATTTATAGCTGCTCTTCCATTATTCTGCCAGCAATTTGTAAATAAGCCTATGCTTTTGAAGACTTGATCAAGAAGACAGGGTTCATCCTTAGTAAAGGAAGAGCCAACATCCTGGAGAAGTGAATTATAAGACATGATTTGTTGCATTTGGGGGCAGCAATGATTTGGAGCAGAGTGGTAGAATAACAAATGGCTATAAAGATTAGCTTGAGGAACATGTAAGCACTCATTGGGGACCCCTTAGAAAGAGAAACTCAGGAGAAAGATTGCCTTTCCTAAAATTTGAATCATGAGACGACAATTTTGCATGTTTGAGGAGCAAATACAAGTGGAACCTTCCCATTATGTTTATCATTACTATGTGTCAAATACACTTTAATAGTATGAGATCAACGAATGCATTGTCATTTCCAGATTTGTAATCCGTACAAAATGAAGGCATTTTATGCCTCAAAATGTTCATCCTATGTAACCAGCCTCTGTCTAACCTAGAGCAGTGGGCAAAGACAGAAGAGCCACTCTTCAGGAATAGCTTCTGGGTGGCAGGGATTACTCCACTGGAACTACAGTTTATCCCACTCTTTGTAAAGTAAATGAGTAGGTTTAACAAAAAGAAATTAACATTTCTTGAAACATCCAAAGAATCCAGATGAAAAAATTAAGCTCTGAGCTGAATAACAAAACGTAGAGAAGAGAGTATCATATAATTAACTCTATACACTAATAAGGAAGATGAAGACAGTAGTCTGGGTTTCAGCCTCTGTGAAAACTATCCCATCAACATGAGGAAGTCACTTTAGCCTCCTCCTCAGGTAGCCTGAACTGAGGCAGCAGCCTGGATTCCTTCAGCAGAGATTGATGGAGAACCACCCCATGGGTAATGTCTCATGAAGAAAGATGACAGCTCACTCTGAAAAGTCAGAAAACATGATTTCTGATTGTAGAGGCAAAAACAAAGCAAGCATCAGGTTTAGGAAAAGCCATCTGTCTTGCCACCTCTTTCATCATCATTCCCGCTATTGACAGGATATTGAAAGTTGTTAAATGATCTACTACTACTACTACTGCTTACAAGAGTCAGAATTGAAGGGAGTTCCAAGAGGTAATTTTTGAGACCTTGATTAGCACTCTCTCTTTTGTTTGGATGAGGTGAACTCTGTGAAAGAAGACAATTAGTTGATCGCTGGGACCACGACTGCTTTGTTCCCTTAAGTACAAAAGTTCACTATATATACAACACAATTTTCTCAAGAGTTCCTGTGTCCAGGTGAGTAAAAGAAAAGCAGGACAAACTCTACTAGAGATACATCCATCTATGGTCACCAGTGATGTCTATCTGGTTTAGGAAAAGAATGGGCGGGCCTCCCCTGTGGCACAGCGGATTGAGTGCTGTGCTGTGAAGCTGTCCGCAGCCTCTGCAGTGCGGGTTCAATCCAGGCCAGCAGGCTAGAGAGAATCCCACATGGTGTGGCAGACCTCCTCTGTTGTGCCCGCTGCTCTCCTCAGCAGTGTATTTCTGTTGTCTGCCTGTTCTGCTCCCTGCTCTGTCTCTGGTGAATCCTCTCACCCTCTGCACCTCTGGCCTGTACCCAGCTCTTGTATAAAAATAAATAAATCTTAAAAAAAAAAAAGGAATGGGCCATTTTCAGTCCTTTTGATTTTTGTACACTGTTGAGCACTTCCCTTTTTTAATGTTCTACTTTCCTTTGTTCCCGTTCTTTCCTGTTCTCCTAAAACTTCCCTGAGACTTCCTTCACAACTTTCACAAATTTCTTCCTTCAGCTCATTTATCTCCCTCTTCTCTTTCGCTTTGTCTCCTCTTCTGCATTAGCAAGGCTCACATTATTTTATTTGTGTGCCTGTGTTTTAATTTTGATTGATGCAACATTCTCCTTCCCGGACCTCTTGCTTTTAACCTAGCTCCTTTCCGATTCAGCTTCTACATAACAGCCAAAGAAATTTTACAAAGAAAATTTTATCAAACTTCTTGCTTAAGAGCACTCCAAGATTCTCCACTGTCTATAAAACAGGTTCCTTTGCCAGGAACAAAATGATTTAATGATGCTGAATCTCTCCAAACTTCCCATTAGACCTCTTAACAGATATCTGTGAGCTGATCATACAGATTTAGTTGCAGTTCCGAAGTCTTGCATGGTCTCTCTTCACAATCCCTTCTCTACTCGGCAGGACAGCCCCACCTAATCCTAGAAGTCTTCCCTCTATGCTCTTGGCACCATCCTGTCTGGGTGAGATGTTGTTCCTTTCTGATCTTTCTTTGTGCTCAAAACTTACCTTCATTTTAAGGTCTGATTATAATGGTTTCAAATGGATTCAGACCAAAAAAACCCATTCACTCTAGATGATATGTAAATAAAGAATTCATTGGAAGATTAGACTTTACGCAAATATGCCAGGAGCTGAGGAAGTAGAGATGATTTAGAAGGGAAGTTGGAGAGCCAGACAAACCATCACTAACAAGCTCCCTTGGTGAGAATGAACAAGTTGGAATTTAAAGAAAAATCAATGAAGACATCAAAGTGGGACTACAAAGAGAAAATTCATGGAGAAGTCTCTGGAAACTGCTCCCCCCCTCCACCCTGCCACCATCCACAGAAGAATTTGCGTCTTCACAGATGCAGCCTGTGTGGTTCTCACCAAACGTCTGGATCCATTGTTTGACAGCAAGGTGAATGAGGAGCAAAGGAGAGAACAAGTTGGAGTTCTTCAGACACTTCTGCAGCAGTTTGTTACCATAATTGACAATGAGGACCTAAGAGCAGTGAATTCTGTTTCATAGTCAGCCAAATAGCATGCAATTTCTTCTTTTGGAAAACCAGTCAGGCAGGTTATCCTGGGAAAAGTGACCAAAGGTGTTCTAGCACACCTTACTTGTCTGTCTACTCTAGACTATGATATCAGAAGACAAGGGCTATGTATCATCTGTTTTCAACTACAGTTGACCCTTGAACAACGCAAGTTTGAACTGCGCAAGTCCATGATGAATAAAGGGATTTTTTTTTTCCATCATGGGTTCTGTTTTCACAGATATTGGTTGTTTGAATGCCCAGATGTGGAACCTCTGTATATGGAGGGCTGACCATAAGTTAGATGCAGATTTTCCACTGTGTGAGTAAAGGCAAACTGTATTCAGAATCAAATGCCTAAAACATGGGAGACACTCAGTTAAAGTCTAGGCAATGAATGAAGGGCATTTACATGGTATTTGTGATTTGTGTTTTCAGTCATTCTCAGTGCAAATGGTAGAGATGGTATTATGTATTCTGGGGACCAAAACTTCTCAGGTAACAAGATTAGATTCTAGGGGCTCATTCAGTGTAGAAGAATTCCATTATAGAAGACAGATTTGATTATCTATATTAACATGTTTACTTAAAATTTAAAGAAAATGGGGAAATGTTTTCTAAAATCAAGTTTTTCCTAATGTTATCAATATCTTCAGTCTTATTGTGCTTATTTTGGTTTTAGGATTTGTCTTTATTTTCTGTTTTCTGTTTCTTGTTGTTAGCATGCTGATAGTAACAAATAGGAAAGAACAATATTATGTGAACAGATTTATCCTGAGGTTAATTGCTTTTTTTATCAGAAGACCAAAATAGTTTGAAAGTGCAACTATTTTTTCAATCTACTCAAAGAGTGTCAAAGTTCATATCCATGTGTTCTTACCTCAGAGAAGAAAAAACATATCCCCAGAAAAGAGAAAACAAATGTAGAGTTAGTATGAATTGTCCCATAAAATTTTGTATCTTTGTTTAATTTTGCTATATACTGAAATTTCAAATTATAAACTACTCTTCTAGTAAAACCAATGAGCATGTAGGGGTGATGTAGCCATTTGGGAGAAAAGAGTCAATACAGGTTTTATTTTGATTAGCAGAAAGATTGTAGTATGGTATTTCTTTTCTTATTTACTCTCCCTGGGTCCTTGCAGGTCAATATTGTGTCCAATAATATCATCAGAAGATCTTTTTTATCTGGTACTATATTTCTGGTCTGCTGAAGGATTTGGGGAAAAGAAGTCTTACAATGAAATTAATATTGCTAATTTTTATTTAACTTTTACTCTAGAACTATGACTCTAAAAATAATAAACTCCTTATTGCTGTCACCTGCTATGGGTGATTTTTATCCCTTCATTCCTAACATGCAGGATGTGGTTTTACACCAAAGATGATGTACAATTGCAGAACAAAAATGACTCATCTTTGCATAGAACTTTACTAAAGACAGTTTGAAGAATTTGATAGCAAACAGATACCTTGTAAAGCAGAATGTAAATCTTGCATACATTTATAATATAAAATCATGTCTGAAAAAGTTGGACTTTATCAGGGCTCTCTTTGGGAAAACTCACCTCCTTCCCCCTTTTGGGGTAGTAGGTTGGAAATTGTTGTATAGTCTTGTCTCAAAGACATTATTTTTACATTAGTGATGAAAAACATTCATATTTTAGACAAAAGGTATTTTCTGTCATTCCCAGAAAGATTTAGGACTGAAAGCTACTTTCTAAATTGATACTGTCAAGCTAATCCAAGAAGCATTTTTATATTTCTTTATTACCAGACATAACACAAGAGGACTTGTCATTTGATCTATAATGCTGTCATGAATCAACACCTATCTGTCAGCCCAAAGAGAACAAATGACAATGGAGTCAGGGATTGAAAAGAGGAGGGACCTAGGTAGAAGTCCACTGTCACACTGGATGATGTTCCTGGCTATTTCAGCTCAAAGCCTTTGGGATGACCTCTCTTTTCTCACCCATCCCCCCTCTCCACACCTCATCTCCTTTCTTTGGATCCCAGTTCAGCAATAAGTGATATTTTCCAGAATCTTACAATGCCTTTAGTTAGATTATTTGTTTAGAGAAACTCCAGCATCTCTTGTTATGGTTCAGTTTATAAATTTTAAACAAAAAATTTCAAGGGTCTTAAGAACAAGTAGTACTCTAATTCCTAAAAGTTAGAACAGTCCAAATTTACTAATTTTGACAGTAAGCCAGAGGCTTCCTTCCACATAATAATGTCACTCTGACATGGTAAATCAGTTGCCTTAGCTTAGTGCTGGGTGGGTGAAGGGTGAGGAATGTGCCCAAATTCCCGCCCCAGTATCAGACAGAAGATAATCATAGCTGCGGTAGATGGTATTCACTACCACTTGTCTGCTCCCTTTCCTGATAATTTTCTCTGAATAGTGTAGATCTTACTTCCATTAGCTGTATTCTTTAATCCCTTATGGCTAGATTGAACATAAGATCTGGGCATCCCAGCGTAATTGTTAACAGAGTCCCCTGTCACTTTCAAAATTGCCATGGTTTACGTGATAAAGTACATGGTTTCTTTAAAAAAACCTCACTCCAAAATAGCATTAAAGCTGAGCTATTCTCAGTTAAGACAGGCCTACAAAAATAAAAATATAGCATTAATGCAGGAAATCTGTCCCCAGTAAGGTTAGAGTGATTGAGCAGGGCCATCTGGCAGAGAAAAAATGAAGAATCACTACCTTCCAGGGTCACCAAAAAAACAGAGGGAAGGAAGGGCCCCTCTTCACTGAGATAGCCACTTACCACAGAACAGCACAGTCTTGTATCAGCCCACAGTTGGGCTCGAACTGATGTGCAGGCCCCTCTCCCACCTGTCCCTGCTCTCCATGGCAATGCCATACCTAAGCAGAAGGGCGCTGGCTTTTGAATTCTGGACTGATCACTGCATGCCCTGGGGCAGATTTACTTAACCTCTGTAAGCCTCTGTTTTCCTATCCACAAAATGAGACTGATCAGGACTGCCTTGTGGTGTTAGTAAAAGAATCAGAGATTATGAAAGTATGGTATTTAGCCTGGTGCCTAATGCAACATTAACATAAAATGATTAGAAGCTGTTGTCATAGCCTAATTCTGAATTCTGAACAACTTACTCTATTACATTCCTTTTCTTATAAATGGGTCCCTATTTTCTTATAAATGGGTCCCTATTTTTAAATGTCTTGCTCTCATCAGTCCTGTGAATCAGCAAATTCTGGAGGACAGAGTCCCCACTTTATACCTCAGTTTTGTCCACAGTATCCAGTATTCTAGAATGCAAGGCACAGAGCAGGCCTAAATACAATCCTGATCAATGAATCACTGCCTCCCAGGTCCAGTGACTACCCATGGCTGGGACCTGCCAGCTCTTTCCCTTGTCCTGGAGGGAACAAAGTCATAGCCTAGTCTTGCCAGGTATCAGCAGGGAAGCCGCCATCTGAGGCAAACTCTGGTGCCCCTACGTTGATTCAAAAAAATTATTCTTTGAAAGCAATGAATTTCACTGCTTCTCTTTTCTTCAACCATGTTTATAAATAATGGAATGTCACTATTATTTTTCTTCATTCCAAAGAATGAGAACAGAAAACAGGCCTTGGGTTTTCAGCTTTTGGTGCTGTGTTATTGGCAGTTGGCACTCACGTTCATAAACAACAGGCCTACCTTGAGATGCTGCTTTGTTTTGAATATGTGTATACGCTACAATTATAAATATATATATATATATATAGTTTAATTGGGGGTTTCATGGAGAAATATAAATGTAGAAACCAGATAAATCAGAAAATTGCCAAATTAACTTAGATCTATTGCTTTGGAGAAGACTTATCATCAGTGCTTCCTCAAGTCTTGTAGCAAATATAGTTTGAAAATGAATATGACACTATAATTCTTTTTTTTAAGATGTATTTATTTATGCATACAAGGGCGGGAGGGTTAGAGAATTCAGCAGAGACAGAGTGGGGAACAGAACAAGCAGGTTGACCAAAGTACACTGCTGAGGAGAACAGCAGGTGAGTCAGGAGAGGTCTGCTGCACCATGTAGGTTGCTCCCTGGCTGGCCAGGGGATCAAACTCATGCTGCAGTGGCTGCGGATAACTTCATAGTTTGCATCTTAACACCTTGTGCCACCAGGGAGGCCCTATACTTTAATTTTTGATTGTATTCCTGTGTAGTAAAGAATGTCATGTTGTAATCATGTCATAACTAAATGTTTATGCTCCTTAAAGGAAGAGACTGTATCCTAGACTTGAGTATGCACAATTCCTAGGGCTAAACTTCCTTGGTAGATATCAGCAGTAGCTTAACATTAATGTTGGCTCTTCTACCAGCACTCCTGAGACTATTCATTTCCCTTGAAATTTTATGAAACTTTCCATGATCAAACCAATGACTAGACATAGTCATGACCCCACTAGCCCCTGCCTAGTGTCTGAACATATGAGGTATCTCGTATTCATATAAATGTACCCCCAAATGCCTTTTAATTTCTGTTTTTTTGGAAGCCTAGAAATGTTGGGGGTCAAAACATTGACCCAAAGATTGCATGCAGTGACAAAAGTGTGATTTAAATTCACTCCATTAAAAGAGCCTGAAACTTTCTCTATCTAGGAAATATTAAACGCAAGAATTTTAAAGTCCACTTTGTTCACACAAAAACAACACCAAATCGCCCACCAGGCTTACAGAAATGCCTCCACATCACCTATCATTAGTCTTCATAGTAACATTTTTGTTGATATAAATTTGACCGTACATTCCATTTGTTATCCAAAGTAGTCAAGGACAAGCTGGGGAGGGTACATGATCCCTTTGTCCACAACAGCTTGTCTGTGAACTCCTCAAGTCCCAAGTGGGAGAAAGGCCCCAAAGGGGAGAAGGTACATGTTTGTGGTGACCAGCTCAGGCCGCATCAGTGGGGTGGAGGTTTAAAAAATTATGCAACTGAAGTTGACCACATACCATTGAATGACTTAAGAAAACTAGAGAATTCTCACCAGAAAGGATCACTCTTCCAAAATAGAAGAGAATCTCACACATTCACCCCAGGCTCTCTCAAAGTACTTTCATGTGCATCTTATCCGCACTGCACTGGAGTCCTATAAATTAAGTATTTATAAATATAATTTAGAAGAGAAGAAACTGACTTTCAGATGTTGAAAAATCTCCCAATGTCTTACAGTAATGACAAAGCTGTCACCAGAACCCAGGTCTCCTAACTCCAGCACACTTTTCCTTCCCTTGCTGTAAGAATAATGCAGATGTATCAGCTGCACTGCATCCTAAGAAATGCTCCTTTGGAACACCTCCCCCACACCCTAAGAAGTGCCTGTCCTCAATCTCTACTACCAATACCAAATAAACTTACCCTCATTAGGTCAAACATTCACCAGTAGCTC
Organism: Talpa occidentalis; assembly: GCF_014898055.3. NCBI lineage: Eukaryota > Metazoa > Chordata > Mammalia > Eulipotyphla > Talpidae > Talpa > Talpa occidentalis. Next base: position 109,481,315 of record NW_023604861.1, read on the forward strand.
CCATTATGAGTCTCCAGTGCATGGCTGCCAGGTGCAGTTGTGCATGTTGTGCACTGCTCAACTTAAGGAGTTTCATTAACATTATGGGGTACATGACCATCCTTTCTTAGAATGGAAAAAGTGTGCCATGGCCCATCAAGCCAGATATGATTGGTTGTAGAACTCGTGTAAGGCTCATTTATTATGCCCTATTACTTTATATAATTCCATCTAATTCTCACTAGTATATGATAGAACAAAAAAATTGTCAACAAATAGCTTACTGTGCAAAAATTAAATATATTAGGAACTAATAAATGGTATAATGTTGATAATAATGTGAAATCAAGGATGCTACTTGAAAGATTTAGTGCTCAAGGTTATTGTGTTTTATTGAAAATTACAAGTAATGCCTATGCTCTTGACATATAACAATGAATTTTTATTCCTGCCATAAGTTCTTCAATAAGGTCCACAGTGTTATATTAAGAGGTTACATTAGATTCATATTAGCAACTGAAATTATAGCATCATAGTAAATTAAAGGAGTAAAGGGGGCCTCCCTGGTGGTATAGGGGTTGAGTCTCAGCGCTATCATACTATCGCAGCTGACTTTGATCCCCAGCCGGGATGCTGGCCCACATTGGCCCAGCAAACCTCTCCTGTCTTGCTCACTGCTCCTCTTAGCAGTGCATTTCAGTGGCTCCACCTGTTCTGCTCGTTACTCTGTCTCTAGTGAATCCTCTCACCCCTGAACCTGACATATGCCCCAGTTCTTATATGCATAAATAAAATAAATTTTAAAAAAAGACAGAAAAGGAATGTGTTTTTTAAGAAAAATAAATGTAAACCTATAAAATAAGAATTCTGAATGGAGAATGAATGCCTCCAATTATTTTATAATGTCATTGTTTAAAAAAAAATACCAACCTACCTTATTGATGTAGCATCTCCCTCTTGATGTAGCAGCATGCTTAGTTTGTAATAGAACAGCTATGAAAAACTGAAAATTAATATTCAAATTATCATTGTCAGCATCTCTGTTATCTAGCATGACCGTGATATATGCTAAAGGCTTAGGTAACTGTGGCAAATGTTGGCCAAAAATGGCTACAGTTTTTTCCACCTGTGTGTATTGATACCACTTTGCAATGTTCCACTGTTCTTCCCATCAAGAGGCAGAAACTTGGCCACATATTAAATTCCTAAAAAATATATTCCTAAAATAAGTATCCTGTTACTGTTATTTCTCACCATATGTCCACTTTTGAGTGATATCCTTCAGTTGTAAGCATGCAGGTGAGGACCCGCCAACTGGTCAACATGAGTTTCCCCAGGTTTTCTCTGTTTTATTCACTATGCACATCTTTCTGAATATCATATAAGTAGCCAGAAGAATACAAGAGTCCAGATAGTTTTTTCTGAGAATAGGTCACTCTATATATTCACTCCTTGAAACACTTTTCTTTGGCCAGACTCTTATAGCACATAGAACATCCAGAAAAACATTTCAAGTTCTACCTCCCAGGTTGGAGGTTATTCTAAACTGTTGAGGCAGATAAACTAGCATATTCAAAGCTATGTTAGATAAGGAATAGCTGAAGGTAGTGGGGTTTCCTAGAGGGAGTAACCAAGAGCACTGATTGTATTTTTTCTGTCTGCAACTGTTTAATATTATTTAAATTTATGTTACAAATATTATCTATAATAGCTCTCATCCCAAGACTGCCCACCTGCATCTATGCAGGTGCTTTCTTCTCCTTTCTCACTTTCTTTTTCCTAACAAGCCTGCCCTTTTAAAATGTGGAGGTGGGGGCGGGGGGGAAATATGTAATTTGAGACTATGGCATAGTTTTAAAATAAAAAACAAATTTCAATATAAAAAACATTCTGCTTGTTTTACAGTGACTAATCATAATTGTAGTTATCTATAATCCAGTGGGAATTTTGGGAGCAAGATGATGGGTGGGGAGGTTCAATTGGTAATGAGTTTATTATCACTGGAGATAATAAAAAAAAGAAATTCTAGTTTTTATAGAGTACTCTGGAGCAAGAAGTTGATGTCAAGACTAGAAATAGGTCCCCATCCTTTGCTTAGTGACACTCCTAGAGCTGTTTCATATTTTGTCGTATCTTTTTTTTTTTTTTAAGTCAATCATGTCACTGTTTTGAGAAGAGACTGGTGACCAGCAGGAGCACTTCTGCAACAAAATAATGTAAACTAGTGCAGACATGCATCAAGGTTCTATTTGTTGTCTTCATTGGGTCAGGGTGTAAGAAACCCAATCTCTAAGGATAAGGGAGTAGCTTATCTTGCCCCGGAAATCACTGCTGGCACACAGGAATGTTGCTATTCATCTGGAAGTGACCAAAAAAAAAATAAATAAGTCCCTTGGAGGGTCACATGACTCTACAGCGCTCAAGGCAGATCTCTTCTCATAAGGGTTCTGTGTGAGCCTCTAAAACCCATGATTTTTCTCTGCAGATGTAGGAAGAAAGGAGGTGGATGGATAGATAAGCATGGCCTTGCTCCTGGTCTCCGTACTGGCATTCCTGAGCCTGGGGTCCGGATGTCATCATCAGATCTGTCACTGCTCTAACAGGGTTTTCCTCTGCCAAGAGAGCCAGGTGACAGAGATTCCCTCGGACCTGCCCAGGAATGCAGTTGAACTGTGAGTATCAGAGGCAGTGGGAACAACTGTGTGCCTGGCATTTGTGCATCTGGTGCTATTATTATTTTCACATTAGGGGCTGATAACTGTTGGGCTAAATTCTTCTGCCTTGGTTGAAGGTTTGAATAAAACAAACTCCCCAGCCCAACACTCCTACTCTATGGCTCTCCAAGAATCTTAGAAGTTTGTCTGAGCATTTGTGAGGGAAGGGCAATTGGAAACTTGAATCCAAAGGCAAAGAGACACTTTTTAGTCTTTTCATCACATTTGCTCTTGAATTCCATAATCTCTTTGGTGGGACCACAGAAAGTAAAGACTAAGAAGTAGAAACTTAGAAGACCTAGAATTGGAGGCAGAAATAGAGTTTTAAGTAGAATACACAATATATATCACCTGAGGACATTACATTCATTACTTCAAATTACTGTTGCTTTGTAGGCACCAGCAAATAATTCTTTAAGTTTTTTTCTTTTTTTAAAAAAAGATTTATTTTGTTATCTATGCATGCAAGAGCTGAAGTGTAGGCCAAAGGTGCAGAAGGGTGAGAGAATTCACCAGAGACAGAGTGGGGAACAGAAAAGGCAGATTAACTGAAATACGCTGCTGAGGGGAGCAGCACGACAGACAGGAGAGGTCTGCTACACCATATTGGTCACTTCCCTGGCCAGGCATTCACTCCTGCTGCAGTGACTACTCATAGCTTCATAGTGCTCAGACTTAACCCCTTCCACCGCCAGGGAGGCTGTAGCGACAGGACAGGTAGGGCATAGTGCAGGTTTTCTGATCCAGCAGATCAGGTAAAGGAGGGAGAGAGTCCTGGAGCCCTCAGTGGCTTTTCAGGCTTTTATTGGGATTTACCAGGTACACAGTAGGCAGGGGTCCCGGGGGGCTGGCAGGCCTCCCAGCCCTCAGCAAGTCTTCACTCTTTTTGGGCTTTCCAGCCTTCTCTGATGGTTCTGCTCTTTGTTCTTCTTCTCAGTGTTCTGCTTCTTGTGATTCTGCTTCTGCTTGCGTCTCCATGGCACTGCCCTTATAAGCCCAGTCTTAGCCCAGGTGAATCCCATCTACATATGCCCACACCCTACTCCAGGTGCCCACCATCAGGCATGCATTCAGGACCATAAGGATCCATCATCAATTCTAATGGAGGGAGGGCAGAAAAGCCTGATAATTTTTTCCTTACCCTACAGAGGCCCACCAGCAAATAATTCTTAAACTAAGATACTACTTCTAGGGTGAAAGAGGGATGGAGTAAAGGAAGGAGGGGCAGGGTGGAGGTGATGAAGAAGAAAGCAGAGAAAAAGAGGGAAAGAAAAATACAGGATAATCTTTCATACAGCTGGGGAAAATGTGATTTCTGACTTTGCATCATTGCTAAATTATTTTAATAGGAAGTAGATAAATTTTTAGGGTTGGACAAGACCTTAGACATCATTTGTCCATTATCTCTTCATTTTGCAAATGAGGAATCTGGAGTCTGGAGAGTAAAGAGAATTGTCCAAATGTTCACGATAAATTGAGGCAAAGCCAAAACTAGAAATTAAGTCTTTTAACTCTTAGTCTGCTTAATGTTCTTTCCCCATGATTGACTGCACTAGAGCAAGAGGGAGGCAGGACTAGTTAATTTACTAGTCTAATTACGACTTCACCTGAGAACTAGCACATTGTAGCTCAGAGACTGTAGATATCCTCAGTGTTTTTATTACAAGATTTTAAACAGAAGTCACAATTCTGAAGACCTGCTTCATTCTTGGTCCCCTAAAACTACTGATAGCTCTTATTTTTTTGCAGAAGATGCTCATCTTTTCAGATGACTGATTATCATATCCACACCTAACCATGTTGGTGTTGCCTTTTAGATTTTCACTCAGAGACAAATCGTGGCAGCCTTAGTTGATTTTGCTTGCAACTTTTTCCCTTGACATCATGAGTTCTCAGTTCCTAACCAGAGGCGGTTGTAGCAACAGGAAAAAAAATAACTGGTCAGCTCTGTGTTTTGGCTATACTGCCTGAGATGAGACAGTTATTCCTGATTATGGACGAGACTGTACCCATGTACAAAAGGCAGCCTGGTGTGTTAGATCATTATAAACACTGGAGAAGGTCAATGTGCCTGAGTCCCTGTAAAAAGTCACTTGTTCCTAAAAGAATTTGACAAATACTCACCCCCCTCTGAGCCCTTGTCCCTCACTTCTAAGGTGCTTTTAATATAACCTGCACAGCTGCGTTATTGTTAACCCCAACAGACACAGCCCCACTCCCACTCTCCGCCCCTTTTTACCTTACCCTACAGTGGCTCTCTAGTCTTTCTCCATTTTTCCCCCTTTTTTGCCATATTTAACTCAGTCCTTTATTTTTTATTATTTTTAGTGTATTTTTACATCATTTTTCATCTTTACACAATGTATGCATTTTCATCTTGGTTATAGTCCCCATACAATTCCCACACCACCCCCTTGTTTTGATCCTACTCCCTTCCCCCCACCACTCCGTTGCCAGAAAGAAAAAGAAAAATACGGAATGGTCTCATAGCAGGAATTTAGAAAACCTAAATAAGGGACCAGGAAAAAGACTAATTATAATAAAGTAAAAATCAACAAGCAACAAGCAACTATAAACCACAGACATTTTTCCCTTTGTTTCACTATGGGCCAAGCAGTGTCAACCAGTGGCTAAAGCAGAGATCTCTAACATGTTTGAATTTTAGGCTGATATCCCTCTATCCCACCAAATTGCCTTCTACTCTGGGCTATCTGCTTCCTGATATTTCTTAGCACAAGACTTTTTTTCTGCATATAAAACAGAGGAAATAAGAGAAGGAAGAGAGAAAGATGAAAAGGAGGAAGGAAATCCCTCAAACCTCAAACCTCAGGGATTAGGTGTGAGTTAGCATGGGAGGATAAAAGTATGTCTTTAAAAAATAATTCATACTATGGTATAAATGACTAAAACACATCTTTGCCCAAGAGCACTTTTCAACTAAGGAAAAAGATTGTAGGAGAGACCATGTTGGGCAGAACCCCAGAAACAAATTTCACACACTTGACAGGCTAGCCCTGTGTTAGGTATTTGTGATAAAGGACAAAGCAGAAAACTAGATCTCGGAAAGAAAGTGCTTGCCAGTTGTTGGCATTTTTCTCCCCTTGAATGAAGAGTAAGGTGATTTAAGAGATTTAAGGATTCAAGAAGTTCTCCCAGATCCCTAATCTTAGGAAGATTCTTTTCTGTGCTTCCCTCACCAGTGGGGTGTGAGTTGGGGTTATAGGTAGTTTGTTTTAAAGATAAACATCTTTACTGCAAGTAAGCTTTGCCATAAAGAGAAAAGAACAAAAAAAAGGAGGAATATTCAAAAGGACATATTATAACCTTTCCACCATATAACTTAATTGGCCTTTAAGAAAGGATATAACTAATTAGCTATAAAAGGATATGATGAGACATGAAAAATTAGTCACAAAATTAAAGACTTTTTTCCCTGTGTGTTTATTCTTCTTGGCAATACTGCATAAAGAATATTTTCCTTTTTTGTCAAAGAGCAAAAAGGAATGAAAGAGAAAAGAGGCGCACTCAGAAGACATTATGAAACATGAAAAATTAATAATAACAAAGTTAAAAGGACAAAATACAAAATATTTGAATATAAATATATTGTGAAAAAGACAAAATATTTGAACACATTTATTTTCAGCGATTAACATTCCTGGACGTGTGCAATCACAGCATAATACCGCTGTTCTAGAAAAGAACACAACCATTTGCAAAGCTAGATTTTGTCCTCCTGCAATGGAAATGCGAAACCAAACTGACAACTGGCTTCAATACATTAAAAGTTGACCAAAAGTAACTGATGAATAGGTCAACTGAAAAATAAAACCAAAGCTCAACCACTTCCTTTTTTTAATGACAAAATTGCTTTACGACCAATTATTTTTGCGACAAGAGTGCCTTCAGCAAAGATGTTTACGGCAAAACTACAGACCAGGTGACCAGGGGAGGGAGTTATATAAGTAGTTTGCCACGTGGAAGATTGTGGGGAAGACGTGTTGTGTCAGGATATGGTGCTCAACTACAGGATGCGGTGAGTTGGAGCTTTCTAAAGTTTACTTTTGCAATTTTCTTGGCAAGATATGTTGAGAAAAAGAAGGAAAATGTTGGTTTGTCTGTTAGAAATAATTGTTTAAAGACATTTTAAGATCTTGTTAATCATTGAAGAGCTGATAAAATGCCAAGTAAACTAGAATTCAGATGTTGTGCTAGAATGAAAGAGCAATTATTTTTTGCTTCTTTAAAAAGAATTGAATCAGGGTTATATGGAATATTGGCAGAAGAAAGATGAAATGACTCGTTCAACTAAATGTTTCTAATTCACCTTACAGTTTCAAAGTTTGGGCATTGACTTTAACAATGATCAGGTGTAGGTGGAAGGAATAGCCCGGCTTCAACTACTTCAATTGCTTCATCCATCAACATGTCAAAGCTTCATTGTTAGGTTCACCTGGGGGGAAAGGGTTCCTACATTTTATCATGTACATTTTTATCCTATCGCCTTAGAGCAGTTTTATTTTACATAACCCCTTTTGCTAAAGAGTTCTAATTCCCTATCATCTGCACATGCCAATTTTAACACCAAAATAACACAGTGACATCAAGAAGGCAGTAGATTCCATTTACTAAGCCGTGTCTACTCTTTGCATTAAGCTTTACACACACTACGTTATGAAAACTTCATAGTGGAACTGCAAGGTTGGTGTTATTGCTTCGTTTTTTTAATGGGGCAAATCAAAGAAAGAAAAGTTGAGTAATTTGGGCAGGGTCACTCCTGTAGCTCTCTGATAGGCAGGGACCCAGACTTAAGCTGCAAGTTGTGTACAATGAAAATCTATTTCTTCCTCTTAAAAAAAGTCCTTTATAATGTGGGCGATAGGTCAGCAAATCTTTTTTCTATAATAACTACGTTAGGCTTTATGAGCCATAGAACCTCTGTTGCAGCTACTCTACTGTAGCTGTAGAAAAGCTGCCTCTGACAAAGCTTGAATGAATGTGGCCAAAGTCTTATTTATGGACATTGAAATTTAAACTTCTGATTTAGGCAAAAGCTGAGTGTGATTAAATATCACTGGTTTAAGTCCCTACTTGGGCAACCTGAGACAACATGGCCGCATATTCTGGTATTAAACTGAGCAGAGTTGTGCAGGGAATAGGAATAGTTCTAAAGTAAGATTCACAGGTGGGCCTTTAACTGGTTCTGGCAAGTCAGAGATGCAGGGTGTGGCCAATGCCAGACATCTGGCATTAAACCCAGGCTCTGTTTTTTTTTTTTTTTTTTGCTCTATCTTGTGACTGTTGGTTGTATAAGGGAAGTTGTCCTGCACACCTTACTATTAGTGATTCTATGAGGATTAAATAGAACAATATAAATAAAACATCTAGCCTATCAGGTTGTGGTGGTGGTTGCTGTTGTCTGTATAATACTAGGAAAAACCCACTTACCTCAGAGGACATTCGTGGTGATGAAATGAGTCAATAGGTGTGAAAATGTTTTCAAAAACTGATATGAAGACTATTATAACTCTGAGATAACTTAGCCTCCCACTTACTTAAAAGTGACCTCCTCCTTCCAATGACTATAGCACTTACTCTCTGTACACTTAATTTCTAAGAAAGTGTATCCTTACGGCTTTTGATATTTGAAAAAATTTAGGGAGTAGGTTTCATTTTGATGATAGTCAAAGGAATTTTTATTTCTGACTTACCCTAGAAACTCAGGTTCACCTGGAGGCAGTCAATGAATCTAGAAAGGACTCTTTGATCTTGCTTTTTCTTTCTGGAGTTACAAGTTCTAAGGAGAATGTGAACATCCATTCTAAATTTGAAGTTTTAGCTCTAAGAGACCATATGGCTGTGGTTATCTTTTTCTTGAGCAGGGTGAGATGACTGAAATACTAAGAGGGGAGAAGAGGCCATTGATGATCATACTTGGCAGAGGGAGATGCACTGATTGTATTATAAGCTTCCTGTGTGGCCCCTCTCCTCACAGCCAGTTCTTATGTTTGATGGCAAGCTCAGTTGATCAACACTTACTTGTAATTAACTAATTGCCTTTTTTTTTTTTTTTTTTTTTTTGTGAGACCCTCACTGGCAGCCAGGGAACGAACCATGCTGCAGAGGCTGCGGGCAGCCTCACAGCCCAGCGCTCAACCACAGCGCCACCAGGGAAGGCCCCCTAATTGCATTTTTCCCTTTGTATTTTCTTTTGCCTACATTCCTTGTTTTGCTGTCTTGACTTAAATCACTCTCTTTATCCTATAACCATAGCTTATTGTTCAGTTAGGACCTTTAAAATGTGTCTAGTTCAGTCTTTCCTTCATTGCCCCTTAATCCTAAGGAATGCCAGTGTCTTGTGTCAAAACAAAAGCAAAGCCTTTGCTAAACCAATAAGTTCTTTGAACCCCAAGAGGAAAACAGAGCTTTGATGTTTGTAAACACATTTAGTTTTGGAATTTTTTTCTCTAAGAGTACCTTTTGAATTAACATTCTGCGGAACATATTTTGGTAAAAGTTGGTCCCAAGGTGGTTCTATCCACCCCCTCCCACTTGAACAAATCCTTTGTGAAATCTGAACCACATCTGTGACTTCCTGACTCCCAATGTGGTGCTTGGAGCAGCTAGAGGTGGACTGGGTTCATCAGCAGAGATGAGCTAGGGCTGGGTTTTCATTGCCTTGTGCCTGAGAAGTAGCTGTTTAAGAATGTAATGTGTTCTCTTGATGTGTAGAGGGTTCTGAAGTATCGACTAGAGTCAAAGGGAAACTTAGGTGTTACTTGTTCTTGGTGTTACTTGAAGAAAATGAACACTTAACAGTGTATTACCAAATGACTAAACTCCCAACATCAGTTTTTGAATATTGATGAATTCTCCTCATGTAGCTTTTACATTTGGAATGCCCTTTATTTAATCAGTTTTACAGAATCCTTTCTCCTACTATGAGCAATAATTCCGTCTTTTTTCATTGCCATCATCTTGTGTTGGAGTCCTGAATGCCTAAAGCATGGATTATACAATTACTTTCTAATTTCTCTTTCTTTCCAACCTTTCTCCTCTTCTCCAAACCAGCCTGTGCACCACCATTCCACTTTGCTCCATAAAACTAGACTGCCCCCATGTTATGATTCCCCAGCTGAAATCATTCACTGGCTCCCCTTCCTGACTTTTCCTCTAACCATGCTCCTCTCTACCCACTAAGGCTGATATGGACCTGCTCTCAAGCTCAATTTGTTCATTAGTGTCTCCCTGCATCTTTATATTTTGACTTCTGCATATACTATCCTCAGTTTCTTTCTGAAATCCAACCTCCATATCATAATCTTGCTCGAAGATTGCCTCTTTCATGAAGTTTTCCCTGACTACTCCATCGTGATTTAATCTGAACTCAGTGCAGTTCATTTCACACTTAATCTTGCTTTACCCTTAATTTTTCCCAAGTCTCTTATTTCCTCAATAGTAGTAGAAATTTCTTTTGCACTTCTTAATGGTTCTGATTCAATGCAATGTTTATTCCTTGCCCTCAATTATGTGTAGAACAAATGATACAATAAGTCAGGGGGAATTACATCTGTTTTTTTTGCTCTGTTCCTTTGTATTGAAAATAGGTTCTTATAAAAGATGATTATTGCTCTTCCTGTGGTGAACTACTATAGGATTTGATAGCTTCCTTGCTTTCCTTGCCTTTTTATGTGTTTAAGAAAATGCCTATATGTCATTCCAGAATCCATTAATTTATTCAGAAAGAGATATATAGACTGGAAATAAAGTCTCCTAAATTAAAAGTAGAATATTCTATATTCTAGGCACATCACTCAGTTTTCTTAAGTTATAATGCCTGCCTCTCCATTTCTAACAAGAATGTTGAAAGGATGACTGAAATTGCCTAAACAAAATCATTTAAAATTAGATGGCACTGTTCAAAGAAATATAATTTCTCCTAGTTAAGATCACATTCCAAACACTGAATGTTAGGTTTCCTCTGCTTCCCAGATGTACTTTGATTATTGGGGTTCTCAAAAGCAAACACCCCACCATGCAGATTGCCCTGGATGTCCACATCCAGTAACTCCTACTCCTTGCTTAGATATTTCTTTGAAAGGAAAAAAAAGCAGAGTGTTCATGCTAATGCATACATAATCCTTCCTCTAAAAACAAAACCCTATACCTACTTTAGTGAAAAATGATATGTCTATGTCCAACACTTGGAATTTAATTGGGCTGGGGGTAAGGGAGGTTTATATTCCCTGCAGAGGAATCAGAAAAATGACTAAAGGAACAGCAATAGAATGCAGTACCTTGAAAGGGAAAAAGTAGAAATTATATTGCAGGGAAAGAATCCTTTAAAGTAAAAGATGAACTCTAGCCTGAGAATTGGCTAAGAGCTATAATTCGCAGAGTCATTATTAGCAATTGAAGAGTAAGTGTTTGAGAGTACAGAGCTGCACTTGTTGGGAAATGATAAAAACCCCTGTTTACCTAAAGATGAGCACTGTCCTTGCTCACCCAAGTCATCTACCAAAGAAACCTAAGTTTCAGAAGGAGGCCATCTTAGCAGTAAATGGAAAATTCATTTAGCTTTTGATTATTCCTCTCCAAAGCCACTAATTGGGTTATCTCATAACTGTGGTTGATTGGACTATACTTTTTTTTTAAGCTGTTAGATTTAGTCTCTCCAATTTCGCTTTATTTAGACTAGAATCTAGCTTATATATCCCACAAGGTCAGTTAGGGAAGAGAGTAATTATTTTTAATTGCTTCAGATCTGAATATAATGAGATTTGGATGTTTGTTCTTAATCTGACCTCTCCCTGAAGCATCTCAGAGCATGTTTTGTGTCTCTGACCTGAACATGTCATTACCTTGTTCTGTCATATAGAATAAGCCAAGTGATCTGAAAACCAAGTGATGAATAAAAAAATATTTGAATAAAATGACCAAGCCCTTGTCATAGACTTGACCTTAATTATATCTTTCATCTTAGGAAGGGCTTGAGTCCATTCTCCAAAACCTTTTCCAGTAAGAGCAAACAGGGCCATCATCAAACTTTACCGTCATAAATTGTAGAAAATTTTTGTATCTCCTAATGTCAGGCTTGATGGAAATCTCAAAGAAATCAAGACCTAAAGATTTCCACTAACTTTTAATGAAACAAAGATTAATTGAGGCTACCAGAGAGAAAATTTATCAGTAGATTCATAAGAGTTTGAAGTATAATGATGCTGAAGTTTCATTCCATTCTAAAGTGCTCCAATTTTATAAACATCTTCACATTTCCCAGAATCCTAAACTTGAAATTTCTAAACTTCTCTGATTTAGGACTTGGTGTTGAGGAGGGTTACTTAGACTCAAGGATACTAGTGCTATTTTGAAAAGCAGCACAGAATACTTCCACACAGGCACATCTACCTCCAAAAAAAATTTTTTTTTTCAATTTGGCAAGGGTTTTAAAGAATTTGTGAGGCATCCCAGTTCCAACAATGCCTTCGCAACTAAGAAAGGTAGATTGACAGGCTGTCATGGAACATTTCATCCAGAATCCTCTTGACTAAGAAGGGCATAGAAATGACACACTTCACATTTGGAATGACCACAGCCCCAAGCACTAGATTTTCATGATTGCCTCAAATGTAAAATATTCTGTCCCTTCTAAGAAAGTCCTCTAAATTTTGGTTCTGAAGATTGGATCCATCCCTGGAAGACAGAGGGGCCTTTACTTGTGCTTTCCCCATCATCACATATTATCAGGTCTGGAGTGGTCTCTGTACCTCTGGTCTGCTTCCCTCACAGCTCCATCCTCCCAGCTCTTGCACTGATTTAATTCCCCTGGGAGTGTCAATGCCCAGATTCAGGAAAAATGTCCAAAATCAAAAGTTTAGTGTTAAGATCTTGCATATTTGGCCTCAGATTAACTCCCCTGTTCTCTCTCTAATCTTGCATCCTTTCAGTCCTCTGCTCTGTGTGCTATTTTCTATTTCCCATGTCCAAATATATTTTATATTCCCTGTCCATATACTATTATTTTCTCCAACCTGAAATACTTTCTCCTGTACCAGTAATATCTAGCTTCTGAGACCAATGTAAGGATGCTCATTTTTCATGAAGTTTTCTCTCAACAGAAAACATTTATTGATTATATTTGTGCAAGCACTGTACTGGGCACTTGGGAGAAAAGAATCAATAGGAGAGGCACAGCACCTGCTCTTAGAGTTGCTAAGAGAGAAGAACATTAAGTAATGACAATAATGTTTTTCCTCACTTTTACCCACAACAATCAAAATTGTCCTCAGAACTCAGAACAGTCATTGTCAAAACTATTCTTTTGGACAGTTAATTGCAAGTTGCTTTGTGCAATCTGAAATCATAGATTGAGAGAGCTAGAAGAAATGGATGCCTAGTGAAAGTCAATGAGAAGATGCTTGCCTGCTGGATGCCAGAAGAAAGTTGGTGAGAAGACTAGCATCTGCCTAGCTCGTCTAAATGCCCTTCTGACCTCCCTAGACTTGATTTCAGTATCTGTGCAAGGCTACTTCCAGATACCCCCATTCTTTAAAAGGTCAGAAAATCCTTGTTTTATTTTACAAGGAGAACACAGACCTCAACTAAAATAGAATAACAAATGAACACCAGCAGATTTATGATACAATTTAACTGGCAAAAGTCCATACATTTAAATATGACCAGAAGTTTTCAAATTGTGAAAATATAAGGGTCTGGATCCTTTGAGTTGGGATAGAAGAGAATGGCACAGAAGGTGGAAGACAGCATCTAAAAGGGAAGCTTCAAATGCATGGTTTCCTTTGCCAGCTTCATAATTTTTCCCAAAGCTGCTGTGTTCATGAATACTCATGTAGATACTGGGAGAGAGAAAGTAAAAGGAGTTTATGTGTCAAGAGGCTATATATGTCACCTTCCCCTCTCAGAGCAGCTGCGTGTCATCTCTGAAATCTGGTGATCACACAGAGATAGCCTGAACACTGTCCAAATATTGCTTCTAAAAACGACACACCTTTAAAAATTCTGCTTTGGCATAAGAGTGGAAACTAGTAAGAATTCTTGAATGTTGTTGAACTTGTAAGCAATTTCCTTCTAATTTCAAACTATTTTTGTATGGCTATGGTTAAAATACAAAACAAACTGGATGCAAAAGAAAGATCACTCTCCATCCTTACAACACAGTCAGCCCCAAACCTTGTCACTTCAGTATGCTCACCAAGGCTAATTTCTGGTCAGTGCAGCAAGGGAAGAAAGCTTCATTAGACTGGTGTTTGCTTTGTGGGGCATTGTGTACAATTTCTGTAAGTAAATATATTGGGAGTGGAAGAGAGGCAGCAGAAAATACAACATGAAATAATTTAGAAAAAAATCTGGAAGGGCAGTAAAAGCAAATATAAGCATTATGGTTAACAGCAAAGAGGTCATCTGGAATATTGCAGACAGTAGCAAAATTGCTTATCAGGTATGATTGTGAAAATCTGTTGAACTCCTTCAATAAGAACATAAAGTCTTGGAATGGCATCTGATTCCCAAACAAATACTGGAGTCAAGTGGTAAAAGAACAAATAGTTATGATAGCCAGATAGGAAAATTATAAAGCAACACTAGGAGCCCAACTCTGGTGAAATCTGGGAGGAAGACAGACAAAACAATTGCAACAAAATCTACAGGCACCCTAGGGAAAGAGATGGCTGGGTCATTTAGTTGGGGAATCTCTGAGTAGGCTGGTATTTGATTGGTGTCTAGATCTTGCCTCATAGGCTAGTCAAATTCCTGGAAAAGAGTTTTCCAAGTTCCAATCTAAAGGGTGATACTCTTATTTTCAGCATTCTAGTGGCTAGAAAAAATGGCTGTCTCAGTATCCAATAGTCGTAAGTGATCCCTGGTACCTTCTAGTCCAGAAACTGTCTATTCTACTCTCTTTAAAGATTGGGAGCAATATTGTTTAAGGGTACGGACTTAAAACTAATAAATAAGTCCTGGAGGTCAAATACAAAGTGCAATGATTGTAGGCAACAAACTATAAAAGTGTTAAATTTGTTGACACTGGAACTTAATTGTTCCTACCACAAGAAGGATGGATAATAATGTGATGTGGTAGTGGTCTTTATAACTGCTACCATGGCAATCATATTGCAATATCCAAATATCAAATTGGTGTACCCTCTAAACTTGCATTATGTCATATGTCAAATATCTCAACTAAGAAAAAACAAAAAATCTTTGGTGTTTTCCTCAGATGGGGCTGAGCTTAACTTGCCCCACTGCTCCAAGTTGGAAGTATGGATCCCACTTAAATGAACGTTTTATCTTCTTTATTTTATCCACTTCAGTCTGTTTCCTCCTACTCCCTCTTCCAGGGACATAAGTACCTCCAATTCCTTAGTGTTTTAGGAATTGTGCAGTGTAATTCATATTGACTGAAGATTCCATTTTCTAAGCCAGACAAGTCAGCAATTCTCAAATTTGAACGTACATGCTAATTGGAGGAATATATTAGGAAAACACAGATTCTGATTCAGTAAATTGAATGGGCCTGAAATTCTACATTTTTAGCCAGATCCCAGGAGATGCTGGCACTACTAGTTCAGAAACATGTTCAGCCAGGTTGTTTACAATCCTAAAATTTGGTGATTCTTGTTCCTCTGTCCTCACGGCTTTATACTTTTAAAAAATCCCTTACTAAATAACAAAGTCATTTAGTTATTTGCTTACTATACCCTGTCTTCCCAGGAATCTCTATTAATTATTCAACCCACTCACTCTGGCTCTCTTCCCATTCTTCCCCTGAGAATGTTCTTGTCACAGGTACCATAAGCTTTTTATTTTCAGTATGTTTTATACTGTGGTTATATTATTTTTCAAATAAAAAAAGTGAACGTTTGCATAAAAGAGGAATGCCCACAATTCAGATGCAGAGTCAATGATCTCTTCCTGTTCACATGTGACCTGCCTCCCAGGAAAACCCGTATCACTCCTTATCACTTGAGATGCTTTTTTATATTTTCAGCTCTGTAGCACCAAGCTAGTTTTCTTCATACATCTCATGCCAAAACTTGGTCTTCTCTGCTGCTGAACTCACTATGGGAGTTCCCAGGCTTCATTCAGGACTCTCTTCTCTCAAGCATCTGTAATCTGCCTGTGGTGAGCACATCTAATCCCACAGCTTCAAATACCGATTACCTTCAAAATGTATGTGCCATGCCTGACTTCTTCAATATCACTGGCCAGGATTATCCAGCAGAAATCTTGACATTTCCATTTGGATCTCTCACTGGCAATTCAAAACCAAGTAGAAAATTATATACTTAATTACCCTCCCCCAAACCCCTCAGAATCTCCTCTCCCAGTCTTCATCTGTATAAATTCATGTCATCAACCCTCAGCCCCAAATTCAATCTAAAACCAAGAGTCAGGGATTTGATTCCCAAAACAAAGCTCAAATGTCTCCACATCTCATCTTCCCTACAATGTAGCTCAAACCACCATCATTTCTCACCTAGGCTACTGCAGTTCCCACTGCTTCCACCTCCTGGTTCAGCTTGAAACTCTTATCCAGCCTATAATCCACACAGTAACCCCAGCAATGTTTGTTAAAAGTTTGATTTACAATTACTTAGAACTGGCCTCACCAGTGGTACATCAGGTTGAACGCAGCTGTCCGCAGGCTGTCCGCAGGCTCTGCAGCGCTGGTTAAATTCCTGGCAGTCCAGAGAGATATCCACATGGAGCGGCAGACCTCTCCTGTCTCATCCACTGCTCCCCTCAGCAGTGTTTTCAGTTCATCTGCCTGTTCTGCTCCCCACTCTGTCTCTGGTGAATCCCCTCACCCTCCCGCACCTCTGGCCTGTACTCCAGTTCTTGTGTAAATAAATATTTAAAACAAACAAAACCACATTCAGTTACTTAGAACTGTACTCAGAATCAAATTTATTCAACCCATGCTTCATTACTGCCTGCTATGACAAGCACTGTTCTGGGTGCTGGAGATGTAGCACAGAACAAAACAAAATCCCTACACTCATGGAGTTTATATTCCTTGCCGTAGTTGCCAGGTACTCCACGATGCCTTTCCAGAAGGGAGAGCACATCGTGTGCAGCTTCCTGTCACCACTCTGCCACCCTGCACTCCTTCCTGCTTCTCGAATACACCAAGCTCCTTCCCGCCTGAGGTTTTTTTATTTGCTTTTATTTCTGTCTAGAAAGAATGTTTCTCTTTTCCTCTTTCTATAATCTCTCATCTTCCTGGTCACTTCCTCAGAGATCTTCTTCCTTGACCCCTCTGCCATAGTAGCATCCCCTGTATCTCTACCATGTGACCCCTTTCTTCATTACCATAATGCAATTAGAAATTTTTGCTTACCTATTTCTCTCACCCCACTAGAAACTAGAACTAAAATTTCCATGGTGGCAAGGCTTCTAGCATGTAGAATCTGCTTTAGAGTAGATGCTTGAGACACACATGAATTGAATGAATAAATGACAAGCCCCTTTAAAAAATGAGAATTGGAAGGAAAGATTGGGTGTGGCAAACATCTATTAAGTCATACCATACCAACTTGCCATTGGCTTAGAGCTCTCCAAAGTCTTGCACTGTAGTGGTTAATAGTGTTCCCATTCTGGAAATAAAAAACGGAATCAAAGGAAGTACTAGCCCAAAGTTACTGAGCTCCTCAGTGTCAGAATTGAAATTGAGATTCTTGATTAAAAAGTGTCCAGTCTTTGTAATAACCATGGGTGGGGGGAGAAAGAAATCCTGTCTGCTGAACTCCTAAAGCAAAAATAATCTAAATTCTTCATCTGAACTTAAAAATGTACAGTACAGTGGTAATGTCCTCCATAATGCAAAACTTACATATTATCTTGTTTCTCGAATACAGATAACTCTTGTAGCACTGCACCCCTTTCCTATACCCAGACCAAGTCTGGGCACTCAGTGATGGCTCAGTAAGGACAGAGACAGCAAGTCAGAAAATGGGGCCTCCCTGGTGGCACAAGGGGTTAAGATACAACCTGTGAAGCTGTCTGCAGCTACTGCAGCACCAGTTCCATCCCCTGCCAGGGAACTACCCACATGGCACAGCAGACCTCTCCTGCCTCACAAGCTGCTCCCCTCAGCAGTGTATTTCCATCAATCTGCCTGTTCTGTTACTCATTCTGTATCTGGTGAATCCTCTCACCCCCCCCCCCCGCACCTCTGGCCTGTACCCCAGTTCTTGTATGCATAGGTAAGTAAATCTTAAAACAAAAAAAAAGACAAAATGAAGGAGTGGGAGGATGAATAAATAGAAGTTACACTGAAAAATAAATGCCAATGGCCATTTCCAGTGGTAAGTTGCCAAGTAACCAAAAGTTGTCTAGTAATACTAAAAAGTTGCTAGAGCACTATGTATTGCCTCTGGAGGAGGGAGTTGGTGAGGTTGCGTCCTCTGTTGCTTTTTATACTTGCTTTTTATACCTTTTTTTGTTAAGATGGTCTCCCAGAAATATTTAACCCTCAGCACATGCAGTAACCGAAAAAGTGGATTTCTGGGTGAGGACTTACGAATCTCTGCAGATACTGCATAATGGTCCTCATACAATAATGGTCCTCATACAGTGTTGAACTTTGACGATAATGTTTCAAAAACATCAGTGAGTCTTCCCCACCCACCCACCCCAAAAAACAAATTCTTATTGATCTCACATGACCTTACATCCTCTTTTCTAAGGTTTCCAGATTTGTTTTTCCATTATGACAGTATAATTTAAAGTCTGTACTTGGTCTTCATTATTGAGCATTGAGGGTTCTCTTATATTCTAAATCCAAGTCCCATTTCAGATACATGATTTGCAAATATTTTGTACTATTCTGTGAGTTCACTTTTTATTTTTTTGATTGTTGCCTTGAAGCAGTTTTTGTGTTTTTTTTTTAATTTTGATAAAAACCAGGCATTTTAAATTGTATTTGTGCTTTGGGTTTCATAAGGTTCCTTTGACAAATCAAAGGTCACAAAGGTTTAGTGCTATTTTCTGCTAAGACTTTTATATTTTCAGCTCTTGTTTATAAATCTGTGATCTATTTTGAGTTAATTTTTGTATATGATAAGTGTCCAAGTTGTATGTTTGCATGTCAATACCCAGTTGATTTAGCACATTTGTTGAAAAAGCTGTTTCTTTTCTGTTGAATGACATATGCACCTTTGTTGGTAAATAATTGATCACAGAGGTATGTGTTTAATTCTGGACTCTCAGTTCTGTCCCATTGATCTATGTTTCTCCTTGGGTCAGTACCACACTCTCTTCATTGCAATTACATCTGTTTGAATCCATGTGCATTGAATTTGTCTTTGAATGTGCCTTTAAAGACATACAGTTACATCATATTTTTCAATCCAGTTTGATGATTACTGCCTTAAGATTGGATTGTTAAATCCAACCACATTTAATGTTATTATTGATAAACTTTGGACTAACATTTACCATTTGGCTTTTGGTTTTCTATCTCATTTTTTGTCCCTCTATAATTTGAATTATTTTAAATCAAATTTTATTAATCTGCCATTAATTTACTATATAAATTTGAGAAGTACATGATTTCAGAAGTACAACTTCACATCTCTCTCTCTGTCTGTATGCTTCACGTGTGCACCACCAAAGTTGAGGTGCCATCACACTATCAAATTCACCTCTTCTACCTTTTGTTCCCATCTTCCCCTTGCCCTCTGGTAATCACCATATTTTTACAGAGGCTAAGAGTTATTTTTGTTTTTTGTCAGTGTTTTTGTTTTGGTTAAGGTAAGTTTTTCACTTTCTGACTTTTTATTTAGTATGGTGGAACCTCCAGTTCCATCCATATTATTGGGAAAAAAAAGTAAGAGTTCATTTAATAGCTGGTAGTATTTCATTGTGTTTATATACCAAAAAGTTTTTTATACCGTCATCTAACAACGGGCGTTCGAGTTGATTCCATGGCTTGGCTATTGTGAATAATGATATTGTGGATATTGGGATGCATATATCTTTTCAAATTAGTATTTGTATATTCGTTAGATAAATATCTAGGAGCAGCATCTATGTTATGTGGTGTTTCCATTTTTAGTTTTTAAGGGATCACCTTACCATATCCCATAGACTACAGCAATTTACATTTCCACCAATGATTATTTCATTTCCTCATACCCTTACCAATACTCGTTGAGTGTAGTCTTTTTAATATAGGTCTTTCTCACAGATATGAGGTGATCTCTCATTGTGGTTTTGATTTGCATTTCCCTTACAATAAGTGATATTGAACGTTTTTCTCATGTGACTGTAAAGCATCTCTAAGTCTTTTTGGAGAAGTTTATGTTCAAGTCTTTTCCCATTTTTTGACTAGGCTGCTTTTTTGTTGAGATGTGTGAGTTCTTCATATATTTTGGAAATCAATGCCTTGTTGAATGTATGATGTGCAAATATCTTCTTCTGGTCAGAGATTGCCTATTTGTTTTTGTAGTGGTTCCTTTCAATGTGCAAAAGCTTTTCAGTTTAATGTAGTCCCATTTGACTACTTTTGCTTTTGATTCCCTTGTTGTTGAAATTGAGTCCCCAAATACATCACTGAGCTTGCAATCAATGAGTTTATCACCTATGTTTTCCTCTCAGTATTTTATGGTTTGGGGTATTATATATAAGTTTTAGTCCATTTGAATTAGTTTTTCTGTGTGGTGTAAAAATATGTAGTGGTTTTTTTTTGTTGTTTTTTTTTTTTTTAAATATGGCTGTTCAGTTTTCCCAACATTGTTTGCTAAGAGGCTTTCCTTTCTCCAATGTATGGTTTTGTGTCCTATATTTGTATGTAGTTTGGGAGCTCTGTATTCTATTACATTGGCCTGTATTTCTAGTTTTGTTCCAATACCATATTGTTTGATTACTGTTGCTATGTAGTATAGTCAGGGAGGCTGATAGCATTTTCTCCACTTTTCTTTTTTCTCAGGATTTCTTCAGTTATTCAGAGTCTTCCATGGTTCCACACAAATTTAAAATTGTTCTATTTACTTGAAAAATGCCACTGGGATTTTGATAGTGATTGTGTTAAATCTGTAAATTGCTGTAAGTAATATGGCCATTTTAACAATATTTTTTCTTATAATCCATGAACACTGGATAGCATTCATCTCTTTGTACCTTATGTTTATTTTAACAATGTCAGATCGTTTTTTTCAGTGCATAGTTTCTTTATCTCCTTTAAGTTTACTTCTAGGTATCTTATCTTTTTTTATGTGATTGTAAATGGGATTGTTTTCTTTGAATAAATTAAATGGAACTTCTTTTCCTTCTAATTCACTGTTTATAGAAATGCAATAATTTTTGTTTATTGATTTTTGTACCCTGTCACTTTACTGTATTTGTTTCTAGTTGGTTTTGTGTTCTTCTTGTTCGGATTTTGTTGTTAGTCTTTAAGATTTTCCAAGGTAAACATAACTTGTCCATGCTCTGTTGCCAATCAGTTCCTTTGGGAAAGAATAGAAGCTGACCATTACACAGCTTGCTTCTTGTCCTTGGCGACATCTCAGTCAGGGTTTTGGAGGACTCAGGAGTAGATTTAATGACAAGCTTCTGAGACATCCATTCTAGGAGCTAATCCTAGGTGGAATTTGGAGTAGTAGCCTCAGACCCAGTTGGCCTGACTCTTCCCATATGGAACCACCACCTAAAGGGTACGACAAGTTCTGTGGGAGCACCAATATTTTTAGCAGGTCATACGCCTGATAGAGACTTTGTTGTGGAACTGTGGCTTAATAAAAAAGGAGCCCCCATATCCCAGCCATACTTGTACTATGTCTGCAACAGGCAGGCAGCAGTAGGCAGGATGAGAAATGCAGAAGTCCTGCTGGTCTGGAAAGTAAAACCTGTACCGGGAAGCTGGGAGGAGCAGGAACCGTGTATTCCGGGCTGCAGTATTATGCACCTCTCTGACCTGGGTGATGGGGAGAGAGTCAGTAGTATGGTTCAAATACTACTGACTCTCACCATTTCTTTACTGAATTTTTATAGATTTCCTTCAATAGAGCTTTCCTTCTTTTTTCTTTCCCCTTAGGATATTTTCAGGGACTTTGAACAGTTTTGTTTATTTATCTGCTTTGCTTTACTTCAGTAATTTTCACCACTTTCACTGCAAAGCAGGTCAGCAGAGTTCCTCACCTTGTGATTCTGGGTGTCAGTTCCATTGCTTTGTTCATGATCAGGCAAGGGAGTGGGGCAGTGGGGTGTGGCTGAAAGCAGCAAAGCAGTGGGAACCCAGGATTATCACCTCTCATGTTCTTTGGCATGCCCTTGAAAAAGGGAGAGCAGTGGGCAAGTCTGGAGAAAATAAACATTATCACGAAGTTCTTCATCCCATTTTTTTACTTCAACATTTTTATGTACATTAGTTTTAAATAATTCAGCATGCATGTCCTAAATATTGGACTGGTGAATGGTAATGGCTCTATCACCTACAAAATAAGGCCACTAACTGCTCTCCTTGGCAGGCATAACAATTTCTTAAACACCGTAATATGGCAAATAAAACATGTGGGAATCGAATTACTACCGAAAAAAATGGTTTCAAGGGCTGCTTCGGTTTGTTAGATGAAAGGAAAAGAATGGATTTATTTTCTCCTGAACAGGATGGAGACAAAATGACCATCTCCCTGTATATTTACAGTCCAGACCATTTTGACTGAAATGGATTGACTGAATTCCACCAATAGAGAGCATGCACCAGATAGAAAGCCAAAAATACTATGTTGAAATTCTGATTTCAGCATCTTCACAGAAAAATCTAGATCTTAAAGCAAGGCTTTGTCTATCTGCTACACAGGCAGCATGTCTTTATTGAACACTGTCAGGCAGTTGCTAAAATATGACAGCCAAAGACACAGCCCTAGCCCGTAGCCCCTTTCAATGTAGCACAGACACAGGCATAGTTAAAAGAGAGCAAGACTTTTGAAGATACTAAGTCAGAACATGATAATAGGATCTACAGCACAATGTGAGAGTATTGTGTAAGTTCTTTGAAGGGGCAGGTACTTAGTCTGGAGAATAAACACAGGGCACTGTCTTGCAAAGGCGAGATGTGCTGTATATCAAAAAGATTTAAATATATGGGAGGGAGGGAGAATGCATAAGTTGAAAGAAACCTGAAGAAGCTAGTTAAATAACTGCAAATCAAAGAAATAGTTTTCTCTCCTGAAGGAATTAGTATTGCTTCCTAATGATCATTTCTAGAAATATGCCCTTGGATGAACATGGAGAAAGTTGGAGCACATTCCATTCCAATTGAAAAAAGAATAGTAGGGGGAAAAATATGAAAATCTCTTTAAATTATTTGTAGAAGTTTGGGTAGAAAAAACCAAGGTATGGTTTACAGAAACTTATGACTTTTGAAATGTCTGTGACTTAATGTAAACTAAATTAGAACCTGTCTCAGTGTGCAGTTAAGCAATGCAAATAAGTCACTAAAAATCTCTTTGAATTGAATTAAATTTTTATGCATTTTTTTGTTTCAATGTCTTGGAGTAGAAACCAGCTGAGATCATATTATGGCTAAAGTTTCTTTATACTAAAGTTTGTTGCCAAAATAATTCCTCTAGAGAAACTTCCTTAAACATTGGGTTAATTATATCTCCTATACCATAAGTCTTTTATACCCAATTAGATCAAAATAACTTTTCCTGGAATTAACCTGAATTTATGATTTTGGTTGTTGATTCCCCAAAACTCACCTTTTTTTATAAGATAGAAAAAAATAAATGAATATTTAAATATAGAAAAAAAATTCAATTATCCTATCTCTGTTTTTATTGTGTTTATCTAACTGCTTCAAAATGAGCAGTCAAAATCAGCTACCGAGCTCATTGCCCATTTAATTTTTGATTTTGCATCAGTCACTTAAGTTGTCTCCCTTCCAATAATCATTATGGTGTAAGTGACATACCAGGGGCCAATCAATTCCTTTGGACTATATAGAAAAGCCCAGTCTACCTCCCTGGAATTGTAATTGGGGATTTGTTTATTTTGCTGTTGTTTGAACCCTGGGACAGCAACTCTCTTGTTTTCACTAAAGTTGCATTGATAGTCTGCTATAGCCTCAGGGGAAGATTTTCCAGTCTTTAGGATGTGCCCTCCCTCCCCCCACCAAAGAATAGGGAATAATTAGAATCACTTATTTCAGAATTCTATTTCCAGCAACTGGAAAGATGTTTTCTTCAGTATTAATCAAAGGAAAAGTCCTTTAATTCTCTAAGGGGAGGGAGCTTTTCTCATTTTGTCTCCTCTAAGAAAGATGTGAAGCTACTAGAAAGCATTCAGATTTGTAAGACCCTCAAAAAAAGGAGTCCCATGTTTCATTAAGGTCTCTTAGGTCTGGCAACTATTGTGCATGTCAGGAGATATTTTTGAATAAATGAAATGAGTGACTTTCACTAAATTGAATTGATGATTGACTTGGGTTGGAATGGACTGAAATGAATTGAACTTCCCTGGACTGACACAGTAGCTGTCATGAAAGCCAAAAGAAGGTCAGGGTGTCCCATTCACCAGTTCATCAAAGTCAGCCTGGAGTGATGAGGGAAGCCAGACTATTCAGAAAGGATAAGTGAACTTCCAAGAACAGATAGCAAAATGGGAGGCAAAAACTCCAGAAAACATAACAATACAGATAAGTAATTGTGCTTCCATTGAGTATGTATTAAGCACATAGTATGTGTCAGGCACACTTCTAAGAGCTTCACTGCATCATCTCATTCATTCCTCATAGCAACGCATCATAGCAGACCCCATCATCATTATCACTTTCAGATAAAGCGAGTAGGCAGGAAACAGTTAAGTAACTTGCCCATATGGCACATCCAAGTTTGGGACCCCATGATATTGCTCTTTATTTTCATTTTATAATTTCAGAATTAATCTAAATTTTTTACAGAAGTTAGGTTTATTAGGAAGTGTGTGTGATAAACTCAGAGGGCTTTTTTATTGAGGTATAGTTGACAAACAACATGGTTTTGAAGCAACATAGTGATTTAAAATTTGTCTACTGTGCAGTGATCAATGCTATAAATCTTGTTAAAATCCATCAAAACATTGTTCTTAACCATTTCAAGACATGATAAGCACTGGAGGAAGAGCATTTACAATATAGTTTAAATAAGAGTTTTTTTTAAAAGAAAATTTTAAGAAAATAGAGAAACAGAAAAAAAGGATTTTTTCCCACTCCTGAGGACTTGAAATTATAAACCTGTTCCAATGGGTTTTCTGAAGTTTGGCCTTAGTAGAAGCCATTAGACCTTATCATACAGACTCTTCTAAGTGTGTAGGAATCTAATTTATGGGAATTTTAAAGACTTAATACAAAATCTCATATTATTGACATTCCAAAATAAAGCTCCATAATGTTGAAAATTGTCAATATCATGTAACTTGAAGACCCTTCTCTATCTGGACACCAAGTGTTCAGGAATCCTGATCTGGCACTATCTTCCTAACCTATGTACCGAAAGACTTGTCTACTTCTGCATTTACTACTCCCAGTAGCGAGGACTAATTGAGTGGGATTCTAATTTTGACTTCTAGTCTTCAAGATCTGAGCTCTTAGGTCCACAGAAGTCATTACATATTATTTGGTTACTTGTAGTCCATAATCACTAGGAATCAGGGTCTGTGGGGTGGCTGTGGAGGCAGGGAGATGGACAATGGCTCAGAATCCACAAATGTTAATGGTGAATTTGATATGAGGCGTGAGGAAGTGACTATTGCAGGATACCACCCAACTCTGGCATGAACAACCTAGTGGAGAGCACTGGTGTTTATTGGGTTGTATAGGGACAGATTTGCGGGGAAGGAGGAATGTGAAGATGAGCACAGTTAGAAATACACATTTGTGATAAGTTTGAAAGACATGAGTGGAGATACAAGGAAATAGATAAATTACCTGATGGTTTATAGGTTTTAACCATCATCTATCATGAGCTCATGAAATTAGGATTGTCATGTCATGTTCTTAATGGACCTAAACTAGTTTCTAGTAATTATTAGTTTTATTTATCAGTTGTAAAATTCTAGAAAAATATGAACAGAATTGATAAGTTTTCTTTTTTTTTTTTTTTTTTTTTATATTGATATATAACTTTCTCTTTTTTTTTTTTTTTATGCTTTATTTATTTGTTTGTTTGTTTGTTTGTTTGTTTTATACATGCACTGGGTACAGTCAGAAGCACGGGAGGGTGAGAGAATTCACCAGAGCCAGAGCGGGGAGCAGAGCAGGCAGAAGGACCGAAGTACACTGCTGAGGGGAGCAGCGGGCGGCAGGAGAGGTCTGCGCGCCATGTGGGACCCTCCTCCGGTGGCCAGGGAGCAGCCGGGGATCGAACCGGCTCTTCGGGCGCGGGCAGCTTCGCAACCCAGCGCTCAACCGCTGCGCCACCGGGGAGGCCCAGAATTGATAAGTTTTCTTATCTGTAGTTTATAGAATCTGTTTTCAGCCTCTCTAAAAAACAGGTCATTACTTGTTTCTCTTCAGTCTTCTAATATCACTCCTATTCTTTTTTTTTAATTTTTTTTAATAGAGGCATGTTTTATTTGTTTGTTTGTTTTTTGTTTATACATGCACTGGGTACAGTCAGAAGCACGGGAGGGTGAGAGAATTCACCAGAGCCAGAACAGGGAGCAGAGCAGGCAGAAGGATGGAAGTACACTGCTGAGGGGAGCAGCGGGCAGCAGGAGAGGTCTGCACACCATGTGGGACCCTCCTCTGGTGGCCGGGGAGCAGCCGGGGATCGAACCGGCACCGTAGAGGCCGCGGGCAGCTTCGCAACCCAGAGCTCAACCGCTGCGCCACCGGGGAGGCCCTGACTCCTATTCTTTGTAATTCTTCATTAATTAAAAACTTTCCATTAATCGGGCCTCCCGGTGGTGCAGCGGTTGAGCGCTGGGTTGCGAAGCTGCCGCAGCCTCTGCAGCGCCAGTTCGATTCCCGGCTGCTCCCCGGCCACCAGAGGAGGGTCCCACATGGTGCGCAGACCTCTCCTGCCGCCCGCTGCTCCCCTCAGCAGTGTACCTCGGTCCTTCTGCCTGCTCTGCTCCCCGCTCTGGCTCTGGTGAATTCTCTCACCCTCCCGCGCTTCTGACTGTACCCAGTGCATGTATAAAACAAAACAAACAAACAAATAAATAAATAAAGCATGCCTCTATTAAAAAAATAAATAAATAAATAAATCTAAAAAAAAAAAAAAACAAAAAACTTTCCATTAATCCAAGTTATCCAGAGTCTTGAGATCCTACTCATCTGTGTCTAGAAACTTAATGGAAACAGCTAGTTCTTCCCTCCCTCTCATCTCTTATATATTGAGCTTCACTCCTAATACCACAAAAGACTATTCAACACTTGCAAGACTGTTCTCCTTGATTAAAAAGGTGGGAGTCAGTCAATTCTGTGTCCTCTTGTCATCTGTGAGTGTTGCAATAGCAATAGCTTAGTGGCTTTTTTTCTAGCCCTAAGTATAGATGGAAAATCTTTGTAGGTCTTAGAATTTTTTTCCATCCCAACACACTCTAGGATTTAGGTTCCTGTCCCTCTTTTATCTTTATTTTATATTTTCTTTTCTCTGTGCAAGTGTGACTACTTCAGTGCAATACTTTTAGAGATGTTTCCTCGGCCCATTGTTCAATTTTTGTGTGGAGTATCTGTTATAAATCTTCATAATTTTATACTTTGACAGAATGTTCTCGTTCTTTTACTCATCACTGAACAAATGTCTATTGAGGCAGTTGGTATGGAGCTTAAGAATGACTAACCAGACACAGATCTGAGTTCAATAAGTTAACAGACCAGCCTGGAGTAAACCGCATACAGATCACTAGGGCACAAGAGATAGAAGTGTTGAGAGCTCAGAAGAAGCAGGTACCAGAGACAGCATTGGAGGATGACAGACAAGGAGAAGGAAGGCTTCATGCACCTTGAAAAATTTAGATAGGGGAAGATGGAGAAGTGGATTTGTGTGTGTGTCTGTGTTGGTCTTTTTTTTTTCCCCATGGAGAAGTAGGGTTTTCCAAGAGGAACAAAGAAAAAAAAGAGTATTACTGTTTCAGTTTTCATTTAACACAGAAAAGTTAAATGTATACACTTGTTCCATTGCATTTCTTACTCCTTTTATGCTTAATATTTCAATTATGTTTGTTAGCTTAGGACTCTTTTTCACCCAAGATAATGAATTGTGTCTTTCCCTGCTTTTTTTCCCACTGAAATTGACCAAACTCAACCTTGGTGGTTCACCTTTTTTTTTTTTTTTTCCTGTCAGCTTAATTCCTGAATTCTGGTGAATTAAAGATATAAAGGACAGATGCCCCCTGTGAAGTAGACCTGTGGGCCATCTTTGTTACCCTCATATTCTACCATCTGCAAAGAGTATCATAGGGCAAAGAGGCCAAATTATATGTGGAATATGAGAAAACCTGGATTTTTTTTTTAAAGATTTATTTATGCATACAAGAGCTGGGGTACAGGCCAGAAATGGGCAGGGGTCGGTGGTGAGAGGATTTACCAGAGACAGAATGGGGAGCAAAACAGGAAGACTGATGAAATACACTGCTGAGGGGAGCAGCAGGCGAGACAGGAGAGGTCTTCTTCACCATGTGGGTTGCTCTCTGGCTTGCCGGGGATCGAACTCATGCTGCAGAGGCTACAGATTACTTCATAGTATGGTGCTTAACCCCTTGTGCCACCAGGGAGGCCCTAAAACCTGGATTTCGGTTCTAGTCCCCAAAACCCATTATATTACCTAAGATAATCATTTACTGTCTCTGGGCCTCAGTTTTGTCCTCTATAACATGAGAGAACTGAATACAGTGATCCCTAAAGTCACTCTAGTCCCACTATACAGAAAGAAAACCTGAGCTCTGAGAATGAACTATAATTAGTTCATTCAACTATTTTAATAATCTAACCAGCTTCATGTCTAGTTCACTGTCCTCCCAGCCAACCTCTTCCAAAGACTCATCATAGGTTTGTCAGTTGTGATTCCAGAACTCTCACGTGCACAGTGAAAATCCTGCAATTTGTTTTTGAGGGGTCGGGCCTGGTCTCTTTGGCTTGTCATGATAGGTGACAGAAGGAACAAGCCAAAGGATCCAGTATCTTTTTGTGACAGCCTACCTTCTACATCCTGCCCCAGAAAGAAGAGGAGCAGAGGTTAACTGAGTTCATCAACCATCTGCGGTTTCCTAATCTCTAGGTCTGTTAGCAACTGACAGTTTGTCTGTACCACTATCGCTGATAGCAAGATTGCAGAGCAAGGGCCACTTCAAATATATGTGCATGATTGTTTCTGCTTCCTTTCTCTAAGTCCAATATTTAAAATCACTGGTACTGCACATGTGAAGCAGAGATGACCTTAAAATTCCTCAAATAATTGAGCATCATTTCCTAAGAAAGAAAGCGAAGATTTGTGAGCCCTAATTCATTCATTCACTCATTCAGCAAATACTTACTGTTTGCCTAGTACATGCCATATACTGCTTTATATGCTATTATACAGCAAATAACAATTTACAGGAAGATGACAAGCTCTCATGGAGTTTATATTCTATAGCAACTGACTAATAACAACATGAAAAATAGATACAATAAGATATGCTAGATGGTGATGTGTGTTACTAAGAAAAATAAAATAGGGAAAGGGAAAATGAATGGAGGGTCAGAGTTGGTAAATGCATTGACCAGGGCTGGAGAGTGTGAACAGCTGAGAGAAGAGTATTCCAGGATTGGAGCCAGCAAGAACAAGGACTCTGAGGCAGGAACTCATCTGCATATACAAGGAATAGCAAAGATATCAGAGTGACTGGAATGGATGAGTAAATCAGGGCACAATGTAAGATAAGGCTGAGAGTCAAAGTTGCTTTCAAAAAGGCCTTCAAAAAGGCCTGTAGACCCTGCAAGGACAAAGTTTGGGCTCAAGGCCAGATGGGAATCATGGGGGTGGGGGAACATGGTTTTATTTAGGCTTTAACGGAATTATTAAAAATAGAAGCAGGAAAACCAGTGAGGAGCCTATTACAGTAACCCATGTGAGGGGAGATGATAGTTCCTGTGAAGATGATAATAATGGAAATGATAAGAAGGGATCAGATTCTCAGCAGATTTTGAAGGTAAAGACAAGATCACAAACAAATTGAATATGGGATGTGAGGGAAAATAGTGTCAAAGATAGAAATGGGGTAATAACCCTGAACAACTTGAAAAATGGAATAGCCTTTCCCAGGATGGAGAAAAGCTCAGGAGAAACAGGGTAGGAAGAGGTGGGTAAAGACCATGAGACAGACGTGATGCTAGGGAAGACAGGGTTTATACCTTTAAAAATTATTCCGTCATCTAAAGATCGTGATTTGGGTATTTAATTTTGGTTTTCTGATGCCACGCAGGCTAGACTTCTGCTGGCCCCCTGAGCTTAAGCCGTTACACAAAAAATCTACTAAAAAAAAAAATAAAGAGCTTCTGAATAATTACATTATACCTTAGAATTAGCTTTTAAAAATGGTATCTAAGACCTACACTAGTTCCAGCTACAAACTTCATACACCCTCTTCTCTAGTGATGACATAAAAGAACCCTCTCCTCCCTGAAGTTCACTGTAAATATGTTCATTTTATCAACACTCCCCTATTCTTTGCTGAATCCATCTCCTTGGCAAAATCTGCGGTGCCTCTACCCATTCATCTCTCTCCCTCCCTGCCCTCTTGCCCTTCACTAGAGAGCAACTCTGGACGGAGGTCTCTAACATCTGAGTCTTGCTTGGAGGCCATGATTCCTCTTACAAGAGGTGCAGACTTAACACAGAGCATAGATTCTATCTGACTCAAACCATGCTTCCTGACCTAGATCTGTCCTATCTCAAGTGAAGATGCAAATAAAAGAAAGGAGAAAGGGAGAAAGGAAGTAACTGAGAGTAAGGAGGGGCCAGGAATACTGCAGTCCTTAGGGAAAAGTAGAAGAGTGGGCTAGGCAGGTAGATTCCCCATATAAACAACCTCCTTCATTTTATAAATGGAAGAGTTGAAAGAAGCAACCTTTCCAAAGAACCAGAGCCAGGATATGGCAAGGTAAGAATGGAACCCACAATTTTAGACCTAACTCTTTCACAGAAGTGAACCCTCCTCACCAGGAGAGACATGTAAAGCAAGGCAGAGGGAGGCTGATTGAATATGACAAGCAGTGGAACACCATTGTCAGCTCTGGAGTTGGAGTGGGAAATCATCTGTTTGAATTGGTTGTTAGAATGCACATGTCCAAGACAAATTAGAAAAGGGGAAAACTGGTGAAAAGGAGACAGATCAAAAGCCATTTGAGTTTTTTAGTCATGGAGGTGAAGATAAATCTTGATCCGATTAAAACTAGAAATGGAAAGGAAAAGGTGGGTCCAAGAGAATTTTTCAGGGAAGAAAATGTCAGACCTCTGGGTTATGAGGCTTAAGAACAGAGACAAGTCAAAGACCATAGCTATCGTCACCATGGAGGGTGGGTGGCTGTTCAGTGAGCTTCTAGTAACCTGTGGAGCCATTCCCAGTGGAGGCCAGAGCAATCCCCACGCCCACATTAGTGGGATGACAGATCTGTCAGCCAGATCAGGGAGGCATCAGCTCATTCCACTGGTAAGCTAAGAACATGTGCCTGTGCATCTGTCAGTCTGTTTTCAGTTCTTTCTTTCCATCCTGAAGGTACAAAGAAAAATGCTCAGAGCATGCTTTAGGCAAAGCATATTTTATCCCAAAGCTGAAAAAGAAAAAAAAGTTCACCTCTCATGCCATCAATGCCAGGATTTTGAAAGCACCGAGAAGTGGATAAAAGAAAATAAGCTTTAGCAAGGGCTCTGATTCTTTAGTTAGGAGCAATTTGCAGTGGCATGCATGTTGCCTGACTGAGCAGGCATCGGGAGGGGAAATACAAAAGGAGATTTGATTGAAGTGCTTAGATGAAAATTTTCTCAAATAAATAAATAACTGGGAAAGCATCAAGTTGAAGAGAATGAGTGTTCATTTTTGTCCTGATGACACAGATCAACGAAAGGATGAGGCAGAAAGATGTTACTTTATGCTGTTTTTCTTCAGGAAAAAAGATCCTTGTTATTTAAAATGAAAGACTTGGGGATTTTGATTGGGTGGTTCCTAGTCTTCCTATAATGGACTTCGATGTTGAGGCTCAGGCTGCTGTGCATGTAGCTCTGCCTCTGAGCTTCTAGTTTTCACAAGAAGTGAGGAATTCTGAATGACAACGGAAGTTAAAATTACATAGGAAGCTACTGCTGGCACCCAGAACCTCAGACAGGCCAATAAATGCCCTCACAGAATACCTGGAATGTAGTAGAATGCCAAAAATGACCAGGCTCCTTCCCAGGCTAGAGGCTTCTACAGACATCAAAACAGACCAAGTTTATATTTCTGACCATCCTTTGAATTTCATTACACTAGCCAACATTTACAGAGCAGTGTATAGTCACGAGCACATTGACACGCATCATCGTGGCTTACGGTATGCCAGGGCTGAGGCTGGCGTGGGGGGCGGGGGAGGGGGCAGGTCTCAGTTCATTTGGGCTGTTACAACACAATGCCAGGAACCAGGTGAATCATAACAGAAATTTATTTTTCCCAGTCCTGAAGGATGAGAAGTGCAGGAGCAGATTCGGTGTCTAATGAGAATCTATTTCTGTTTTATAGCTTCTCACTATATCCTTATATGGTGGAAATAGGGAGGAATCTGTTTGGGCTCTCCTATAAACTCTAATCCCATTCATAAGAGTGCTATCCTTATGACTTGATCATCTTCCAAAGGCCCCACCTCCTAATCCCATCACCTAGAAGGGTAGGATTGCAACATATGGACAGGGAGGGAGACACAACATTCTAACCTTAACAGTAAGTAGCTGTAGTGATGAGAAAACTGAAGGTCTGAGATGGTTTACCCAAAGGTATATAATTTACAAATGATGAAAATGGAATCTGAACTCAAGGTCACTGTGAATATCATAGTTGGGTCATGTTACTCAGCACAGTGTCTGACCCGTTGACGCTGCTCATTCAGTAGCACCGACACCCCAACACATAACTTCACCACAGCAGCTTGTTGGACACTTTAGAAATTCTTCCTTCAAAGGATGACCATGTAAAGTACATTATGGTAGTTCATTATCACTCTGCCTGGAAGTTTCCAGGGGACTTCAATTCTCTTTAATTTATTAAACCATGAAGAAAAATCCAAATTCACCAGTGTCCTGCTGCTGCATTGCAGTGCATTTTGCTTTTAGATTCTAATACTCGATTAACTTATACTGAATATAATACTGGCTTAGAAATTAATATGTGGAAACAAAATGGAAAGGAAACCAACATTTTACCCAGCATCTTCGATAGGTCAGCAACTGTCAGAAATACACTGTACCATCTAGTAGCCCCCTTAAAACAACCCTGAAAGTCAGCTAACATTATAGCTTCTTGGTACAGAAGAATATGAGGCTTAGGAATGCTGTCTCATCTGAATGTGGTATAACTAGTGTGCCACTAAGCTAGCATTTGATCACAGAAAATGTGTCTGGTTCCAAGCTCATCCTATTTCAACCATAGCACAGTACCTGTTGATTCCAGAGGTTGCTAGAATGCTATGGAATGCTACTTAGTCCAACAAAGTATAACTTTTTTAATTATAGGTTACATTACTGCATTTATGTAATTCTCCCTGACTTATGTTAAAATGTCAGTTAACTGTAAATAGCCACCTGTCCAAGAACAGTTACCAGAATTCATCAGTATTATCCACCCAGATCTATCATTACATTTCCCCCCAATTTTGAGTCATAGTGTATTTCACTATATATCTTCTCTTAGTTATAAGACTTTTGCACCTTGAGCAAACCTGTAACCATTTACTTTTTTGCAGAAGAACCTCTGTCTTCTTGTCATAGCTCTCATTCCATTATCTCATTTATCCTCAAGGACTGTATCATCTAGAAAGCCTTAGTCCCAGATGGCAGATGGGGAAGCTGAGGTTCAACAAGGTTGTTCAACATTTTGGTTCATATAACTCAAATGCAAAATGGTACACAAACCCTAAGTCAGCATTTGTTGTTCCTTGTCTATACTTTAAAAAAAATTACTTGTTTTTTAAGATTTATTCATTCATGCATACAAGAACTGAGGTACAGGAGGGTGAGAGGATCACCAGAGACAGAGCGGGTTGCAGAACAGGCAGGCTGACTGAAATACATTGCTGAGGGGAGCAACGGGCATGACAGGAGAGGTCTGCCGTGCCATGTGGGACCCTCGCCGGCTAGCCAGCCAGGATTGAACAAGTGCTGCAGAGGCTGCGGACAGCTTCACAGCACTGTGTTCAACTGCCTGCGCCACCAGGGGAGGCCCCCTTGTCTATACTTCTGTCCACTTTGTTGTTGTTGTTGTTGAAAATCATCTTTTGTTGTTGGCTTTCACATTTTTTTTTGTTAATTATTTTTGCCTCCACCAAATCACCTTTGCCCATCCCCCATCTGCGTCCATGCCTGTTCCCTTCAATCCTTTTTTCCATTCTCTCTGATAATCATTATTTTCCTTTCAACCACATCCAGATATTTAATTCTTCTATTATTTGCTTGTAGTTGTTTTTTAGGTATTTATATTCTGCAGATGAGTAAAACCATCTGAAATCTGTCTTTCACTTTTTGGCTTATTTCACTCAACAACCACCTGAAGATCCATCCAACGTGTGCCAAATGCTACCACTTCATCTTTCTTCACAGCTGTGTAATATTCCATTGACTATATGCTCCACAGTGTAATATTTCATTGACTATATGCTCCATTTATCTGTTGAAGGGCACTTGGGTTGATTCCATGATTTGGCAATTGTAAACAGTGCTGCTGTGTACATAGTTATAGCTATTATCATTTTGTGTTAAATTTTTTATGTTATTTGGATAGACAACTAAGAGAGGTATTGCTGGGTCAAAGAGGATCAAAATCATCTCTTAATAATCATAGCTGCAGGGAAGAATATTTGAGGATGATGTATGTTATTTGGATATCAGTGACAATCTGTTATAAATGTTTATATAGTATTTGCATGAGAATCCTGTAAGATAGTTCAATGCTAGTAGATTTGCTCAAAGAAAGTAAACCAGGAATTAAAAATGTATTGTTGCAAAAAAGGAAGGCCATCATGTGGACTGAGTTTGAAAGGAAATATTTTTAGGTTTCTAGCATAGAACTTTCACATGTATAAGGTGCTGGCTTGAGGGTTCATGTTCAGAATATGTCGTGAGATATTAAGGTAATGCGTCCAGCTGTAAAATCTCCATCTGCCCTGACCCTTCCAACTATTCAGCCATGAAGACTCATCCTATAACCAGGTCTTCCTAGCTCCCCTTTTCATGTAGTGAGGTCTTCATCACTTTAGGGTAGAGGGAGCCAGCTGCTTTCTACATATGCTCTCTTCCCTAGAACTGGGTTTACATGAAATCATTCCCTAAGGGCAAAAATGAGGTGAAACAAAGTTTTCAAACAAATGGTTTAAATGAAACATGTCTTGTATTTTAGTGTTAGGTAATACTTTTTCTGTTCCTCTTCTTACCTTTCCCATTCCTGCATGTTTACCTTGTTCCACATCCAAAGACATGTATAGATCATTATAATACTCACACTACTGAGTCCAGTATGTTTTTAATAAATTCTCTAAAGCATTGGCTTATTTGAATTCAGGGTGCCTCAGCCTTCCTAAGGCAAATGGAGAGGGAAATCATTCCAATTTAATTCTTCAATAATATAAAAGTATTGTGATTACATTATTTTTATTATACTTTCCAAGATATTTTCAATTGTGTTGTCTCTCCTGAGTACCACAATAGCCCTATGAAGCTTCCTACTTTTATTTTTGTTTTTTTACACTTGTGACAACTGAGACTCAGAAGCAGTAACTTACCCAAGGTCACAGAGCTGTTAAGTATTAGAGCCACAGTTTGAACATGGGACTCCAAGTTAATGTGCAAACCTCCTTATTGATTCTTCTTTCTTCCCCCAAGGCAAGACTGTGGTTTATAAACAAAGGAAAAAAATATCAGGCTGGTTTATAAACAAAGGAAAATATAGCAAGTTCTGACATATTATGTTAAAGTTAAGCATTTAGAGACTATTGTCTTGATTTAGAATGAATGTATGAGTCCACAGAGGCTCCCCAGGATGCAGAATTGATTGCTCCCCAATCACCATGTTTAGCATTTAGATAACACTCAGCTCTGTGATGTGAGACTTGGGAAAG
The DNA here is from genome assembly GCF_014898055.3 of Talpa occidentalis. NCBI lineage: Eukaryota > Metazoa > Chordata > Mammalia > Eulipotyphla > Talpidae > Talpa > Talpa occidentalis. The sequence continues at coordinate 109,517,291 of NW_023604861.1, forward strand.
CTTCCACAGTGCAGGTGGTTTTACTGGCAATGCAGAGACGCTGGGGTTCCAAAGTTATTCATTTGCACAGTGGTGTCTGTATCACCCTCTGGTAACCAAAGAGAGAAGTAAAGGATGGAATTGCTGGAGAGCCAGTCTGCAGTGAGGGAGGCATGAAAGCGCATGAATGCTGCTGACTGGAGCAGCAATGTGCTTCACTGGTGTGCTCTGGGATCTGGAGGAATGAGCTCCTGACGAACTCTACCGCAACCCTAAACCTTAATTATTCCATCTTGTAAATGGGAATGATAGGGCTCATTGAGACAACTCACAGGTCGCTTGAGAATGACAGGAGGCATTTGGTGTGAAACATTTAGGACACTGTATACAATCAATGGAAGGAAGAGTTTCTGCCAACACACCTGGTATCCGCATCTGGCTTGTGTACCTGAGCTCCAAGGCTTCCTTTATGGTGTCCTGGTGTTTTCCCTCTTTTTTTTTTTTCTTCATTGGTTTAGTTCACAAACCACCTCCCATAAATCTCACTGTCAAAAAAGGAACTAGCAGCCACAGTTCTAGTGAAACTATTCAGTTCAATTAAAATTAGTTGCTTGGGGGGTGTGTGGTAGGGGAGAGGTTGTGCAGCAAAAAAAGAAAAAGAAAACAACTCAGATTCTCACAGGTCCTATGTCATTATCTCTGAGTTAAAGGGAAAAATAAATTTGGGCAAAAGGAAGACAAAAAAAGGCTTGAATGGTTTTCAATTTAAATCTCGTCTCTTAACCTGCTGAGCTAACATCAGCTCTCTCCCTGTCTGTGTAAATCCACAGCTTCCCAGAACATAAGGTGGGGATGTTGCTGGATGAACTCTTTTCATAAATAATCATTCTTTTACATTGGGCACTGAGGAGACAAGAACTCACAGGCGCTCGGAATGTAGCGTTCTCAGAGCTCAGCCTCTCACTCCCATGCCTCCCAGAGTTGTACTGTGCTGCAAAAGGCCATCTGCATGGAGATTTCCATCCTGTGTTTTGCCAGCAGGATAAGCAACATGTTAAAATGGCTTAGCCCTGTCAGGCTGAACTGGCTCTGGGAGCTGCCCGTCTCATAGGTCTGGAGGCATTGGCATTCCCTCAAGGTCACAGGTAGTTAAGGCTGGTAGTAAAGGGCCCCTGCCCCACAGTGAATCTGTCTTCACTTAGGTCACAGCTCCCAGATCCCTGTCTGTCTCCTGTGCTTCTTACTGCTGGAACATGCTTTGCCAATGGGTCTCTCTTCCTTCACACCCAGGGACTTTCTTTTTCCCTCCAAACACAATTCCCCTGTAGGGCATTTGGGATTTTGCTCAAGAATTAGAGTTTTCAGAGCTATATCCCTAATGACTCTTTTTGCATTGGTACAACCTTCAGTGCATGGCATGCCTGCCCAGCTCATCAAAATACCTTGGAACAACTTAACCTAATAAAGCACTGTGCACAGTAACAATAGCTTATGGGGGAAAGAAGGATTTACCATCCTCTTTAAGTATTGGAAATTTTCTCACTGAAATAATATCACAGTGGCAGTCAGTTTTGGATTCTAGTTGTTGCTGGGGTCCTTTCCTCTGGTGCTTTCTTGTCCATACTCACAAGAGGTCTGCTTCAAGATTCCCAAGGCAGGTTTCTCCACCTACCAGTGCATCTTGATATGTTTAGCATTTTGCTATGAAAATTTTTAAATATTCAAAAATGTGCACAAAAAATGTAATAACATAATAACCCCAATGTACCTAAGACCCAGTTTCAACAATTATCAATAAATGGTAGATCCTATTTCATCTTTGTTTTCCACATTCCCCCAACTCATCCTCTACTCTATTATTTAAAGAAAATCCCAGACATAATGATCTCATTCATGAACATTCTCATGTGTATTTTATGAGAGAAAAATGGTATTTCTCTTACTCAGCTTCACCTTATTACAATACATATGCATTCTGCTGAAGCACCTTGGGCATGCCTTTTGAAATTTAATACACAGAATGGAATTTTTTTTCTTTGCTGAACTTGAGGCTTCCAATGAATGGAAGCCCGCATATATAACCAAAGTGTTCATCAAGAAATGGCACCATATAATGAAAAAAAATGTGCACAAGATTCTGCTTTGAAACTGTTATTTGAGTAAATTGTTTTATCTTTCCTCAATTTCCTCCTTTATAAATTGGGGATAATGCCTGTCCCACTTGCTTCACCAAGATGTTGTGAGAGTCCCATGGGGTGATCTCTGTGGAATTACTTTGTAAAGACAAAGTGCTATTCAAGTGTAATAAATAATTACTGCGTGAAAACAAACAAAAAACACATTGCAGAAATAGAGCTCAACAGGAGTATGTAGAGCATATGGAGATTTTCCCTGCTGCTCTCCTGTGACAGTTCCTGCAGCTTCTGTGAGAGCTCATAATGGACACTTGCTGAGGAGCCATGGAGCGCTCCAGCTGCAGAGCTGTGTCAGGAGAGGCCTCATCAGATATGATCTCAATCAATAAAGCTGCCAGCCTCGGCAATGATGGCTTCCTCCTCCTCTGTGCAGGGTGTTCAGACACAAAAGCCCCCAGAAAAAAAGCGTATTTTTCACCTTCTTTTGAGACCTGAACAGAGGAACAAATCACTGCTCTTTCCCCTCAGAGAGAAGAGAAATAGTCTAATAATAATACTTTCCCCGGCTGGCCAGAGAAACGAAGTGACCAGCTGAGCTGCAAGTAGATGATTATTCTTTCAACAAAAACTATGATCGGTCTGAATTCAAAGACCAAAGGCATTTTAAAGGCAAAAACACCTGGGGAGAAGAATGGACAGTGGATTAAAACAAAAATTCCCCTCCCCTGTTTTCCTCATAGGGGCAGCCCATAAAAGAACAGGAGGTAGAATAGGCAGTGGGAAGGGATAAAATAATGGTTGGTTCTACAATGGCCCTTTGTCTGTCAGAGAAGTGTTCTGGGGCTGCCATTCTCTCTAACATTCAGAAGATGAGCTCTCCCGTGTCCTAATGATTGGATGAGGACAAGATGGCAGCATCTGAACTAATCAGGACAAAGACACGTCCCCAGAGGGGTTCTGCCTCCGGTCAAACTATATGGCCAAAGGCCATCTGCGAAACAAGACTCAAGACTTTTTTTTTTTAATTTTTATTTAAAGAAATCACTGTGTATTCATAGTTAGGCTCACTGCTGTAACGGGCAGCCTCCCCAGATCACGGTGGCATAATATGACAAAAATTTATTTCTCCTTCCCCCAAAGTCCCTCACTGGGTGGCTCTTGCACTTCATTTCATTTCCAGAAATCCAAGCAGCCCCACCAGGATGCAAGGGGCCTGAAATGTTGTCCTGGGCTGGCAGACACTGCCCAGCAATGACCCTGTAACATTGAAGCGTAGCACCAGCAGCTGCTGACCAACACTGATCCACCCTGATACATTTGAAAACTATACAGGACTGGTAAAAAGTGAATGTATGTAGGATCATGGGCTTTCTGCAAAGCTCTCTACCACCCTTATAAAGAAGACAGAGAAAATAGGATGCTTGGTCCTCAAGAGGCTGAAACCCTGTGAGGAGACAAACATGCAGTCAACTAAGAGCTCACCAGGTGTTGGATCTCCAATCATATTTTCTTGAATTGTGCCAGCAAATTTACTCTGCTGGAATATTCATGAAAGGTTGTATCCCCACTAGTAAAAGATTTACCAGACAAGAATAACCAGAAAGTTATTTTAAGGAATGCAGTGAGCAGAAGCAGTATAGTAAGTGTTTAAAAGTTGTTATTGGAAGTGGACTGCCTGTGTTCACATCTTGAGTCTGACATGTTCCAAAATTTATCTGCACTGTGCCTCAGTGAGAACACCTATAAAATGAGGATGGAGGTTGTTCCTACCTCATGGGTTATTGAAAGGATTAAATGAGTTATAAAGGTAAAGCCACCATGCTTGGCAGAGAGTAAACACCAAGTTAATGTTGGCTGTTGTTACTGGGTAATGGTGTATTAAATATAAAAGGAGTAGACCGCATGTAAACAGGAGAACTCTTGATGACTTGCTTTGCAAACCATCAACATGCAAATCCTGTTCCCCAATCCATTCTTCTTGGCTGCCTCCTGGCTGCCTCTTTCAGCTTTCGCCGTCTGCTTCACATGTGCGCCCACGCCACCTGCCACCTGTGTGGCCCATGCGCTCATCCTAGAAAACTGCTTTTTCTGACTCAACTTTGATCCCATCCACATGGACTTGTCTTGAATTCCTAGAGGAGGGAAAAAATAATCTTTTCATACTGAAGGATATTTTATTCTTTTCCTAATTAAAAATTTTATTTTTACTTTCCTAATGTGACAAAACTGCTTCCCATCTCCCCATCATGGTAAAAGCTATTAACCTCTGAAGGTCGGGAGGAGGCTTCCTGGATGAAGTGATACTGAATTGTGCAGGAGTGTGACAAGTTCAGGAAGCTTCCCATGGCAGGTGGTTTTTCTCTTTGACCAACTCTCAGTATTTTCTATGTATCTAAAAATGGTTTGTCCTCCTTACCTCTCCCCCAATTGTCCTAATCATCCTTTTGTTCCCCTCCTTGTACTTCTAGGTTATAAATGTTTACAGAATGAATGCATGCATGACTCTTCAATGCCCTGAATCTAATTAAGTACCTAAACTGTAGATTCGTTTAGCTGTCTCTGGAGTATGTCCCATCATTCTCACCCTGTTACCTACTCCTTCAGGCCACACCTTCGCTCTCCCCTCAGCCTAGTCTCGGTGCTTGCAAAGTACACGTGACACCACTTTCCCTCCAAGGTATGACTTGCTCTGTTTTGCTTCCATTTCTGAAAACACAACAGGTTTGTTCAGTATATTCTACATGGGATGTAGTCAACACTTAATGAGTTCCCCACCCCGACTCTGTACATTTTAAAACTAGATCCCAAGACTCCAGAGAGCTAACCCATATTTGGTTGTCCAGAATTAGGAATAGAAAAGGGAGCAAAAGGCATATGAAATTTGGAAGGCAAATGTATTCAACAAATGATCTGTATTGGTGGGTCTAGGTAAGGAATTTGAATCAAAATATATCTTAATATGCATCTCAAAGGCACAATGGGGGGAAAGAAAAAGCTCTGTCTTTGGAGTCAGAAATGCATTGCCAGCATCCCACCTCTGCTCCTAAATAATTATGTGACCATGAAAAAGTCTCCAAGACTTTCTCAATCTCATTTCCTCATCTTTAAAATTGAATATAGTAATGCTTGCTTTGTGGGGTTATCAGGAGGACTATGATGTAGGCACATAAAGTCTCCAGTTTTGTTGTTGCACATAGTGGATTCCCAATAAAAAGTAGATATTAATGAGAAGTTTTTGATTAGTCATTGTTAATCAGTTTTTTTTTTATTATTTTAAATAAACAGTTTCTCTGTACTATTTAGATGGATTATTCTCCATCAGGTACTTTTAAATAAAGTACCTATTATTTTAGGGTACAGATGAATGAAATACAGAGCCTGTCCTCCAAGGGTTAATTATAGTGGAGTAAAACAGGCAGGTCAGCAAATGGTCACAGCAGCAAGATAAGTGTTGTAAGATAGACATGTGCAAGGCCTGGTGAATGCTCCACAAAAAGAGATGGCTTAGTAGTGTATAAGGAGGTGAGAGACATTTGCCCAAAGATACTGGGGAGGAATTTTAAAGGAAGAGAGGGAATCTCCATGGGAACTAGGATGGAAGGGCCTTTCAAATAGAGGGAATAGCTTGTTCAAAAGAAGCAGAGATAAGAAACAGCAAGCAGCTTAAGTGGTAACTGAGGCCTGGAGGTAAGACAGGAGTCCCATCATATCGCACTCAGGCATGACTGTCACATGAGGAGCTCGAGCTGTATCCTGTGGGTAATGGGGTCACTGAGAGGCAATGGGGTAGGGCTCACATTTAGAAAGTTTTCTTTAGATTTTGTAGAAAATGGTTTAGAGTAATGCTTTCTGACATTCTTTTCACATCTTGGCAGGCATAGGCTAAGAAAGGAACGACTCATTGTGTTTAAGGTTCCCAGAGCCCCACACATCTGCCCAAAGGGCTAAAAGGGTCACATATTTGCAAAAACATCAATGCCTCATGGTCCACCAGTGACAGGTACCGGTGACAGGTGGCACAGGGGTAGGAAGCTCTGGGTTCCAGAAGAGGCAAGATCATCAGGCAAGGCATGTCTTGAAGAATTAACTGCACTGTGATTTGTCTGAGTCCTAATGAGAAAGATATGGGTAACAGCCAGGGACAAAGATGTAGTGTCAAGAATGTTGCTCCCTGCCAATGGGGTTGGGGTTAGTGGAGTCCGATAAATGTCTATGGTATAAAACCTCCTTAAAAAGTAGGGTGGGATAGGGCCTCCGTGGTGGCGCAGTGGTTGAGCGCTGGGTTGCAAAGCTGCCCGCAGCCTCTGCAGCGCTGGTTTGATTCCGGCTGCTCCCCGGCTACTCCCCGACTGCTCCCCGGCTACTCCCCGACTGCTCCCCGGCCACCGGAGGAGGGTCCCACATGGCACGCAGACCTCTCCTGCCGCCCGCTGCTCCCCTCAGCAGTGTACTTCGGTCCTTCTGCCTGCTCTGCTCCCCGCTCTGGCTCTGGTGAATTCTCTCACCCTCCCACGCTTCTGACTGTACCCAGTGCTTGTATAAATAAGTAAATCCTTTAAAAAAAAAAAGTAGGGTGGGATAAAATGTCTTTTTTCCTTAATTGATACTAATCTGTATCTCTGAAGAAAACCCTTGAATGGCAGGATCAGCCAAATTGTGAAATGGTAACAAGTCTCCTGAAAATCTTGTTTTGCCTCTTCTTCATCCTTCCATATGCACCCATAGCCCTCCTTATCTGTGAGCCAACCACAGGAACATTCTCTCTATCCCTACCCCACCTGCTTTCCAGACACCTCCGATGAGGTCACTCATTCCCAGTGTAAATCTGTCATTGCACATCTTCTCTTAGCAGTATTTGCACTTCAGATAGCGCCCCGCTGTGAAGCATGAAGGCTTTCTTCCTTTTCAAGTTATTTCAGGCTGCCAGGCTCAGGAAAGAAAGGTGATTTCACACTCTTTAAAGCACCCTAGGAAAGTGTCTCTAAAAACACCTGTATGATATTTAATATCACCTCTTTGGACCATCCTAAAAACCTGGTCAGAAGGCAGAGGAGATAGGTATAAGCCCACTTTACAGAGGAGAAAACTGAGCCATGGAGGGGTTAACTGATTTGCTTTAACACTGCTCACTTTTGCTGATTGTTGCGGGGGTGGGGGGTACCTTTTTTGTGCTGTGAAGCTTTTTGTAGTCAGTTTTGCAACTCCCTTTCTACTCTGGACACCCAGGCAGCCCCACGTGGTGAGTGAAGGAAAATACAGCAGGTGGCACCTACTCGACTCACTGAATTTTGTTTGTCTCCCTGGTGGCCTTGAGTCCATCTGGCAGCATCCAGCTGCCAGGGAGTACAGCTCACAAGGACAGAGGTGCTTTGTCCGCAAAGCAAAGTATCTGTGCTGAGACTGAGATAGGACATTTGGGGAGTGGGAACCAAAAAGTGCATTGATGAGAGTCAGTTTGGGGAGTCTCATCTTTCTGAGAAAAGCAGAAACTTGGGTTGTTTTTCTCCTTTAAATCTTCATTTATTTTGTGTCAGCCTCCTGACTTTTAAAGTGTTATTACTAACTTCTGTTTTTTAAGAACAAAAGGGGTGGTGTCTAGTCTTTTACTCTAAGAAGTGACCTAAAGTGAACTTTCTTGGGACCATACCCTTTTCATTGACTTTAGGAACTAGGCTTTCCAGGCCCCAGAGTAACTGAGGTGGTAAAAGGTGGAGACAATGCTGAGGAGTTGTTTTTGGCTTATAAAATCAGCCCTCCCACAGCACACCAAGGCAAAGGGGAGGAAACTGCCTCTGCTCTTTCAATACAGGCTGCTTGTTGTTTGTTTTCCAAGGCCATTCCTGATATTCAGCCAAACTGGGTTCTATTGGTGGTACCCACTCAATCTTTATGCTTGTGTTGTGTTTCTGTGGAAGCACAAGTGCAATTGGCCCCCTATCCTCATCCTGTCCAGGATTGATGACTTAGAGACACTCTTCCTGAAGTCTTCATATCTTTGGATTTTTTTCCTCCTCAAAACAGCTATTTCTGTTACCTGATTTACTGAACTTTACTTGTGGACTCTCCAGTGCTCGAGGCTTTCTCACCCTCCCCATGTGAGTTTGGAAATTGCATTTGGCACATGCTTTCTAGTAGTGCCCCTGCTCTATGACCGAGCAGCTCAGAAGGCTGGGACCAAGCAGTGCTGGACTAGCCAGGCTGCCTGGCAGAGTGGTGAGAGTAGAGTAATTGTTCCCTCCTCTCTCTACCCAGCATCTTTGAGGGCAACAGTCAGAACAGGAATAGAAAGACCCAAGTGAAGCAACTCCTCTTCACATTAATACAACCTCCAACCACATTTTCATACCATGTCATGTGCCCTTGGGAACAAGATCTCTTTCTGCAAACAATGTTTCCCTTTTTAATTCTGCAACTCATCTTTGCTTCTGTCAAGGTTGTAGCTTGACTAAAATGCAAAGAAAAATATGGAACAGAAATATTTTCTTAAAGTTTTTTCCACAGGTTAAAAAAAAAAAAAGCCTCGCTTTGAAAGAATAGAGGTAGAATGTCTTTCAGAGCAACTTTTCCATGGCAAATTGTTTTGAACTCTAACCAAAGTTACCTTCATGTTTTTGCTCTTTCCTCTTCATAAAGAATTTTGGCCTCAGATGTTCTCTCCATAGCACTACACATTCCTACTCTATACAAAGCAATTCTCTGTCTGTGCCAGAAGGAAATGGAATGGCTGACCAAAAAGTCAGGGCATGACTGTTAATCTAATCTGTTGGAGTGCTGAGAAGGGCAGTCTCCCTGCTTGAAGGACCACCCCTTTCCCTGAGGAGTCATTGGGCCCAGGGTCAATGTTTTGCAAAGATTAAATCTAATCTTCCTCCATGAGAGAGTTTGCTAGATACTGACCTTTTTGGCTGTCAAAAGAAAATTCAGAGCTTTACTTGATATGAATATTTTATTGTGCAAAAAACACAACTGTTTGTGAATAGGGATACTGCAAACCTGAAACTGGTATGACTCCCAGCATAATGACATTGCAGGATAGCTTAGAAAAAAGCTGAAACTGAGCATATTTCTATCTTTCCAGTGATTATTACAGGTGGTAGTTTCTGCATGCAAGAGTTTTGTTAAAAGTGATTATCTTATATCATTTTAGGAAGATGATTCAGTTTCCTTTATGATTATCAGCGGCATTTACAAGAAATAACCTAAATTAAATTTCACTTATGTTCATGAATTATGCCAGATTATTTCACTTGCATGGCTTCACTGGTTTTGCCTGCTCTCAGGATCTTCAAACCTGCTCTCCATTTTATTACATTTAATTATGCCCCCTTTTTTAGTCATTGAGGATGTAACCAAAGAGAACAGCATTACGTTGGGTACCACTGTTGACTTAGTACAGAGATGGAGGGCCAGGTGGAGTTACCCTTGCTGATAGTTACATAGTTACCCTAGTCAAGCATAGTCCTATCACTTAGCTCTTCTATCTGTGTAATCTTGATGGATGTCATCTGATATGTGAGTGGCTGCTAAAAGGCAATTAAAACCCTTACCAGGAATTCAATGCACTTGGGAAGTTAATATGATTACTATGAGGACAACAGACTGAAAAAATCCCCAACGTAGATATTCTCAAGAACCAATTTAACCAACTAAAAATATCAAATAGTTTATAATAAAAATGAGGTTTTATTTTTCCAAGCCTATCTGTATATATTTAGAGAATGTAAAATTGGTCTTTAATTTTTTTTCTTGAGTAATTTACATAAGAACAACTTAATATATTAGCAAAAACATATATTCTTTTGTAGTCAACCAATAAATATTCGAAGGCCATGCAGTTATCTTAGGAAACTCTGGCTAAAGAACTTACAGATATTGTTTTGTAGAGAATTTGCAATAGATAATGTCTCTTTTAAAGAGTGCTGAGTGTAGTCTTTCATTGGTATGTATCTTCTTTTAGAAGCGATCACAGCAAGCTTATTGGACCTCCTAGAGATAGGTCTTTGAATGTTGTATTGGTGTCTTATAGTACTGAACAATTTCATGATTAGGGTAAAGTTAGGGTAAATAAGGATGAGAATGTTTCATTGGGGAGGTGACATCGCAGGTGAGTGCCCATTTAAATTAGGACTCTACTGTGAGTGATCAGGTATTTAATAAGAGGCATATCTATGGAAACAAAAGAAAAATAAAGGTTAATAGTGAAACACGTTAAAAATTCATTTTTGAATCTAGAGACCAGCCAGTTGAGAAAACTTCTAGATTTGACGAGATTAAATGATAGGAGTGACAGCTTCAATTGGATGTATTTTCCCACTTTGCAGTTTGAATGTGTTTGACATGCCATGAGGTGATCTAGTGAACTTTTTGAATGACTTGTGCAGAAATAGGTATGAAGGAGGTTCGTAATCTGCTGTGGTGGTTTGTCTGAACTTTATAGGTAACAACAGAACCTCAAAAACAATGGACAGGACTAGAATTTGATAACAGGTACCCTGAATAGTTTTCTTTTGTAACTTTATTCTTTTCTATAGTTTGCTCATTTTTATCAAAGGTCATCATTATATTTGGTCTGGTAATTTACATATGTGCAACAGGAATAGTGAATCAACGCATAGTCTCAATATGATATTCTAGTTGCAGTCTTGGCAAAATCAAAGGGGTTTTACTGGTGCCAGAAAGTCACCTTAGTTCTACTAAACTGGTAATAAAAAATAAAGCGCACATCTTTAGCAGTCTCTTTAGGCTAAGAAACCAAATTAAGGATTTACCTAATTGAGTCTTGTTATAAGGAGCACATTCTTATTAAACTTATCTTCGTATCTATACGGCCATGAAAATAAGAATACTCATTAAGAGTTTCTGAATTCTGGGGGAATCAGGTAAAGAGTAAAATGATTCATTTATTTTATAAAATACACTAAATTGTCATGTTGTGGGTAGGTGAGGGGGCAAGGGAAAGGAGAAGGAAGAATTTTTTAATCTGGAAAACAAAATTTTAAAGAACCGGCAATGTTTCAAACAAAAGCATACTGTAATCATCCCCATCAGTTCATTCAGGCCTGTGTAATTCTTGTTTTGCTTGATTAGCAATTTCGAGAATCAACCAAATTTTTCCAGTAGCGTTTTAGAAATCCTTAACCCAGTTCAAAATGTTACAGTCTTAGTTATCAGAAACCATGCTCTAGAGTACAGTAGGTCCTCAAATACAGTCATTTTATTCACCATTGTTTATTGTAACACTGGTGAGAAAAAACAATCCTGGCTCATCTTGAACAAATACATTATTCAGGAACTTGGGTTCATTAGTCATTTCACTTAAAGTCATAATTTTTAAAAAAGTTATCAACAATAAGTGAGGGCTTTCTGAGCTTATCAGGGTTTCCCCCATTCATTTCTTGTAATTTTCTATAACTGTTTGCAAAAGATATCAAGAATGCAGAGAAGTAAAACAATAACTATCTGTAATTAAAATAGCCATAGTTAAGGGTCTGGTGATAGCTCATTATAATATAATTGGCAAAGAAATTTGGTGATTTTTGTGACATATTTTAAGATATAATAACTGGAATTATGGCTGATTAGACAAAATTCCTAAAAATGTGTTAAGGTCTTAGTGTACATATAATTTTGTAAACATTAGTAGCACAGACCCATGCAAATATAACCTCAAGAAGGTTAATACCACTTTGATTTGACAATGTTTTTAATGTAATATCAAATAAGCCTAATTTAACATCTCTCTTCTTAGAAGAGAACAATTCTTTTGATATTTTTCCAGGGACCTTCTGGAAAATCCCAGGAAGACTTCATTCAAAATTGGTTTGGGGAAGTCTATAAAAATGTCAAAAGATTTTTTCAAATAGGATCACAGGTTACTGTGAAACAAAACATAGTTATCCATTCAACCAAAGTAACTAAAGATTTCAAGAGCAAATAGAGAAAATCACAGTTGAAAAAACCCTCAGCTCTTTTAATATTGAAAGGGCTAAATTTTTCTAGGTAATCAAAGACCCAATTTAATACAATATGCACAGGAAATTATTTTGATAACACGTAGAATCTTTGTTTCCTAGGCAGATTACATCAAAGGAAAATCTTTTACAATGTCTTACTAAGAAAAGGCCTATAATTTAAGGAATTTTGTCATTTTAACAGAGAGAAAATTAAACCAGTTTCTTATCAGTATTTTATTGAGCTCATTTTCAAAACTCCTATAAATAAATCCATGTAATTTTAGCCAGCTTTGACATTGCAACATAAAATTCCTTTTCTACAAAACCTTTGCAACTCCAGATATCCATTTATATTTTGTCCCATTTCATTTTTTCTTTTCATTACATTTCATTTTACTAAAGGACAAATGTACTTTCATTTTCTTTTACAAAAATATCCTGTATTCCTTGAATACTTTTTTTTTTAAATGCATCCTATTTTCCTCTCATACTTAGTTATTTCCTCTCACTTTTTTTTCTTTCTCTTTATTTTATTCTTATGTATCAGTTATCCTCTAACTTCTCTTTTCCAGTGAAGGAAAGCAGGCAGTTTGGAACTGGCATATAACAACATTTTGCAATAGATTAGCAAATTCATGAATATACAGACATGCTTTATAGTATATTATTTTAATATGATTAAAGACATTTACTAATAGTTTGTCTCTGTAAAACTGAGAAGCTAAAAGTAGATAAGCTTTTTTAACAATGTTTCAGTATATTATCTTAATTGGGTCCAGATAGTCAGTGACTGTCATTTAATTTAACCTAGTATAAACTTTCATCTTCTTTACATCTGTTTTAATTTTTTGTAGCAATATGCTTGGCTTAGAGATTAAGTAGCTAACTATAATCTTAAATTAGTTTTCTTTTTAAAAAATACAACCACCCCCACACTTTCTTTTTGATTAAAATTGTCTTTTGTATCTTTTTGCATTCTTTCACTTTCCAACAACTATATCTTTGTATTTGAAGTGAATTTCTCATGGACAGGATTTAATTATATTTTTTAAAGGGTTCCTTGTAAAAAATAAAATTGATGTAACAATAATTTATAAATTATATCGGTTCTAGGTACACCTCACTATAAATCAAAATGTGTATATACTACACTTTACTACACTTTGCTCACCACTAAGTCAAATTGCATCCTTCACCATGACAATTGACCTCTTTTATCCAATTTATTCCCCACCCCCCAAGAGAACGTGTTCACCTGACTTTTGTCACTAAGAAAAAGGGTTTCTCCATCTGACTTTTGTCACTGAGCCTTAATACTTTCTATGTCCAGCTATGTTATTGCAGGTTTTCATTATTTTTTTTAACTCAACAGTATCCCATAGAGTATATGTACCACATCCTCTATATCTAGTCATCTATTGATGGGCATTTTGGTTGTTTCCAACTGTTGTGAGTACAAGAAACTAAAAATTCTGTAAAGCAATATAAACCAGTTATGCCTCTCCCTGATTGATTATAAGTGATGATGAACATTTTTTCATATGCCTGTTGGCCATTTGCATTTCCTCTTTGGAGAAATGTCTTTTAAATTCTTCTGCTCATTTCTATATATATATATATATATATATATACACATACACACACACACATACACACACACATATTTATATACACACATCATTTTTGGTTTTTGCACATTGTATGCATTTTCATCTTGGTTATATTCTCCATACAATTCCCACCCCCCCTTATTTTGACCCTAATTCCTCCTCTGCCCCCACCCCCGTCCCCGTAGTGTGTCTCTGGTTTATAGTTGCTTGTTGATTTTGATTTTTACTTTATTATAATTAGTCCTCTGCCCATTTCTTGACTGGATTGTTTACTTTGTTTTTGTTGAGTCTGTGTGAGTTCTTTGTAATCAGTCCCTTATCAGTTGTATGGAGTGTAAAGATGTTTTCCTAATCAGTGGGGTATCTCTTTGTTTCGGCTAATGTCTCTTTTGCTGTACTGAAGCTTTTCAGTTTGATGTAATCCAGGTGTTTATCTTTTCCTTAACTTTCTTTGCTTTGGATGATGAGTCTTTAAAGATCTTACTGAGATGTATGTCTTGTAGTGTTTACTTATATTTTCTTTTATGTATTTTATGGTTTCAGGAACAATGATGCAAAAAATATATAAAAATTTTAAAAAATCAATTATGACTCACAGGCACATACACAACAATACACCACACTACACCTAACAGTAAAGCATGCATTCTCCTTAAGGGAACATGAAACATTCTTCAGGCTATATCATGTGTTAGGCAATAGAATAAGTAACAATAAATGAAAAAATGATTGAAAACATACAGAGTACTTTTTCCATCATGATGGAATAAAATCTAGATTATTTTTCTTGTTTTAAAAATATATCTACCTCTGCTTTCTTTTGATAACAACTGCCATTGTTTCCTTACATTTTCTTAAATGTAGCATGCCAAGATCTCTTGAAATCAGTGTTATTATGTTCTTTGGGCAGATACCTACAAGTGAAACAACTGGCTTGAATGAATTTATATTTTTAATTTTCTGAGGACTCTCCATACTGTTTTCCATAACAGTTGGCCAACTACATTCTCACCAACAATGAAAAGGGTTCCCTTCTCCTTACATCCTCTCCAAATTGTCTTTTTGATAATACCCATTCTCACAGGTAGGAAGTGCTAGCTCATGTTTGTCCGGATTTTCATTCCCCTCATAAGAGATGATGAACATCTTTTCATACATTTATTATGTCTATTTTTTTACTGGATTCTGAGATTTTCTATGTGTATTGTCATGTCATCTACAAATAATGATAGTTTTACTTCTTCCTTCCCAATTTTGATAACTTATTTCCTTTTCTTACCTAATTGCTCTGGATAGGACTTTCAAAACTATGTTCAATAATAGTGGTGAGAGTGGACATCCTTGTCATATTCCTGATCTTAAAAGAAAAGCTTTCAGATTTACTATACTGAAATGTTCCTCCTATATCCATTTTTGTGTTGAAGTATATCCATTCTATACCTACTTTGTTGAGGGTTTTTGTCATAAATGAATGCTGAATCTTGCCAAATGTTTTTTCTGTATCTATCGAGATGACCATATGACCTTTATCCTTCTTGTTGATCACATTAATTAGTGTATGTTGAACCAGTCTGTGTTCCTGGAATATATGCCACTTTTTATGGGTCTTTTAATGTATTGTTGAATTAGGTTTGCTGGTTTTATTTAAGGATTTTTTCATCTATGTACATCAGAGATATTGGTCTATAATTTTCTTTTAACATCCTTGTCTGGTTATGGAATCATAAAGTGTGTTTTCACATTTTCATGAAATGTGTTTGGAAGTTCTCACCCTTTTCCATTTTTTTTGGAAGAGTTTGTAAATGATATGTGTATCTTTCTTTGAAACTGTTTGCATTCACTAGTGAAGACATGTGATCAAGGACTGTTTTGGGGAGAGATTTTTATTACTGTTTAAATTGTTACTCTTCATCTGTCCAAATTTTCTGTTTCTTTCTCAGTAAATCATGAAATGAGATATTTGTAATAATCTGTGCATTTCTTCTAAACTATCCAATTTGTTGCCATATAGATGTTCATGATACTCTCTTGACTTTTTTTTTTTTAAATAATAAATTTTATTTTTATATTCCCCCATACAATTGCAAACGCTCCATTCTGACCCCAATCCTTCCCCTCCCACCCCCCACCCCCAAAAAAGTGTCTCTGGTTCATAGTTTTTTGTTGATTTTGATTTTCACTTTCTTATATTCATTTTCCTGGTCCCTTATTTAAGTTTTCTAGATTCCTGCTATGAGTGAGACCATCCGGTATTTTTCTTTTTCTTTTTGGCTTATTTCACTGAGCATGATCCCTTCCAGCGCCATCCATGTTGCTGCAAATTGCATGTGTTTATCTTTTTTGAATGCTGAGTAATATTCCATGGTATATATGTACCACATCTTCTTGATCCAGTCATCTATTTTTGGGCATTTGGTTTGTTTCCAAAGCTTAGCTATTGTAAACAGTGCTGCTATAAACATAGGGGTGCAGGTGCTCTTTGGAATTGATGATTCTGTGTCCTTTGGGTAAATACCTAGGAGTGGAATTGCTGGATCATATGGAAGCTCAATGTTTAGTAGGTCCAAAAATCTCCACACAGCTCTCCATAGTGGTTGGACCAGTTTGCACTCCCACCAACAGTGCAGAAGAGTTCCTTTTTCTCCACACCCTCGCCAACATTTGTTGTTGCTAGTTTTTTTAATATGTGCCATTCTCACTGGTGTGAGATGGTATCTCATGGTAGTTTTGATTTGCATTTCCCTGATTACAAGTGATGTTGAACATTTTTTCATATGTCTGTTGGCCATTGATTTCTGTAGTATCTGTTGAAACTTCTTTCATTCTTCATTCTATTGGAATTTTCTTTTTCTTCTTTATAAGTCTGGCCAAAGGTCTATTATGATTATCTTTTTAAAGAACCAACTCTTTATTGCAGTAATCTTTTGAACTTTTTGATCTCTACTTCATGAATTTCTCCAGCTTCTTCCTACTGACTTTTGGTTCTTTCCTTTTTTCTAGTTCTTTGAGGTATAAGCTTAGATTTTCGTGATTTTTCTTGTTTTCTAAAGTAGCATATATTTCTGTAATTTTCCACTTAGTACCTCCTTTTCTGTATTCTATTGGTGCTGCTAATTCTTATGTACCTTTTCATTTGCCTCCAGGTATTTGTGACTTCCTCCCTTGATTCCATTGTTGTCTTGATAGTTGTATTTGTGTTTTTCTTATTTTGGTTAATTCTAATTTTATATTCATTGTGATCTTAAAAGATGCTCAATATGGTTTCTGCCTTCATAAATCTACCAAGACTAACATTTATGTCCCAACATGTAGTCCAGTCTTGAGAATGTTCCATTTGCATTTGAAAGGAATGTACATTCTGTTATCTTGTGGGTAAAATGCCCTGTAAATATCTAATAAAACCATCTCATCTAATTATCCAGAAACACACACCATCCTGGTTGAATTTTGGACCAGGTGGTACCCATTTTTGTCTTTAGATTCCCTAAGATAACAAATCTGTGGCAATTCCATGAATTGTAATGCTGACTAAAAATCACAGGTTTTCTCCCTTTATAAACAGAAGTGTGACTGACCATGAAACATCAAAAAACATAATTCATTGAAAGCAGGGGATCATGCTCAGATCTGAGAGAGATTAACATTGACATGTGCTCAGTGGACTTCATGGGTGCCAGCACTGGTTACTCACTTATAGCAAGGTTCACCAGAAACTTCTTTATATCCCTTTTCTGACACCCATAACACAAAATCCAGAAAACGTAATAAAGTCATATATTTTATTGAGCAAAAGCCAACTGAATAGGGATACTTCAAACATGAAACTGGTATGATACTCAAAGGCAAAATGTGACAGGATAGCTTATATGTAAAGTGAAAGTAAAGAAGTAAGTCATTTATATGACTTACTACTCATAAGATCTTCAGATCTCATGTACATTTTAACACTATTCTCCACTCACATCATCACTGATGCTGTCATCTCCTCAAGCTTTTACAAACTGAAATTGGAATGATCTTGGCAAGTTCTTTAATTATTGCTTTTAAGAGAGAAGAGAAGCAAAGCATAAGGGATCAGGGAAAACCAGTGGGTCCCCCACTCACCGTATTATAAATTAATCTGTCTTTATTTCAAGTTTCATCCTAGGAAGAGTGATGAATGTGAGCTTTCTCACATCTGATCTATAATATAATGAGCATTAAGCCCTGGCTTTTGGGTAGATGATTATTATATCCAGAATACTAGTTACTGGCTTGGCAACTCTTCCCCTACTACTCCACACATTGATGCCGTCTGTGGATATGCCACCAGCAGTGTATCCTTGCCCTCACATGGTAGTTACTACCTAGCCCTAGATCCTCAGTGCTGAGGTCCACTTCAGTCGCAAGGGATCACAAAACAAACACTGAGTTCTCAACTTTGGGAAAAGTGGGCAAAAGGGAGTCTGTATGATCATACTTGCTACAGACTTTTTCTTTGTTTCTAAATTTTGTCTTGTACTCTGTTGTGAGATATTTGCCAGTCCTACTTCTCAGTGTGGGCTAACTTGGCTGATGATCCTTTAGTTTCTGCAGAAGGAAAGAACTGACATTATTAGAGGAGTCACACCAACATCTTAAATTTCCCAGAAATCCTCAGGGATCCCTATTTCCTCCCAAGAAAAGTCCATACTGATTTACCTATAACACTTTTACTTAGTGGGACAATATTGATCCCAAGGAAGAAAAAGTGGTTTTTGACAGATGCAGGAAGCAGTTCTTTCTCCTTTTATGTTTACAGAACAGATGTACATATAGTACACAAACAGATGTATCTATGGTATTAAAATTTCATGGGACAGCAAGAGAATATTAGAAGGAAAATGTCTCTTGGGCCTCCCTGGTGGGGCAGCGGGTTGAGCACAGCACTGTGAAGCTCTCTGCAGCCTCAGCAGCATGGGTTCGATTCCCGGCCAGCCAGGGAGATACCCACATGGCATGGCAGACCTCTCCTGTAGCACCCGCTACTCCCCTCAGCATTGTATTTTGGTTGTCTGCCTGTTCTGCTCCCCGCTTTGTCTCTGGTGAATCCTCTTACCCTCCCAGTCTGGCCTATACCCCAGCTCTTGTATAAAAATAAATAAATCTTTTTAAAAAGTCTCTAAAAATGGCACCTTAGGAAAATGATAATGGGGAAAAAGTAGAAAAACACTACTTCAGAATGAAAGCCTTTACTGTCTATTCCCAACATGATTTTCTGTCCTCTTTTACTAAAGCTTTATGTCAGAGACTGAAAATTCTTTAGTTAATATAGATTCTGAAAATCATGAATTTTTTTGTGGAAATATTTACATGTTGGAATTAAAATAATAAATCTGTACTCTTCTATTACAGTAGAAACAATCTGGTATAAAGTTATGACCTAGTTTACACATCATCTTAGATTTCAGTGTCTGTGTAATTGACTCATTGGACAACTGACTTCCTATTTGCTAAATAATACTCAAGACTTTCACTTTACTAAATTTCAACAACCACTTCCAGGGCACATCACTATTCCATTTAGTTTTCAGCACTGGTCCATCACAGCAGGCATTTAACCCCACCTGTCTGTTCTATGCTCATACCTTGCCATTTTACCTGATTTCACCATACTCCTTGATTCTGACCGCCTGACTAACTCCCACTGTGTGATCCCTTAATTTTCTTCCAGGCTGTGACCTCCATCCAGTTTCCCTTCTTTTTTCTATCCAGGCTTGAACTCACTGAACTTCTACTTTATTTTCTCATCATCATTTTTGGTTAATATCATCCCATTTCTCTACCTTCCCAGTAAAGGACTAAAGGGAAGAGAGTCTGTGCAGGAAGATGGTTCTAGATAATTGCCACAATTGCTTTTTCTCCCCTGAGCCCAGGTGACTGTGTTCTGCTAAAACAAGTGTTCATAACATGCCTTTCTGTGGACAAATGACCAACAATAAAAAAAAAAAAAATTGTCCTCAACTATAGGTGCTATCCTGGGTCACTTGCGTATTTTATCAATTTTAGAATTAGCTTGCAACTTCTGTGGGGAAAAAAAAAAGGCGATTTAGATTTTGTGAGATTGCTTTAACTCTGAAGATGACATTTGGGAATATTTCCATGTTAAAAATAATTCCATCTTCAACTCCATAAAAACAGGATGTCTTCCCACTTATTTAAGCCTTGGTTCCTTTCAACAATGTTTTATAGTTTACGGAGTAGAAATTTAATACTTTTGTTGAATTTATTATTTTATTTTTCATGCTATTGTTACTGGAATTATTTTCTTGGTTCCATTTTTTTTATTTATTGCCAAGTATATATAAATGCAATTGATTTTTGTGCTTTAATCATGTATTCTGTTCAAATTTGATTAACTCATTAGCTACAATTTTCTGTAGATTTCTTGGAATTTTCTGTATTCAAGATCATGTCATCTGTGAGTCAAAAGTGTTATTACATCTTTTTTCTATCTGAATGCCCTTTTATCCATTTTTCTTTTACATTGGTATAGATAGAACCTCTAATCTTGAAAGTAGACATTCTTGTTATATTCCTGATCTTAGTAAAATGATCTATCTTAGCTCACTAAGTATGCTATTAGTCATGGAGTGTTCATTGGCAGACTTTAACAGGCTGGGAAAACCTGTTTTATTTCCAAATTTGAGTAAGTTTTTTCAGGAAATTATGTTAATTTTCTCAAATACTTTTTCTGCACCTATTGGGACTTTTTCCCCCCTCCATTTAATAAGCTATCACACATTGATTGTCACATATTAAGTCAATCTTGTGTTAATGGGATAAATTCCACTTCATCTCATGGTGTATTTTTTTTTATATGTTGTGGATTTGATTTGCCGATATATTAAACACTTAAAAATTTCTGCTCTCTGCTATATCATTCAGAATGATTGCTACTGTATTAAATTCTTAAATTGAGGATTTTTGCATCTGTATTCATTGAGGATTATTGATCTGTAGTTTTATTTTTCTTGTGATGTTTTGGTTTGATTTTGGTATCAGAGTAACAGTGTCTCATAGAATGTGTCCATTCATTTCTATCTTTTGGGAAGATTTGTGAATGAGTAATATTAATTTCTCTTTAAATATTTTGTAGAATTCACCAGTAAAGTAACTCAGTTCTGAACTTTTCTCTGAAATTGTTTTCATTACTAACCCAGTCTCTTTATTATGCCTATTCAGATTTTCTACTTCTTGGATTAGTTTTAGTAATTTGTTATCTACTTTTTGGCATATAATTCTTCATAGTATTCACATATAATCCCTTTTATTTTATAAATTAATAATATCCTATATTTTATCCCTAGCTTTAGTAATTTAGTAATTTTGTCTTTGTCATTCAATTGAAGATTTTGTCAATTTTGGTTTTTTCTACTTTTCATTTGATATCTGCTCTTATCTTTACTATCTTTCAGTTTGATTGCTGAAACTGAAAGTATGTTATTACTCATAGCATATTTTACTCCTTCAATTTACAATATGACTAGATTTTTTAAAATACATTTTTGGTATTTCTTCCTAATTACTGCTTTCATTCTATCCCATAATGTTTGATATGTCATGTTTTAGTTTTCAGTCCAGGAACAACATTTTTAAGCTCTAAAAGAAGATAATTTTCAAATCAGAATTCTTGGTACTCTGAAAATATTCCTAAAGGTAGAGCTAATATGACATTCTGGTAAAATCTCTTGCCCATATTTAAAAGAAACAGTGCTAAGTATTATTTTCTTTTCATCCCCACATATTTCTCAGGGAATCTTTCCCTCTGTCAAAATGCATATTGCTCTTAAAGATGAGGTATAGATGCTACCAGGTCATTGCCTAAGAGGTTAAATAAATCATTGTTTAAAAATCCTGTAATAAATAACCTTTATTAGAAAAAGAGTAAATTTAAATTTAGATACATGGTTGCATTATGAGCACTGTCTTGTTTGCATTTCTGAGACCTTAAATAATACATGCATTTATTTGTCTTTAACAGAGTTCATTTGAACATTCAACATTTGCATTTTACACAGTAAAATAAAATATAATTAATCAACATACATGCTTTCTGATTAAATGTGTGAAACTTCTAATAGGAAACATAAATTAGTCTTAAGTGCATTATTGAAGACCTAAGTTTATCTTTCATTCAGTGGAGCAGTAATCAGCTTTTCTTGTGGTGTTCTTGTGGTTTCATTTTCAGTATTTATCACAGTGAGTCAGAGCCCACAGATTCCAGAAGGAAGTTTATCCCCAGTTAATCCTCCTATATCTGAGCAGAAATAACCCCAAACTAACCTCTGTGACAGTCGCCTTTCATTATTACATCTTGAGCTAAATGTTGTCAATAAAAATCACAGTTAAATCAGGTTGACATTAACTGAGGGACTGAAGAATTGCTTTAGAGACATAATGTATTTGCTGTTTTATCAAGATGCTGTCAGATACCCAGGTGAGTCATTAAAGTGAAATTCTTTTTATTCACTCTGACAGAGTAAGAATAAGGGCAGTCCTGAATTCTATCCAGATCAAGACCCAGAATCTAAAGTAACAAAAATCCAATTCTGAATTAATTTAATAAGACTGGTCCTCAGAGAAATTTCTGGTAAAATCTCTCCTTTTACTTTCTTGAGGCATATTTGTATTTCCCCCAAATTCTCAGAACTATTGCATATAACTGTTTATCCCCACTTTTGTAGTAATTTATCTGGTATTATTAAAGAATCATACAGTCCTACATCTTTTATTTTCAGTCATTCACCCCACTTGGCTCCCATTAAATCTTACCAGCCCTAGGTCCCATTCTCTTCATCTTATGAGATAGATGATAGATAGCAAGCAAGGACTTTAGGACAAGACTTCAGTTTAAGAGTAGGATCTTCCACCGACTACCTGCATTTATAAGTGGACACAAATATAGTTACTTAATTCACAAGATGATTTTGAAAAATAGATAGCTCAAATGACATATTTTGTTAGTTAAAATATTACTTTTTTTACATCATCACCACGACAAATTGTACTATATTAGGTGTATACATAGCTCTTAAAATAGAATTAAGTTGGTAGAGTAGAAAATGTAAATTTCCCACCATTTTCCCTGAACGTTAGATATTGTGTGTCATATAGTAGAATCTTAATAAATAATTGGCAAACAAATAATTGTACATGGTAGGTCTCTCTTGTATCTATGACGATGCATGCTTGTAATTTTTAGGAATGTTTATCCTTTATCTATTATAGTATGCATGCCTAACCTTCCTTTCATCCCAAGTAATTGTCCCCATGGCTCTGCATACCTCTTAAGTCATATCTCATTCTTATTTCTCTGGCTGGAATATAAGCTCATTAAGGCAAACACTTTGTCCTTTTTTATATTATGTCATCAGAGCCTTAGAACAGTGTCAGGCCTAAAATAGTGTCAGACATACAAACAGTAACATAAAATTTGTCAAAGAAACAAATGGATGTTTTGTCAAAGAAACAAATGGGTGTTTTCTAATTCTGACCTTCAAATCTGCTTTGGGTTGTTTACCTTGGACTTTCCTTTCTCTGACTTTGTTTCATGTGTATTAGTTGCTTTTCTTCTTTACTATGATATACACTACTCTTATTCACTGTACTATACACCTTCTGAAATAGTTCTCTCTACCCTGATCCTATCCCAGCATCTAGAAACATAAGCCTTGTGCACGTGTATGATTTCTTTGTTTTGTTATTCTAATAAAACACTTTGTTTCCTACATCTCCCTGATTATAACAAACTATTTAGTTCATGCCCCAACAATTTATGGAAAGGAGATTTGGTATAGGACTATCTTTGTAAAAACCTTTCTTAGTATGAGGACAGATAGTTGCCACAACCCTGAACAAAGTGTCTTGCTACTGATTATTTGTGTTATTTCTCTAAAAGCAGGTGTTCTCAGTTATTACTATACATAAGAATCATGGGAGGGGGAAACCTTATAAAATAAGGATGCCTGGCCATAACCCCCATGTACACCTTGTAAGGTGAGACTCAGGCAGCATTCGAATCACCCTCCTAGGTTATTCGAACATGCATCGAGGGTTAACAACCACTGGTTTCTAAAGGGTGCAAGGCCATTCTGACTACCTCTCCAGTACCAGAAATTGCAAACTCAAAGTGTTAAGGCACAAGACAGAAGAAAAACCTAACCAAGGAATCTGAACAACTAGTAGGTAATGCCAAGTCCATGGTGGAAGTCATCACTTAACCCTAGTCAATTTCAAGTATGTGGGAATGTAGCCCATCGTTGCTAGATCTTCTAAATCATCAAGAAAAACCATTAATCATAATTTAAGATGAATTTACACAATTTGAAATGCTGGCAACCAAATAAGATTTCTTTAAAATACTCTGCTAAACAAAATATATCTTACATTGGAATCCAGTCATGAACCGATAATTTGCAGTTTTTATACCAGATGCTCTCCCATATCCTAAGAACTCCTTTCTGTATTCTTCACAAAGTCTGTAATAAATTCTTAGAAAGTTAGATTATCTTTTTACTATTCATCTATCTTCTAGGTGATATTTTGACGAAAATTGATTGGTATGATTAAAATAACTTTAAAGGGTCCTAAATTTTGTGATTAAGGTGTGAGATATTCAGATGACTTAAATTTTGAGCTATTGTCATTGTAAACATCACCCCATCTATTAATATGTATGAATACCTGAAGTATGCAAAGCACTGACAGGGTCTTTTGGAATACAGATAAGTGGCATAGTTCCTGCTGGATAAAAAAATATACTTAATGGAGATAGG
Source organism: Talpa occidentalis (assembly GCF_014898055.3). Classification (NCBI taxonomy): domain Eukaryota; kingdom Metazoa; phylum Chordata; class Mammalia; order Eulipotyphla; family Talpidae; genus Talpa; species Talpa occidentalis. The sequence continues at coordinate 109,541,764 of NW_023604861.1, forward strand.
ACATAGACCCATAGGATTTTAATCAAAATATAACAGAAGTCATTTTTTAATCCTATGAGTCTGGCTTGATTTGCGTTTACATGTAGGAAGTAAACCATTTCACTGAAAAGGACATGGAGGCAATTGTGGAGTGCCTCAAATGGCTCACAGACGAGTTAAGTTTCCATCCTAGAGGCAGTGGTGAACAAGTGAAGGGACTTTGTATGCTTTTAATTTTTGTTTATATTTTTGGTTTGTCTCATAATTATTTTGAGTAGGAGGAGGTCATGATGAGCAGGCCACAATACATGAAGCAGATGGGATAATAGGAACCAGAGGAAGATGCCTTGTGACTAGGTCACAGTCAAGGCAGCAAACATAAAGGATGAGGACCTGGCCTGGGTAGTGGCATGAGGATGCGAAGGGAAGGGAAGGATCAGCAATGTTGACCCTGACTAGAGGGAAAGAAAGACCAGCCATTGTTCAGTAATCCCATACCATGGACTTAATTCTGTGTGGAGCACCTACATAGAATTGTCTTTTTACTTTAGACAGAATAAGACTGAAATGAGAGGGCACTTGAAGGGGATTCCACGCTAAAGTCAGATTGTAAAATTTGTCCTGTAGGGCCTTAGAGATCATCTGGTCTGTCATCCTCAATTTATAGATACAACTGTTTTCCTCAGTCATTAATATACTTTACAGGTGAGCCAGAATGGAGACCAGATTTCAATTTTTTTTTTCTCTTTACTACATTGTTACTTCATCCCAAACTTTCATATAAATGGGTTAGAAGATACAGGTAAGAAGACAAAAGTGAACAGGTGATAAAATGGTGTAGAGAGTAAGTTCTTGACCATTTGAAGGAAACAATGGGAGAGGGTGTCAGAAAAAAAAAAAAATCTCCAAAACCTTGATGCGAAGGTTGTACATAGGAGGAGATAAAAAGCAGTGGTAAACAGCAGTAGTGCCTACATCCCTCATCCCTTTTATCAGCCTAGTACAGATGTTGAGATAAGGATGCATAAGTAGAAACAAAGGGAAGAAAATTCAAAACAACATGAAAATGCCCTGTTCACTGCAAGATAGTAGAGGTAAAGAAAGGTGGTTGAGGGGAAATCTCACTGATTCAGGTAACAAGGAGGTGTGATTGGAGCTGTGTTTGGAGTGGTGCCTGCCTTATAAGTTTATATCATTGTAGGGTAAGGAAAAATGTCAGGCTTTTCTGCCCTCCCGCCATCAGGATAGATAATGGATCCTTGTCCTGAATGCATGCCTGATGGCGGGCACCTGGAATAGGGTGTGGGCATAGGTAGATGGGATTCACCTGGGCTGAGACTGGGCTTTTAAGGGCAGCATCACGGGGATGCCAGAAGAAGCCAAGAGAGAAGTAAGAGAAGCAGAAGATGAGAGAAGGCCAGAGAGCCCAGATAGAATGAAGACTTGCTGGGAGCTGGGAGGCCTACCAGCCTCCCGGCCCCCCAACACCCTTACCTGCTGTGTACCAGGTAAATCCCAATAAAAAGACCTGCAAAAAAGCACTAAGGACTCTGATTCCTCCTTTACCCAGTCTGCTGGATCAGAAAACCTGCACTGTGTCCAGTCCTGACCCTACAATTGGCGTAGTTGGCAATCATGTAAATATATAAACATTCTCTCCTAAACAAAACTCTGGCATCGTTGAGTTAACACAATGGCCTGGGGTAGTGTCTATATGAGACATAACCTGAATGTTTAAATGAATAGATGTTCTAAGGAAAATGAACATCTATACAATTGAGTCGCCCCTCCTTTAGTCAAGCATCTGATGTTATATAAACAATCCCCATGGAAGGGTCCCTGAATTATCTTAAGCTGTGCCAAAAGGTAAAATGAAATTACCCTCCCCATCCCAAATTGGTCATCAGTCACCCATGTAATAAGAAATAGAAGGACAAAAATGCTTTCTGTGCCTCTCCATTCTTCTTCCATTCAAGTTCATAATACTTCTTTTACTCAGGGTAAAGCACAACTATTGATGTATTCAGTAGGGCACAACCAAAAAGTCACTTCTTTCCTACCACTGCCAGGCAAACACCCTGCTGACCAAATTTTCCCCACCCCAGATGAAATTTTATTTGGTTGCCATAGTTACCCCCCTCTTATAAGTTTCCAGGGTTATGTTTTATTTGACCTCCACTCTCACATCCTAATTAATATGTCTCTATTCCATAGTGGGGCCTGCTTCAGATTCAAAAACTCACAACTAGTAAGGAACAAGGAATTTTCTTTCTTCTATCTTCTTTATTCTACCTTCTCCCCCCGTTGTTTCTGACCTGGCTTGGGTCTAGGAGAGAGATTGAAAGGATAAGAACTGACTCTCACAGTGATGCCTCAGTGACCATGTGGCTTTGGGAACTTCTTTATTATTATTTTAATTTTATATATTTTTTACATTTTTCATTTTTGCAGAATGTATGTATTTTCTTCTTGGTTATAGTCCCCATACAATTCCCACCCCCTCTTGTTTTGATCCTCCCCACCCCCCCGCCAAGAGTGTGTCTCTGGTTTCTAGCTGCTTGTTGATTTTGATTTTTACTTTATTATAATTAGTCTTTTTTCTGGTCCCTTATTTAGGTTTTCTAAATTCCCACTATGCGTGAGACCATCTGGTATTTTTTCTTTTTCTTTCTGGCTTATTTTGCTGAGCATGATCCCTTCCAGCTCCATCCATGTTGCTGCAAATTGCATCAGTTTATCTTTTTGATTGCCAAGTAATATTCCATTGTGTATTTGTACCACATCTTCTTGATTCAGTCATCTGTTTTGGGGCATTTGGGTTGTTTCCATAGCTTGGCTATTATAAATAGTGCTGCTATAAACATAGGGGTGCAGGTGCCCTTTTGAATTAATGTTTCTATGTCCTCTGGGTAAATACCTAGGAGTGGAACTGCTGGATCATATGGAAGCTCCATCTTCAGTAGGTTGAGGAATCTCCACACAGCTCTCTGTAGTGGTTGGACCAGTTTGCACTCCCACCAGCAGTGCAGGAGTGTTCCTTTTTCTCCACATCCTCACCAACATTTGTTGTAACCAGTCTTTTTTTATATGTGCCATTCTCACTGGTGTAAGATGGTATCTCATTGTAGTTTTGATTTGCATTTCCCTGATTACAAGTGATGCTGAACATTTTTTCATATGCCTGTTGACCATTTGCATTTCTTCTTTGGAGAAGTTTCTTTCACCTCTTCTGCCTGTTTTTTGACTGGATTATATACTTTGTTTTTGTTGAGTCTCACAAGCTCTTTGTAGATTTTTGTGATCAGTCCTTTTTCATTAGTGTTGTATGCAAAAAATTTCTCCCAATCAGTGGGGTGTCTCTTTGTTTCAGTTGCTGTCTCTTTTGCTGTTCAGAGGACCTTCTGGAAGTGGCAAATATTGAAATGTTCTTATTCTCAGAGAGCTCCTGTGGGCTCCTCATATCTTCTTACTCTGGCGACCTCCATTTGGAGTTCCTAGAGAACAGTTCCTCTTCACACTGGTTTCTAGCAGGTTCCTCCACACAGACTCTCTTTTGGGGTTCGTTCACTATATAGGAAACTACATTTTTCTCAGGATAAGCCGGCCAACTCCCTTCTGTTGGGTTCAGGTCTGGCACATGGGAAACCCGCATCTTTGTAGAACTACAGCTCTCTCCCGAAGCAGATGGCCACCTCCCACCTTTATGGTAAAGCATGAGTCATGTTCCAGGCTCTTTACCCCCCAAATTGCAAGAAATTCATAACAACTCTTTAACTAGTTCTCTAATACCTCCTACATTTGGAAAAGGGAAACAAATAACATTAACAGTTGTATCCCAAAGAATCCCTTCTCACTTAACTACACAATCTGAAGTTGCTGAAAATGGATGCTAGCTGAATCAATTCTCTGCATTTTATCGTGACACTACCGCCCATTAAGGTTTAGGACATTTGAATCCATTGCATTGTACTAGACCAAAATATAGAGAGATTTCTTTAAGTTTAATTAAAAGTCAAATTATATATGGGAGTTTCCTCTTCCCACCTATTCCTTCCTGCTATTCTGTGCCCCACAAGCTTTGAGACCCAGGGATTACAACATAAAAATGCAAGCAATTATATGCCCAGGAGATTCTGACAGCAGAGGGGGTTATGGTGAATAACTAAATCAAGATGTTTGAACTATTCTTTCCTGATGATTTGCTCATTTAGTTCATTCTACTAGACTCTTTGGCTAGTTTTCCTAAACAACAAAGTTAGTTTGACCTACAGAGTGTGGAGCACAAAAAACTGGCATTTTGAGGTCAGGAAAATGATCAATTTCTTCTTGTATATTCTTTGCCAAGCTGTTCTCACTTTAATTTTTAAACTTGTGTGAAATTCAAAGAACACAGAGTCCTGAGTCGTTTACACTTGGGCCATCATAAAAAGGCAGCTTTCTCAGAAAAGAATATTGGCTATTTTCCAGACTCCCAGAAAGCTGTTTATGGGATCTTTTAAACCATTCTCCTTTAAGCCAAAGAGGGAAATTAAATTTGGTCAAGGGTGAATGAACTGCCCAAGATATGAATTGCTTCTAACAGAGACAGAGTTCAAGGAATCTTAAAACTTCCCAATTTCAGGGAAGAAAAATGTAAATCCCACCCACCCATTTATCATGGAAGAGACTTTAAATGACTTGCAACATAGTGAGGAAAAAAAAATTTTTTAAAGATTTATTTATTTATACATACAAGAACAGGGGCACGGGCCAGAGGTGCGAGCAGTGAGGATCCACCAGAGCGGGGAACAGAACAGGCAGACTGATGAAATACACTGCTGAGGGGAGCAGCGTGCGAGACAGGAGAGCTCTGCTGCGCCATGTGGATTGCTCCCTGGCCAGCTGGGGATTGAATTTGTGCTTCAGAGGCTGCGGATAGCTTCATAGGTTGTGTCTTAACCCCTTGTGCCACCAGGGAGGCCCAGGAAAATTTTCTTAATAGACCCATCTTGATGAATTGTGAATTTTTACAGAAAACATTTAGGGGCTTTATGCCTTCTTACAAAATGGAATAAAGGTGCCATCTGACAAGAATAGTATGATGGTGCTTTTTTAAATAGCTCTGTTTTAAAACAAATGATGTTTGGGACATGATATGATAATTTAAAAATTATAAACTATTTTACACAAATGTAGAGAATAGTATATAAGGTTTGCACAATAGTATGGTATATTAAGATTTACTCATAATGCTCATCTTTTTAAAAAACATGTATGTGTACATAAATACGTGTATACACACACATATATAATAAAAGACATAGTACGTACTGCTTTTCCTCCTGCCAAGGAAGTAAATGCTATACTGAATTTGGTGTTGATCACTTTCAGAAGCTTGCTTTTGATAAATATATACCTACTATATATATCACTAAACATGTTTTAAAATACAGGTTTTATTATTATTCGGGATGGTGAGGGCATCAGGAGACAACTGCTATTGAAAAGAGAGTTTAATCAAATTATCCAAGGATGTCTTTTTACATCCTGTCTAATGCAGTATTAGAGATTCTGTCTAATGCAGTGTTAGAGATTCTAGTTAGACCAATCAGAACAAGAAATAAAAGAAATCTAAGTAAGTAAAGAAGTAAAACTATATTTGCAAATGATATAACACTCTATATGGAAAATTTTATAAAGCAATCCAAAGACACAATCACAGGCTTTTTGTTGCTACCTCTAGAACTCTGTGTAGTCACCTGAGGGTCTGCAAAGCCTCTGGATGTCAAAGCATCAAAAATACACAATTTATACATAATAAGACTTAATTTTGTGTATTGAGCTCTCTAAGTATACATACAGTACTAGATATAGACATACAGAGAGAGATCACCAACTTTTTTTCCTCAACTTAATGCTTTGGATTTTCTCCAGATTCTTGCATGCAGCTCTACTCGGTTCCTTTTCACTATTTTACAATTTGGCATTGTGTCATATACCACCGTTATTATTTATTCATTCTCATTTATAAGCATTTATTTCCAGTGTTGTACTACTACAAAAGATATTGATGAATCTTTTTACCAGTCTCCAGGTGCACATGTGCAGAAGGACATGGAATAACTGGTTCAAACGCATTTGTGTCTTTCACTTTTAACACCTATTGCCAAATGGCTGTTCTAAGTACCTGTAGCAAATTTCCCTGCCATTTAGAGAGTAGAAAATGTCCTATTGTTCTGCTTCCTCATCACCACTGATCCTGTATGATTTCCCTTTTAATGTTTGCCAATATGATGGCATGTAATGATATGTAATTATGTTGAAATTTGCATTTTCCTGATTACTAGTGAGGCTGAACATCTTTTCATATGTTTATTGGCTATTTGCATTTTCTCTTATAGATATGTTGATATCTATTGCCAATTTTTCTACTGAGTGGAACTGAGTTGTTTTAGATGCTAACACTTTGTTGGTTGTGTGTGTTGCAAATATCTTTCTCCTTTCTATTGCTTCTCACTTCCTTTGTGTATCTTTGAATTACAGAAATTTCAAGTTAAATAGTCAAATTTATAAACTTTTCAACTTTAATGTGAATTTTCTTATGTTCTTTAAAAAAGCAATCTTCTGAGCAGAATGTTATATTGTTCTAAAGCTCATTTTTCAAAAGCTTATTTTTCCCATTTAGGGCTTTTGAAAGCCTAAAATTGAGATTTTAATATGGTAATAAGCAAAGACCTTATGTCACTTTTGTCCCCACAAGGATAATTTCGTCATCCCTTATTCAGCAGTATCTTTCTCCAGTGACCTTAATTCTACCTGATCATTGTCTTTTGTTGATCTGTTTCTTTGCTGTTTACTCTTATATTGGTCTGTTTTTAAATCCCTGTCAATATTTCAGCATTATAATCACTGCATCTTTATAAAAACTTTATTGCCCCAGCATGCCCATTCCCTCAATCTTGTTTTACTTCTTCAAAGAGTTTTGCCTATTGTTGGAAACTTGTTCTTCCCTGTAAATATTAATTCAGTCAGTTTCCTTTCACACAATACCAAACCAAACACTCTTGCATCTTAGACAGTCTTGCTGTTCTAGGGCAGCCCCGATATAAAATAAAACGGGTTGCCTGGCTGTGGGTTCTCACCTGCCCGCTGAAAAAGGACTTATTAATACTCCACTACAGGCACACACAAAAGGTTACTAAAAGGTTTATTTACAAGGGAAAAGGGAAAAAGGAAATGTACAACTCAGGGAGAAAATAGGGAAATAAAGTCTTTAATGCGTCCTACCCGATCCGCCAACCTGGAAACCCAAAGGCACTCTCAGAGCTGGCTGGACTCTGAGAGCTGGCGGAGAGCCAAAAATGGGGGACCCCCCTCCAAAGCCCACATGTCTGGCTTTATACCCACCTGGCTGCTTAACCCCACCCTCAGGTCCCAGCCACCTTCCCTTTGGTGGTGATGGGATTTGGAGTGGGAGGGTGGAGTCCACAAAGCCTGTATGGAAATAGCTTTAGGACATCCTTTTCCCCCTAACAATACCTTGAATTTATTAATGTGGATGAAAAGGGTAACTTCATAATACTGAAACTTCCTATTTACAAGTAAGCTATTTTTGTTTGGAGTTTCTTTTTAATGTCTTTCACTTAAGTTTTATTTTCTATAAATGCCTCTTTTTCCCAAATTTATATTACATAAATTTAGTGGTCATTGAAATTGATATGACTTTAAAATGATATATGAATAGATAGTTTTGTGCACTTATTATATACCTGGCTACCTTACAAGACTTTTAGTTCTAATAGCTGTTACTTGCTATCTATAGATAATGACAATTTTTAATATCAGTAATTCTGATCTGTCTTTTCCCTTTTCTTTTTCTGTGTAAGGGGCTTCTAGCACAATATTAAATTGAAGAGATTGCAGCAGGCATCCTTACTTTATTCTTAACTTTAAAAGGAATGTATCTAATATGTCATCATTGAGTTAGATGTTGTCTGTAGTGTTTGACAGACTTTACCCCTGTTAGATTAAGAATATTATTAATTTTTCCCTTATTTCTCAAAAAGTGTTATCATAAATGGGGAATTTTTATCAAATATGTTGTCTGTTCCTATTTAAAAAATAATGTAGGTTTCCTCTTTTAAAGTGAAATTTTCTTCAGTAGTGTTATCATATTTAGCAAACCTTTTAATTGTAGGACAAACCCAAACGATAATGATGCATTATTTGTTTAGACTTTGTTGGATATACATTATCACTATACTATTTCACTTTTTTCATTTACATTATTGTTATTGGCCTAAATATCCATTCTTTTATTGCCCCTCTGTTTTTGATACCAGTGTTCCACAAGTGATTATATTTGTTATACTAACCCACAAACTGAGTTGAAGAGGATTCTTTTTTTTTTTGATAGTCTCTGGAACAATTTGTATACAATTGGATTTTAAATTACCTTAAAGAGGTAGAATTTGCTCCTAAAATCATATGATGCCAACCTTATTTTTTGGTGGATAATTTTTAAATTATTAATCCAGTCAGTTTTTCTATATTTTTCTAAGTCAGTTTCTATAAGAATATGCTTCTATGAAAATTATCCAAAGAAAGTGCATTTTTTCAAATCTAATGTTAAAAAATTGTTCTTACAGTTTTTTTTTTTTTTTATTTTTATAGAGGCATGCTTTATTTATTTGTTTGCTGGTTTGTTTGTTTGTTTTGTTTATACATGCACTGGGTACAGTCAGAAGCGCGGGAGGGCGAGAGAATTCACCAGAGCCAGAGCGGGGAGCAGAGCAGGCAGAAGGACCGAAGTACACTGCTGAGGGGAGCAGCGGGCGGCAGGAGAGGTCTGCGCGCCATGTGGGACCCTCCTCTGGTGGCCGGGGAGCAGCCGGGGATCGAACCGGCGCCGCAGAGGCCGCGCGCAGCTTCGCAATCCAGCGCTCAACCGCTGCGCCACCGGGGAGGCCCGTGTTCTTACAGTTTTTTAACTGAAAGCTTGATAATCTGTAGCTAAGTGCCATTTTTCAAACCTCTTAAATTAGGATTTTCTGTCAATTATTACAAAAATAGCCAGATATTTTTGTTCTTTTAATCTTTCCAACACATTATTTTGTTGATCCTCCCTATTGTTTTTAATTCATTTCTATACTTCACATTTTTTCCTACTCTCCTTAAGGCAAACTTAAAGTTAGCAATGTATTTTAAAGTTAACTGGATAGACTCATTTACTTTATTTTACCTAACATCATCCTTTATACCCTTTGACCTTTTGGCCTGGTCTCCCTCTTTACCTTAGAAGCATCACTTCATTTGTTAGTGCCCATTCATTTACATAGGCATTTTCTTTGTTGAATCATCTGCTATGCAAGTGTCCAATATTTGTCGTCGTCATCCTGACTTGGCTTTACTGCACATGATTTCTTTGAACATCCATCTCCTTTCCTCAAAATTGAATAGTGTTTCATTGTGTGGATGTGTCACATCGTCTCGATCTAACCCTCTATCAGTGAGACTTAGGTTTTTTCATGTCCTAACTTGTATAAATAATGCAGCAATGAACATTATAGAGCCTGCAATATTTTATTTGATGGTTTCATGTCCTTTGGAGACAATAGAAACTAAAGTGTGGGATTGCTGGGTCATGTGGTTTTTCCATTTTCACATTTTTTAAGGCAAATCTGGATCGCTTTCCAAACTAACTCTAAGTTACATTCCCACCAACAGTGTAATAGAGTTCCTTTTTCTCAGTATCCTTTGTCACACTTCTTGTTTGGGGTCCTCTTAATAAGTGCTATTCAAGGGTGTGAGATATCTCATTGTGGTTTTGACTTGCATGTTCCTTGTTTTCAGTAATGATGTATATTTTCCATGTTTGTTGGTCTTCTTGATATTCTTTGATGAACTGTTCAGATTTGCTGCCAATTCGTTAATTAGGTTGTTGCTCATTAAAGTGAACCTATGAAAAATAGTTTCAAAGTTTAAGTGATAAATGGTTTTCTTCAACATTCAAATAAGTACTTTTTTTTTATAATGATCAGTTTGGTGTTAAAGTTATGGCAGGAGTGCTTGAAACTATCACAATAAACCTTACAATACTGTAAGAAAGCTCATTAATCATATCAATAAACTTATGGAGAAACAACCTTATAGTTGTGAAATTGTAAAATAAAAAGTAGAATAGATTAAATTTTAAATGTGTATTTCAAATTACAATGTGTAGCTGAGTGTTCGTGAACACATCCCTATTTTACCAGTGTTTCCTATGAAACTACTTTTGCGTTTATATCTTAAGTTCTAACCAGAAATAGCATAAAGAAATAGTGACTTTATAGTTTTCTGTTTCCAGTCTGTTCTTTAGCTAGTTTGTGTTGGAAACTTGTCATTGGCATCTTTTGTTTCCTTTTTTGATAGAATAAAATTATAAAGATATTTTATGTAGCAGTTCAGCTGTACATTGTTTATTTTCATTCTTTGACCATGTGTAAATTTAAAAGATGGCTTCTCTGGGTATCGATTTGGTTTTGACTTACCAAATATGTGTACATTTCCTGGAGGTGGAAAGAATTGTCTTCTATTACTTACTTCTAAGTAATATAATTGCATCACTTTCAAAGAAAATAAATTTTTTTATACTTATTACATAGATTAATTTTCCAACTATTGTGAAAACCTACCTTATTGAATAAGAAATGCTAATTTCTTTGTTCCTTGTGTTGTTTTGCTTCCCCTGAATTTTCTTATTCTCTAAAGGAATTCCTTTGCCAAAACTTACTCAGCTAATTAAATTTGTCTAAAGTGCCTTTATTTTGCTCTCACCTGTGATGATAGTTTTTGGGTTATAGGATTCTAAATTGAGTAATTTTCCCTAATAATTTCAAAGATACTTTTACAAAGTTTTCTGAATTTTTTTCCAAAGACTTTTTTCTCTCTGCATTTCAAATAATTTCTTTTACATCTCTACAGTTTTAATTGACAAGTGTAGATTTACTTTTGTTCCTCTTCCTTGAACAGAGACTCAGAATCTTTCATAAATTATGAAACAAAGATGTTCCCTCATTGGAAATTGCTTGCCCTCCATTTTCTGTACCTATGTTCTAGAATGCATATTAGATAGATGGACAGACAGAAATGCATATTGCATTCTCCCATGTCTTACTTCATCAATTTGGTATCAATTTGGCATCAAAATACAAAATATTGAATTACCTAGTTCATTAATTCCCTACAAGGATATTTTGGTTTCTGTTTCATCTCTTAGAATTCTGGTTCGCTGGGACACACTTAGGGTTCCATCTGATACTCAGTTGGTTCACTTTGGGCACCTAAGGATTTCTCTTATAAACTATGCATTTAAAACAATATTTGTCAGATTTTATAGAAGCTTTCCAAATCATTTTTAGTGGAAATATTATCAGATGAGTAATTAATAACATTTTAGGAAATTGAAGTCATACATTCAATCTTCAAAAAGGATTTAACTATGTTAACAAGTTTGAACCACTTAATACAGGCATTAAAAGTTTTAGAAAATGTGCCTGCTACTAGCATTGAATCAAATCAAAAAGGGCCACTAAGAAGTCATTTATCCAAGATTTCACTATTTGTACATCTCACTGTTACCTCAAAATTTCAATTCTCTTGAAAATATTAGACAATTTGAGGAAAGCAGGTTTATTTGCTTTGTTTTCATCATTCTTCTGCCTTGTGATAAAAAGAAACAAAATGAATTTGTATAATAACTAAGGTTAAGTACAATTAAATGAGTATGAGCTAACCTTGATTCTTCAGATAGGCATTCTTGAGGTAGATACTCTCCCAGATCCATCACACCTAATGCTAAATTACATTGCTTTTATTTAAATCACTTACCAAAGACTATTCTTTCAGTATGATATAACAGTTTTGCAGCCCAGGTTCAAAATGTGCCCATTCTTTTCCTTCTTTCCTGTATATATTTATGTAGTTTGGATTTTTTTCTCATTTTAATCCTGTGTAATGGTCATAATGATTACATCCACTTTATCTTGCAACTGTTTTCTGGCAGTCCAAAGTTTTCAGTTAGACCTTCCCAAGAATGTAAACTCCAGAGCAAGAACAACACACCAGAGTTGGTCCACGTGACAGCCAAATGTTAACAAAGTGAACATAAAAGATCTGTTTGGATGAATAATCACTTTGTCTGAAACAATGTCCTTAGTACCAACAGATAAGCAAATGGAGCAATGAAGGTTTGTGAAACTATTCAAATCCTTAGTGTTTAATTCCCACCAACAGACTGCCTTGTGGAAGGAAGGATTAAAATGGAAAGAAAACCAAATCCCTACTAATCAATTACAAAACAACAGAAAGCCAGAGGGAAAAAGCCATGGTCACTTGTAATTCTAGCTTCAAGTATAGAACTTTCACACTGTTTAATAGCCATCCACTCAATCATTCAAGAAACATCTGAGTACTTGTAATGTACCAGGCACTGCTCTAGGCAATATAGTATATAGCTATAGACACAGAAATTTCTGCCCTCATGGAGTTTGCATTCTAGTTATGGTAAGCAACAAGTACAGTACAAACATAGATACATAGAATTATACCAGAAGTACTATAAAGAAAAACTTAAGCAGGAAAAGGAATTGGAGGCAAATTTGAAATTATTTTAAATAGGATGGTCGAGGAAATTCTCACTGAGAAAGTGACATTTGAGTAAACAACAGGCTGAAGAAGCAATCCAGGAAGAAACTTGGTGTGTCCAAGGAATAGCAGGAAAGAACTGTGACAAGAATAGGGATGAGAAAAGGGGTGGAGGTTAGTACGTTTCTGGGAAGGGGCAGCTGGGAGTTTTTGTGAGCTCAGTAGGCTACTGTGTACAGTCTCAATCATTCCCTAAAATAAGGAACCATTGGCAGGAATCTAGAAGCAGATGTGTGACAGATATTTAAAGTTGAAAAAAGTGGAAGTGACTGAGGCTAAGAGGAGCCTTTTTTAGATGGGAGAAATAATGGCATTTTTGTTCACTAATGAGCAGGATACAGCAGAAAAGCAAAAATAGGCAGATGAAATTTATGGACTAAAGGTACAAATTGCTATAGTGATTACCTCGATTAGAAGAGTGAGGAAGAGATGGTGAGGACTGTTCTGTCATGACCCTAGACAGGTAACAGGAGAGAAGTTGGTGTGGATGAGTCCAGGTGCAGAGGCATTTGTGACAGAGCCATGTGAGCTCGAGGAAGCTATTTTCTGTTAGGATCAATTTCTCTGTCGGGAATAGGGAAGGATGACAATAAGGGGGAGGCATTGAGGGGTGCAATAGAGAAAGAGCCTCACATAGGGCTGCAGGAGACAACATGAAGTACTGTGACAAGAAAGTTCATACTCCAGTTCTGCCACGTATTAGTCATATGACCTGGATGTTTTCTTACCTCCCTAAACCTCAGTATCCTTATGCAAAATGGAGACAACAACAGTGCCAACACCACTACTTTGTGGTGTGGCTAAAGAGACATCATGTGAAGCAATCATAACCATCACTAAGTGACAAGCATTTAATATATGTTGGCTGTTAGCTAATATGCATCAGGTATTCAATTACTTATCAATAAATGGGTAGGTTGTGATATTTTATCTGCATTCTCTTTTTCAGGAGGTTTGTCCTCACCAAACTTCAAGTGATCCCCAAAGGAGCATTTTCAGGATTTGTGGACCTGGAGAAAATGTATGTACCTAACCCCCAACAATGCTGCGAGTGATGATATCTCAAAGAGGCAGCAGCCTCCGATTATGTCTAGCTTGATGCTTTCTCTTGTTTAGAAACCAGTCTGCACCTCCTCTAATTTTATCCATACTACTATTTAGGAAATAACAATAAGGAAATCTTTCAGAATGTGGCTGCTTGAAATGAATATACGGTCAATCTTAACAATGCTCATTTTTTTTTTTTTTAAATAAGGTGTTGCTCCCAAAGCACCTATGAGTTGAATTTTTGTAAACCAAAGCCTGATCCTTTGCTCACATTAATTATTTTTCAGGATACCTTCTGTTGTCTTGATTAATTTTTAATTGATAGTTCTAGACTTCTTGTTCATATACTGACAAATGGTAATTGATACAGAAACACTTAAAAGTATTGGTTAAGTTTACAGCACTCATGGATATTTTCTTTGAAACTATCCTTCATGAGTGCAAATATTCAAATATTCACTTTTCATTGGTTTAGTTGAATAAAAGAGTATAACCAAATAGGATTTTCTCAAAGCGGGGGTACAGGAATAAGAAGCTGAAGAAATTCTCCCATACTTAAGGTAAGTTTTTTTTTCTCTGAAATATCTTGTGCCGAGGACATGTGTTCTGTGCATTGGAGTCATCAATTTGGAATTTAAATGCCAGTAAATAGATTATTTATTAATTCCCTAGATTATATGCATTTTTGAAGCCCCATAAATTTTCCTTTTGGTTCTTTGAACCCTTCTTTAGGAAGAACACTAGCTGAGGTCTAAGGAAGTGGTAGAGACTCATTGATGGAACACAGACCAGAGAAAAGAGGCTGCAGGTTTTAGCAATTAAGCCACCTGCCTGGAGGGTGGCAGAATCCTGGGTTTGAGTGTTTCTTTTAATGCAAATTTCCTGCATAACCTTGGTTAAGTCCCTTATCTATCAGGGTCTTATTTTCTTATCCATGTATTAAGAGAATTTGAAAGGGGGAGATCCTTCTGTGATCTCAAATTTCTTAATGCAAGTATCCCCCTGTTAGATGAGAGTCCAGTGTAAGACTTCAGTCTTCAAAGTGTACCTTCCTAGGAATATTCAACACTCACAGGAATTGGGAGGAGGGGACACTCGCCAAGGAAAACAGAGCAACAATAGAGTTGGAGAGCTTTGAGTTCAAGATGTATCCTGAATGGATCAGCCATGGCCCTGATAAGTACCATAGCCCCAATACGATTGTATAGAAATTACCCTCAAGACAGGCATGCCAGATATCCCAAATAATCCTCCTTAATCTAATTAAATCTAGCAAATGTGACTGAGTCCTCATTGGATATCCAAAGAGACAATCTTGTAGCAATAAAAATGGTTGGGCTGAACTGATAGAGCAGTAATTCCAGGGACACAGCAACTGGCTCAGAAACTCCTGATTTTCCTCAGACACAGCTTACCCATTTCTACCTCATGTCTTTATTAACTATCAATAGATTTAACTGACATCGTGAGATACTAAAAGTGAAACCAATCTTATTTTTCAATACTCTTTTGATCCTAAGGCCTCGAAAATATTCCTTAGTAGAGTGTGACTCAACTGAACTCTGAAGAGACTACCCTTCAATCCCTCTGCTCACCTTCCTCCATTGTCACGCCTTCTATTCTTGGGCACTGATAAGTTTCATCTTGTTCTTCTAGTTTTTATTAAGTTTTCCGAACATCATAAGTAAATGGCTTCCTCTCTATAAATCATAGTCTTTTATTCATTCTGCATATGTGGCCAGGTTCACATAACCTTTTTATAAAAGGAATAAAAGTTTTCTGTATAAATTCTGCCTGCCTTCCATTTACCTTCCTCTCCTTCCCATCATTACCCACTCTTTTCAAAGAGCAGCCTGCATTTACTACCCCTCATCCTTTTGGCTCAATTGCTTCTCAGCTTGCCCACTTGGCTACAAATTCTTTAACATGATTAAATTATTCTATTAAAGGTCCCCATCATACCATAACTGCCAGGTCTAATGAATTCTACTTTGTCTCCTTAGTACTTAACCTATATCTAGCTTTTGATTTCAGTGACTAATCTTCTGATTCTTCTCAATACTCTTTCCCTTTCTAATTTCTATACACCCACCTCCCTGCCCTCGTAACCTTTCAGACTGTTCCATAACCTGTTCTCTTTATCTTGTTCCTCAGATGCTTAACAAAACTTTATCTATTCCAGTGCTCTATTTTTTATAGTCACACTCCCAAATCATTATTCCAAAATCATAATTCATCAAATAATGCCTTACTACCGGGACTCTAAAACTCTTAGCAGCAACTCCCAACTCTCTTCTGAGGCCGTTATTGTTGCTTGGAAAGAGAGAGACTTCTGAACACCTACAATTTAGTAAACTGAAAGTTATCTCAAATTCAGTATATCCAAACTTCAAACTCATTATCTTCATCCTTAAATTTGTCATCTTCCTGTATTGCCCAGTGAATAACATCACCATCTGTCAGTCTTCCAAACAAGAAAATTCAAAGTCTCTCATAACTCAAACACCTTATAAATCTTTTCTCTCCAAGTGTTTTTCCAAGATCATTGATTTCCCCTCAAAAATATTTCTGGAATCCAGCCCTCCTCTCACTTTTGCTGCCATACCTATCCCAACCCCAATCTCTTAGAGACCCTCATTGCTTAGATCTCTGGCAAATAAATCAAAGCCCATTATACCAATCATATGCACTGTGTAACTCACTTTCAGCAGGTAGAACAAACTTCCATTTCTCAAGCACCAGATAAATGTGGCTTATTTAGAATGTGATGGCTGGTTCTTTGATTTGATTCTCTGTGTGCCATGCCCTATTCATAGTTGCAGGTGAATGAACAAAATGTGGTTTACCCTGGTCTACATAGATGTTGTCCTTCTGTTTTAATACTACTAGGTAGACTCCTGCTTGTCCTCCAGGAGCCAGCAGGAATGTTTGCTTTTCTGTCATGTCTAACTGCCAGTGGATCCAAGCCACAATGATGTGTTCACAGCATTAATAGCACATTTATTAGATTGCATGGAGAATTTACAGGTTATTCCAGAGCCTTGCTTGTTCTTTCAGGGAGGAGTATACCTTACTTTGTGTTAAAGTAAAACACCAAGTCCTATTGTTTTTATCTCTTTACTAGAGCTCTAATCTCTCCATGTAGCTCCTTCTCCAGTTACCATAATCTTCCACTGGATAACCTCAGTAGTCTTCTGCCTGTGCTGCCTCATCCTCTAGCATGCTCCCCTCGTGCCCACCCTTCTCTATACAGCAGTCAGTGATGGCTGCCAAGTTCATATCTACTCATGCCGCCTTCCAACCCCTGTCCTGCCACTAAAACACACACACACACACACACTCTCTCTCTCTCTCTCTCTCTCTCTCACTCATTCCATCCCTACCATTGCTCTGAACATAAAACAGAAACTAGACCTCTTCCATTCTCTCCCTTGTTCTACTAGTTTGTCTTATGCTGCCCATGATAAGCCTTGGCCCATGCTATTCCTACTAACCAGCCTGTCCTTTCTAATCTGCCATTTCATCAGCTCCTCCTCATCCTTAAGATTCCCACACCAGTGTCACTTATCTAGGAAACCCTTTCTGGCCTCCCCAACTAGAAAATCCCCTACTGTCTACCCTTTCATGTTATCCTTCCTCTCTATGAGGCAGCTATCATTTTAATAACTTTAACTTCTCTCTATGATAACTTAATGAATTTCTAATTCTTCTATAGGGCTTTAAGTGACATGAACACAAGGATATGTTTTTACTCACTATTGGGTAGACGGTGCCTTGCAAAGATTTAGCTACATACAGAAAATACATGAATACTAGAAATATAATTATTTGGGAAAATAAGACATCCAGATATGTAAGGAAAATACTAAATAACAGGATAAGGATAAATAATGTGGGTGTTGATAGGCACATAAACACGGGCTGTGAAACTACTGTGATCTAGGCAGTTACACAGTTATAATTTAAAATATAAAGCAGGAGAAAAAAGCACAAGGTAATATGCTCAAAATAAATGATAAAAACATTGCATTTTCTTTGGACTCTTTCTGTTGTGAGAGGCAAAAGAAAATAAACCTCATACAGGCTTAAGGAAAAGAAGGGGATTTAATGGCTCATTTAACCTGATGGTCAGAAAGAAAGAGTGGCTTTAGAAACCGCTCTATTCAGGTTCAATGTCATTAACTCTGACTCCCTCCCTCTCTGAGGTCTGCCTTCCATTATGTTGGTTTCAGCCCTTAGCCCTAGCCCCTGGTGGCAATGGCAGCAGAAGCCTTGCCTTCACGCATCTTAAGTTGTATGCAGATGGAAGGAATTGACATTTTTCTTGCTCAGTCCATAGATGTCTAAAGATTTAGTCTCACTTGATTAGATTAAGCAACCATCCCTGGATCGGCTGTGCACCTAAGAGTGTGATATTTAAATTGCTTGGCCTGGGTCATGGGTTCTATTCTTATAGTTGAAAACACCTACCCCAGCCACATGAACTTCAAGTGGAGAAGGGAGACAGACAGACAGACAGACAGATACACACACACACAGGTCTTTGCTAGAAAAAAACAAAAGGCTAGATGCTGATAGTTAAATAACTAATGTCCACAATTAAAATTGATCCTATTGTCATTCAGAAGAGAAAGTTCCTCAACTACCTAGGCCACAGAAACTAATACTGGAAGGATGGGTAGGAGCTGCACTGGCAGTTTTTGATATTATATGATGTTCATGACAATTACTGTCACATAGTTAAATTTATTGAGGTCTTACTGTGTGTTAGGCAGTGACTGGAGCTTGTTACAGTCATCATTTCTTTTTAACTGCCCCCAGTTTTATTCAAGGTATCATCATTAGGGTCACTACAGGTGAGGAAACAGACTTTGAGATCAAATTCCCTGTCCACAGTAGCACAGTGGACAAGTGATAGGAGACATTGCAGAACAGAATTTACCTCCAGTTGGGTGGAACCAGATTTTTTAAGAGATTCTAGTTTCACCCATTTTTACTTTCTTGTCTTAGATGGTCCCTCACATTGAAGAAATACATTAACCTCTCTGAGTCTCACTTACCTCATCTGTAAAATGATAAGGTCTATTTCACAGGGTTGTCAAGGCCCTTAAATACTTAATTTCAGTGTTGACACTATATGGATATTTGATTAATTTTATTCTTCCTCCTCCATCCTGTTAGAGTGATAGAAAGAATTCATAACTTCCCCCAACTAATGTCAGTTCTTCTTCATTCGTTAACCCAGCCGAACCCAGCCCCATCTGTTTCTATAGGAAGTCAACAAGGAAAGGAGCCTTTTTGGTAGAACACAGAACAGGAGTTTCTCCATTAGAAATGGAATGGCCCGGGCCTCCCCGGTGGCGCAGCGGTTGAGCGCTGGGTTGCGAAGCTGCGCGCGGCCTCTGCGGCGCCGGTTCGATCCCCGGCTGCTCCCCGGCCACCGGAGGAGGGTCCCACATGGCGCGCAGACCTCTCCTGCCGCCCGCTGCTCCCCTCAGCAGTGTACTTCGGTCCTTCTGCCTGCTCTGCTCCCCGCTCTGGCTCTGGTGAATTCTCTCACCCTCCCGCGCTTCTGACTGTACCCAGTGCATGTATAAACAAAACAAACAAAGAAACCAGCAAAACAAATAAATAAAGCATGCCTCAAAAAAAAAAAAAAAAAAAAAAAAAAAAAAAAAAAGAAATGGAATGGCCCATGTTTATCACCTTAGCTTTAAGCAGCATCACCTCCTATCCTCATTACATTAGGACTGGCTAGGAGAAAAGGAAATCATTAAACTCTCTGCAATGTGAAGTGGCTTTGCAAAGTGCACTGTAAACTGTTTACATTGTCTTTAATTACTTTGGAGCCATATGTCAGCTTGGTATAAAGTGTGAAGATTACACTGAATAGGGTGGGGGGAGTAGGTGACAATGTGGTGATTTATGGTAACCAGAAAAATTATGTATGGAAATGAGTGCAATTTAAAAACACATCTACATGCTATTATAACACTGGAGGGGGAAGAAAAGTCAGTTTATAACAAAATATCTTTGAAAATAGGAGCATGATGAATATGTAAATGAGACCAATCAACATCAGCTGAGATATGGTGTATGCAGATGAGACGGCAATGAGCCAAAATGTGAAACAGTTCCCAAACCATAAATATGAACCATATAAAATTCATTTGAAATATTCATGATAACATAAGGACAAAAAATATAATCAAATGATTTATTTGCATATAAAAATGAGAACAGTAGTCTGACACTCCAGCCTCCACTCCCAAATCATTGGGGGAAGGAAAGTTAACTTAGCACAGGGACTTTCAGTGGAGGAGATTTATTGAATGAAAACTGTGGCAAACACACTAAAAAAGTTGAGTACCCTCCCAATTCTCAGTTCTTTGTTCTCACTCAGCCCAGATAAAGGAAAGGAAATAAATAAGTAACTAAAAAGATAGTGACAATAGCTTTAGAAAATTTAGGCTTTGATCTGCTTTGTCTCTGAGCTATTCATTGCAGATCCTTTCCTGGTAAACCATCTGTGACTCCAAAAGGTAATGGGGGGGTGGAATGAATCCTACTTACTGAAATAAAGGAGAGGCTAACTCTACAGCCTCCTGGTAAAACAAACAAAAAACCTGAAAACCAGTGTTAGACCCATCAGATCTCAAAGCAGGAAGTAGGGGATTGAGCCCCTGCACATAAAAAGATAATAGTAAGTGGTTCTCATGTCAGATTGCACTTTAGAATCCCCAGGGGAACTCTTAAAATAATCCACAGACCTGACTATCATTTCAGGGATTTTTCATTTCATCTGTCTAGGATGGCACCAAGTATTGATTACTTTTTAAAGTTCCCTTGATGATTTTAATGTAGATCCACAGTCGAAAGGTGGATGGTATTTCAGTGTGAATCCAATTCATGGAGACAGTCAGGAGCGTACATAATGGGTCTACATTGTGTGGTTGAAGCAGAATAAATACAAGGGATGGAGGTGAGGACAATTCAGAGAAACAGCTGGGGTCAGATCACAGAGCACCTCAGAGGCCATGGAGACAAGCTTGAATATCACAGTGTGATAGGAACTAAATGGGTTAATTTTGGCAACTCAGATCTAGTAAAGGTCACTCGTACATAAGATTTTGCTAGTGATTTTGGGGGTTTATATAAGTAAAGATTCTATGTTTTGGGTTTTTTTTTTTTTTTTATATTGGTGTTATCAAACGAGAACAGTCCAGTGCTTGCCAAAGGGGAATTGCCAAGCAGGAGAAATTGGGCAAAGGGAGTTATAAGGTACAAAATTTCAGTCATAAAATAAGTCATTTTGATGATGACTAATAATTAGTTCTCTATAGCATATTTGAGTTGCTAACATTAAATTGTAAATTCTCATTATAAAAAAAAAAATATGATCACAGATGGTGATGACTTGTGCACCCAAAGGTTGAATTTTAGGTTGTACTCCTGAAACTAATGTCAGTTACACCTAAATTTAAAAAATATTTAAATATGAGCACAAATTTAAAAACGTGAGAAGATAAACAAATGGGCACAAAGCACATGAAAATATGCTCGACTTCAGCTGAACACAATTTGAACAAACTTTCAGCTGACTGCCCTCTACAGACAAGGGTACTGCCATTCAGAAAGGATCAGTAACCACCCAGGGTCAGAGGACCCTGTCCTGGTAAAGGAAAATACAATTTAAAAACCTCCATGAATATCTTACATACCCATTAAAATGGTTGAAAATAATACTAATTTATTGTTGAGACTGTGGAGAAACTGGAACCCTCATACATTTATGGTGAAAATCTAAAACGGTGCATACAATCCCTTTGGAAAAGTTTGAAAGTTTCTTATAAAGCATTTACTCAAGAGAAATAATGGCATATGTGTGTACACACAGACCTGATTAATTATTTTCACAAAGATTTAATAAAGAGCCCCTAACTAAAACCACCCAAATACTCATCACCCAGTGAGTGAACACATTGTGTTCACACTGTTCACAAACAACATACTAAGCAGTAATGAAAAGGAATAGCCTGAATACTCACAACACGGATGAATTTCAAAAGCATTACATTAAGCAAAAAAGCCAGATACAAAATATGTACACATGACTACACAAAACTTTAAGGATATCTATTCTATAGTGACAGGATGCTGAGGAATGGTTGCCAGTGGATATTGTCTGGGGTGGGGGAGGGAGAAACAGGAATTTTTACTGCTGGTAGAGATGTGGTGGCCTGTAACAAAAGGTACCATCTGTTTAAACTCAAAGGGTTAAAATGAGTGCTCCTTATTTGTGAAGTTAAACCTCAATAGTTGATTTAAAAAAAAAAATTATTCAGCACCTACTTGGGGCCCAGGTATTTTAAATACTACATCTCAGTTATTCTGCCCTAATCTGCCCTCTACCGACAGGGAGTCTGACCTTCAGGAAGGAACCCACAGGCCTTTCCTGGTGAAGCTAGGATTTAAATGCAAGGTGGTCTGGTCCTTTCTGCTAGACAAGGCTTCCTTTTCATTGGCATCTACAATTTTCCAAAGTCATTCTACCAAAGCATGAGTGACAAAGGGGAGGATTAAGGCTGTGCAAGCTGCTTCTTATGCATTTATTATTAGAGGTGAGCACTTCTATACCTGTGTACTTGGGACTTCCATCAACCAGTAACTAGTTATTTTCTATTGGGCCAGTCAGAGATAAGAGGAAACCTCTCAGAACATTTTTGCCTTCAAGTTCCAGTGTGCCAACTCATTTCTGGGTAAAGCTCCTGCTGAGACTGGCTTTAGTCCAAGGATTTGCAAACTGAGCTGCCTGTTAAGTTGCAAATTAACTTAGTCAGCAGTTGGGAAATGTAAGAGTTGGGTCAATTAAGTTGTCATTATTGACCCAGGTCAAACACGAGTTAGTGTTTAGAAGGTGAAAGTACTTATCTCATTTCCTGTTCTCCATAAATATTCTGAAAATAAGTATTTTTGTTATATTTATTGCTTCAAACAAAAACACAAGAGGCTGTTTTCTTGTCACTTTTTGGGTTGATGTGGTTTTTAGTGTTTTCCATTAAGTGTCCTTATTTTCAAGTGTTTCTAGGTGGGTCCTTAAAATAGGCTATAATACCTAATAGCTGCCCAGCAGTGTGAGACAATAATCTTATTAGCTTTGTATTTATATGCTTGGGGTTTTAACTTGCTGTTTTCCTTTGTTTTGACTTTGATTTCTTTGTGTGTGTTAGGGGAAGATGAGTCTGATAGGGAAAACAATTCCTAAGATAGAGTGATTTTTCGAATGCCCTCACACCCTCTTCATTACAACTCTCCAAATCTTATTCTCTATGCTTTCTCCATGAAGGCAATATAGAATTCCTTTGCTAGAAGGGATTGCAAAGAAGAAGATACTGGAAGAATACAAATAAGAGCCCCACTGACTCTGTCAGCTCGGGATGCTGTAATGAAACGCTAGATTGTGTAGCTTAAACAAGGAACACTTATTTCTCACAGTTCTAGAAATTAGAAGTCAAGATCAGAGTGCCCTTTGGTCAATTTCTGGTGAGGACCAGCTCCATGACTTGTAGATCACTGCCTTCTTGTTGTACCCACACATGGCTGAGAGGGAGCGCTGGGCTCCTTCTCCCTCCTCTATGGGCATCAATCCCACAAGAGTGCTCCAGCCCATGACCCCGTCCAATTACTTCCCCAAGTCTCTGCCTCCAAACACCATTAAAGGAATTAGGACATCAATATATGGATTTGGCAGGGGGAAAGAACAAAACATTCAGTTCAGAGCATCATTTGTGAACAAGTAAGCTTATAAAGAGGTATATTGTGAGGGTGTATCTGTGCTCTCTACATCTTCCATCTCTAAGATCTACTTTCTTGGCCACTGGAAGCTCCAAGGCTCTCATGATCCTTGGTGATCTCTGCTTGGCACCTTTTATTCAGCAGCTAAAAACTTCTAGGTGGCAGGACTTGACGGAGGTTACTCAAACAAGGATTTTCTGCTTTGCCATCAAATATACTGATTCTCCATTTTCTGGTCAACAAGCAAGCAAAAGCATCAACCCTGTCTTTTAAGAATTCTGCCTTGCTTGCCCTTGTGACCTTTCTTGATAGGGCGAGCTGTGGGTGAACCCTTCAAACGTCCCGTTTGTGGGTGTTCACATACATTATAGAAAATGAACTGACTCTTTTTCCTCTCTGGCTATAAACCCAATGCTTGTGTATACTCTCAAGACAGCATAATACTCAAGTTAAAATTAACCCCATGGCACTGCTCTGGAGTCTCTTACTAGGTTTTTTTTAAAGGTATTAAAATAAAAACATGCAAGATGCAATCTAAACGCAAGCTCCAATCGATGCACAAACTATTTATTTTTATTTCCTCATTTATCCCATGCCCATCACAACCACATCCATCTGGGCTGTTTATGACTTAATAAGATGCTTTAAACAGTAAAAGGCTCAAATAGGATATGGACCCACTTGCTGCCCAACCCCCAGTAGATAAACTACCTGAATATTACACTTCAAAAACCTCTCCTCTGGTGCTCAGATTCACCCTGGCCAGACTGTATGGAAATCAAATGAGCAGGAGCATGTTTTTGTAGTTGAAATCATTCCAGAAGTTAAACAAGCAGAGAAAAAGTGTACTAGTGAGGGATAAAGCCCAAAGAAGTCTAATGAATGAAGGAGAAGTTAACCACCCCAGTGAATCTGAGATTCCGAGAGAGTGTGGGCATAGAGATAGTATTTTTGATGATGCCAAGTATTTTTTCAAACATGAAATTTGCACTACATGTGAGCATGTTCTGAAAAGTTAAAAGAACATACAAGCACCAGGTATGAACAATGCATGCACATTGTTCTGTCTCCCACTCGTGGTGTCTCAGCTCAACCACCACCAACCACTGCTCTTGCCTTTCTCTCATCCATTATTCCTCCAGAGCACAAGGCTAGGCATACCAGGAAGGACAATGGCAGCAAAGTTTAAGAATTTGTGATCTACTTCTTAGGGTTTTACCCAATTTTTCAGAACTTCCACTTCCCTAAATTAACCTCTTAACATTTTTAAATGTTCTTCATTCCTCTTTTTCCCAGCAATGATGTGAAGAATGTATTGGCATCAGAATTCTAAAGAGTTCACAAATTGGCTCCTCCAAGACAATCTGTCATTTTTAAAAGACATGAAGTGGATAATAGTATTGCTGATTCTAAAGAAGTGAATTGGTGAGGGGATTTTATTCAGTGTGGTATATGTGCTTAAGGAAATTTGCTTTTATACATGAAAAAATCATATCTAGCTTGACTTACTTGTTTGGACTGAAAAGTCCACGTGTATATGAACTTCAAGGAAGGAGAAACTTCTGGAATCACACTGACAATAGTACTTGCAAGATTCCGCTTATGAGTGTGTGCCCCCTCCTGTCTGACCAGATGGAGAAGTCAGGACTGAGGGCAGGGGGTGCGGAAAGGTTTCTTCACAGAATAATCATAATCGAGGTCTCAGTCTTCATGAATTTAAAACATGCTCCCTTATGCCTTCCCTGACTCTCCTCATACAGATGTCTTAATTTGACTGGATTGAAAAATGTACACCTAGTATGTCACTTTGTATTTAGTAAAGCAGACACTTGCTTGAGAAGTAAAAGGAGAGTGGTTTACTGCAGCACCAAGTTCCACAACAAAAAAAATCCTGCAAGGAGAGTAAGAACCACACTAACTTCAAGGAAATGAGGCCAAATCAGAGATCACTGGTTGAGGCTTTTTAAAGGGAGATTTATAGACTTCAGTCTGGTACTCGAGACAAGTGCAGGTTGACGAATGACACCGGCTAATCCATCAAGTGATAGATCAGGCTCATGGAGTAAGTGACTGTGACTTCCATCATTCCCTGAACACCTATGTGGATGCAGCCAGTGCAGCTCAGTCCTCGAGCGGGACACCTCTCTGTAACCAGTGTCCATGTTGTTTGTGCTCGTCCATTTGTGACCAACACTGGGACCAAATAAGCTCAGGGAAACTAAGCCACCCACCAGTTAGTAACTCGGTAAATTGTTCTTGAGCCACAAAATACATGTTAATTAAATGAGGGAATGACTTGATGAAGCTTATGGGCCAGATACTGCTAGATGTTCTGGGCAATAAAAATGAAGATACACAATCCCTGCTCTCAGGAATTCCCATGCTGGTGAATTGGGGTTTTAAGTAATGATATCGTTGACTGATTATTTTGCCAGAAACCAAGATAAACCACTATAATATGCACAAATTATCTTAATTTTCATACCAACCTCATTTTTTTCCATTTTTATTTTTTTCTCATCATGGTAGTCCTGATAGTTCTCTTGCCACTGTGTCACCCATGAACCATCACCATGATACCTTGTGTTTATCCCTCCCCTATTTTGCCCCCCTTCCTTTGCTGTATGTCTCAGTTCTAGGGTCAGTTTGCTAGTTTAGATATTTTCTTGAACTTTGCTTTCTCTATGTTCCACATATAAGCTACCAACCTTATTACCATAACAATTTTACAGGAAGATAAAGCCAAAGGGGTTATGTGACTAGCTCAACATACCTCTAATAAGTGATATAGCTGGGACTTGAATCTAGAACATTCTGAAATGAACGCTTACGTGTTATCTAGCCTATGTCTATCATTCTGTACTGTCTATGAATACCAGCGTAGCCCAGCTAGTATATATCATGCAGGAGGGCAATAGTTTGCTCTCTAATGGGGAGAAGTAGGATATATCCATAAACACAAATTCACAGATTTCCCTTCTACTTTTTTCAAAGTAGTCATAGTTTGGTTATCTGTGGATTGGTTTCCTATTGTGCAATTGCACAATGCCTCCTACCTATCAGCTCATCTCTGCACCCACCCTTTAGTGCTGGAGCAACTCTGTGTGGCTGTCTCACAGGTGAGAGGAAGTAAAGCTGAGAAGTTTGGTGACCTGTGATCAACAGGTTGGAAGTCATGGCAGTGATGTTTCTCAGAGGCCACATCCCATGAACTATTTTTTCTCCATGTAACATTGTGCTGTCTGTGATGCTGCCTCTTGTTTAGTAATTAGAAATTTCATCTTGAGGGTCTGACAGTGATGTTAGTAAGGATAGTACTAGTGTCCAAGTCAAAAGAAAAAAGCAACCCTTATATTACTGCCAAGACTACAACCTTCACATATATGTGATTTTGTTCAGCATTTTTCATACTTCTTGAGCACTTGGCAATGGGGAAAAGGGTGCCCTAGAAGTGGATGGCTATCTGACCCAAGCAGTGAAAATCTAAATGAAAAATCGACCTTTTCCATGCTGAAGAGCAAATGCTCTGATGGGGTGTGTCCATTATAAACATCGATCCAAGCTCTCTCATCAAAACATCATTTTTAAAGGAAATTTCCTTCCTAAATCAATATTTATTGGGTCTTTTCCTTACTATTTTTGCTTACTTCTCACTGTATTCTCTTAGAATTATTATTCTAGTAACATGTAGATTCAAATATAACTTCTTAGCCAAATATAGGGTTTCATCTCTGTAAGGGAGGATTTTTCTTTTTGTTAAATGCAGTGAGCATTTTATGAGTTCCTGCTCTTTATCGCCTATATTGTGGCATCTCAGATCTTAAAGTGAATACAAGTCACCCAAGGCTCTAACTAATACAGAGAGTCTGACTGAATAGATTGGGGTGGGACTGAGATTCTGCTTGTTAACCAGCCCCCCGGTTAGACCAACCCTGCAAATATACAGCCCATACTAAGTAACAGGGTCTTAAAAATACTAATCCTATTTAAGGAGAAGGATATGGAAGATCCAAGAGAAATAATATATAGCCCCTGCTGCAGTGTAACTGTCAGTAAAATACACATGAATAATTAGAGGAAAGCACAGAACAAATGCATAAGCATGCACTCCATTGCTATAACCAAATGATAGAGAATAGAAAAATCTTTTTTTTGTCATAGTCAGATAACTATTAATAAAGTGGCCCTTACTCTTTAGTGTAATCACTTGCAAAAGTGTCTGTTTCTCAGAACCCTTCTGTTGGTGCTGTGGAAACAACTGGACACTGAAAAATGTAGTTCACTTATAACTGTTTCAGGAGTAAACCCACTGGATGGAACATTCCTTCTTGTGGCAGGAAATCTGTACCTCAGGTTAACTGCATCTAGGTACTTAAGTCCTCAGTTAGGTAAAAGTCAGAGGGAAAGTGTAGTCAAGGTAGCATATAGTTTCTTTTAGATCAAACACAGCTAGAGTTGTGTAGTGGGCTGGAGGAAGATGGAGGAAGGAAGAGGGAATGCTATAAAGAGACTTTTGCTGCTTACCCTTACAGCCAAGACCCAGAAATGTTCCTGGCACACCCATTGGGGCACACAGGAAACCTAGAGCAGAGCAAAAGCTGTGCTGGTCTGCATGAGTTCCAAGGGAGGAAAGCTGCAGAGCTAATCACTGGACTGAGATTGCCATTTAATGCCTTTCCTGCACAAGCCATTCATCAAGTTTATAGCAGCAACAAGAGTTCATTACCATGTTCCTGTTTTGCACATTCTTGAACAAGGTTATGCCTCCAATTTTAAGTGTGGTGTATAAAAGGAATGAGGAAAGGTGGGAGGGTACGAGGTTCCTGGAGGGAAAGGTAATAAACAGAATAGGTGATCCCTGCCAACTGGAAATGTGCATCTCCCCCACCTGCTTATGACTTTGGGTAATCAGAAAGAACAACTCATCACTTGAACTCTCAGATTCAATATTATTAGAGAAGTTCTTTTATCAATCAATCTATTCATTTATCTTTGTCAGTCTTCTATATTAAGAGCTGAAAGAGAAGGTAGGACTTGGTTCTACCCCCACCCCTAAGAAGTTTATAAGGTAGTTAGAGAAACAAGAGGAATTGCTGTGAAAGAGAGGACACAATCTAACATAAGCAAACTTTACATGTTGCTGTCCAGACCTTGGGTGCTGATGCAGAGGTGGGAGTTGGATCAGTGATGAGCAGAGAAGCCAGAGGCTTTATGGAGACTGCACAATTTTTTCCATAGTCCATGGAAAGAAGATGCAGCTTTCTGAGTGGTGGATACTAATGCAACATATTCAAAGCCATAATGGTGATCTAAGGTCTCCCTATAAGAGTCTGTTCTTTGATCACATTACGTATAATGGGCTCCCACTGGGCCATGAACATTCAGACAGGGGTAGAAAAAAAGAAACTCCATGCACTTGGAAAACTGCATCTGAATTCACCAGAATACTGACTCCTTTAATGCGCCCCCATGATTTTTAGGCAAGATCTAAGAGCTGGTCCATCAATGGCTTGCTTGTGTAGTGGTCTATGTACGATAAACAGACTTGGATTACATCTATAACTGCTTAATGTCTTTAACGCAGAAAGCTGTTGTTAAGGAGGTCAGTTCTCTAGAATAAATAAAAGTCCCTTAAGGTGGGCTTATGCAGAACCAAAGGACATAAGAGAATTGTATGTGTCCACTTATCTTAACCTAATGAAATAGCTAAATCAGGGCAATTGTAAAAAGAATAGTTCAATAAACCTAGACTACTCATGCATCCCATTCCGAGCAGAGATAGAGGTGGCAAACCACAGTGGGATAGTATTGTGTGACCAGAGCTTTAGCTCCAAGAAGTACTTCTTCCTGAGGACAGAGCAAAACTCCTCAATGCACCCCTAAACTTGGAATGAAGTCAGAAAGGGAAATATCTATATCTACCCACAAAACAGTATTTTCCCAATCTCGTCTGGAGAAAGTCCAGTGAATGGTTGCTATTCTCAAGCCTGGTTTTCTCCCCTGAGATCTGCTATGTTCTCCCCTCCCCTTTTCTTTTTTCATAAACTGTTGGAATGTCAGGATGAAAAACAGGCTGGGTCTGTTCAGTGAATTCACAGGTGGCAATGCTACAGCCTATCTCTGTCTCTTGCAATTCTGTTTAAACAATGCAACTAACAGGATTTGACTGAATTAAATATGTCACTTCCTTGGTCCTGCCTCATTATCGCTGCCTCTTTGGTCCTAACCTACACCTGCCAACGGAGTGTAAGGATGACCACCAACTTTAGAGACATATTGGCTCTTTAGAACTTAATATGCTACATTTATAGCCATTAAAAAAAGGAAATTGAGGGCCTCCCTGGTGGCACAAGGGGTTAAGCACCATACTATGAAGCAATTTGCAGCCTCTGTAGCATGTGTTCGATCCCCAGCCTGCCAGGGAGCAACCCACATGGCGCAGCAGACCTCCCGTCTCGCCTGCTGCTCCCCTCAGCAGTGTACCTCGGTCATTCTGCCTATTCTGTTCCCCACTCTGTCTCTGGTGAATCCTCTCACCCCCCGCACCTCTGGCCTGAACCCCAGCTCTTGTATGCATAAACAAATAAATATTTAAAAAATAAAAGGAAATTGCTACCCTAACATTCAGTAATGGATGATTAAAAACAAAACTATGTCCTCTGAAAGACTTCGAAAGATACAGTAACACAAACATGTGTGGGTTCTGTACATTCTATGTAGGGGAGTAAATGTTGATGGCAATGAGTTTGTCTGCTCTTTATCAGGGACATTGATGAATTTTGACTCCCACTTTGATCAAATTGTCCCTGTGCCCTCATGAGGTTTACCATACTGCTCTGACAATCCTGATTTCAGGTTGCACTGTTTCTCTGCTCTTTTTCTATCATCCCTTCTTTAGCATCCAATATTTTTTCATGCCCCATTACATATACTCTGGCTTGGTTCTCCAAATACTTTTTAAACAGAGGGGTAGATGGTCACCTGTAAACCACACGTTAAATACCCTAGAACCAGGACACTGGGCAAAATATGGGAATGTAAAATTTCTAGATCACTAGCTCTAGAGTCTGGTGAATACAATCTGGGATGGAAGAATGTACTTGCTTTGCCTTATGTGCCTTGCAATATTTCCAAAATGAGTATGTACATGGTGGGAGGTGATTCAGGTACTTTAAAACACTAGCATTGCACCATTTCTCCAGCAGATTCTTCCTTTTCACTTTGTAAAAGTGAATGAGACAGGAAAGAAGCTCTCTCTGAGTCTGTAAGAGTCTATTCCCTTTCTTTTAGGCTAATATGTCAAGGGGATTAGCACAAAGAAACCCACATTTTCCTGGCCTAGAATGCATCACACTAGACTTCCTTTCCATTATGGAATATAATTCATTACAGTATTTCCCAGCAACCTCAATCTTATGTCTTCCTTATATAATCTAGAAATGTTTTAATGAAGTCCTTCAAATTTGTGTTTTCACATGCTTTGGGAAGGAACGTAGGAGTGGAATTGCTGGATTATATAGAGAATCCTTCATACTGTTTTTCATAGGGACTAGGCCAGTCTACATTCCTAGTAGACACTCTTAAATCCCAAGGACAGATGAGTGAATTAAGAAGATGAACTGTTGCCATTTGTAACAATATGGATGGAAGTAGAGGGCATAATACTAAGCAAAAGAAGTCAGAAGGAGAAAAACAAATACCAGATGGTTTTACTCATGTGGAATATAGAGAAACAAAAGAGGCAGATGAAACCAAATCAGAACAAACCCTAGAAATCTGTCTCTAAAACTGAGGCTACCAGAGGGAGAGATAGAAGGTGGAAAGGGGCGGGCACACGATGGACTACGGTGAAGGACTGGGTGCCTTGGGTGTGGTGTGGTCACATACACCTGAGAGGTGAATTATGTACAGTGTAGTAAACCAACGTTACCTTAAATTAAAAAAAAAAAATCCATTTCCAGGGTCATTGATCAAAAATAACATGAGGACCAAAATCATTCTTTTATACAACCTGGAAATCTTATAACGAGATTTGCACATTTCTGGAAAAGAGACAGGATCTCTATTCTACCCATTGCAATTTCCATTTTTTAATTAACTTATTTCTGCATGGTAGGAGGAGCTCCCTGACATGTCACTCTCAGAGGCTGGACTAAGCAAAAGGCGTGCTGTCTCTTTTCAGAAACAGCAAAGGCGTGTTCACTGTAGCATAGAAACATTTTACATGGAGCGAATTCCATTTCTATCCACACTCATCACAAATGAGCACCACCAAAATGCTCAAATACATCTTCATGGTGGGCCTCCCAAGTGCACCATAGGAAAAAATCAGAGCTAAGCATGAGGCATAGATTCATTTCATTTAATTAGTTTCAGAAAAGCCTACAGAAAAATGTCTGTATCTCCTTAAGTGTTCTGTCTCTGCAGGAGGATAGCTGTCTCACATTGTCTGGTGATTTGAATTGAAAATGATTCCAAATGCAAAGGCTTTAAACCCTCAATGTTTGACTCTAGAACTATTATCACACATAAAATAAACAACCCATCCTACTCCTGAATTTTATACTGATGCCCACTTCTCATTTCCAACAAGTCGGCGTGAGAGACTGTCCACTCTGTATCAGTGCAGTAGCCCTAAGACTCGGTGCCAAAGTAGGAAATCCCACATTGCGCTCAGCACATTCATTCAGTGAGCTCCCCTTTTATTTTGATTGTCTCCCAGCCCAACCATCCAGCTTAGCTTGCTACTACTCATCTCCAGGGAACTCTCTGCCCACCAGGTCAGACTCCTTATGACACCGCATCCATGCACTTTCTTTTCTCATCTCCTCTCATACTGAGCGCTCAGTGCTTCATCTCTCCCTATATACAAAAAGACATCATATTTCTTCCCTTAACACACATTTGCCAAGCACCTGCTATGTGCTAGACACTGGAGAGACAACCCTGACCAAAACAGAGACCCTTGCCTTCAGGGAATTGAGATTCTTGGAACAAAGACAACCATCAACTTTTTGAAAATTCAAGTAACTGATAGAGTAAGAAGATTCAGTTCTGAGTGGTGGTAGGAGAGAAAAATTCAAGTGGGTTAAGGAGTATCAGGATACTTTGCTTTGTCTAGGATGACTTACTCTGCTGGTTAGAGGGACGGCCTCCCAGAAGCTGCTCGAATTCAGTCTTGGTCTCACCAGACCATAATACCCATGGCCACCTCTCCAGCCCTGCTCTGGGCCTAGTCCTAAAATAACCTTACAGCAATTGGAGGAGGAAAACAAAAGAAGCAACAGCTTTACCAAGTAGCTCCCCAAAACACAGTTTGTAGTGTTTCACAAGGCACGTGCAGTTTCTTCGGCCAGTTGTAGAGCCAGGAAGATTGTCTCTGATGAAGATGGTTTTGAGTTTGTTTTTCACAGTTAATATAGGGTTTTCTTGATTGATTATAAATACATGATGGAGGTCTCTGTGAAGGGGTCTATATGATGTTGTTGTTACTGTGCCAGGGAGCATGCGTTTATGGTGTTTTCCATGTGTTGCATTGTGTCTGAGAGGCAGCTATCATTGGTCCAAGGAACAATTACCTACTTTCATCTTTTCCTTGAGTGGATGAAACCCTGGAGTTCATTTTAGCCAGTCTGCTATGAAATCATGGAGGTCACAGATGTGCTTTCAGGGTTTCCAGAAAGACTCTAAAAGTAGCTCCAATCTCTGATCCCTTGTGCTCAGTAGTCATGATTCAAGCTTTGCTCCCTATTAAAATGTAATCCCTTCCCCCTAATTACATGTGAATCACTTGTCAGATGCTGACACTCTTGTGTGAATGAGTTTTCCTCTTTGAAGCAGAGTCTGGTTTAGGTACAAGGAAAGGAGAGAGGAAGGCACCAGAAGGAGCCTGGTTGATGCAGGGTGTGAGGCCACAGCCTCCCAGGCTGCTTCCCACCCAAGCCACGCAGAGCCCACACCCAGCCCCAACTCTAGACAAACTGGCTTGTGGACTGTCCCTCTTCCTCTCAAATACCTTCATTTCCTACCTGAACTGCAAAGAGTTTTTTTTTTTTTTTTTGTATTCATTAGTTCTGCCTTCAGCTACTATTTATCCTCACTTTCAACTTGATGATTTTCAGACTTTAAATTTGTAAAGTATTTAGGGATAAAAGAAAAAATCAAACTAAACCCAACATCCCCGCGTTCTTATTGGCAGGTTATAAACTGGTTTCTGTAAGACATATCTTCAGGTTATATAAGCAACAAGCAATAAAGGACTCTGGCTCAATCTAGAGATTTTCCAATAATTTGCTCATTTCTTCATTGTGCCTGCGCCTCCTCAACACCCTTTACCTACTACGGGGCTTACTCAGTCACTGACCTTGTCTAATCATATTGATTGTCAGCAATTGCAGTCTAATTGGAAAGCAAGTTGCTATGGTAATGCCTGTGTCTTATGTCTTACATTTAAAGACACAATAATCCTAAAAGGGGGTAAATTGCTTGGGGTTGGTGACAGAGGAAAACATAATTAGATATACAAATTGTGAAGCTAATATATTCAAATGAATTCTGAAATCTAAATCAGGATTTGATGCAATAAATTGGTCCCAGTATTTCTACCAAAGGCACATTTGGCCACAATGTTTATCTTTTCCTCTGAATACTTACACCTCTTTTGTTGCATTTTTTTCCTCTAAAAATACATCTCAGACATCCAGAAAGGAGGGGATTATTCACAGCTTAAAGTTAGGTATGTGCTCCATAACATCAAGCACATCATAACACATGCTTTAAAGAATGTAGGCACATTCCTCCCTCTATCTTTAGCTCGCTGTGTGGCCTTAGGTTAATCAGCTAACCTTTCTGTGCTTTATCACTCTCCCCTGACAAGCAAGATAATAGCTTTTGCATCTTTCACTAATTCGGTCAATCAGAAGTCACTTGTTGAACAGAAAGCCTTGAAAATCTGTGGCAGTGGAGAAGACAGTGTAATTGCCTATCAGATTAGAAACTCCCTGAAGGCAGAAAATGTGTTATTTTAAATATATTTAAGAAGAGATCTGTAAAAGAATGTGCAGTTTGGTGCCAAAAAATACTAGGCATTGTTAATAACCATTGCTTTGACTCAAACTGAGAGCCCCCTGAGTGTGATGCTGTGGGCCTAGCACTATGGAGAGTTTGACAGTGACCACAGTTTCAGGCCTCAGGGGCCCATGGACAGAAGCCCAGCCAGCATGACTAGTAGTCAACTATGAGAAAGTACTCTAATATAGACAGCGTGCTAGGCAAGCTTAGAGGAGGGCAAATGTCTTAGTCCTGGAAGACTAGAAAAGGATCTTCGCAGAAAAGCTTCCATGGTTGGGCCTTAAAATTGTTATGGGTTTCCTTCCTGCTCCACTGATGTGTGGGCAAAGTCAGTATTTACTTTAATCAACACAAAGCAAAGGACAGTGAGCCCTGGAGATGTCACCTGTCCATTCATCCCATTGATGGAATGTCACAGGTAACAAAACTCTAGTCTCAGTAACTAGAGTAAGACTAGAGAGAAATAGCAATCAGAACATCAGTGATAATAATCACTATTTGTTTTCTATGAGTAAGCTTTGGATATAAATGTATATTTAATATTTAGTCTTCACAAATTTTGTGAGGTAAATAGCATTGTCCTCATTTTAGGTCTTAGAAAACTGAGGCACAGAGAGGTTAAGTAAATTTGCCAGCATCATATAGCTTGTGTGGCTCTATAATGCTAGCTCAGTTGTCTGTCTCAGAAAAGGATCCTGTTTCCTGTAGGTCAGTCAGCTCTTACTCATTGGTTCTAGCTCCAGAAAAGAGACCCATGTAATGGGACTTGTGTATGAATGAAAATACAATTCCTAGCATCACATCTTAACCCAGACCAGCTCCTTAA
The DNA here is from genome assembly GCF_014898055.3 of Talpa occidentalis. NCBI lineage: Eukaryota > Metazoa > Chordata > Mammalia > Eulipotyphla > Talpidae > Talpa > Talpa occidentalis. Next base: position 109,577,147 of record NW_023604861.1, read on the forward strand.
TTCATTCGGATGTATACCCATGTAATCACAGCTTCCTATGCCTTTTTTTTTTTTTTTACTTTTTCTGCTTGAGAAAAAAAGAGATGACATATGTTAGAAAGTAAATGGAGAAAAAAGCTAATACAGGCCCTTTCTTCCTTGCTGAAATCTTCCTTCAGGAAGCATTACAAAACAAAAATATTTTCTTAAAAGATATCTTCCTAATAGAATTTTTATTACTTTAGTCAAGGACAAAATGTGTATTTCACAATTGAAGCACACGCCCATGAGCACTGAAGGGCCCTACAGAAGCTGCTAAGGGGGTTGGAACCCGAGTGCTCATCTCACACAGCCAACACCCTCATCTCCAACAACAGCCTTCCCACCACTGCTAACTTTGCTGACCACTTTCCAGGTGTTTGTTTTGACAAAGGTTTCAAAGGCATAGTCAAGGTCTCAACAGACACTGAATTAGGTTGATGATTCCCAACACCTCTGGGGGCCTTACCCAGCAGAGTCCAAAGACTCACCTTGGGAGAGAATTCATTCATCACTCTCTAGAATTGATGGGATTTTTCTCCAGGTAGATTCAAAGTCTCATAAAATAGGAACCATTTTAGAACTTCCTTCCCTTTCCCTGACCATACAGATCTTTTGCTGTCAAAACTGGACACTCAGGATCAGTGTGAGACTAAGGAGGTTTTTGACGACCATTTGGGATGGGATGGAAAATGTACTGCTCAGCAATGGATATAAAATCAAATAGGAAGTCAGTGAAAATAGGTCCCTGGATTTCTGAACTCAAAGAAATTCAAAAAAATGCAGCAAAAGGCAGAATGGATGACAGCTTTGCATGCAGGGCCCTGCTCCTCGAAGTGCTACACTCAGGCATTTCAAAGAGGAAAACAAGATAATCAGTGTGACCCAAATTCAGAAGCGGCCAAATGTGAGTTCCTTGTTGTTGACTGTGACCCATAAAAGGAGGCACTTTGGTGCCAAGAATGAGAGTTAATGAGGTAGGAAATGGAGGGGCATAAAAGAGAGTAATTATGAATTACAGAGTGAAACAGAGGCTGGGAGGAGAAAGAAAGTCAGCTGAGGAAGGGCAGGTTATATTACAGGTGTGGTGAGGGCCACTAAAAGGCACAATAGATCCCAGAATAATTATTAAATAAACTTCTGGGGGTGCTGTTGGGTGACAGAAGTGGATAGGAAAGTCTGCACTAGCTGCCACATACACTGACATTTGGTGTTTTTTGGTAAAAAGGCAGAAAATTAATACCAGTTTACTGGGAGGTACTGGAGACTTGACAATTGGGAAAAAAAAGTCTTCAGGAGAATAATGACTCAGGCTAAGGGTACTTTTTCCCTCTGTCCAGGGTTCAGGGAGAATGGCGTTGCTGGCTACCCTGCCACTTCTTCCTCCAGAATCTGCCCACAGAGCTGCTCCCCAGCAAATAGGGCCGGGGCCATGGCACCCCCTTTGTGCCCCAGTCTGTTGGGAATGCAAACTTCTGTCATGGAGGACTGCCAGTGATATGGCTGGCTGTCTTTTAATAACAGAATCACAGAAAAAAATCAAAATCACAGAATTCTAGGGCTAGAAGGGACTCAGGAGATCATCTGGTTCAACAGTGTTGTTTTATAGATGAGGAACAAAGGCCCAGAGAAGGTAACTGATTTGACTCAAGGACAGTGGTTAATTAGTGTGGCAGAGTCAGGACTGGAACCTAGGTCTCCTGACTCCAGTGAAGTAATAAAAATAATAGTAAGCAGCATGACCTTTGCATAACACTGCATGCTTTTTACTCTGTGCATGATATGCATTATTCATGTGATCTTCAATAGCCCGGCCAACTACAGAGGACTGAGTGTAAAATGTACTGAGGGACAGACAGCCTTAGCAACATCTCATTGAGGAAAATGGATCACAGTGAGTTCTGGTGATTTGCCAAAGTGATGAAGGATTTCCTCTTTCCTACTCTAGGGACCCCACCTCTGCCTTCTGGAATGGAGAGAGAGAGGTCCAAATTTCTTAGCTGAGCATCCTCCCAGAGTCTGTGCTGTTTTTAGCATGCTGGGGTGCTTTTTATCCCATGGACTAAGTGGAAAAGGGAGGCTAAAAGGGGAAGGGCCCATAATTCAATAAGGAACACCTACCTGACATGCTTATTTCAAGAGGGGAGACAGCACATTCACGGGTAGAAACTACTGAGTCACTAAGGAATAGAGGTTTCTTGCTAAGTGACAGCAATATAGACTTAATCGGGAGGGGTATATTTTGGTTGGTTGTTTCCTTCCAGCTTGGTCATCCATCACTCCCGTCTGCCTCCTACTTAAATAATCAATAGTTTACTCAACACTTACTATATACATATTCATCTTTTTAACTAGATGGTAGTTACAAATTTCATCCGACCCTGACAGGAAGAGCATTGTTGAACGAACACTAGACACCACGCACATTGCCACTGTTATCTTAGGTGTTACAGGTGGGTAAATAACAACAACAACTGCGAAATGTCAGAGACTTTCAGGACAAGCTTCTCACCTACTGGCCTAGAGTGGTGGTCTTTGATGCTTTTTTTAGGATCTCAGCCAACCGCAGATTCTCCATGTTCAATCTTGACTTCCAAGGGTGCCCCGGCTGCATCCAGCCAAGTTAGTTGGAAAGTAGAGCATGAAGGAATGCACATGAGGGGTTGTGAACCAGAATGCACACAGCACCTCTGCTCATATCACATGAAAAGCTGCCTTCCCACTACGCTACACCTAACAGCAAGCTTGGCCAGGAAACAGAGCCTACCTGTACCCAGGAAGAAGAGGGAGGAAATGGCTGTTGGCGGACAGCTAGACATCCACTTCCATGATAAATCATCTCCTTATGTCTCATAAAACTACTAAGCAGTATAATTATATCCACGGAGAGAAATAACTTTCATAGGAACATTTGACATGTCTAAGGTCACACAACCAAGCAGTGATAAGCCTAGAATTCCACCAGGCCTTTCTGGCTTCCAGGTTGATGCTGCCACTCGTGTGTATATGAGGTAAGGGCCCTGATCAGACTGGATCATTAGTGAGATGACTACGAGAGCATTCAGCACCATGCCTGCTACACAGCAAATGTCTGGTAAAGGTCAATTATTACTGTTGTTTTTCCTGCCACCTTGGGTTACACCTTAAACTTGCAAGTGTCCTGAACCTACACACAATTTAATGTCTAGTTGTGTCAGAGACCCCTCCAACTTTTCTACCCCTCTTTCTTTTGGCTTTGCTAAAGCTGATGGGCCAAACTGAAGCCAAGTGACCCTGTTAATGTCTTTTTCTTTCTCCTCTACATGCAGTATCTGGTCCCTTATAACCTTCCAGCTCCTTGTCTCCCATCACTCAGAGCTCAGTAAACTCCTGTTTAAACAATTTCTGACATGCATCCAGAGAATAATAAAGCAATTGTCTACCTTTTTCTAACTTTAATGCAAATCTCATTCTACCTCCATAAAATCGCTTTCTTTTTCTCTCCTTCTCCTTCATTTTTATCATTTTTTAATTTCATTTGCTTTCCCAAACAATCCTAGTCATGACTCCCAAACATCAGGTAGCTACGTTTCCATGTCCTGGCAGAGATGAATTCTTAGGTCACCCTTTTCTGTTCCACCCTTTTATTCACTAACTCAATTTTCTTGCATATTATACACAAAACTTTGAATATACTCCATATTTTTAAGTAAATCATTGGGACACTTAATTGTTCAAAGAAAAGATGACTCATGACCCACATCAAACCACTCCTGAGTCATCACACGACTATTAATAACTGCTGGTCTAGAGGAAATTACGAAGATCCATAACTATAATGATGATGGTGGGAAATGAAGGGACATTTTCAAGAAGTACTGAAATAAAAGTAATTGAAAGGATTCAGGATCTGCATTCGCTGTTGAAAAGAAGTTAGGTTTATTGAACCTGAGTTTTAAATCCTGAGTTCAGCTCTAACAGGAATGACAGATGGAGCTGCTAGTTGGGGCTATGCTTGGGGAGGGGAGTGCAGTGGGAGAAGAGAATTCTAGGTCTGCTGTAGACTAGATGTCCATGAAGAAGTCACAGGCTGTGTGATAGAATGTGGCTTTGGCAGCTGCAGACATAGAACTCTAGTCTAAGACAAAAGATTGTCCCTAAGAAACATGAGATATCAACAGTTAAAGCTTGAGAGCTAGAGCTTGAAAAATTCTAACATTTGGAGAGGACGTGATAGGGAAAATATGGTATATGGGGCGATAAAATAAATGTATTGGACCTCCCCCCACCAGTTTTCCCTGTTCTGTGTGAGGAACCTGCCCTCCTGTTCACAATTATCCTGTGCTTCTCTTGACTTTGCATTCCCCAGGTCTCATGCATATTGCTTCTATCCGACCAAACTGGAGAATTTTAAAAGGACATTCTTATATACTTTATAGTTGCACAAAGAATGCACTAACAGTGCTCGTCAAATGAATTGTTGCTTGGGACTTCAATTTATCTGTGGAAGGTGAATTTGCATGTTGACTTTTTATATTGCCAGAACTCAAGCACTACACAGCATGAAAAAGAGGATAGTATTTAGCTGTTTTCTAGGTCTATGGCTCCCCAACATATTTCTGCCCAATTAGAAATCAAAACCATAACAACAGGATTCTCCAGTGGAAATGATTTTTAAAGTCACTGGAAAGAGGACCTTTCCGATTTCTTCCATCCTTGTGGGGGCCCATTAATGGTGGGTTCATATTCCAGTTCAAGAATTCACTTACTGCCTTCATGGTATTGGGGAAATTAACCTCTACGTGCTTTTTACTCTTCTGTTCTTCTTAATCCCTCTAAGGATGGTCCTTACCTCATCGGGTTGAAGTCAGGATTTGGCATTTTAATAAATGGCATGAACTAAGTATATGAGTTAACTATTATAACTGTGTATTTACTCCCATTCCTCATCTGCTAAAGGAAGGAGAGGAAAACATGCCAATGTAGATTATGGCTGAACATTTTAAATTAAGATAAAACAGAATGAACACAATAGCTTGTGGCTGATATAGCTGAAAGTGAGTTGAGTTCAGCTCTCTGAAATGAGTTACAGAGGGTGCTTTTATCTCTGTCTCATTTGGGGGGCATCTACGCATCTTCAGCAAAGACTCACTTTGCCCCAAAGAAGGAAGCAGACTTGGGAGACATCAGGAAAGGAAGGCATCTCCCTCTTGCCATCTGAGGAGGTGAGAAACAACTTTTGGCAATATCCTGGCAAAGGGAAAGAGCATGCTCTTTAGGTTTTGACTTCAGGGGTGGGGCCATCCAGTGGGCACCTATGTGTAATATCCTTTGTTGGCTGATGGACCATATAGCCAGGTGTACCCGTAGTCTCACTGCAGATGAGACTCCGAATAGAGTTCAGGATAATGCTATAGCCTGGTTTGAGAATTTCAATAATGTGTAGATGAGGCTAAGAGGAGCTTTCCTACAGTTCCTGTTAGCACTGATTTCTTAACACAGTGGTTAATTAGGCCAGTATATGGCAGGTAGAGAGGAATTCATCTCTGAACTTCACAAAGAGAAGAAGGCAGGCGTGGCTATATGAGTTTGCATGTGCATTCACACACAAAATCTTAATGTCTTTAAAACCATGTGAGGTAGTTATTATTCCCATTTTACAGACAAGAAAACTAAAATTCAAATACTACAAATTTTCTACAATTTTACAGCTAGTAATAAAGGAGGTGGATTATAAGTCTCTGGATATGACCTTAAAAGGAAATCTAGATGAGAGTGGGCATATGTATTTGGAAACTATATATTATGAACCTTTCTAGATTCCATCTCCTAGAAATTTTAATATATACTGTACTCATTTAAACTATTGTATGTTTTCAGAAGATTGGGAGTAGATATTTGGTAGAATACAGAAAACCACTATTGATATGTGCACATATATATTCTATATGTGTGTATAATATGTGTATTATATACAATACACAAAATAAGGGTTACCTTTATGTATGTACTTATGTTCAACTATGACATACCAATAATCCTTTTATTTTCTCTAATGACTTATATATAACCTATATAGTACCTAATTAAGGAAGGCATAAAATACTAGATATACTGAATTAGAGATGATTGATAAAACCCGGGATCCTGTTTATTCATCTTTAGTTCCCTGCCCCAGGTCTAGTACCTGAAACAAAAGCTGCTTAAATCAAAATTTGTTGAATGTTTGTTGAATTAGTTATTTTCCCTTTTAAAGATTCACTCCAAGGTTCAGTTAAACAAGAAGCTTCCTTCCTGTGCTAATACACAATTTGATTTGCAAATACACTGTTTACTGCAAGTTTTCAAGAACACAGTTTTATTGTGCAGAAGCAAAGGTGGAAAATCTTTTCTAATCTTTCAAAGATAATTCATTCATTCAGCAAACACTTGGCTGAGAGCAGGCATACTAAGATAAAAGACAATGCTGCTTGTCCTCCAGGAGTTCTTTTCCTAGCAAAGGAGACCAGAATGCAAACCCAGAGCTATCTGTGAAGGGCCATGATAGAAGGGGGGGCAGGGAGGGTGGATATTAGACCACATGGGGCTCGGGAAGGAAAATAATCAGCTAAAATTAGTCTGAGGTTATTAAAAACAGAAAGAAATATGATTCAGTGAATATTAAGCATATTTTCATGCAATCGAATGCCCTAGTGTGCTGAGTTATGGAGGGGTATATTGGATATATTGGAGGAAAATGTGTAGTGGAGAGGGGAGGAGGGAAAAGATGGTGAAGACCTGAGTAGAAACTATCTCCTATATCAGAAAGAAAGCAAAGACAACATTTTGTATTTCATTCAGTTCTTCAGTTCAAAAATGCTTAAAATTCCAGTGAAGCTTTTAACTGTGGGTCACAATTCTTCAGTTTTTCCTTACCCTATAAACCTATAGCAATTTTGATCTCAATAAAATAATCCTAACATTTGGCAAATTCTTATCAGCTGAAATGGACAAATTAATTTCACTATGATAGGTGGAAATTTTATGTTGGATCTGATTGAATTTTAAATGCTCACTTCTTAAAATCCTCACTACTAGAGATGCCCTTCAGATCCTTCCTCCCCTCATCAAATGTTCTTATACCACTCCAGTGACCAGAAGAATGAATATCTGGAAAAGAATTTAATTGTGGCTTTAATACTCACCCCAGAGAGTCCCAATAACCTTAGTATCTCTTGCAAGTACATCTGCCCTTCCTTCAAAGAAATCTGGAATTTCATGCATAGAAAGGACCTTCAAAGTCATTTTCTCTAGCCCCCCAAATGCTATAAGAACTCTTACAGTTACACCACTCATTCCCTTTGTTTTCTATTTAAGGACTTGATCTGGGAGCCAGTAAGGGGCTGGGAGATTCTGTGACCCAAAGAGGTAGGGCTAATGGCATCCAGAAGCTATGAGTGAAGCACAGCAAAACACGTGTTTGCTCCCCTTGCATGCTGGAGATCAAATGTAAAAATCCCTGGAACCAAAACCTAACTCAGACAAACTAGACTTGGCTATCTGTCATTTACTGCACTTGGGCATGGTGCCTGCAGGGAAGGGGGTTAAAGAATACTGAGGACAAACGTCATCTTCCTTGCAGTTTTTCAGGACTAATGACTTCTCTCTTCCTTCCTCTACCCATTCATCTATCTCCTAAACATTTGTTGAGCACCTACACTATGTCAACTTACCACGAGCAAAGGAGATACAAAGATAAATAAGATACCACTCAAGAACTCAAAATCAGGTTGGGGAATTAGACAGCATGGACTGTACGACTGGTCTTTCCAGAAATGTCCAGACAGACTTTTTCCCAAGATGCCCAGAGTAGGATTAGTCTATGTATCATTTTGCTATGTAGAACTAAGGTCAATCAAGCCCCTTTGGGTCTCCAGATAAATTATCATATCCTGAAAGAAAGCAGGTTACCTAAATTTAGAAACCTTTCCAGAAGTAACCTTTTAACAGAGAAACCTATTTTAAGACAGAGCAAACATTTACAGACAATGTTTTCCATATTAAGTCATCCCTCATTGACATGAGATCCCCTTCTCTGTGATGCCTCAGGACCCATCCCATTCCTTGGCATGGATATAAATCCCCAATTTTTCCCATTTCCTTTCTCCATGTGTAGCTATTAAATTTGTTCTTTTATTCTACTAATCTGTCTGGTGTTAATTTGTTTGCTCCCCCCAGTCCTAGAAGAACCCGGAAGAATAGGGGAATTTTCTCCTGCACCCTAACACCAGCCCTCTGCCTCTTAAAAAGAGCTATTACAAAACAATATGGAAATTGTTTTGAGAAATTCAAAATGTCTTGTGAGGCTCTAGAGGATGAAAAAACATCAATGATAGAGAGTAAGGGAAGACTTTCCAGAAGGGATATAGGGTTTTTAAAACCAAGCATTTCACTCTTCTTGAGCTTATCATGCTATTCATACCCACCCATCTCTGTGGTAGGGAGAAAGTTATTGCCATTCTACTCAAGAATCTTGCAGTTCAAAAGGTGGGCTAAGTACCAGGACCATCCCCATCACCTCACTATTAGAAATGCAAAACTTTAGGCCAACTGAGAATCTGCATTTTAACAAGCCCAGATGATTCATAGATGCATGAATGATTTGAGAAGCACTGTCCTAGAAGATGAGGGCATCTCAGGAAATAACTTTTCCACAGTCAGCATCCCTCACCTGAAAAGGACAGCATTCACTAACTACATGGAACAGTTCCCAATATTTTTGTTCCCAGGATCTCTCTATATTCTTAAGTTATTAAAGACACCAATGATATCTGCTTATGTGACTTATAGCTATCAATATTTACCATACTGGAAATTAAAATGGTGAAATATTTGTTAGTCTATTTTAAAATAAATCTCTATAAAGAAATAGCTGTTATGCAAAATAACCACCTTTAAAAAAAAATAATGCCATGGATTTACATATTGGCAAAAATTTTTAACATCTGGCTTAATAGAAGGCAGATGGATTCTACTGTGAATTCATGCAGCCTTGTAAACAGGAGGGAAGGTGCTTTACCACTCCCTACCCAAGGCTATAGACATTCTGTATAAAATGCATGATGAACAAGAATCTCTAGGGTCTTTTCAACCATCAGACACATATATCTGATATTTAGTAAATGTCCTAAACTTGGAATTGTCTTAAATTAAAAAGAATAAAACTGTTCCCTATCGTTAATCCCTAAGAATCCTGGCTAGTAGTTGGCACATATGTTAAAGAGATCTCCAAAAAAAGGAGGTTCTACATTTAAGATTGAAAGTTCATTAAATTATGTTCTTCTGGAACATGTTCCAAAATTTTTAAAAAGATTTATTTATGCATACAAGAGCTGGGGTACAGGCTAGAGATGTGAGAGGTGAGAGGATCTACCAGAGACAGAGTGGGGAACAGAACAGGCAGATTGACTGAAATACACTCCTGAGGGGAGCAGCAGGCAAGACAGGAGAGGTCTGCTGTGCCATGCATGTGGGTATCTCCCTAGCCGACCGAGGATCGAACTCATGCTGCAGAGGCTTCAGAATGTTTCATAATGCAGTGCTTAATCCCTTGCGCCACCAGGGAGGCCCTGTTCCTAATTTTATAAAAAGGAATTCGAGGCCCAGCAAGATGCCCATTTATTAACATGGAAATCAACATACCAACTTCACCAGCATGGTGAAAGCACTGGAGAGAATATATGTAGAGTATATGTAGAGTGGTTAATATCATCTACTGAATGACAATAGAAATTACTAGATACAAAACTGGGTTGGACTGAAATGATAGCCCCGGATTTCTCAGAGAGGTACTTTTCCGCCAGGTACTGTACAGTACCTCCTGCCAACCCACACCCAAAAGCTCACCTCCCATCCCCTTTTCATATCTTTGAAGCTGTGACAGTAAGACAGGAACTACCTTCTTCAACTACTTTAGACGTGTTTTTTCAACTTGTTTGTTGCAATGATTTTTCGTTCTCTAACAACAACAAAAAAAATTCAGGTAAGGGAACTCTCAGTATATGAATTCAGGTAAGGAGAAAGGTCTACTTTTGGGAAATATTAGACTGAGAAATTACCATGCATAATGACCAAACCCATTGGTAACTATTTGTGAACCTGGAAATTGTTTTGGAGGGTGTGATGTCACCATCAGCATTTAAACCCTCTGTCATCTAGTTCTTACCTCTGTGCCTTATTCTCCCTGTGCGACTCACTAGACTTCAAAAATTCAAATACCTGTCTTTCTGTAGATCTACCACTCCTCCTCTCATCATTCCTACCACCACCCCTCCTTCCACTTGTGGACAGAGGAACAAAATAGCCACTGATCAGCAAGCTCTGGGGATGGACGGGAGAGAAGGAAGAAGGCAGCCAGCCACCCTGATCCATGTTCAGCTGTGAAAATCGCCAAGGCTCAGATTTACAGAATTAATCACGACGATGCTAGTGGAGAGGAAGTGGGTCTTTCTCTACCCACCTAGGTCCATATGACTGGAAAATAATTAAATTGACCCAAAGAGAAATTAGTAAAAGACAAACTTATGTTTGTCACACGCATGCCGTTTTTACATAGAATGATGGAATTTATAGCTCATGCAGTGAGGCTATACAGTTTCTAGAAAGGTAAAAAGTTTGGGATGAGACACAAGAAATTTTGCAATTTAAAAGGTTTGCAGGGTTATCTACATAGGCACTGAAGACAGACCTTGCAGTGAGATAAGGCTGCCTCACACCTCCAAGACTACCTCAGAGAATACTTATTTCCTGATTTTAGGGAGATAATTAGACCCAAAAACATCATTGTTGGATCTTCTGTCTTTCAATTTCTTTTATTTCAAAATAATCAGCATGTCCATCAGGCATACCCTGGGGCAGTCTGTCTTAGGCCCTTAGAGAACTAACCTAGAGTAAGAGGGGCTTTTCTCTCGTAAAGTCTCATCACTCATGGGAACTTATGAGAAATGACCCTACCATCACCTGAGCTGACAAGCCCCAGATGTTGCCAACCACCCCCACCTCACTGAAATGGCTACTACTAACAATCACGCCTCCCTCCCCGACATGGCTGTCCTGCCTGCCCTGCAGGCCCTTGGGCCAGGGGACTGGGCTTCTGCCTCAGCCAATTTGAATGCATGCTGCCTATGAGACTTCTTGAGACTCTCTCAGCTGCTGCATTAAAAGTGCATGAGTCTTCCTCAGGAGGCCTGATAATAGCACATTTCATCTGTGAGCCACTTTATAAACATTAACTTATTAAGACACCCTCTCTCCTCACAAGCTCTAGGCTTCTACATAGTGACTTCATTATCCCTTACCCTCAAGTTTACTGAAAGAGGGGAAAAGCTGGGACCTCAAGGATATTTCCTGCGTACTTTAGGCCAAGACAACAATAATGCCAAAGGCCTTTCAATAACAGCCATCACTTGAGTAATGACATAGAGGGGGGTGGTTTTAATCCATGTTGACTTAAGAGTCTGAAGTGAGGTTTTCATCTCCCAAGGCCAGATTAGCAGAAAAATAAACTTAACGCCATGATCTAGTGCAGGTCCTTGAACTACAGTCCATGTGACAAATCCAGATTGTCAACCTGCTTTGATAGAGAAAGCTTTACTAAACTACAGTCCTACTACTCATTCATCAACCTCTTATCTATGGCAACTTTTGTACTACAGTGTAAGTTGAGTGGTTGCTACAGAGACCAAATGACCCACAGTGTTCAAAAATTGTTACTGTCAGGCCTTATTGAAAAAGTCGTTGGGGCCCTCCCTGGTGCCACAGGGGTTAAGTCTCAGCACTTCACTGCTACAGCCAGAGTTTGATCCCCAACCAGGGAGCTAACCCACATATGGCACAGCAGACCTCTCCTGTCTAGCCCACTACTCCCCTTAGCAGTGTATTTCAGTAGATCCACCACCTGTTCTGCTCCCTATGCTGTCTCTGGTGAAACCTCTCACAACCACCCCCACTTCCCTGGCCTACACCCCAGTCCTTGTAGGCATAAATAAAAATAAATCTTTAAAAAAGAAAAGTTTGTTGACCTCTGGTCTAGGGAACTTAAAGTTTACGCTCTTCCTGCATTTCCCTTGAATATGTTTAATCAGATTCCTCTCCTCTTCAGGCCTGTTTCCACTGAGGCTGAATAGCCTCCAAACTGCTCTCCAAATGAGCCATCACCCTGGTTTGATTCTTCCATTGTTGAATATGTACTAGCATCTAATGTTAGTTTTGTCTTGTGACAGCTGACTTCTTCGGCAGAAAGAGTTTGTATGAGTGGTGAAGCATCCTAGGTACAGGGCTCCATGCTGAGCCCTACATTCATTTATGGAGAATAACGGAAGTGACTTGAATTATGTGTCTTTTTATTTTGCAGAGAGATCTCACAGAATGATGTCTTGGAAGTGATAGAGGCCAATGTGTTCTCCAATCTGCCCAAGTTACATGAAATGTAAGCAAGAACCTGCCAGGTTTGCTCATGACTGTTTTTGGCAATAAATAGCCTGAAGGTTCACTTATATTCCTGGGAGGCCTAGCTCTGCTCAGTCCTCAAAGCCCTAGAATTTATTTTAAGATGTTGTGGGATCAGTCTTCTCAAGAGTTTCAAATAGGCATTTCCCAAGATGTCCAGAGAAGACCTTTTTAATATGTCACCTTGGCCTGTGGTAGTAAGATAAATTGAGACTGCTACAATTTCTTAAAGAATGCAGGTTACCTAGATTTAGGGATCTCCCCAAAACCTTTTTATCAGAGAAATCTATCTTAAGACAGAGCAAAGGTTTTGGGAAATGACATAGGTTGTGTCATATGACATCATCTTCCCCTTGTTATGTGATATCCCTCCTTGATGCCCTCAGCCCATCAGTACAGGAAACAAACCCCCAGCTGTCCCATTTACTTTAGAATCTACAGCTATATAAGTTCTCCATGAGTATGTCATTAAATTTTGACTTTTTCTCCTGCTAACCTGTTTGATGCTAATTTGTTTGTCTAGCCTCAAACATACTCAGAAGGGAAAATTTTCCCATGTCCTAACAAGGTCAAAGTCAGCTCCAAAGGCACCATCATGTGTTCCTCTGCCAGGTGGTTCAGGCATCATAAGCCCAGAGCCTAGTCTTATCTTGTTCCCTCCTTCCCAGTAATTTTTGCTTCTTAGACCTAAAAACCTTGCTGTGTAATCCGGAGCAAGTAGCATTATCTCATCCTCTCAAAGTTATTCCATAGTCAAAGCCCAAAACAAGTATCATGTGATGGAGCTGAAAACGGGCAGTCCTAGTTTGAATACTAAATAGGACATACACTCTCCATGATACCTTGGCTGAGATACAAATTCATTCTAAGACTTAATTTTTTTATCTGTAAAACTGGAATAATGAAATTGCATGCCTCATAGGATCACTGTGATGAATAAATGAGATAAATGTAAATTAGATCTAACACATCAACTGGCATAAAGTATTTCATAATGATACTTGGTTCCTCAACTCCTCCAACCAAATTTTCTTTCTCTTGTTGACATTCTAGTTTTACATACTTGTTAATACTCACACATGTCTGTTTCATACCTGCCTATCATTATCATAAATATATAGACTCATAGAATACCAAAATCAGAAGGGACTTTAGAGACTGTCTGGCCCAGAATTTTCTAAACTATATTTTTGGTATCATTAAATAATCAGGAAATTAAGCGTTTGTTAAAAATAAAGGGGAAAATATTCTGTGGCCAAATAAGATTAGGAAACATTAAGCAAATAGTTAGATAAATGTACTCACTCTGGGAAACATCTCAGAGCCTGTAAAATGCAAATACACACTTGAAATCTCCAAGGATGTTGTATTACGTGTTTCTCAACTCATGTCACTGAAAAGGTTTCTTCTGTGGAGCACTGATTAACATCTCATAAAATTCCCATGAAACACAGTTAGGGAAGTTAATGAACCACTTTCCTAATTTTACAAGTGAGAAATGAAAGGCACAGAGAAGTTTTGAGGCTTATCTGAAGTCATCCAGCCAAATCCACAGTAGAATGAAAACTTGGACATACATCTCTTGACTCCTATATCTTTTTAAAGGGTATTTAGCAACTTGCTAAGTATCAGTAGGAAATATATATGCGGACATACACACACATGTATATACACGTCTCCATATATGCGTTCATGCACACACCTACGTACACAACTGTGTTTAAGAACCACAGTGTCTCCACTCTGGATGATGTCCGTACGCTTCCTCATTGTCACTAAGTCTCTACAACTGATTCCTCCTCCTTTTTACCCACTGCTTTCAGGTACCGTCCTTCTCTTACTACTTGGCCTCGCCATACCCTGATTGGGAAGAGACCTGGCTGGGGCTTCAGACCCCACAGGGAATAGCAGAGGAATGAACCAAAGGGCATCAAGTCTCTGCACAGGGCCAAGCAGGCGTCCTTCTATGCAGTTCAGTGGGCAGTGGAGCTAATGGGATGGCCCTTTCATCTCTTCCCTGCCTGGAGAGGTGCTCACCCCCATGTAGCACTGACTGTACTTAAAATGATTAATTGCCTAGTACTTGGATCTGGGTAGCTACAGGTTACAGCAACATAAAAGCTAATGAAACAGGGAGGAAGTAATTAACACAGAGCATCTCTGCAAATATACATTGATCCAGCGAGATGAGGAAAGGGCAGCCTCTTTCTGTTGGAATCCAAATGTGAACACGCTCACGTCCAGCGACATAGTGCAGTTCAACGCAGGGCAGAAGTCACCACTTCCCACAAGCAACCTCAGTCTAGAGGGAATTACTGGCACATTTTCACCTACTGTCCGCTGGGATCTCATGGTCAAAACCTGAGTCAGCCACTATTTTTCCTATCTCTTCCCTCTCTGTCTCTAGCTCCTTAGTCCTGCAAATTCCACCCTTCCTTATCTTCTTCTTGCCCTCCTTTGTTGTTTTTCACACCCTTCTCTTAGTTTGAGACCAGACAATAGTATCTTGCTTCCCATATTAGTTTTGCTCCTTTTCTCTTAGCCTCCTGAGATCCTGGGAGACACTTACTGGTTAAAGACGCAGCCATGCATGCCCACGGTGGAAATAACTCACCCACCTTGCTTCATTTGCCTTTGTAGACAGGTCCCAGAGGACTTTGGTGGTAAGAGTTAAAGGGGACAGGGCTAATATTTAGTTTGCACAGTTTAGTATAGTGCTTTTTACTATAGTTTAGTAAAAAGTTTGCACAGTTTAGTATAGTAAAAAGCACTGCATGCAAACTCAGTATTTGTTGAATTGATGGGTCGATGATTTATTGATAGTCTTTGCATAATGTGAAAAATATTGCAGTGTTCCTTATTGCTGAGCTCACTTGCCCATTCTTTCTTTTTTACAGTAGAATTGAAAAAGCCAACAACTTGCTGTACATCGACCCTGAGGCTTTCCAGAACCTTCCCAACCTCCGATATTTGTAAGAGCTTATGTATTCTAGTGTCCCCTCTGTGATCAAATTGTGTGTTCCTATTTTAGCAAAATGTCCACTCACTACTCTGGGGAACAATTACTTTTTATCAAAGATGTAGAGCAGAAGTGGAGATGAGGACCCACTTGCAAGTAGATTTTAGTTTAGTTTAATGAGTGAATTTCACTAATATAATTGCATTTTGTTTTCATTTAAAAAACAGACTTCATAAGGAATGCCATTTGCATTAATAGGATTGTCACACAGACCTCTTAGAGAACCCAGTCATAATTTAGTGTTAATGAGATACAGCCAGAATTTCTGCTAGCATTTAGCTTGTGACCTTGACCTCAAAGACATTGTTGCTCTTGTTCTGCATATGTACATTTTTCCTCTGATAGATTATTAACCAAAATTTACACTATAAAACACTATAATCCACATGGCATTTTATCTGCCAAGAGATTCCTAGTGTTTGAACTCCATCCCTCAGCCCTGTCCCAACAGCAAAAACATTGCTTCCTCTACTCCACTGGCATTCAAGTTACTGAGGGCTTGACAAAGCCTTGAGGACTGTGATGGTGTTCCACAAAAATAACAGATATGATTTAGGGCTCTAGAGTCAAATGTTTTGGGTCCATTTATGAGCAACTAATCACAAGCAAGAATGTAACTTTGAAAAGTTTGTTTCCTCATCAAAAGAATAGAAATAATGATGATGGATGTGAACAACAATAATGTATCACCAACTAGCCCCAAAGAACAGTTTTAAAGTAACAACTATTTATCATCTTTCATCTATCTGTGAATTGATCAGTGGAAAGGTTTTTCTGACCTGGTCTCTATTTGAGCTCAGCTAAGCACTCATGCCTCAGCAGTTAGTTGCAGGTCAACCGGGGGGCTGGCTGCTGGTGTGGTCTCGTTGGGATGACAGCTGTCCTCCAAATGGTGCGCATTTCCAGCAGGCTAGTGTGGACTTGTTCTCACAGTAGCCTCAAGGTTTCAAGAGAGCTAGAGTTTGCAACTCTTTGAGATCCAAATGCTATCTCTTCTGGTGCATTTTATCAGCTAGATCAATTGATTAGATAGCCCAGATCAAAAGAGAGAGAGAGAGAAAGAGACAGACTGCATTTCCTGATGGAAAAAAAATGCAGTCACAATATAAAGTATGTGGATACAGGAAAGAACAGAATGGAGACCATCTCTGCAATCAATTTAAAGCATGTAAAAAAGTTTTGCATACTGTCACCTAAAATGCTCAATAAATATCCCTAGTAACTAATATGACTCTGTTCCTAAATTTTGGTCCATGAGGATTGGAGTTAGGTGCCTTAGTGGAGATTGACTGAAAGAATAACAGATTTAAACAATAAGTATTGGTGAAGATTTGGGAGAAAGAAAACTCTTACACACTGTTGGTGGGAATGTAAATTGGTGCAGCCATGTGTCAAACAAATAAGGGTATTCCTCAAAATATTAATAAAAATACCATATAATTTAGCTACCTCACTTATGAATACTTTTCTGAAGAACACAAAAACACTAACTTGAAGAGATAAATTCACTAATACATTCACTGCAGCATTATTCAGAATACCTAAGAGTAGGCAACAACCTATGGACAGATGAGTATATAAAGATGACATGGTATATATACACAATGGAATATTACTGAGCTATAAATACAAAATCCTGCTACTTGCAACAGCATGGATGGAACTCTAGAAGGTGCTATGCTTAGTAAAACAAGGTAGAGAAAGACAAACACCATATGAGTTCACTCATATGTGGAAGATAAAGAGACAAAACAAATGAAATAAACAACAAACCTTTTGACCATAAGAATAAAATAGATGGAAACTGGAATTCTGGTGGCAAACATAATGTTGCATAAGCAGATGATGATTTAAAAACCTATATGTTATAAATCAATGTTGCTTCAATTTAATAGGAGAGTTCATGATGTAGAACTTCTGCTCTCAATAAGGTCATCCACTGATGATTTAATGTGAGAGGCAGGACCAGCTTCCTGGGCATGCAACCTGCAGTCACACAGGGACCCCACATCAGAGGGCCTCACATTAGGTTTCATTCTGTCCCCATCGGGAAGTGCTTCAATATTTTTGAACAAGCCTTGCCTTTTCACTTTGCACTGTACCCCACAAATAATGGAGCAAGAGCAGGGCTATGTTCTTCTACTTTCAGACTTGGAATCCTGAGTCCCTAAGTGGACTTTGTTATATTCTCTGCAGGACTCCCTGTTTTAGGCACAGTAACAGTGTAGGAAGTATGGGTATCAGTGGGTCTTAGTATCCGAAACTCTAAGGCTTCCTCCTGACTCCCCCATTTGCTCCTGGGCCAATCACCAGATTTCAAAGAGGCACAGGGCTTCTAGGTGCCTCAGATGAAGTTTATATATGTCAAAATATTTTTGACAAAATATTTGACACTACAAAGTGCTCAAAAATGTTAATAAATGTAGTATTTCTGGGACTGTTATTTCTGGTCAACCAGTCAAACCATCAGTCCATCCACACAAAAAGCCAAATAAGGGTTGAAAAAAGAGTTATGGAAGCCAGTAAGGCCCAGAGTATTTGGCCTGAGTTCAAGGAGAGGAGTTTGGGACACGCCTTTACATTTAATGGAGCAGTATACATTTTTTTAAAACGGTGGAAAAATCTACAATGTGAGTACTGGATTGCAAATGGAATACAGACACCAGCTACATAGCTACCTTCTCCAAGACTGTTTCTTAATGCATAAATTGGGTGGTTATGAAAAACAAGATTATACATGTAAAAAACATTTTGAAAGTCATATTTAGTATGCAATATAAAGAATGCAAATATAAAGGAAGTAGCACCTATTACCCATTTCGTTTCCTTATTCCTTTCCCTCCCAACAGCCTCCCTCCCTCCCTCCTCCCGTTATCCTTAGAAAAAGACTGAGTGGGTTACAAGTGCCACAGAATCTTTAGTAACAGACAAAAGCATCTTAAAACATGCAACGAAAACCCCAATTTACAAACTATCCCATATGGCCCAGGAAAAGCCCACCTGCGAGTGACAGATCCAAGAAGACAGCCACCCCCTCACACACATATTCCACAGTCCACGATAACAAGAGTGTGTCTGAGAATACTGGGCTGGGAGCAGGTGAGTGGGGATGATAAAGTTTGAAATCAACAGGTCCAGAATTTGGCCCCCTGTCTTGTGACAAGTACCACGCATTCTTACTGATAAGCACCCTCAGTGCCCCCCTCTAGGGGATGAAGACTGGAAAAGAACTTGGGGGACATAAATGGCAGGCAGACTAGAGGAAGCGGGGAGCTCTGGCAGATCAGAGTGGCCAAAGCTCTGACCGCTCTGAAGAGACTGAAATCTGTCATTTGTCATGGAGTTTAGCCTCCCTTTTGTGTCCTTTTTATCATTCTCAAGGTTTGTAGTCCCCAGTGCCCCCCACTCAGACTGCCTTCCCAATTTTGCCCAAAACTGGAGGTGATAGATTCTAGCTACATCCTTCCTAAGAAGAGGTCATTGTTCTCAGAGCATTGAAGATTTCCTAACTGGGGGAAAGAAAATAATTTGTAAGCAATTTGGAAGATACTCCTTGTTGCTCTGAAAACATTGTATCTACATAATCTATAATGTATATAACTCTTTCCCATCCCTTGCTATGCTGATCACTATCAGGATGTTGAAAGAAAGCAGTGTCTATCAGAAGCTTTTTGATTTATTGCACAGGGTGGACCTTCCCTAGTTGCACGCGCGCGCACACACACACACCCCTCACCCCCACCCCCAAGGATCTGGCTCACGGTACCCCAGGGAACAGGAGCAACTCTGCTCTCACTTCTACCAGCAATACATCTGTTCGGGCTGTGGCCCTATGAAATATTTTCCAAACTAAGAGGAATCACCTACATTCATAGTTGGTCCTCTAATCTGAAAGATGATGTCATAGAAACAAAGCTCAGCTGAGCATCCTTCTTCCTGTCTGAGCAGCAGTCATAAACAGCTTTGCGATCCAGCAGCCAGGTAGAGGTGGATAGCAACGATTTCAGATATTCTTTGGAAAGATGAACTACTTGCTTCAAGGCAAAGAAAAAGCACAAAATGGATGATAGAATCCAGAGGGGAACAGTAGGATGGAGTAGTTGCTTTTTCTTCCTTAAGCCAGGATAAATGTTTATCATCCCAAACATCAGAGCAAGAAATTACCAGGGGTAGGGGTGAGTTGCTATTTGATTTGAGCATCTTAATTGTTCCATGCACACACTTAGAAATATTTTTTTTCAATTATCAGCATTGACTGCAATTCACATTA
Source organism: Talpa occidentalis (assembly GCF_014898055.3). Lineage (NCBI taxonomy): Eukaryota > Metazoa > Chordata > Mammalia > Eulipotyphla > Talpidae > Talpa > Talpa occidentalis. The sequence goes on from NW_023604861.1 coordinate 109,596,919, forward strand.
ACCATTTGATGGAACAGAATTCAGGACAACTAGAAATCAGCATCTTGACCACTGCCTTCAGACTTCATGAAGGAAGTGGAAGCAGTTAGGGGGGAAAAAACTCAAATAAAGTAATGTACTTTAACTAGAAGAATATACTTCAAGGGAATCATCTGGGTGGATTTTTTTCAGTCAATACTGTATTTGTAGGCAATATTTCTTTCTTTACTGCTCTGCCTTCCAGAGCTGACCTTTGTGTATGAAAGACTATCTATTGATCTGTAAATAAGGTTTATACAATTTTCTCTTGCCTTTGCATCCTGTCAATGTAATTCTCAGGCAGTTGATACTGCCCTTTGCTACTCAATAAACCATAATTCCATCTTAGCAAACCCTTCATGCAGCTGGATGGGCCCCCACTTCCAACTAACTGCATTCTTCCCACCTCATGTGGCCTGCTGGGTATTTTGAGCCTGCCTGTTAATGACAGTCATGCCGTCTGCTTTCTCCAGGGATAGTTCCAGAAGATTTTTAGTAATTCAAGTTGTTTACTCCCCAGCCCTCTCTTAAGTCCCTCTCTCTCGGTTGGTTTAATATGAGTAATGAAAGTAGCTTCTCTGATGTAAAAGTAGAAGCATTTGTTGGTGATCTCACAGGACGTCGACAGGAGTCAGGGACTCAGGAGGCAGCACAGAGCATTGAAACTCACATGGGCTCCAGTTTCCCCTGTCTGGACTCAGGCCTTGGCTTCTGCCCTTGTCAGTTGTGTGACCTTGGATAATTGCCTCCACTTCTCCAAGTCTGGGTTTTCTTTCTATGACATATGAAAGACATCGCCAGCATCTTTGAGTTGTACTAAATGAAGTACTTAGAAAAAGTGACTGACATTTAGAAAATTCTCAGTAAATGTTAGCAATTCTTATAAAAATCCTCACGCTGTATTTTACTAGCTAAGGGAACCCATCTAAGGGACTTCATCTCTTTGTATCTGTTTTATTTTCTGCTTAATAAATACCAATATTTTGATATAGTTGTAAAGCTAAATTTCATGACAATCATAATAGCGCTGGTGATGTCTAAGGTTTTGAAGTCCTCTTTAACTGATTCTTTTGGTCAGGATTCACTGATCAGCATTCAGATATAGAAATGTATTATTTGTGCTTATCAAAGGACAAAGGCATCCTTCCTTCCTGAATTACTGACTTATCCAGAAAGATGGTTCCAACAAGCAAAGCTACATTATCCTGCACATTCCAATGGAGGGTCCCTAACCCCTCCCAGTAATAACCATAATTTTCCTTGCCATCACCACCAAAATTGATTCCAGTTCTTCACACCACCAGCTGGTTGGATAATTTTCCCACTTTTATGTTGATTTACAATTTAACACTTGAACCTACCTCATTGCATATGAATCTCACAATAACCCAAGTAGGCAGGGCAGTAAAAGCACATGCATTTTATAGAAGTAAACTGGCTTTGCCTCTCAGTTCTCATTGCAAGGCTTTTCTGACAAGAACATGAAGTGGCCCCAGCAATTGGATTCTTCTGTTATTTTAGGTGTTCAGTAATGTTTGGCTCTCTACAATGACTGGAAAAATAGCAGTTAGGGTTCACTTTTAGGTTATAGCAGCTACACGCATGGTAAAAAGGATGAGTGCCTACCCAGTGTGATCTGGCCAGTCAGTGAGAATTCATCCAATCATTTAACAAACACTTGTTGAGCACATACTACCATCCAGATTTTGTTGTGGCAGCTGGGTTCATAAGAGATGATCAGATAGATGAAGTCTCTCACCTTAGGGAGGTTACACTCTAGTTGAAGGAACAAATAGGTTGGGTAATATGAAGAATTTACAATGGTATGAAGAAAAATAGTGGGAAAGGTAGAGAGTAATGTTTTAGAAAGGGTCATTGGCAAAGGATGGAGAACTTTGTCAGATACAGGAGACATCTCTGGACAATTCTCTCCTCAAGGAGCTCAGTCATTTGAGACAACAAACCACCATCCATTAACCCCTGAAAATAACAAACACATCTATAGAGCTGTGTGATCATGGTCATGTGTAAGAAAACTGGCCCAAAGCCATGGGCTGGACTAGTCAGGAACAGTTTCATGGGAGTAGAAGAACTAATCGCAACTTAAAGGTTTAATATAATTTGGAAAAGAAAAGGGAAAGAAATTTTCTGTTCAAGAAAGAAATGAGTAAATGCAAAGACTATCAAAGGATGGGAGAAGCTGAGTACCAACTATAAAGAAGGTGCACACTGAGAAGGAGTAAGACTATATTTGGATGAATCGGATTTGATAGAATGGGGTGGGGAAAGGAATGTAGGTTGGGGAGTTTAGGCCCAACAGTAGTAAGGAGTAAGCTCTAAGATTCTTGAATAGCAGAGTAACATGATGACAACAATTTAGACTGGATTGACCTCAAGCAGGGTATAGACCATAATCAAGGGAAACCTGCAAAGGGGCAGTTACCATAATCCAGGGGTAAATAATGGTAGCCAGTTTACAGAATAGAAAGGCATGGCTCAATGAAGGACATTTTTCCAAAAAGGAAGCACTGCTTATGATTTTTCTCTAGGTCATACAGGGACCAAGGGACTGCAATAATTTTTGCCCTGCTCACCTCTAGTAACCCACAGAAGCCTCCATCCCCTAATACATCCCTGCTAAACACTTCCCACACAGAAACACTCTGCAGACATCACTCATCAAGAATGACACAGGGCCAGAAGTCACCTTTCACAGGGTCTGTGATTATTGGGATGAAATTATTAGCCATCTCGCTAGCTGTCAGTGTTATAAGTAGCTAAGGATGTTGTCATGACTACGAGGATGTTTGGGCACAATGGAAATTACACAATTACTTCTTTTATCAGTAATCTCTCTAGCAGAGCCAACTTTGTCTGCCATTGACAACTCTAGGAAAATATGTCCAGATTTTTCTTCTGGAACATTGAAGTTCAGGATGAGATTTCTGCAGGAGGAAGACAAGGGCCTCCTCTGGTCTGAGGTTCTGAGAATAAAGATGGTGATGTTACCATGTCACTAACCTTTCCTCCTTGTCCCTCTAACCTGATCAGTGCTTTCTTCTGCAAGCCACCCACGTCGTTTCCATCAGCAAGACAATTATTAGATACATCAATTCATGGCAACATGTTCAGATCTTGATATTCTTTACAGGAGAATTTGTATTTTTAAAAGAAGAGTTTGGAAAAGGCAATGCCAACCCAAGAATTGATAATGGTAGACTCAGGCATGTGGATGAGAGAGGGAAAGTCTACAGGAGCCACTCAAATAGCACATAGGTAGCTATCAACTCCATCCCCTGCAGCTCCAGTAAATTATATTTTCACAGGATACAGCTTCTTACAAAGTAAGTATATCACTTCATTTTGAAATAAGACCTGGCTCTCTCATCACCAGAAATCAGATAGAAGAACAACTCTAGAGAGGGCTTGGAGAGAACCAACTTTCAGACTAACCAGTGAAGCCCAGCCCTGATTTTTGCTTCATTACTAGTACCACCCTCACCTTCTGCCAGATGGTGATGGATGAATCCCTTTAAGGCTCAGTTTCTTCATCTGCAAGATGAAATAAATAAGCTTTGATAGGGTAGTCAGAGAAGGAAAATGGATTCTACACCCTCTAAGATTTCTTCTAGTCCTAAAGTGCTTAGTGTCTAAACTGTGAGCTTCTTGGATCTTGAGCTCCCAAAGTCACTGCCTGTCCCAAGTGCAACTTATTGAGACCCAGAATGAAGGGCCTTCTATAGAAGGAGAAATTCTCCTAAAAGATCGAAAAGGTAGCTTCTTACTGATAATTTTATTTCACTCTCCCCATGTCCAAGATTCAAGCAGACCCTTTAGTAGCTGAGATCCTGGGGTATATTAAGGAACTCAAACCAACTGTAGATTATTCCTAAATTAAATGCAGCAGAAGCTCAACTCCTGGAGGTAAACAACAAACATAGGAGGCATCCCCGCCCTTCATCCTCAGACGATACAGGCTGCCTCAGTCCAGCTTGAGAGGTGGTGGCTGTGGGGTGAGGATTAAGATGCAGACAGCACCCAGCAGCCATCGAAGCTGGCCTGCAAGGGGCAAAGCTCTGGTAGGAAAGACACAGGCAAAAGAGGATAAGGCTTGTTTGCAAGGTGGAATCTGAAGCAGCATCTGGGAGCTCCCACCCCTGTAGGAACTAAATTGCAGCCTCCTCTTCTGCCACGTAGCCCCCATGTTGGGAGGTTTTAAAGGATGTTTGCTCCTACAGACCCTTTTAGATTTAGTTGTCACAGGGAGAGCCCGCACATGAAGAGACTGGAGCTAATACAGGAAGTGTCAGTTCCCATCCCCATAGCGGCAGGGCAGCCCCTGGAAGCAGAGATGGGCCGGAGGGGGCTGGGCAACAGGAAAATGAGCAGGAAGGCATTGCCAAGTGAAGTCTAGTTACCAGATTCTGTGCTACCCCACTGTGAGAATCAGACTTTCTTCATCACTGTACCCCAGTGCATGGCACAAAAGATGTTCTCAGCTAAATTTTTCTCCTTTGGAGGATGATGGCTGTGACTCAGACCTCTCATTCAGCAGCTTGTCACCTCACTTGTTGAAGGGCCCACTTTTCCCCTGCTATTCTCATTCATCTCACCTGCTTGATCTTTCCCAGTGTGTTTTCTCAGGCTGTAAGCTAAGTACACAGACATGAACACAGTCATGCTTGAACCGAATAGCCAGCCTTCTGGACATCATCTGCAAAGATGATGTCTTCCCCAAGGGCCTGTTTGCAGGAGGAATGCAATCCACGACTCACCAGTCAGATCAGCTGACACAGGACTGAGAAGCCAAGAAGGGGCAGATGTCACCACTACCAGACCATTGCACTCCACTAGCATCCAGTCCTAAGCAAGAGCTACATCAAGTCCATCTCTGGGTCCCCTCAGAACACAGGGTCAGCACACGGCAGGCCCTTCAGGAAAATGTGGGCCCAGATTTGAACCTTTCTGTTTGAGTAGTGAGAGGGAAGCAGGTGCTGTTTTCAGAGAAATATCTTGGGGCGTCACAGAGTATGAACATCGAAGTGATAAATGCTCTAAGGAAGAATATTTTCATCTCCAGCAGACATTACAAAAATGTTCCACTGCAGTTTAATCATGAGCTCACCCACAGCAAATACCCCACAAATAATGTCTCATTCAAAAGCCAAAATGCTCCTCCCTCACCAGTTTGAGATTCAAAGAGAGCAGTGCTAGGAAGAGAGAGCAGGATGTTTGGGGAAGGGAAAACATTTGGCAGCCTCCCTCACAAAGTTCACCCGGCACCATCTCTCTGAACAAGGGCCAAACTGCAGGAGCCACGTGGATATAGTTTCCCTCAGCAAGACATGGAGGAAAAGCTTTTCTTGGGCAGGACAGCTACAGACACAGATTCCAGCCCAGTCCTGCTTGTGAGAACTTGTAAACAAGTAACCAGTCCTCTCTGGGCCTCAGCTCTCATGGAGAGAAAAAAGAACAGCAGCAGCCCTCTCTCATTCAGCAGGTTGTTGTAAAGAAGGGGAAGAAAGAGAAGAGACAGAGTGTGCGTGCACCTGGATGTTCAAAGCAGTGAACAGGGCTGAGGGCCAAGGCCCGCTGGGTGGACCCTAACTTAGAAGGCATTTGCACTGCGTGTTCACTTACTCTGCATCCACTTTACTCTGCATCTCCACTTTAAGGTTCAGAGATGCCATCTGAATGGCCCAAGCTCATAAAACAGGATGAAAACAAGATCATGGGGTAGGAGGGACAGGAAAACTAATACTTAGAAAACATGGCAGACCCTAAACTAGGTATTTTGTTCATACTTCTCATCTTCCAATTTTCCAGAACAGTAAGGTAGTTACTGACCCCAATTTATAGATGAGGGTTTTGAAACTCGGTTGATGGAAATGAGAACTGAAGCCAAGAAAGTCTGGCTAACACGGTTCCCCCAAGTTTTAGCACAGCAAAGCCAAGGGAGTATGGGGTGTGGGTGAAGCCAACGGAAACCCACCCATGCTCTGAGCACAACAGGGACACCTTAGTAATATCTGCCATTTGGAACTTGTGATCATCTACTCGGGCTAAGTTGAAGTGTACCTAAGAAATAGCTTTCTAAATAATTAATGTTAGAAATGAGTTGTGGGGAAGGGTGTGCAAACTGTTTAAAATATTAACTCTTTTGTGACTCCCCTATGTAATTTAAAAGTAACTGCTTGCCACAAATTGGTAGTTTGATTAAAGTTATTCTTACATTGGCATCCAAGGAAGTCCCCAAAGGTTGCTACTTGGCAATGTTCTGTAGCAGTGATCTAACATAGAAAGAGCGTCAGGTTTTAAAAGTCCTTATGCAACCAGTGTGCTAGAATGGAAAGGATATCACTGATAGGAAAGTGAGCCAGAGCTCATTTATTCCACTTTTTAGCAGACAAGTTAACTGAAATTCTCTAAGTCTCCGTGTACTTATCTAGAAAATGGAGCTGGCAAGAGTACCATCCTCAGAGTTGTGGGTAGGATTTAGTGACTTCATTAGAGGTAAGGCCTTCACAATGGTGTGGTAAGGTCATTGATATGTATTAACTAGTTTTCTTTCTAGCTCAATCTAAAGATTTGGATGCTTCATTTACTCTCTGTGAGCACTGCCTCTCTTATCTGTAAGATGGGATTCATCATGCTCATCTCAGAATCTCACAAGTCAAATGTGATAATATGAGATAATTATCAGCCATATGTGCTACACAATTATAAGGCAAGGTGTTTTGCCAACCTTTTCTTCTAAAAAGTCAAGTGAAAACTGTGACCTGTGTAACCAAGCCCTCGGACTTCCATTACTTTCCATCCTCAGGTATATTGTCACTTCAGCCAGCATCTCACTCATGCCTAGATCAGACACCCATGACTGTGTCCCCAGGCAAGAGGAGACAATTATGAAACTTGCCATGTGGTCTTCCTAAAGTCCATCACTCAACCTTAGTATAGAGCAAGAAATCCTAAGGGTAGAGAGATGGGAAGGGGAATTGCAGTTGTCTCCAGAAATTCTTCTCACAAGGTCTCTCCACTTTCCCCATGCCCATAGTGCAAGAGAGGTGAAGAATTGTATAGTCAGCCTCTAGACTCCTGTATACTGTCATATACCTGGTGTCTCTCAGCCAAAACCCCAGCATCGACATCCTAATATACTAAGATGTACCCTAGCCATAAAGGATCTTACAGTATTCTCCAGATGGAAAGGACAAAAAACCCCAATAGTGAGAGCTTTAGAGTAACCCATCACAAACTTTTTTTTCCCCAAGTCAGGCCAGTTTTATCAAAGATTTCTTTCTGTTCCCTTTTGATTCAGTTTGGTTTTAGAGAACATGATTTCTTATCCAGATACAGTATGTGTTGGGGGCAGAATAGTGTAACAGTCATCCTGGGACTGTTGGAAATTTTTCAGCGCTCCCCTTACTCTCCAAGATATAATACAAAGGATACCAGCCTAGAATATCTGAACCTGCAGGTAGAAAGTGAATCAAAGTTCACTTGCCACAGTATGCCCCTGCACCACTGCATTTCTGACTTTCTAGTGTAAACTTTCTGACTTCCTCATCAGAGAGAAATGGAGGCTGCTGACCAATGAGAATACTCTGCCTAAGAGAGTTTGCCCACCATATCCTAGAGGTAATAAGCATTTTGGGTAAATCCATGTACAGTAAAAGAAACCCGCATGCATGTTTTCCTTTCTAGCAGGGCTTCCAAGACTGAACTAAAAAAATACCAAACTCAAATGTTCTACTATGGGGGTGGGGGGTTGGCAAAGACAGTGTGTTCAGAGAAGTCAGCATGCTATCGCCTTCTCTTGGACATCTATAATGAAGAACAACATTTCCCAAACTCATTTGACCATCCTAGCCTTTCATTTGTAACAAAGCATTTATATTCTTTGGAAATAATGGTTCTAGAGAATGCTCAAGTTTCTAAGTTGGAAAGAATCTTAGAGGTCACAGATTTCAATTTCCCCCTCCAGTTCTATACCCAGTTCCAAGCACACATCCAAGCAATTCTTGGATACCGGCTGGACATGCTACAATTCAACTTAATTGACACTATTTACCTGGAGATAGTATTAGATCCCACAGTTTAAGGTCTCAGTCCTACAAGATTGCTCTCCTTTCAGATGTCAATGCAAGTCCAAGTTGTCACCTATACTTCTAAAAGGATGACTATGGTTTAGAAGTCCCAGTGACCCTCTCCTGGGTTCAATTACTTTGCTTAGCAACTCATACAACTCAGAGAACCTTTTTATTTACTTCATTACTAGTTTATTATAAAAGAATATAATTCAGGAACAGCCAGAAGCAAGAGATTTTTAGGGCAGCATATGAGGAAAGGGGCACAGAACATCCAAGCGCTCTCAGTGTGTTACGATGCCTAAATCTCTACATGCTCACCAACCTGCAAGCTAGCCAAACCCTGTCCTTTTGGGGGGTTTATGCAGGTTTCATTACATAGATAAAAAAATTGATCAAATCATTGGCCATTGGTGATTGGTTCAGCCTCTCACCCCTCTCATTCCCTGTTGAGACTGAAAAGTTTCAACCCTCCAACACTTGGTTGGTTTCCCTGGCAACCAGTCCACCCTTAGGTTACCTGGGGGCTTTCCAAAAGTTGTTTCATTAACTTAACAAAAGACACTGTAATTGCTCTCCTCACTTAGGAAATTCTAAGAATTTTAGGAGGCCTGTGTCTGAAAGATGAATTTCTTATTGTAAGTCAAGACATCACATCCATTATGAAGAAACCTTTCCACACAGTTGAGCACATTTCCAGAGGTGGGGAACCAACTGCTTAACAGTGGGAAAACTTTCATAATGAATTAGAATCAGGCATTCTAGTAGCCAGAAAGAGCACACACTTTAGAATAAGAAAGAAGTGGATTCAACCTCTAGCTCTGCCCTCTGTATTTGTGGCTTTCAGAAAGTTCCTGGATGCCTTTCAGCTGAACCTCCTCAACTCTAAGGAGAGGATGGTAATAACACCTGCCTCTGAAGGTACAGGAGAGGAATAAATAATCAATGTTAAGTGCTTGGTGTGGTGCCTGGTGCATAGGAAGTGTTCAATAAATGTTCACCATTATTATTATTAATCCTATACCTACTTTCCAAAGCAGGACAGCATAAATCTATTACCATTTCCACCTGGCAGCCCCTCAAAATGACAAGTTTCTATTCCCAGACAATATATCTTATGCACTAGGCAACTTGGTCTTCATTCTCACCTCATCAGCAAAAAAGAAAAAAAAACCTCGAGAATAAGCCCCAAAATAAGTATTTACAAAATGTATAGTGTGTGTGATATATATATATATATAAATATGGTACAGATATAGTATACTTTATATACATATATATGTAAAGTAGATGTACTATAAAAAGTATATATGATATATAGTTGCAGTATTGTGTGCATTATAAAATATATACAGGGCCTCCCCGGTGGCGCAGCGGTTGAGCGCTGGGTTGCGAAGATGCCCGCAGCCTCTGCGGCGCCGGTTCGATCCCCGGCTGCTCCCCGGCCACCAGAGGAGGGTCCCACATGGCGCGCAGACCTCTCCTGCCGCCCGCTGCTCCCCTCAGCAGTGTACTTCGGTCCTTCTGCCTGCTCTGCTCCCCGCTCTGGCTCTGGTGAATTCTCTCACCCTCCCGCGCTTCTGACTGTACCCAGTGCATGTATAAACAAAAACAAAGAAAGAAAGAAAGAAAACATGCCTCTATAAAAAAAATAAAATAAAATAAAATAAAATATATACAAAATGTAACTTAAAATAGGAAAAAAGATGAGTAATATGAATTTACATTTTTATTACATACCATTTCATATGGCACAGGAAGCCTATTTTGTACTCACTATATTATAATAACAATGTTGTGGAGAAAGTAATGTCATAGACTGTGCTTCATTATTTTTTAATCCTTAAACACCCAGAAAAGCAATTCACAGGTCATATCATTACTAGATTTCATGACGATCAAATCTGAGAATAAAACTTCACTAAAACAGTAGATCCAGTGGGAGAACTGTCATTTTTAATTCAATTAGTTTTATGAAATGTAACTAGTCATCTTTTTTCCCTTCCATATGTTCTTACAAACTATCTGAAAGATGTTGCATTTTTGTATTTCTAATGAAAGTGTTTAAAACTCAGTGGAAAAATTTTCAAGTTAGAAAGTTGTATTTCCTATTTTTAAAATATGCAATGTGAGTTCTCGTAAATTACATGTTTTAATAAATTAACCATTTTCATACAAAATGCTCTCTGTAGCACTGATTTCTTTGAAATGCTGTTGTATTTTTCCTCTTTACTAACACATCTGACTTACCATTAAAAAAAATCAACTGTGTCTAATTTGAAAATATCTCCTTTGTAATATTTTTGACATTTGTCATCACAAAAAAGGGCAACATTTAGATCACTTGTATTTTTGTGAAAAACATGTAAGTCATCTTTAATTTTGCCAATTCTTTATAGTAATTTTCTTTGAAATGACCAACATACCTCTAGGTGATGGTATAATCAGGACCCAGAAACTAAACATAATCATACAGGCAAGAAAGTTAATCCAGGAAGGTTTATCAGAGAAAGTTGGAGGAAATTAGGAAAAAAAAAAAAAAAAAAACCAGGCAGGAGGAACCTAGGAAATTCCTCTGTGGCTTCCAGTGGTTGCCACAGGGCACAAGGAAAATCAAGCAGCAAATAGCAGACCAGCCTGCTCATGCTTTCCCACAGGAACAACAGGGATAGAGAACTAGCATCTTGGAAGGGTGGACCATAACCACAGCAGTAACTGTGCCTGAATGCATGTGCTATTGCGTTATTTTCCTGAGTGAAAAATGGAGTATCTGAGACCTAGAGGCTTCACCTAATCCCTAAGGCTCTGCATCTTAAAAGTCGGCACCTGAACCTGGATCTCCCAGAACCAAAGTAACTAATTTGAAGCTATCAGAATAGGATGACAGCCTGATTGCTGAAACAAAAATATTAAGCCAAAACAGAATCAGTAGCCAGACAGATAGGACTGAGCTCTTCAAAATGCCACCCTTGGGTTCATTAAATTTCCCCATTGCTAAGAAGTCTGGTTTCCATGGAGATTATGGCACATTTGAGCTGAATCTAAGTTTAATAGTCCCAGTTTTGAAGGCATGAGATTGGGGAGGCAGGGAATCAGACTCTCCTACTGTCTCATGTAATTCCTTACACAAAATCATTTTACAGAAAGAGAAACAGACTCTAGGAAGCTAAGAGAACCATTCAGTATCATCCAGCTAGCAAGAAGGAGGGCAATTGACTCTAAGATCCTTAACCTTATGTCTAAAGTCCTTTGCATTGTATCACAGCTTCTTACACACACTCCCATCTAACTCCAAGACTATGATTCTACAACTAAGGAAATCTTCAGTGATTCTGAAAGTATATGTTAGCATCTTTTATAATGGTGTATGTAGAAATGCAAATTCCCAGTCAATAAAGCTCTATAGTTAAAAGAAATCTTATTATCAACAAACCTCATAAAGGAGTCCTTTCATATATTTAATTAAGCATAGTCCAGTCTTCTTTTCAATCATTGGATAACTTTTCCCAGAGCGATCATGAGGAAGGAGCTAATTTTATCCAGGAGACTAAAAAGTGTAATTAAAAATGTAAAATAAATTTTAAAAGGAAAGAGAAAATTCAAATTAGCTGCAAATTCTGTACCAGGGAAAGCCAATTAGAAGGTAGAAAAACCCTCTGCCTTGGCTTCTAGCAAATATGTTTTGGTAAAAATGGTAGATCCTAAACTGAACACACAATTGCCAGCATCCCCTTCCCATATCAAATTTACCTAAAGGATCTCAATGGGCCATTAAGGTCATGTCTTGAACTCACATCTGCCTCACTTCACAAATTGAAAGAGAACTGGCTTGCACAGTTTTAGAACTGATTATTCCTTAGCATGGTGGATTTGGGTGGACTAGAGATAATTTTATCCTTGGTTGAAACATTTAATGGAAATAGATATATTATTCTCCCTTCAGTATGTTATATAGTGGTTTCTCTAAAATCATTCATTGGTTTGTTCTAACCACTACTTGGAAGTTCCAGGGTAATGGGATGATGAAAATATGGCCACTTCTGCTCTTTGAGCCCCCTCTTGTGTTCCAATTATAGTCTCTTCTCTAGTTCAGGCCAGTAAGCTGTATACTCTCAAAAACTTGGTTCGCTCTGCCTGTAAGTGGCCATCCCTGACTGCTCCAAACTAAATTGTTCCCCACTTTTCAGAACTCACAGTCAATAACATACAGCTTAATAGACCAGTCTGAGTGCTCCATCTAGACTACTCAAACTCCTCTATTCACTAGCAAGTTGCCAAAAGCCAGGCAACGACGTGGGTGTCCTCATTTGGATGAGATGGAGGTTGTAGGGAAGGAAAGCACACAGTGGAATGCAACACAAACAAGGACATGCAGTGCTAATTTAAGAATGATCAAAGCCACCAGCACTCTTAATGAAAACAATAGCGCTACTTGGGACAATGAGCCTTAGAACTGTAAGGTCACCTGTACATAGGAAGCAATATATTATCATATAAGGAGACAGGACATAGACTGGTTCTCTATGCAAGGACCTCATTAAGTTCACCCTGAGAGAAGAAGTGCTAACTTTGATTATTACAATCTAAAGATTAGGGACAGTCAGCGTGAAAGATGTTAACACCAGCTCAGAATGTGCAACTGGCTGTTGAGATGAAAGAACTGTGAGCCAGTTACCTTTCTTTAGAAGATCAATTTGCAGAACTTAAATTTGCTGACATTTTATCCTCAGGTCTTTACCTGTTTTGGAAGATAAACCGCGGTTGAGTGAATCAAAATAGTTTTGCAGCAAACAGTCATTTGACCAAAGCAAACCCATTGAGACATAGAGGTTCTAGCTGATTACACACTTCCAGCCTCCATCAGACATGAATTTATTGACCAAAGGGGAAAAATGAATTGAAAACTAAATGTTCATCCAAACTCCATTTCCTGAGTTATCTTGGGGTTATAGTGAGTCTCAGCTATAGCATTATCACCAATAATCTATCTTACTAGATGGTCACTAGATCTTTTTAAGTGTCTTAAATTCAGCACTACTGGAATAATTTTAGTCATTTTTTCCTGTGTGTTTTCTTTTCAATAAAGACCAAAGATTTCAATGTACACCTACAGACATTTGTAGATATCCCTTAGTAAATAGTTTGACAACTCATGATATGAAATAATATATTTGCACCAGTCTCATTGATAATCACATATTCTTCCCTCCTTCAATTGCATGAAATTCTTATTTACTAGGAGAGATAGCCAAGTTGCTACCCATATAATGTCAAGTAAGTTAGGTATGATGAATACAGGTATTATTTTTTAATGCTCTTGGCACATTGCCTAAACCTTGATAAACATGCATTATATATGCCCGACCACTCTATCAACTTAAGTTTTCAGGAAAACTTGATTTCTTCCCTCATACCATTCACTCTCTGGTTAAAGAGAGACAGACTGAAAAACAAACAAAATAATAAATGGTTCAGAATTTTGATGAGTTCTAAAAAGGATAGAGTAAGTTGGGGACCCTACCTTAGATAGGCAGTCTAACTCAGGGAGCTCTTCTCTGAAGAAATGATGTTTGTAAGTGTACCCTGAAGGAGGAGTTGAGGTTGGACTGGTGAGGAGTAGATGGTAAGACTTCCAGATAGAGCATGTACAAATTCCTGGAGACAGGCAATGACTTAGTATATCTGAGGAATTGAGAGAAAGGAGTACTGAAGAGATTAGGAGAATGACATAAGATAAGGGTGCAAAGGTAGGCAAAAGGGAGGATAAATTTTATTGAGTTCTCTTGGGAAGAACTAAAGAGGAAATTAAACAACATGATATATATTTTTAAAGAGTGCTCTGTGTACTGAATATTGAATGATTAGAAAATGTCAAAATTAAGTGTGTGGAAGCAGGAGATCTGTAGAAATCCAGAAGGTAACGGTTACCTATTCTAGAGTGGTGTCAGTGGTGATGGAAGAAGTTGCATAGAATCAAGTATTTTGGAAACAGAATCAAAGAGGATTTTGAGATAGATTAGATATTGAGGAATGAGGGTAAAGAAGTTAAGTCTAACTTATATTTCTAAAAAACAATTGCTAGGTGGCAGTGCCATTTATGGGGAAGAACTGAGGAAGACCGGATTGGTGGAAATGGTAACAGAGGGAATATGTTTAATTTGCTATGTCAGTGAGGCATTCAGAAGGATTATCTGAAGTGAACTTTAATTAGAAATAGACTTTATCAGAAGTCAAATATGAATCTGAGTTGTAGTCATACTGATAGTACTTAAAGCTAGGGTAAATAAGATCTTTCCAGCAAGACTTACAAAAAAAAAAAAAAAAAAAGAGAGACATCTCAGTGTATAAAGGATGTGGACGTCAACAAAGGTAAAAAAATTAAATAAAATAAAAAAATTAAAAATAAAAAGGTCTAGCCAAGGAAGAGGGGAAATAACAGTACAAGATAACAAGAACCAATAGAAGAGATAATGAGTAATAAATATTACTAAAAGATCTAATTAATGATAATTTAAATGTTCATTAGATTTGGTAGTCAGTAGGCTGGTAGATTTGGAGCATGACAAAAATAGTTACAATAGAGTGATGGGGAATGAAAACAGATTGGAACAATTTGAAGTCAAAGGGCTATTAGAAAATATGACTGCATACATAGATAGCTCTTTCTAGAAACTTCACTGTAAAAAGTGGCAGAGGAAGAGAACTGGGTTGTAACTGGAGATTAAGTGTGGTCTAAGCAGAAATACCAACCATCATCAAATCTGCAAAATGTGAAATTCAGGCCAAGCTGGTATCTAGGTTAGCTTAGGCGCTCAAAAAAAAAAAAAAAAAAAAGTCTAAGTAAGGACTTAGAAACAACCAGTTTATTTTTGCTTCCAAAACCAAGAAAAAGCATCAAATAACTGAGAAGAAAACAGGGAATGCCAACTCGAAATTGTATTCACTACCAGGCAGGGGTTCAACATATTGATACGAGGGCCCTTCTAAGGTGTCATCTAGAACATATCCAGAATGTTCCCCCAGTGAATAGAATGGGGTCTACCTTTAGTAAAAGTTTCCTTAATGAGTGTTAACTCCCTTGTGCTTCCTGATTTGCACATGCCTTAGAAAGCTTGAGCTGATTCCTGTTAGTGCCTCACTCAGAAGTAGCAAAGAAGCCTAGGACAGAGTCTGAGAGGTAATGTGTGCAGCTGAGTCCAGTATCTACCAAGTCAACTCTCTATGCAGTTTGTTGCGGTAGTAAAAGCTAGAGGAAAAAAATGAACAAGGGGGATGTATGTAAAGCAGTGCACAGAAGTGTTTGATACAGTGTCTACCTGGCTATTCACATACTCCCTACCACATCCTTTTCAGACAAGAGATAATTTGCGTATAATTCACACCAAAGTTGGTGTATAGAAACCTCTCCTACTTCCTCACCTGCAGACCCCTCTGCCCCGGTTTAAGATTGTTCCAAGTAGCAGTAATACCTGGCAACTAAATTAATGAACAGTTTTGATACATCTTGGTGACAGAAGCAAGAAACGTTTTTGAAGCATTAACCAATTAACTCAATATTTTATGAGCACATATTGCATTCTGAATCTGCACTGACTAGTATAGATTGTCAGACAATATTAAGTATGGACCTGCTCTGATGTCTCATTAAGGGAATGCTGCATAAACACATGGGAAGAAATCTAAAAATAGAAGGCTGGATATGATTAAATAACAAATATGGATAGAACTGTGTCAAGCTAATGGATGGCAATGTTTTCTTAGGAATGAATAGAATCCTAGTGGTATGGAGAGCAAACATGAAACTTATTTGTTTCAGTAGATATGTCAAACTCCACGTGTTAACAGAAGCTATCTCTCCATACTGAGACGAGGTTATTTTTACTTTCTTCTGTGCATGTTTCCATTTTTTTTCTTAAGTCCAACAATAAATTTGTATTACTTTTATATTCAAAGAATTTTTTTAAAATACTAAAGAAAGTACCATAACTAGAATTCTCTTGCTGGTGGTAATGCAAAATAGAACAACCACTTTAGAAAAATTATTGGCAGTTTCTGACAAAGTTGAACACACGCTAAGTATACCTTCTAACAATCCCACTCATAGGTATTTACCCAAGAAAAATAAAAACAGACACACACACATGCCCACACTATAAGTGTTTAAAGTAGCTTTTTTTTATAATCTCTAAAACTGGGGGAAAAGTCACTCAAATGGTGATGAATAAAAATACTGTGGACGTTCATGTCATGGAATACTACTAGGCAATAAAAACAACAAAATTAGTAATACGGATAACAACATGGAACAATTTCAAATACACTATATGTGTGAAAGAATCCAGATTCAAAAAGTTGTATACTACCTAATTGCAAAGATGATATTTTCAAAAAGGCAAAATTATAGGAACAGAAATTGATCAGTTACTGCTAGTAATAGGAGGTAGAAGGAAATACTAACAATAAATGGGAAACTAATTTGAAGGATGATGGAAATATTCTCTATCTTGATTGTACTGTGATTACACAGTTGTATGTACTTGTTTTAAATTAGTTTTCTACACCAAAAAGGCCCTATTTCTGTATGTAAACCATTTAACAACTCAATAAATCCTAAAAAAAATACAGTAACAAAAAACTAAGACCATCACGGGGTCTTTTGAAGTAATCAAAAGAAGAGTTGACCAAGATAGGTTTTATATGGATCATTGGAAAACAAATGGAAACAGGTAGAATCCTCTTGCTCTCTGAATATTGAGGCAGAGAAAAAAGCCACCAAAGTCCACTAGAGAATCATATACCCAAAAATGGTTTACAGTCCTTCCCAATGTTAAGCATACCAGTGAAGTTTCTTTAGACTGCAAGCAACCAAGATCAAGTCTGGCTTAGGTAAGCAACGCACAGAAAGTGAAGGAAACTGTGAAGATAGTGGATGGATTCTGAGTAACTCATAGGAGTGACAGAAATGCTGGAGAAATGAAAAGAACTCTCATCTGCCACTTGAAAATCTTCTTCACCACTGTTGTGGCATCCAATTCCACCCAAATTTCAACCAGCTGAATTCAAGTGCAACTGGGATGCACCTAGCCTGGTCTTATACAGCTCTTACTGCCTTCTGTGGGGTGTTTTCTACACCATTGGAAGAAGTGCTCAGCAGACACTCCCTCGGCACTTACAAATGTACCAGCCAGAAGTGGAAAGTTAGCATCAAGGAGGGGACACATTTGACCAATAAAAAACAATAGCTTACAGATAAATGCTCCTCCATTTAGATCAACAGTTCTGGGATCCATATTTGAAAATCCCCTAAATCAAGCCCTTGACATTAAGGACCAGCCACCAGTAGTGGTGGCTAATTCAGTAACTCCTTGTATTTATTAGTTTTTCTTCTTCCCTATTTCATTTTCTCCATCCCAAGCTCTCTGAACTCAAATTATTGAGTATACTACCTGTAGATCAACCTTCATTTTTGGCTCTGCATCCTGGGGAATCCAACATCAGAAAGACTCAACATAGTTCTGGAGATTTCAGCTATATAAATTTATGGACCATCTCTTAAGGGTCATGGCATCAGTGGATTCAGTTCTAAACAACCTCCAACCTCTTCTCAAGGGAGAGTCTGATTAACTCAGCTTAGATCCCATATGCATTCTTGGGTCAAAGGGCATGGAATCAGGCTCTAATTCCAACACGATTCTTCCCTCTTCCCTTGGATTAGGAAGAGGGAAGTTCTCCAAGGAGTAGAGAGAGGTTAGAAACAGGAGATATTCTAGTTGCAAGTTGCTTTTGGATGTTAATTGATCAAACATAAAAAAGTGTGCATGGTAGTATACTAGCCCATGTATAAAGCAATTATTTATTAGACCCTGCTTAGAGCCTTAAAATAGAAAACATAAACATGATTCAGGTTACATTGGGGGATTTTCTGATAAATTTTACTGATAGCTTAAATTAATATTTTGAATTTGGAAAGCTTAAATGCTACAATTGTTAAAATAGCCAGCTTCATTTTTTCCTCGCTTTTGTTTTGTCTTTCTCTCTAGGTTAATATCCAACACAGGCATTAAGCACTTGCCAGCTGTTCACAAGATTCAATCTCTCCAGAAGGTTCTACTGTAAGTCTTTCCTTGAGCAGTTGCCAAATCTTTACTCAATAGCTGTCTATAGCCTCTGGGGCTGTAATGTGCATTGTTTGGTCCACATTGTCCAAATGTGTTGCTCTGGGTGAGCAGATGTAGGAGGGAAAACAGCAAGTGCCCTTGGTTTTACCTGAAGGCCAACTAACCTCAATTTGGAGGAAGTCAGCAGACTGCTCAGCTCAGTACAACCGTTGTCAAAAGAGCCAGTTTGTAGCAAATCAAGAAGCCTCTCATTTCTTCATTATTTAATGCCTTATTTACCTTCTCCCATAACTCCCCCTGACCTATACGACTCTATCCTCTCCCCCTCTAAGATTCCCATACTGCCCTAGGCATGAAGAAGCCACCTGAAAACAAATTTGCTCTAAAGTATTACTGACATGATGTGTTTGCCTTTCTCCAAGGTGTATTTTGAAAAAGGAGGAAAAACAGCAATGGATATATAATGGCCAGTTTATTTTCAATAGTGAGATTGTAAGAATGTGACCAGACCTGAAAGGAAGAGGTTGAGGAGAAGTATGAGAAGTTCAAGGAGGAGGAACCATGGGAGCGAAAGAAAAATAAAGACTCTCCAGAATTTCTCAAATTGCTCCAACCAGTTACCTCTTCTACATTTATGTAGTATAGCAAATACAAGAGAAGCTTGATAGAAGGATGAGGGACACAGACAGAGAAATAAGAATTTCTCTATCCTTTCATTCAGGAAAGAGATAAATCAATGATGAAATTTGTGGCGGGGGGGGGGCGGGACTCAGAACCAGAGGAAGAAAATGAACTATGAAAAAGGGATTGAGATGAGAGGAAGATGAAGCTACAGCTGAGAGGATAGAGAAGTTTGTGGTGGAGGTGAAAGTTCATCTCAAGTGTCCTGTTTATAAGAGTAGACACCAGCGTGGAGCAAGAATAATAATGAACACAGTAGAGAGAATCCTGACAGTGAAATTAGCTAGCAAGACTTTTTGGGAGAGCAGGCTGAATGTCTATACTTCCATTTTTAAGAGCTGATATGCAAAATATAAATTAGATGCCATTCTTCTCCCAAACTTGGAAGTCGTTATCCTTCAGAAAAATAACTATTCAAGCGTCACAGCTAAAGACTCCATCAAAGCAAATAAACTAAATGTGGGAGAGTTACGTGAGTGGAGCCGATATAAATATCTAATTTGTCTGCACTTTCTTTTAGAGATATTCAAGATAACATAAACATCCACACAGTTGAAGGAAATTCTTTTGTGGGACTGAGTTTTGAAAGTATGATTCTGTAAGTAAAGAAAGAAAATGCAATGGAGTAACATTCAGTTTTTCATTTAACAAGCTCTTTCTCATGATGGGATAGTCGTTTGTTTGGGTTACTTTGGCACTTCACCATTTAAATTTCTCTCTGGTTCTGTGTTTTTCCTCTCATTTCCCATCTTTACATTTCAGAATCTCAACATGGAGTCATGTTAATAATTTATGATTCCGTGGTGCATTTCAAGTATTTAAAATTGCTCTTTGAATGATGGTCTCCTGTGATGCAACATCTGTTCCGAAGGACAGAATAACTCATGCATCAGTAAAGCTAGTTATTGCCTGGCAAAGCTTTTGTTGCCCAAAGAAAAAGACAAAGAAGAAGGCTGAATCGGGAAGACATAGCTATCCCCTCCGAACCATGCAGGCAGCTCCTGCTCAGTGCCATGCTGAGCACGAGATGACTTCTCATTTTCTTGGCACACTCGTGTTTTTTAATGAGCTTGAGTTACTCCCTCTGACTTTTGGGAAAGTTTTTTAAATGCACTCTGCATTGCCAATGAACTACCTTCTAATTTTTTAGGGCAGTTTAGCCCACTTCCCAGGATGGTCAAGAAACGGGACACTGGGAACTACCCAAGTGGGGTCCATAGAAGTTAGGTGTATAGAATTATATTCGGGGAACTTATAATCTGTCAGGAAAGTATTTTCTCTATTTCACAAGTTATTGTGGTTTTAGAAATACATGTGTGTTTTAATATGCCAATGTGTAAAAAGTTTAGTCCTTTCCAAAAATTAATATGATTCAGAGGCCAAGCTGTAGCAAAAATAAAAGAGAGAGGAGAGGAATAATAGACAGATGAGAACATAGTGAAAATAAAGCGCAGCATGGTATTTGATGTAAAATAATTACAAGGAACCGTGGAGATGGTTTGAAAGAGACTAGTAGTAAAGAAATTGGATATGCAAAGGGAAAAATCGAATCAAAGGCATGTATTCAGAGGACACAGTAGTAGGATAAAACTCATAGGTATGGGCCTCGCCTGGTGGTGCAGGCAGTTGAGCGCCACGCTGTGAAGTTGTCTGCAGCCTCTGCAGTATCGGTTCAATCCCGGCTGGTTGGTGAGGGTCTCACATGGCGCAGCAGACCTCTCCTGTCTCGCCCGCTGCTCACCTCAAGCAGCATATTTCATCAGTCTGCCTGTTCTGTTCCCTGCTCTGTCTCTGGTGAATCCTCTCACCCTCCTGCACATTTGGCCTATACCCCAGTTCTTGTATAAATAAATAAATCTTTAAAAAAAAAAACTCATAGGTAATACCTAATTCTTTCACTTAATATGCTCATATTTGGAGAGAGAGAGAGAGAGAGAGAGAGAGAGAGAGTGTGTGTGTGTGTGTGTTTTGGAATGAGTTGATGGAGGTATGGGGGTAGGAGAGAATGGAAAAGTAAAAGAAATGAATTAAAATATAAGTAGAATGAATGATGCAAAATGAAAGCAACTCTTCTGAGAACAAAGGAGAAATGACTTATTCTCACTAGCCTACAATGTAAGAATTGAAGGAAGAGTTAAGGGACAGAGGGAGAAGGGCAGTGTGTCCAAGATGGACTTTAAAGATGAGCAGGATTTAACCAGAGCCTTGGCAAAGGGCAAGCAGAGGAAATAGAATAATCAAAATTTAAGAGGATTAAAAATAAAATAAAAGAAGCTTTTGGGAAATGGTGAGCACCTGGGTGATCCCAGCCTCAGACTGTAGGCTGTAACACAAGCATAACAGTAAAAGGACTCCTGGACTATGTGACAGAGGGAGGGCATTAATGCTAGATATGGTCGCTTGTACAGGGATTTGGGGGCTTTCAATCTTACTCTACAAATATGTGTCCTCTGGCAAAATTAACAGAACATTTTTATAAAAAATATACAATTAAGTAGGAATGTGCTAATATACCCAGTTTTGCATGCTGACACACACCTGTTTTGTCCAGACAGAAGGCAAGGCACCTGACTCCTCTCTGGTCTAAACTCTCCACAAGTGGATGAAAGAATTTGGCAAAGAACTCACGACAAAGCCTTGCCAACTCAAACCTACGAGGCAGATGTACAGATCATAGCTGTTCTTCACCAACTCTTTTGTTCACGGACCCCATGTGGTCCGTGAACATCCTCTCCTAAAGAGGAGCTTCCTTAAGAGTCAACATTCCTCAGACATGTTTCTAAAGGATAAATTCACATTTCTGAGAACAACATCTGTTTTTCTTGCATCAGATGGGCGCTTAATCCATAGATAATAGAATCAGAAGATCCATACTCAACACAGCTTAAGTCTCCAATTATTCCAAGTTTCCTAGTGTGTGCGCCGTGTCTGGATGCAGGACACTTTCTCCCACTGGGGATGTCCAGGTGCACTCAGGAAAAGAAGTGGCACTGATGACTGAAAAAGCTTTCTTGTGTATTGGCATTTGTCAAGTCCTTGAGGCCTTAAATAAATTGAGATATATATATATATCAATATATCTAAAAAATATACTATAAATCTAAGTATATATATAAACAGCCCAGCAATTTGGCACTCCTCTTAAGAAAGTAGGAGTGGGGCCTCCCCTGGTGGCACAGTGGTTGAGCGCTGGGTTGTGAGGCTGCCCGCAGCCTCTGCAGCATCAGTTTGATCCCCGGCCACTAGGCGAGGGTCCCACAAAAAAAAAAAAAGAAAAGAAAAAGAAAGTATGAGTGTACTTAATAATTTTAAGTACTCTTTGTTAGTTTAAGAGACCCTTCCGCTGATATAAATCCCAGGACAGGAGTTCTGGACAGCTTTTTATGTAATGATCTATTGTCAACATCAAAAGCTGGAGTCCCTTCCCCATATGATGGTATCTGTTAATTAAGAAAATTATAAAGAGAAAGCATTACTTTGAAAACAGCAATTATTTTAAATTAGCCTAAATTTTATTTAATCATGGTTAACATCTATGTATAGAAAATATTAATTATCTGGGCCTCCCCGGTGGCACAGCGGTTGAGCGCTGAGCTGCGAAGCTGCCCGCAGCCTCTGCAGCATCGATTTGATTCCAGGCCTCCAGGCGAGGGTCCCACATGGCATGACAGACCTCTCCTGCCACGCCCACTGCTCCCCTCAGCAGTGTCCTCCATCTGTCTGCCTGTTCTGCTCCCAGCTCTGGTGAATTCTCTCACCCTCCCGTGTTTCTGACTGTACCCAGTGCTTGTATAAATAAATAAATAAATCTTTAAAAAAAAAAAAAAAAAAACACGAAAATATTAATTGTCTAGCCTACAGAAAAATAGGCATGTATTTGTATACCAGTTGTATTAAGGATCAGCCAACTACTCCCCCTAGGCCAAATTTGCCTGATAAGAAAGGACCACTTTTTTCAAATGATTATTTTGTTTCGGGACACAAATATTGAACCTATTTAAGTACTTAAGTAAAATGCTAACCCTTCCTCCAATAAAGAAAAGGAGTTAAGTTGTTTTAAACAGTAGACCAATATTACTTAAATTCTCAATTGTTAGATTTTTAATTTGGCCACTAACAAGTTTGTGCAATTGTGTTCTAAGTACCTATGTGGTATCATCAGTTTTACCTCTGCCCACAATACCTAAATTTTACTACTTGGCCATTTAGGAAAAGTTTGCTGCCTTCTGTTTTTGATCCCTATTCTCCCAGAGAGGCACATCTCACAGGTTAGGGGCAGCTCTTGAGAAACTTCACTATCAGGTACAAGTTGACAAGGAAACCAGGAGGCTGCATGTTCCTGGGAGGGGCTTATTCAACGGCAAATGTCAGACTGAGGGACACGGAGCACAGAGCTACTTCTTGGCCATCAGAAGCCACCAGTTGGCTGCTAATGTTTTAAAAGGTTTACCTAGCTCTTTATGGATTTTTAACTAACTGGCTTTCCAGAAGAAGAACAAAAAGAACATTACAGTCACATCCTGTGATTGTAAGCATTTTCTAGCTACCCACTGCAACAGGGGAAAGAGTCCTGAGCACACAGGAGTTCCTCTAGGTCAGCATTTTGAATAGTGTTACTTGTGAACCTACAAGCCTGACAGGTCAGAAACCTGACAGCAAATCAGAGCAGGTGGTCAGCAGCTCTTTGGGCTAAGCTCTCCCGACCTTGGATTTCTATTTCTGTTTTCAGATCTATCCAATAACACAGTCGTGCAGAGCTGTCAGCCCAGGGTGTCCTTGGTTTCCTGGGTTCAGGCAGCCCCGCTCACTGGCTTTCTCTGCACAGTCAGGATGACTGTTTCATGTCAAGGCCCACTGCCCCCAGAGTACACTCCCATGCTGTCCCCACTACCTTCCCTGCCACGGCCCACAGTCTCTGTAATTGATTTCTCCTCCTTGCTAGCTTAACCCAGAGCCACCCTCACAAACCTCCAGTAACCAGTTCCATATAGGTCACAGGAGATGTTCAGGTGGTCTGACAGCTTAATTCAATCACTTTTTGATGACAGCCAGGCCTACTGCTGTGGGTGAGTGTGGGTGAGAGGCCTAACGCCTTCGAACAGGTGATGCCAAATGGTCTCTCTTAGAAACACTTATTCAATAATTGTATGACTTCTGTCCTTCAGGATGGGAAAAATCTTCAACTGCTCCCTGCAGTGGTATGGTCCCTGCACACAAATGCTGTGTGCAAAGACCTGACGGGACCCAAAGCTATGCCTAAGTATTTTTCAAAATTAAACTGCATTAATTTTTCTGAATAGGTAACACATGCTGCAAACCTGCAAACCCCAAAAGGTACAAAAGGTTACGCAGTGATAAATCAATCTCCCTCCCACGCCTGTCCCAGAGCCTTCAGGGTGGCATTTTATTTATGCCACTAACTTGTGCTATCTGACTCTGCCCCAGTGCTTCCAATTATGAAACCCCTGTATTGTTTGCATCTGACATTATTGGTTTTTTAATGGGCCTTTTATTTCAGATGGCTGAATAAAAACGGGATTCAAGAAATACACAACTGTGCATTCAATGGAACCCAGCTAGATGAGCTGTAAGTAGCCCTGACCATTCTTCCAGGCCATTTAGAGGGAAACAGCTCTTGGACCAGCAATGTTTATGTGGCTTTTTGTTTCCCTTCCTTCCACAACTCCATCCCCAGGAATCTAAGTGATAACAATCATTTGGAAGAACTGCCTAATGATGTTTTCCAGGGAGCCTCTGGACCAGTCATTCTGTGAGTAGCTTCCCTTATTGTCATGTGCAAGAGCTCAGTGTGAATAAATTGAATCAACCTTCACCAATTCTGAGAAACTTTGGGCTGGCAATGCTGCTCGATTCTTATGTGTCATCCACAAAGACATAGGGGTAATATAGGGCTGAGCCACATTTTGATTTTCAATAAAGTAACAACAATAATCACTAACTTTTAATAAATAGTTACAGTTCTTCTCCTACTAAGCCTCAATCTCCTCACCTAAAATATGGCAAAAACTTAAATACCTATTTTATAATATTGTTTGGGGCTTAACATTATCATATAGGTGTATAAGTGTATATACGTATATATTTTATATATGTTAACATATATATGTTAACATATACTTATTTTTGTATAGTTACTCATTAAATAGAAGCACCACCATTGTGCTACATGCTAATATAGTACAGGGAACAAAAGAAAGTTTGTATTTTTGTAAGGTGGAGTCAGTTCAACATATATCAGGTGAGAGAGTGTGCTGCGAAGCACCAGGAAGGACATAGCATCACCATGAAGAGAGCTGGGCGTCCTGCCATGTGCTCAAATACACAAGAACTTGGAACTTTTAATATTGAGTTAATGTTCCACAAATGGACTTCAAGAAAGTGCTTTGGATGTTTTTTAACTACCAGGACAGCCATTTGTCTATTTCACTTAGCTAAAAGCCCTAAGGGTTTTAAATGTTCCTGATTAGGTACCACCATCTGTTATGACAGGATCTATCTGTGATGGTGTAGGTTTCCATATGTGACCTGTACCAGCTGCCCTATTCATTGGTTATTAATCAATTAAGCATTAACAACATAACCTTCATCATCAATAATAGGTACCTTTGCCACTGTCTGCTACCAAGAATGTTCAAATTGGACAGGATCCCCAACTAGCTCATCCAGCTGACAAAAGCAGCACCAGAAATAGTAAGTGACCTGCTGAAGCTCACCCCTCGTAAGCTCAGAGCTAGACCAGAATCTAAGTCTCCTGTGGTGCCATCATATTATCATACTCAACATAGTGAAATGTCTAATCAAACATCTGAAAGTTATTGAATAGATCCCTGCAATTGACTGTTAACCAAAATAGAGCATAGAACATCTCCTGCAGTTGTGTAAGGAAGTCCCAGGCCAAGGCACTGCATGTCGCAGAGTGTCATGGGGTCACAAACATGGATCTCCTCGCCAGCCCTGCCAGGAAAGCTGTGTCAGAGAGATGTCACCATCACGAGCCGTTCTGTAGGGTCCTCGAGTGGCAGGCCCATTTTCACTCTTTTTGCCACAGGATCATATCAGGCCAGAATAAAGTGAACAAAATTTACAGAAAATCTGAAGGAATTATGAAATACTTGCTATGGCTTAGAAGGAGAGAAAGTGATAATACATTTCTTCATGTTTTGCTCTCAGTGCATTGAGGATATATGTGCAAGATCCTAGCCAAAAGCCCGATCTATAATTACTAGTCTCTTTGTCCTCCCTTAAGGGCCAATGGGATTGATCACCTTAACATCAAGGCTCCCTTTTGAGGGTTTCAGTTTAGTCCATGGGTGTCCTTCCAGCCCCTGTTTGCTGACCTTTGATTCTATGTCCTTTCCCAACCCCACTTCTGCAACCTGATGCAGCAAAACCCAGCTAAACCCTGATCTGAAGAGCTACTTGTTTAGGTATGTGCAGAGGACCAGCCCACCTGGGAGCTCTGGGTTAATGGGTAAGAGCTGGAGGGTACACAGACTGCTCAGTCAGCAGTCGATGCTGCTCAGGGTAGGGGTGTGATTGCACCTTGGATCAGAGCCTCCCCCACCACCAAAGTAAGACTATGATTTGGGTATCTGCATGCAGGTGGTTTTCTAGAGAGTGCTCTTGGAGTTTGTGAAGGATGCGTGATGGAAGTAGAATCAGGGTTAGTGGTAAACCTCAGTTGTTCCCATGCGGAGCTATATAGTTAAGATAATCCTTCAATGTTGT
The DNA here is from genome assembly GCF_014898055.3 of Talpa occidentalis. Classification (NCBI taxonomy): domain Eukaryota; kingdom Metazoa; phylum Chordata; class Mammalia; order Eulipotyphla; family Talpidae; genus Talpa; species Talpa occidentalis. Next base: position 109,623,572 of record NW_023604861.1, read on the forward strand.
ATTGAATGAAGCGAAGGGGCCATGCCTCTTCATCAGCAGTCACTGGGTGGAGGCTGTCCCTGGGGAGGAGCCTATTCCTGGGTGAGTGAGCGAAGGTCAGTTCCCAGAGCAGAACTCAGCTATGAATGACCTCAACTGTGTGTGCTTCACAACTGCCCTTCAGCAGTGATGCTAAAATTGATGATGCATCAAAAGCACCTACTATGCTTGTAAAATCCTAGATAGTTGATCCTAACTCCCGGTTTGGAGTATGTCAGGGTGGGCCTGAGAGCTCTAACAATTCCCCAATGAAGCTGATGTTGTGGTACAGAAACCACACTGAGAACAGTCCTAGAACCATGCTGGCAACTGGGAAGCTTCACCATGACTCTAAAATATCTCCTCTATGAACTAACTGATGAATCTTCTCCTCTGACAGCCTCAGTTCTTTGTCCCCAGTAGATACATGCAAGGGACTCCAAGGGACTTGAGAAGACACCCAAACCAATGATAACTCCTTTCCTGAAGGCAAAATTTTTAGTTGTGTGAAAAGCAGGGAGCCTCTGTATCCCCAAGGCTGCGAGGGCAAGATGTGCCATTGCAAGAACACATAGTCTTGGAGGAAGCCAGGGGCACACAGACAAGCTCTGTCAAATTTCCCAGGAGTAGCCCAGCATCCTGATTTCGCCCTCATGAGCCTTGACCTTGAACATCAGCAGCCATCTCAGTTTCACCTGAAATTCTTCTGAACTCACTCAAGTTTGCTTTTTTTTTTTTTTTTTTTAAGCAATCGAGCAATTGCTGTTTCCTTGGGAAATAGTTTCCTGTGGGGAAAATTTAATGCATTGCCTTTGCAGGCTGGAGCCAGTACAATCATATTCTGATGGTTTATCAAATTGATTTGGCTATAGCTCAGATTCATTTGATAGTTCAGATTCAAACACAGAGTTATTTGTATAAGAATGATTCTCTTCCATTACCAGTGTACCCACAGTCCTATAGATAGTAAATTGCCTTTTTATCCTGCCTGGGATCATGAAAGAGAAGGTCTTCTAGCCATCTGTCAGTGTAGTATACACCAGAAATGTGCTCTCACTTATGGAAATGATTGACCTGTAATAACATCTTTACTGGGAAAAATAGAAATTGTTCAAATCAAATTTGTGGCACTGGCTCTAACACACTTTATTAAATGGGGCACAGAATGCTATTTAACTCCTGCCTCTCCTGAGTCAGCATCCTATTACCGACTGCTGTGCCCCTTTCCACCAAGTAACTCAAAATCAAGAATCCTAACAACACTCAAACAATTTAGGATTACTAAATCCTTTCTGCAACAGTCATCTTCCTGTGGTGTCTCCTGTTGGTATTTTTCAGGATTTAAATTCTCAAAACCAGTCACTGCCAGAATATAGCAGGTGCTGAAATGTTAACCAAACTGACATCTTAAAGAGAGACACTGCAGTCACTAGAAACAGTCTACACGACAAGGATTAAAATCACCAGCTCACAGCTACCCTCTTATCCAATTGTCCAGCTCATCAGCTCCTGAAACATCATCACAAGTAAACTTTCTCAATTATTCACTGAGGTTGTGAGAGCTCACATTGTATTCATTCAGTGGATGCTGATGAGGATATAGTACCATGCCAAGTTTAAGTGAGATTTAAAGACAAAACAGTGCTTCCCTAAAGTTTCTCATTACGATAGAGGAATTAAGTCATTTCCCAGAACATTAAATTCTACAGAAATTTTCATAGAAAACTATAGTAACACATGGCAGCTGCCCAATAATTCCTGTCACCCTGTGGTATGGTGATTTTTGACAGATGAAGTATCAGTGATTAGGAGAGTTCTTTTCCTTTATCTGGATTCTGCAACCCCCTTCCTACTGTCAATCCTTTCTCCTTCTAATTCATTTAACAAGTATTTATTCAGTACCTACTATGTGCCAGGCTCAAGGTGCTCAAGAGCAATCTTACAAAAATCACCATTTTCAGCAAGTAATTCCCTGATCATATAAATTCTAAGTTTTTTCCAGCTTTCAAGGCGTGGAGATCTAATCCCATCCTATGGTTCTCTTTAGTCCTCAAAATAGGACTGCCCAGAATAACACTTCTGCATACCCCTCACTGCCACTGCCTTGCTTTGATTTCTGGGCCTCTCCAAGCCTAGCTTTAGCCAAATCCATAAGAACCAACTTCCTGAAGATGTGAGTAGTGAATAATGGGCAATGCCTTATTTTTACACCCCCAGGAATTTTTGCATGCTAACGTTGGTGTACAAAGGAAAGTCTACATTTCCAGGCCGTGTGTGTGTGTTTGGAGATAACAGAGGGCAAAATGGGAATATATATAGCTAAGTCTCAGACCACACTGAGTAGTATCCATTTATAGTTATCTTTGCCCTGCGGATATAAATTTCTAATTCATAGAGATGCTAGAGAAATATTTTCTGCCTGTCCAAGTTAGAAGTCTTGACAAGTTCTACATTTGCTTATTCTAGCAAGTACTCAATAAGCTTTAGGTAAACACTTCTACAAATATTTTGGCTTCCCTATTATCCAGGAACCACTTAGCTAAAGCCCTCTGCTTTACCAAACTCTAAGTGAATCTCTCTCTTATCATCACTTCCCCCTGGGACTGTGTTCAAGTCAATGATCCCAACATATTATTCTGCTGGTACTTGAACACATGTTCTATCTCATATTGTGTACAAGTTCGCTCCCTTTCTTGGGCCTTTGACACTCCCAGTAGCATGCAAGCTGCTTTGCACCCTTCTCCCTCAAAAATAACTCTCCTGTAAGGGTTGCTCTGGCTGCTTATTTTTATTATGATAATGCAACATCTCTGTTCATCAGGCAACTATATGCTGAATAGATTTCATAAGCCCAGCCAGTCATGTGCCAAATATGATATAGAACCCAAATTCATCTTAATCCCTATTCTTGGAACATATGAAGTCTGGCTGAGGTGACAAAAACAATAGATAACACAAATCACATGATTTTCTGCAGTTGCTAGAGAACAGAAGGCATCACAGCCTGTGCGAAAGGATGAGCCATTCTCTTCCCCAGTCATCCTTCAGCATTACCCCCCAACATATCTTTAAACAAAACAATCATTTTCTGGGTGCTTATGTGTGAAAGGTCCTGGTAAGAATGCAAGGAGTCCTTTGCCCTCACAGAGATAAAATGCAAATCAAAGAGTATATGAAACAAAAAGTCAGCAAGTGGTAAGAAAGGCAGAACATATACAGAAAATAATGTTATTGCACACTTAATGGCTTTCAAGGAAAAATACCTCTACAGTTGTTCAAAGTGATACAGAGAAAGCCAGGGGCACACAGGTAATGAATCACAAAGACTTCAATGAAAGTCTGTTTGGGTTCTCCATTGCTGCATAAAAACTTCCAAAGCTTAGTGACTTAAAACAATCTTTCCATTTTGCTTACACTCTTGAGCTTCAGAAATGTGGGTGGCTTGTCTCTGATCCACATGATATCAGCTTAGGTGACTGAGTCTGGATGTTCTACTTCCCAGTTTTCCCTCCATGCCCAAATGTGGTAGATCTGTGCTCCTTGGTATCTCTCTCCCCTTCCACCTTACACAAACACACACACACACACACATAGCATCTGTACACATCTAGATCCTCCTGGATCTCTACAAATGACTTAGACTTTTCCCAGTAGGATGGCCTCTGAGTATCCCAAGTTTGCCTATGGCAGCTTTGGGCTCTACAAAACCAGTACAGAAGCTGGCAGTGCTCTTAAAGACAAGGTCCAGAACTGGCAGAGCAACACTTTCATCATACTCCATTATGGTCCAAAGACATCGCAATTCAGTGTAGAGTCAGGGGAAGGCAAATAGACCTTCTCTGGGAAGAGTATAAAGAATTTTCAGTCATCTTTAATTCATCACAGAATATATAATAGGCTGGTACTGCATGGAATATATAAATTTATTTTTGAAATCTTCAATTAATGTAATTCTCTAATATTCTAAACAAGGGGGGGCATAAGAAAAAATTGTCTGTTTTATATTGCTTGCCTTTGAAACTATGAAAAATGTTCATGCAGGTAATGATTGCCCAATTCCAATTATTCCCAAAGGACTTTTTTATGCTTTCATCCCATCCTTTGGAGGGGTCCCTGAACTGTTTTAGACAAAACAGGCAGTCATTGCTCCCATCCAATGCCAGGAACCCAAATGCCAGATGAAATGAGAACTTGGTCACAGAGAACAGAGTGAGTGTTAGTAGCAGAACTGCTCAGAGGAACAATTATCTAATGAGAGAAACTAGAAAAAAAAAATTCTAGACCAGAGAAAGACAGAATCTCTGAAACAATGGGAAATGTAAGTACAGAGAAGGTGGAATAGCTGCCTCATTCAGCAGCAGAGGGGCAAGACTCATCCCTGAGCAAAGGCTCATGGATCTGACTCATCCCCAGCACCTCAACTCTAAATAATTATAATGTTGTGACAAGTGATTAAATCCCAGCTATATGTGGAAGGTAAAGCCAAGATATTATGCTGAGTGTTTAGATATAGGATATGAGCAAGGAAATAAAGGGAGGGAAAGAAGAGAGAGGGAAACAAGGATGGTTTCAAGGTTTTTGCATGAACAACTAAAGGACAGCAGATGAGTTAATTTTTCTAAGAAGATCAGGAACTCAACTTTTAATATCCAAAATTGGACCTGTCTATGAGGCATCCAAAGAGAGATTATAAGTTTGCAGGTGAGTATGAATCCGGAGTTCAGGGGAGAGAACAAACTAGAGATAAAACTTGGAGGGGTGAGAAGGAGGGCATCAGCAAATTATAAATGGTATTTAAATCACAGAACTGCATGAATTCACCTACAGAGTAAGTGAAGATAGAGTAAAGAAGTCTGGGCACTGAGCCCATGAGTACTATAGCAGTTGGTGGTTAGGGCGAAACCAGCAAGAAGAAATTTTCCAAAGAGTTAGGAGACAAATGTCACTAAGGGTTTTTTTTAGTCACCAGGAATATATCAAAATTCTAGATTTGTACCCAAAAAATTGTCATCAAAAATATATAAAGTAAAAATAAACAAAACTACAATTAGTAGTGAACAAATCTAAAATCATAGGTGGAGGTTTTAGCACACTTCTCTCAGTAGTGATAGAACAAGCAAGCACAAAATCAGGAAGCGTACAAACTATGTGAACAAGAGTAGAATCAGCCCTTCATACCTGCAGGTTCTGCATCCATAGGTTCAACCAGCTATGGACTGAAAATATGTACTATGTATCTAGGGCTGACCATGAACATACTTGTTATTCTTGTCATTATCCACAAAACATCACAGTATAACAACTGCTTACATAGCATTTATATTCTATTAGTTATAAGTAATCTAGAAATGATTTGAAGTATATAGGAAGATGTGTATAGATTATATGCAAATAATCTTTTATATAAAGGATTTGAGCCTCTGCAGATTTTGACATCCACAGGAGTCCTGAAACCAATCAATCCCCCGTGGATTCCCAAGGATGACTATATGGACAAATTTGATCTACATGGAATGTATCAAGGAGAGGACTAAGTAAATATATATAAGTATTACATAAAAGTAGTCATTAGCTCTCACCAGAGATTAGCAATGGTAAGTAAATACTTAGAGTCCTAGGATCTGAGGGTCAACTGAGTATGTCCTTTTGGAAGCACAGGAACTGGCGCAACTGGTAGTGGATGGATCCTCAGCAAATCTATACAATGAGAGAACTGGAGTACTGGAAGAGCTATAGCCTGAAGCAGAGGAGACATGAGAAATGCCCTAACCTTCAAGCCTCCTAACTCCCACTGGCATTTGCTGGACCCAACTAAAAGTTGACTGATAAGGTAGAACCTGAGAAATGGAACCTGATGGAACATCCTTCCTGCAATATAAAGCAGAGCATAGAGAAAGTACAGAATGGGCATGAGAGGAACCAGGCAGATGATCAGCACATCACGACCAGTGCTTTGTACTTCATCAGAAATACAATGGGAAGTCACTGAAATTTTTTAAGTAGGAAGTCATAATCTGTTTAGGATTTTCAAGTTCTTACCCAATCTACAGTGTAAGGATTGCACTGAAGAGAGTGACCATTTGTTATGATGGTTAATTTTATGTGTCATCTCTGCTGGACTAAATAATGCCCAGATAGCTGATAAAACATTTCTAGTGTGTCCATGAGGATGTTTACCAAAGAGATTAGCATTTATTTATTTATTTATTTATTTATTTATTTATTTATTTATTTATTCATACAAGCACTGGGTACAGTCAGAAGCGCAGGAGTGTGAGAGAATCCACCAGAGTCAGAGCGGGGAGCAGAGCAGGCAGAAGGACTGAAGTACACTGCTGAGGGGAGCAGCGGGCGGCAGGAGAGGTCTGTGCACCATGTGGGACCCTCCTCCGGTGGCCGGGGAGCAGCCGGGGATCGAACCTGCGCTGCAGAGGCTGCTGGCAACTTCACAACCCAGCCCTCAACCACTGTGCCACAGGGGAGGCCCCCAAAGAGATTAGCATTTGAATCAGCAGACTGAGTAAAGAAGATTCATCCTACCCAATGTGGGAGAGCGAAGAGTATAATCCAATCCCCTGAGGGTCTGAACCATAAAGGAGGTGGAGAAAAGCAAATTCTCTTGCTTTTTTCATGAGCCATATTATCCATCTTCTCCTGTCCTCCTAGGTCAGAGCTCCTGGTTCTTGGTCCCACAGACTCAGGAACATATACTAGGTTCTTCCACAGTTCTCAGTTCCTTCAGACTCAGACTAAATTATAACACTGGCTTTCCTGGTTTTCCAGCATTCAGAGAGGATATGTGGGACTTATCAGTCTCCATCATATGAGTCAATTCCCATAATAAATCTTATCTGTCTAGCTAGCTAGCCCTCTAAATATGTGTGTGTGTGTATACAGCAAATATATACACATATATATACACACATATATATGCTATTGGTTATATATAGTATATATATACATATATATGCTATTGGTTCTATTTCTCTGAATAACCCTAACCAATAGAATACTTACACACACACACACACACACACAAAAAAAAAAACAGTTATGAGATTTGCATTTTTCTAGGCAGAGATTATGGTCACCCAGGTTGAGCTGTGTCAGAGGAGTTGATGAAACAGATGTAAAAGGTAAGCTTGTGAGGGAGAGAGAAAGTGGGCTCAAGATGATGTCCAGGTTTCTATCTTGAAAAGGATAAAATGGAAGAGTCATTTGATAAGAGGGGAAAGATAAAATGAGGAACATATTTATAAGGAAGATGATAAATTCAGTTTTCATTATTTCCAAGTCATAAAAATGGTAGGGTCTTATGTATAACTAATTATCTGGGCCTGGGGTTCAGAAGTAGAATCTGAACTGAAATATACATCCAGAAGCCATCAGCATGTATCCATTAGCACGTACCAAGGAATTAGATGTGACCATCAGTTTATGATAGTTGGGAGGTGGGTGGGGGCTGAGTTTGATGAAATTCCAATATTTCAAGGAAGAGAAAGAAAAGCAAAATCAGAAACAAATCTAAAAGATGTCAGAAGAAATTAAAGAGTGTGATGCTAAGGGGGAGTCTTGGAAAGAAGGAATGATTTAATGTGGAATGTCATGGGGAAATCCAGTTTAGGTCTAAGATCTGGCCCTAGTGACTCTTGTTTTTGTAAGGATGGAAGAAACTGGGTTGTTGGATTGTAAGATAAGGAAATAGTGACATCAGGTATAGGTAACTGGTATCAAAAGGTTGAATGGGGAAAAGAAAGTGATAATTAGGGTTTCATCGGATAGTACAAAGCATTATAAATTTGAGCAACAAAATGATGTAATGAAAACAAGGTTTTGAAAACAATTTCATAAGACTGAGAATATGTGGAGTAGGTTGTATATGTTCACAACCCCAAGTTTCACTTCTTTGAGTGCCCACTGTTTTGACTTTAAAAGGTTCTCCTTCCCCAAGTAGATTCAAGTCCACCAAGGTGCTGAAATGAACCCCTCCTGATTGTCAGTGGCTACAATCTCATCAGAAGCACACCCTCACACTAAGCTGCTGGTCCCAATGGGTCTGAGCTGGTGCCATTTAAGTCTCCTTGCTCCCATCAGTTAGTCTTGATTGTTTCGAGGGTTGCTGCTACAACAACATCAGAAAAGCATCATGTCACTGGCATTGCTATAAGAAAGTGACTTCAGAGCCCTCCAGGGACAGGGACCTGCTTCAGTGGTCCGTGTATGCGGACTTCCACCTACATCTTTGCTGGCTTACCCAGGAAGATCCCCTCCTACCATGCAAGAACAACTGCTTCTGGGTGTGTTGTTTACTAGAAATAGCTGCCAGTCATTATGTGCTCTGTATTAGCAGAATGTATTTTACATGCTCTAAGTCATTTCATTTGCAGAACCCTCTAAGTAGGTCTGATTATTACCATTCCCTTTTTACATCGGAGGAAACAGACACGAAGAAGTGGCAGAACTGATCTAATAGGTGGAGGGGCAAAGGGAAGAAGTAGTCTCAATACTTCATCCTCATGTAAATTAGTGGGTACAAATAAACTATAGATGAGGGGATGGCTGCAAACCCCAACCAGCCAGGACATGCATATATCCAGGCTTTAGGGTCAACTGCTATCTAGGTCCTCCAATCACAAGCACAGGGCCAGGAACCTACCCAACTAAAAGTCCTGTTAGCCAAAAGTGATCTGACCATGGTGTGTAGATGGAGTGGAGTCTCCCTCCGCATTCACATAAGAATATCGCTAGTAAAAAATTGGGAGGGGGCGGAGCAACATGGCGGCGAGGAGACGCTGCGAGTAAGATCTTCCATTAAAAAAAGTGAATAGGGAGGAAAAGCGGCAGGTCCCAGTGAGAAGTGGGACACGGAAGATAAACGGGTGACGCCAGCGAACTGCCCGAAGAAGAAAGTGGCCATAAAAGAGGACTAGAAGGGAGGGAAGCGCAGAACCTGCTCCCCTCCCCCGCCCACAGAGGCGGCACTCTCCGACCGGCAGAGAGGAGGAAACAACAAACCAAAACGGCCCACAAGAACAAACGACGCAGCAAGCGGGACTGTGAGTGGAAAGGAACTATTGCAGCCACCACACCCGTGAACGGGAGCTGAGGCGAACCCTGCAGGATCCGCCGCGGCGGTGAGCGAACGGCTCCGGGCGCCATTAGAGAAGAACAAAGACCCCGGGAGACGCGCACACAGCCCGGGCTGCCGGTAAGCTGCGCGGAAACGCGGCGCGCTCGGCGCGCTTGAAAAGCAAGTGCAGACCTGGATCGCGGCTGCCCAGGTCCCCGCGCCTGCGACCTAGGCTTGCGGGAGACGACCTAGGCTTGCGGGGAGACGCACGGAGGTCCTCACTGAGGTGAAGGTCCCTCCCTGAGTGAGCAGGAACCAGGCGCCCAGGCACGGGAGCTGCGCAAAAGGCGCCATTCCCGCGCCACTGAACTGGGCTACAGCCCGCGTCCTGGAACTGAGGGCTTTGAACTGAGACCCGGGGCACGAAAATTCGGGGCGTGGTTTCTCCACGACGGTGGGGCACAAGGCAGACACAGCACCCCAAAGCTGTTGAGGTGTACCCTACCATTCCCGCTCTGTTCTCTGTCCCACGGGGTGGGGGGAGGCGAAAAACAGCCCCCCAAGGACAATAGGAGAGATCTCTGGCGCCACCTAGCGACCAGGAAAAAAAAAAGTCACTAACACCCTATAAAACAGACAGTCTTAAGACTGCTTGAAAAGGGCAGAAGGTTTCTGGAGGACCCAGTGGCCAGCCGGGAAGTTATTCCACGCCAGGCCCCTTCCGACCAGCAGTCTGAGCCCACAGAGGGAGCAGGCACCCACGTCCGGGGCAGACCGGGTGCGCAGAAGAGTGTGCCTGAAACCCGAGGCGCAGGGACTGCATCCCGCTTCGCCATTTGAGAACAGGGACATTTCTTCAGTAAAAACTGCCTAAAACCAGCAGAAAGCTCCCCCAGAAGACAGAGATGGCTCCTGGAAGAGCCAGAGGGGAGCGGAGAAGTTCACCCAAGATGTCAGTCAGTCCGAGCAACACAGTGTCCCAACGCATACGACAAATTAGAAAACAGACAGTAGGGAGTAGAAGAACCACACGCAACCTAAAAACTCCTCAGGAAAGAAGCACACCACAAAAAGAAAACCACTCCCCAGATTGCAACGACAGCAACTTGGAAGAACTTCTGAGCCTTCCAGAAAGAGAATTTAAAATTGCCATGATTAAAAAAGTGATAGATCAGAAGAAGGAAATTGAGTCACTAAAGAGGGAAGTAAGAGAAATGCAGGAGATCAAAGAATTAATGGAGGAACTAAAGAACTCTGGGAAAGCAATGAAAGCAGAATAGATGAAATGGAAGAACGAATAAGTAATCTTGAAGACACAGAAATAAAAAGAACCAAAACAGAAAAGGAAAGAAGTACGAAGGAAAAGAATGAAGAAAGACTTCGGGAACTATCTGACTCCATGAGGAAAGGAAATATAAGAGTTATAGGAATTCCAGAAGGAGAGGAGAGAGATGTAGGAACAGAGAAATATTCATGGATATAATTGAAGAGAACTTCCCAAATGAGAAGAAGGAGCTGAAAATTGATATACAAGAAGCAAGAAGAACACCAAACTTCCACGACGAAAGGAAAAACACAGCAAGACACATAATAGTAAAGCTCCCAAGAATCCAGGACAAGGAAAAATAATGAAGCTGACAAGAGGGAAGAAACAGATAACATTCAAAGGAAAACCAATCAGGCTGACATCAGACTTCTCTGAAGAAACACTACGGGCAAGGAGAGAGTGGAGGGACATAGTCAACAGACTCCAAGAAAACAGATGCCAACCAAGAATACTCTATCCCGCAAAGCTCTCTTTCCTCCATGAAGAAAGAATATGGACCTTCCCAGACAAAGAGAAACTCCGGAATTTCATTGCGACTAAACCCCCACTCCAAAAAATACTACAAGGAATCCTAAAGCCAGAACCTCAGAGGGACGAATAACAACGAAAGAAGACCAAAAAAAAAAAAAAAAGTTATTAAAAGAATAAATAAATAAAATCAAAGGAAAGACAAACATAATGGCAAATACAGATGCTAACATATCAATATTAACTCTAAATGTAAATGGACTAAACTCTTCAATAAAAAGACACAGAGTTGCAGCCTGGATTAAGAAACAAAACCCAACCTTTTGCTGTCTCCAGGAAACACATTTAGCTACAAAAGATAAAAATAGGCTCAAAGTCAAAGGATGGAAAACAATCCTACAAGCAAATGGGCCAAAAAAGAAAGCAGGAACAGCTATACTTATATCAGATAAAACAGACTTCAAACTCAAAAAAATAAAAAGAGACCCCAATGGTCACTACATTATGATTAAGGGGACAATACTTCAAGAAGAAATAACACTCATTAACATATACTCACCAAACGAAAGAGCACCAAAATATATCAGACAACTGTTGTCCTCTCTGAAAACAGACATCAGAGAAAACACATATGTAGTGGGAGACTTCAACACACCACTATCAACAATGGATAGATCAACAAGACAAAAAATAAGTAAAGAAACTAAAGCTCTAAATAAGGACCTAGAGCATTTGGGCTTAACAGACATCTATAGAACACTAAACCAAAAAAAGAGAGTACACATTTTTCTCAAGCGCACACGGATCATTCTCCAGGATCGATCACATACTGGGGCACAAGACAAACATCAACAGATACACCAAGATTGAAATCATACCAACCATCTTTTCTGACCACGAAGGCATCAAACTAGAAATAAATCATAAAAAGAAGGCAAGGAACTATCCTACCTCATGGAGACTAAAAGCCACACTACTGGAAGACCACTGGACTAACGAGGAGATCAAAGAAGAAATTAAAAAATTCTTTGAATTGAATGACAAGGAGGACACCAATATCCTAAATGTATGGGATGCAGCAAAAGCAGTAATAAGAGGAAAATATATAGCAATAGAAGCTCACATCAAGAAACAAGAAAGAACTCAAAGAAACAACCTAATCTCGAAGCTCAAAGATCTAGAAAAGAACAACAAAAAACCCCAGAACCAGTAGAAGAAAAGAAATAATAAAAACCAAAGCAGAAATAAATGAATTGAAACTAAAAAAACAATCCAAAAGATCAATGAAACCAAGAGCTGGTTCTTTGAAAAAATAAATAAAATAGACAAACCCCTAGCCAGGCTCACAAAGGAAAAAAGGGAGAAAGCACAAATACACAGGATCATAAATGAAAGAGGAGAAATCACAACGGACACAGCAGAAATCAAAAGAATAATCAGTAACTACTATGAACAGTTATATGGAAACAAGTTCAACAATCTAGAGGAGATGGACAAATTCCTACAACTCTACAATCACCCAAAGCTAGATAAAGAAGAAATAGAACACCTAAACAGACCAATTACAAGCAGTGAAATTGAAATGGTAATTAAAAACCTCCCCAAAAACAAAAGCCCAGGACCTGATGGATTTACAAATGAATTCTACCAAACATTCAGAGACGAATTAGTGCCTATCCTTCACAAACTCTTCCAAAAAATTGAGAAGGAAGGGACAATACCAAACACGTTCTATGAAGCCAATATTACACTAATACCAAAACCGAATAAGGACAACACAAAAAAGGAAAACTATAGGCCAATCTCCCTAATGAACACTGATGCAAAAATCCTCAATAAAATTTTAGCTATCAGAATCCAACAATGTATCCATAAGATAATTCACCACGACCAAGTTGGATTCATTCCAGGGGCACAAGGATGGTTTAACATCCGAAAATCAATCAACGTTATCCAACACATCAACAAAAAGAAATATAAAAACCATATGATAATATCAATAGATGCTGAGAAAGCTTTCGACAAAGTGCAACACCCATTCATGATAAAAGCCCTTGAAATTCTTGGATACAAGGAACATACCTCAACATCATAAAGGCCATCTATGACAAGCCAACAGCCAGTATCATTCTCAATGGTGAAAAGCTGAAAGCAATTCCATTAAGATCTGGAACAAGACAAGGATGTCCACTCTCACCACTGCTTTTCAATATAATACTGGAAGTCCTAGCCAGAGCAATAAGACAAGAGAAAGACATCCAAGGAATCCAAATAGGAAAAGAAGAAGTCAAACTATCACTATTTGCAGACGATATGATAATATACATAGAGAACCCAAAATCTCCACAGAAAAACTAATTCAACTCATCAATCAATTCAGTAAAGTGGCAGGATACAAAATCAACACGCAAAAGTCAGTAGCCTTCCTATACACAAACAATAAATCTGAAGAAGAAGAAATCAAAAAACCACCCCTTTTATTATCGAAACAAAAAAAATCAAATATTTGGGAATAAATCTAACAAAAGAGGTAAAGACCTATACAAAGAAAACTATAAAACACTGTTAAAAGAAATAGAAGAAGACACAAAGAAATGGAAAGACATCCCCTGCTCATGGATTGGAAGAATAAACATTATTAAAATGGCCATCCTACCAAAAGCAATATATAGATTCAATGCTATTCCAATCAAATCTCAATGGCATTCTTCAAAGAAATAGAACAATTATTGATGAAATTCATATGGAATCACCAAAAACCCCGAATAGCCAAAGCTCTACTGAAAAAAAAAGAAGGAAATGGAGGCATCACACTCCCAGACTTCAAACTCTACTACAAAGCCATAATCATCAAAACTGCATGGTATTGGAACAAGAACAGACATACAGACCAATGGAATCGAATAGAAAATCCAGAAATAAACCCACAGATTTATGGTCAACTAATCTTTGACAAAGGAGCAAAGACTATGCATTGGAGCAAAGAAAGTTTGTTCAATAAATGGTGCTGGGAAAACTGGGTCGCTACATGCAAAAGAATGAAGCTTGACCACTACCTCACACCATACACAAAATCAACTCAAAATGGATTAAAGAACTAGACATAAGACCTGAAACCATAAAATACATAGAAGGAAATATAGGCGAAACACTATGGGATTTGCACATCAAAGACATCTTTAAAGACACATCACCCAAAGCAGTGATAGTGAAGAGAAAGATAAACAGCTGGGACTACATCAAATTAAAGAGCTTCTGCACAGCAAAAGAGACAATAACAAAAACAAAGAGAAACCCCACCAACTGGGAACATTTTTGCACCCACACTAATGATAAAGGACTGATCACAAAATCTGCAAAGAGCTGATGAGACTCAGCAACAACAAAGAAAATAATCCAGTCAAAAAATGGGCAGAAGAGCTAAAAAGAAACTTCTCTGAAGAGGAAATGCAAATGGCCAACAGACATATGAAAAAATGTTCAACATCCCTTGTAATCAGGGAAATGCAAATCAAAACTACATGAGATACCATCTCACACCAGTGAGAATGGCACATATTAAAAAAACTAGCAACAACAAATGTTGGCGAGGATGTGGAGAAAAAGGAACTCTTGTGCACTGTTGGTGGGAGTGCAAACTGGTCCAACCACTATGGAGAGCTGTGTGGAGATTTCTGGACCTACTAAACATAGGGCTTCCATATGATCCAGCAATTCCACTCCTAGGTATTTACCCAAAGGACACAGAAACATCAATTCCAAAGAGCACCTGCACTCCTATGTTTATAGCAGCACTGTTTACAATAGCTAAGCTTTGGAAACAACCCAAATGCCCAAAAATAGATGACTGGATCAAGAAGATGTGGTACATATATACCATGGAATATTACTCAGCATTCAAAAAAGATAAACACATGCAATTTGCAGCAACATGGATGGCACTGGAAGGGATCATGCTCAGCGAAATAAGCCAAAAAGAAAAAGAAAAATACCGAATGGTCTCACTCATAGCAGGAATCTAGAAAACTTAAATAAGGACCAGGAAAATGAATATAAGAAAGTGAAAATCAAAATCAACAAAAAACTATGAACCAGAGACACTTTTTGGGGGGTGGGGGGCGGGAGGGGAAGGATTGGGGTCAGAATGGGGCGTTTGCAATTGTATGGGGGAATATAAAAATAAAATTTAATATTTAAAAAAAAAAAAAAAAAAAAAAAAAAAAAAAAAAAAAAAGAATATCGCTAGTGTGTCTGCTGTTTTGTCTAGCTGAGAAAGAAATCTCAGCCCCACAGTAATTAGATTATATTTTACCTTTCCTTCTTATAGAGATATTTCAAGAACCAGAATCCGCTCCTTGCCAAGCTATGGCTTAGAAAATCTTAAGAAGCTACGGGCCAGGTCGGCTTACAACTTAAAAAAACTTCCCAGTCTGGAAAAGTTTGTCTCACTCATGGAGGCCAGTCTCACCTACCCCAGCCACTGCTGTGCCTTTGCAAACTGGAGACGGCAAACGTGAGTCTTCCCATGTCCATCCCCTGAGTAGGGCTAGAGCGTACCCCCAAAGCAGAACTCAGTCACAATATTCTACATATCTGTCATGGAGATCTCCCAGAAAAAAAGTTCTTAAGTATATTTTAGATCAAAGATTTCATTTGGTGACAGGTGAGGAAGGTTTCACTCTTCTAATTTCTTTGAAAATGTGTTCACAGGAGAGGACTGCCTGCATGGCAGAACACTTACTAAATATCAAATGTGATCACATGAAAGAGAGCAAGCATAGGGTCCGACACAGGCCTGATAATTAAATATGCATTCCCTCTTTTCCTTTGTACCCATATGGATAGATCCTTCAGGTTTCAAACTTTGTACCCCATAAAATGTCCCTAAGTCCAGGTTGGAGGGGAGAAGCATAAAAGCTATCCCAGAGAATGATACACACACCACAAGACATCTCAACCATTCTGAGTCTCTCTAATGTACCTTAAGATCTTAGCACAATACAGGGAGGATGAAGATTGGGACATGACTTTGATATCAAAGGTTGTTCAGGTTTGAGGAAGTCCAGATTAAAGAGAGTAATCCAAACAGAGCCATGTGCCAGCAACTAACTGGTTAAAGAAGCTAAAGTAATCACAGACAGTACCTAGAAAGAGTCGAGAGGGAAGTGACTTTGGAAACTGCACATGTTCCAGACATTTCAAGCATCCATTGGAGCTAAGAATTTATTGGATAGCAGGAGCTTTCTAAGCTCTCAGCCACCCCAGAACTTACCAATACGATCCACACCGCGCCATTGCACTCAATCAGAACCTGCCTTGTACTGCTCTTGTGCAGTAGCCAGTACTAGTTCAGCTCCCTGTGATATTTCACTATTTATACCATTCATTGCAGCTGCCTCTATTATTTAACCTTTAACACACACTGACCTGCCCATTGATAGATTCCCTGCTCAAAAGCAAAATAAAACAACAAACAGCCCATACCCTAAAGTGCTTTCAAAGTATCTAGGGGCCCACACTCTGATCCAGTTGAAGGATTTTCTATAAAGGGGCTGCAGATATAGCAGATATTTCCAGATATATCATGCAAGGTTGGGACACGGCCCAAATTAGCTCAAGAGACAGAGAATTCTTCCCGATGACAAGAATTCTTAAAGACTTGGGATGAGGCAAAAGGCTTTCCTCTTCTGTAATCCAACAGGAATTTTTCCAGCCAAAGTAAGAAATAGCATTGAGTCGCCCAGGAACTAAAGAAATTTCAAAGGATGATACATCTCTGTGGAAGCTGTGTGGCACCCATATACCATAGAAATGTATTTCGTAGTTTTTTCCTCAGACTCCTGTGGTCTTACCACCTCCTAGTAGTATAGATGTAGCTCAGGTCTCTCATAGCTCAAAATTTCCAAGTTGGTCTTCCATTTCCCATGAATGGTCTTCCATCTCCCTCCAGTCCAGCCAGCTCTCCCCTCATCTAGGTCCCTCTTGTCATTTACCATCAAGGCCTGTCAAGGAGCAGCAAGGGAGAACCCCCACTTCTTCTAGGGAGACATACCCAAATGGAGTAACAAAAATTGCAATGGGCATTTAAACTTTATATTTAACAAATTCACACACAGATGCAATAATGCATTATGCTGCTCAGAAGATAATCACACAACCTATTTTTCAAATAGCATCAATTTATTGTATATCATAGCAGGCGTGGTTTAGTAATGAGATTTGAGTTTGTACTCATACAATGAAATTGTCCTTCCAATCCTCATTTGGAACAATGCCCAAAGTATAAATGGTAAGTCCTTGTGACTGTGAGGTTTTAGCTAATGAACCATTTGGATTCTCTCTGAAAGATTCTGTTAACCACACTCCTCATTTGTTATTAAGTCACTTACTTCCTAGTTACAGTTTTGTGCTCAATTTGCATAGCTATTTGTTCTTTTATTATTTTGCTTTTCTTATATTTAGGTCTTTATTTCCCAGCTAAATTTTAAGTTGATGTATCACTGCATATGCTCCCAAGTACCCCCAACAATAACTAACCTGACCAAACTCAGATCAAATCCCACCCCTCCACCCTCCGGCCAGATTCCAGAATTCAGGCACTGGCCACTGTGCTAAGCACTTTCCAATTGTCTGTTCATTGACTGATCCAGCACCAAAAATACCACTTTCTAAACCAAATTCCCAGCTCTTTGTTGGATACTTAAGTTTGCCAAGATACCACAGAAGCGAGACTCTATAGCCCTCCATTTGCCTTTCTTTTCTCTCCTGTTCTTTTCTCAAGGACATTCTTTCTTTACCTTTTTTCCACTCATGTTGTTGGGTCACTTCTGTTTCAGGAAAGGAAACATCAATATTTAAAATGTGTTGGTAGCAATATCAACAATACAGATCTTCACAGGAGCCCATAATAAGCCCCAGGAAGTGAATACTGTCTCTAGATGTTGGGCCAGACCTGTTCTGGTGAGCCACATCACAGTCCACAGGTGTCAGATTACTTCCTTTCTGAGCCTAGGCTAGGGCTCCACCTTTTCCCAGGAGAGGATTTAGGACTCAGGGATTAGACTAAGAACCACAGGGTGATCCTCTTATTCCCTTTCTTCCCATCTGTGAGCTTGCCTTTCTTTTAAGAATTCTGACTAAGCCAAAGGTTTTATGCATGATTTTATTAATGACTTGTATTGATGGTTTAGCCTCTTCAGCGCAACCATGACAGGTGGGAGCAGCTCTATCAGTCTCTAAAACAAAAGATGACACATCCTCCAGCAAAAAGGGTCCCTTATGGTGAGGGAAAATAACTTCCTGACAATTCAGTGCATTTCTGGGGTGTGAGAAAAGGGAGGAGGAGGTTGCTCCTATGAGCCCCATCTCAGAGGGGTGGAAGGGAAAAGAGTTCAGGCTATTCACACTGCAGCGCTTAGGTGCTCATCTCAGCCCCAAGTGGGGTCTTTAGCTCCTCCACTCTCTCCTCTTCATGGGCGTCTTTGAAGGGTTCAAATGCTCATTTCTGAGACTATGTTAAGATGTGAGAGTGATGCACTCACTTAACATGGTAGGGAGCTTGTCCCTCAGGGAGAGGAGGGAATGGGATGTGATTTAGTTTTTCATCCTGAAGAGTACAGTGTAAAATATCCTCATTCCCTAAGCCTTTGCTTCAAAACAGAACTATGATTGCTTTCTCTGTCTCTACTGCGCTATCTGTCTGGGTAGAATATTTATCATTTGGCTTTCATCCAAATCTCTTCTGAAAGTGCCTCTATACTGTTGATAGGGTCTCTTGTACATTTGAGTTTTAAAGGGAAAACCAAGACAGAAAAGTGAGCTCAAGAAGAGCCAGGCGACCCAGGGGATAAGTTATTATAATCTTAGAATAAATTAGGCTCCACTGCAACCTGCATTTGCTCTTTAGGGCACTCGCTAGGGAACTACTTAATATGAGAGAGTCAGGCTTATCTTGTAGACAAATACATGCTTGAGGCCTCTTGTGACCCCTGGGGTGTGAGATAATAAAGAGTAGGACCCTCCATTACATTTCAGGCAAATTAGCTGACCTCCTAGAAGCCTGAGTACCCAGGACCAGGAGGCTGGGAACTAACTGCAGAGCCTGATCCTCTAATTTATGTAGATAAAAGAATAAGTAAGTTCTTATTTGAGTCAGTAAACAGTCCAGATCTCCAGTGACTAGAGTGAAGCAAAGGATTTGGGGTAGACCCTGCTCCAGCATGTTAAGAGATAACTGAGGGGGGTGGAAGGTAGAGGAGCTAATATCAGGTCTGTAAATTATTTGCACTTAACAGCAAGGTTTAGCTAGTCCCAGGCGCCTTCCTCCCCACAGTCAGGTTGTGGCCAGATGGTTTCCCCAGTGGGTCATCCAGCTCTAGACATACACACACGAGTTGTTTTGTTCATTTACAGTAAGCAGCATTAACCCTTGAGCTTAGCCTCAAGGGCAAACTATTAGGAGGAAAAATATGTCTCAGAAAGAAACCCCATCATTTCTACCCTATGCATAGACAGTGATGTATTTGCCATTTCTGAGTTCAGGATGTTGATTCTATTTCTTTTTGTATTTTTCCAGCTCTGAGCTTCATCCAATTTGCAACAAATCTATTTTAAGGCAAGAAATTGATGATATGACTCAGGCTAGGGGTCAGAGAGTCTCTTTGGCAGAAGATGATGAGTCCAGTTACACCAAAGAATATGACACAATGTATGGTGAATTTGACTATGACTTATGCAATGAAGTAGTTGATGTGACTTGCTCTCCTAAGCCAGATGCATTCAACCCATGTGAAGATATCATGGGGTATGATATTCTCAGAGTCTTGATATGGTTTATAAGTATCCTCGCCATCACGGGGAACATCGTAGTACTGGTGATTCTGACTACCAGCCAGTATAAACTCACAGTTCCCCGGTTCCTTATGTGCAACCTAGCCTTTGCTGATCTCTGCATTGGAGTCTACCTGCTGCTCATAGCATCAGTTGATATCCACACCAAAAGCCAATACCACAACTATGCCATTGATTGGCAAACTGGAGCTGGCTGTGATGCTGCGGGCTTTTTCACTGTCTTTGCCAGTGAGCTCTCAGTCTACACTCTGACAGCCATCACGCTGGAAAGATGGCATACCATTACCCATGCCATGCAGGTAGACTGCAGAATGCAGCTCCGCCATGCTGTCAGCATCATGCTGATAGGCTGGGTCTTTGCTTTTATAGTTGCGCTCTTTCCCATTGTCGGCATCAGTAGCTACATGAAGGTTAGCATCTGCCTGCCTATGGATATTGACAGCCCCTTGTCACAGCTGTATGTAATGTCGCTCCTTGTACTCAATGTCCTAGCCTTTGTGGTCATCTGTGGCTGCTACACCCACATCTACCTCACAGTGAGGAACCCCAACATCGTGTCTTCCTCTAGTGACACCAAGATTGCCAAGCGAATGGCCATGCTCATCTTCACGGACTTCCTCTGCATGGCACCCATCTCTTTCTTTGCCATCTCGGCTTCCCTCAAGGTACCCCTCATCACTGTGTCCAAATCAAAGATCCTCCTGGTCCTATTCTACCCCATCAACTCCTGCGCCAACCCCTTCCTCTACGCCATCTTCACCAAAAACTTCCGCAGGGACTTCTTCATTCTGCTGAGCAAGTTTGGCTGGTATGAAATGCAAGCCCAGCTATATAGGACAGAAACCTCATCCACTGCCCATCACTCCCATCCACGGAATGGCCACTGCCCTCCAGCTCACAGGGTCACCAATGGTTCCAATTATACACTTGTCCCTCTAAGCCACGTAGCCCAGAACTAAACCAAAATATGCAAATCTATCTAAGTCTTGAGTGATAATTTAGTCTCACCTTTGAAGAATGTGCCATTAGATACTGACAGAGAGCTGCTACATACATCTAATTTAATCTTCTTGGTATACCTGTAAGGTAAATCAGTCAGGAACTATTAACTCCATGTGGTAGATTAGGAAGTTCAAGTATTAATGACAATAATTCAATGTTATGTCACATTTGTTTTATGCTTTATAGTGCTTTGTTCAGATTATCTCAAATGATTGTTATAAAAGTCCTGTAAACAAGGCCCTCCTTGGTGGCGCAGGTGGCGCAGGTGGCTGAGCGCTGCACTATGAAGATGTCCACAGCCTTTGCAGCATGGGTTCAATACCGGCCGGCCGGCAAGAATTCCACATGGCAAAGCAGACCTCTCCTGTCTCAGCCTCTGTTCCCCTCAGCAGTGTATTTCGTCAGTCTGCCTGTTCTGTTCCCCACTCTCTCTCCGGTGAATCCTCTCACCCTCCCGCACATCTGGCCTGTACCCCGGTTCTTGTATAAAAATAAATAAATCTTTTTAAAAAAAGCCCTATAAACAAGCAGGACAGGGTGTGAATGTTGGAGTTTTATAGATTTTATAGATGAGGAAACCAATACTCGAAGGGTTAGGTAGTTTGTTCAAAACTGCTTGCCTCGTCAGGAGCAAGCATTGGTACTTTCAGAGAACTTAACAGGAGAAGCAGCACAGTATCTATTCATTTGTTCAAAAAGCATTCTTTGAACATGCATGTGATGACTTTGCTATGTGTCACTTTGGATAGGCTGAACTACATTTCCCAGGATTTCTTGTTTCCCATCAGGGTGTGTCACAGAGAAAATTCCTGGGAAAATCGGAGGGCAGAAGGGAAGCTGTAGCCATCATGAACCTTGTGGCTGATCTGCTGATTCCTCTCACTGCAGTGAGCAGCAGCAGCTGGACCTGCAATCACTCCACCTTCTCCTGGATTCTCCAAGTTCTCTGACTTCTGGGCCAGGTGTATGTGTATAGATTCATGAAGAAGGGCCCCCACTTCTGAAAGATACTTTCACCAAAGTCAAAAGCAGCAAGAATAGAAACGGCTCAATTTGTCTTCCTGGGAATTCAGCTCGTGTCTGCCGTCTCCCAGCATAATGGTGGACTGCCTGTCACAACTGCCTGCCCTGTGGACCTCAAGCTCCAGCATCAGATGTAAAGACCACATCCTTACAAAGACCGCTTGACCAACCCCAACAAATGCATAAGCCAAACCCCTGTAACAAGTATTTACCACACACATAACTGGTCCTGCTTCATTAACTGAACCTAACTGACAGAAGATACAACCTTTTACATGGCACTCATAACGTCAGAACACAGCATCAGGCCTCCCTTGTGGAGCAAGGGGTTAAGACACAACCTACGGGGCCTCCCCGGTGGCGCAGCAGTTGAGCGCTGGGTTGCAAAACTGCCCGCGGCCTCTCCGGCGCCGGTTCGATCCCCGGCTGCTCCCCGGCCACCGGAGGAGGGTCCCACATGGCCCGCAGACCTCTCCTGCCGCCCGCTGCTCCCCTCAGCAGTGTACTTCGGTCCTTCTGCCTGCTCTGCTCCCCGCTCTGGCTCTGGTGAATTCTCTCGCCCTCCCGCGCTTCTGACTGTACCTAGTGCATGTATAAAACGAAAACAAACAAACAAATAAATAAATAAAACATGCCTCTAAAAAAAAAAAAAAAAAGACACAACCTACGAAGCTATCCACAGCCTCTGCAGCATGAGTTCAATACCCCCACCAGCCACATGGCGCAGCAGACCTCTCCTAACTCACCCATTGCTCCCCTCAGCAGTATACTTCAGTCGACCTGCTTGTTCTGTTCCCCCACTCTGTCTCTGGTGAATCCCCTCCCCCCCCACACCTCTGGCCTGTACCCCAGTTCTTGAATGCATAAATAAATAAATCTTTAAAAAAAAAAAAAGAACACAGCATCTCTGGAATCATAGTTGAGATTTTATTCTGACTATATGATAAGCCAGGCCTCCACTTCTCTGAGCTCTTTCTTCCTCTGTAAACCAGAGGTGGTTATACTGCCTAGACATGGGGCTTAGTGTGAAAATTTAAAATAAAAATGAGTATTAAAGTGCCTCAAGCTATACCTGGCATGGGAAATGTTAATTTTTCTCCTCCTAGACAAATTCCTGGAGTAGTGCCCAGTTCTCCTGACCCTTGATGTAGAACTCATTCCATTACACCATACTGTTCCTGAAAATAACTACTTCTCACACCTGTTTTCATAAGTCATCCCACCTAAATAATCTGCATCATAAATACCAACCATAAATCCTTACCAAGCACTGTGCAGTGACCAGCCCACAAAGCTGAGTCTCCTCTCAGAATGTACTCTTTCCATAGCGAAAGTAATCCTTCCTCCTCTTGCCCTATGGTAAATATTTCAAAAGTTGGTCCCAAATGCTTTAACAAGGTAGTCCTTATTGGCTAGAAGAGAAAGCAATCATCTCTGCCTATGTGACTTGGCACTATCTCGATCTATTGTGCATATCAAGTGAAAACAGAATAATCATCCTTGGATATAGTCTGGAGAGGTGATGTGTAATACGGTTGTCACTTACCCAGGTGCCTAGTGAGCACCTGAAATATGGTACCTCTCAACTCAGACTTACTATGAGTGTAAAATACACACTAGATTTCCAAATACTTAGTGCAAACTAAAAAAGGATGTACAATGTCTCATTAATAGTTTTTATAATGATTACATATTAAAACAATACTATTTTGGATATACACTAAAAATTCATTTTACTTACTTCTTTTTACATTCTGTAATGTGGCTACTACAATGTTTAGAATTATAAATGTGAGTCACATTTGTGGCTCTGATTATGAGCCTGTAGCCTAGCTCATCCTCCCCATGGTAGTCTGTTCCATTCCCATCTGGAACAAACTCAGAAGCTGCTTAGAGCTAGAGACAACCACTGCAGTTAGACATCACGTAAGAAATGCCTTGCTTGAGGCAAGATGTAGAAAAGTAAAAGGAGCAAGAGAAAGGAAAAAAATAACAAAGGAAATACATTTGGATAGGAAGAGGGGAGACAGGAGAAGGCAAAGGGCAAGATAACTAAAGAAAAGGGCACTCTAGAAGGCAGCCAGGACCTGCTTGTGTTCCTTGGGGCTGACACTTAACCACTTAAGCTTTAAAACCCTTTTTAAATTTTAAAACTTGTTGCAGAGTTCAGCTCAGCCTTGGATTCCAGTACAAAGGGCCACTGATCATGCTGAAATGTTCTAGGCTTCCCAGGCCTCCAGATGGCCTGAGTTCCCAGGATCTAGTTTAAAGGTTGAGTAATGAAAAAATATTACTGAAGGTCCTCAAAGCCTCCTTACTGCAGACATCAGACATGATCAAAGTCTTTCATAATACTCTATTCTATCTAATAGCATTACCTATACCCCTTAAACATTCCTTTCCAGGATAGATGGGCTCTTTCCCCAAGTCTCTGTCCCTAATGTGTTAAATACCTACACCAGTAAGAGCACTCTTTTTTTTTTTTTTTTTTGCACTCTTATTTCCTTTTATCCGTTTTCTTTACAACCACAGGCTTCCTTGAATCTTGAGCCATTCCATGTAAACAAACACAAAAGAAGAATAACAAAAATCATCTTATTTTTAGTGATATTTTCCACATAATAAGATGCAAAGAGCATTTTCAGCTATGCATTTAGAGAACTTTCAGGCAATTTGTCCCCCACGTATCATTAGGTAGGGTCATTTAAGCTTCCAGGTATTAATGAGTTGCATAAAGATGAGGTCTTGGTAGAGAAGGTTTTAAGTTATTTTACAAACAGCAGAAGCTGTACCACAGGGATCCTGTCTCTGAAAAATGAATCTACCAAATGGTTATATGTTCCTGATTTCCATAAGGTGTTGGAAATGGGGAGTAAAAACAAAGAAGGAAAGGAAAAAACTTAAAATGCCAGCACAAATATACTGTCTCTGTCTATGAAATGATGGCAACTCTTCTTAAAGAAACCACATCCCTGCATAAATCTTGACAAAATTCTTCTCTCCATTTATTCCAAGTAAAGCACAAACTGCTTCCAGTCCAAGCTCCCCAATGCCACAAGGCAAGGTAGTGCTTCCTCGGGAAATGACCCAGGAAGACCTCACTCCACCTTTTGGGCTAATGGGGCATTGATTGTAGGTCAACCTCATAGGTTAGGTCCTTCTTCGTGGGAAGTTAGGAGTACTCAAGGCAGCTTAGTTTTCTATGCATTACAGTAAATAGCTATAGATCAAACTTCAGGAACTACCTTACTTGTGGGAGGAAGTCTAAATCAAAAGGCATAATTTATAATCGTGCAAATATTTGGTGTTGGGATAAATCATATCACTGGTGGCCACTTCCAGAAATCAAAAGATAATGCTAAAGGAGCCCACACAGTTGTGTCTTCCATTCATTCATTCACTCATACAATAAATATTTTTGAGTGTCTACTATTGTCTACCACACACTATTCCAGTCTGAAATACAGGCAAAAATTCTGCCCTCCTGGAATTACAGGTGTGACTGATGACATAAGCTAAATAAGTAAAATGTGTTGAATGCTAGACAGTGACAAATGTTAAGGACAAGCCCATATCAAAGGAGGTATGATATGTCAGGAAGTAATAAAGTGCCTCCCTGAAAAGACCAGAAGGAAGTAGAAATTAAGATATGCAGATATTGAGGGGAAGGTGTTCCTTCCAAGCAGAGGACACAACAAAATTCCTCAGATTAGGATGAGCCTGGCATATTCCAGAAAAATAGTATCAGTGTGGTTGGAGCAAAGAAAAGGAGATGGAGAGAGTAGTAATGGACAAGAACAAAGGATGTACAGGGAAGCAGATCATTTTGATTTCCTTAGGAAACAGGGGCAGGAAACTGTCTGAAAGGTTGCATAGGTATTCATTAAGTCAGTGTGTGTAGACTCCTAGCTTGGTCTGAACACAGGAGATCATGAATTCTAGTCACCTTTCATTCCCTGTAACAGTTTGCTTTATCTCCTCTTCCTCCCTCCCACCTCCTGGCCTCCCCACCCCCCTTTATATTTTCCATCATCATCTTTCCACCTCCCCCATAGCAAAGCTGCTCTCCTGCAGAGCTGTCACTTTGGAAAGGATATGATAAATGGTCCACACCACAGTGATAATAATCTCTTAAATTTCAATGGGCTTTATACATTCTAGGAGACTTTGACTTGCACAGGCTCATTAGATCCTCAAAACTTTCCTGCGAGGTAGGAAAGTTAAAAAGGAAATTAGCATTCCGAGGTTAAGTGACCTACCTAAGGTTACACAGCTAACCAAAGGCAGAGTAAGACTAAAATTCAAGTTCCCTGCTACCCCCTTTCTAAAGTTTCATAATAGCACTGGAAACTAGTAGAATGAGTGAAGGGCAGGGACCTAGGGGAGGCCCCTCAGGCAGGACTTGACTGGCACTTACCAGGTACTACTTTCTCACACAGTAATGCTCATATGTCACAGTGAAACCCTGATGCTGTGGATTTAATCAAATGGAGTCATAATGCAAAGCCTAACACTCAGGAGAGCAGAATTTTTACTAATTCTCCATAACAGTATTTTTCCTAGTCCTAAGCACCGAACCACCCTGACTGGCATGCACCTGGGTTCAGCAAAAGGCAGGCTGGGGGAGTCGGGGGTGGGGTGAGGAGTAGGAGTATAGTCCATGAAGCTACTCTCCCAGGAGAGCCCTGACCATGGGCCAAACTTAGCCTACAGCTGTATGACCCAAGAAGAAGTTTCGAAACTGAGGTATTTTCTAGAGGAGGGACTAATCTTTAAGTGTATTTTTTGTTCACCCATTTGTTTGAAAAGAATAAGAAGACCATTGCACAGACTGTGGCAATAAAAGGGCGATCACTCATTTCAAAAATGAACCAATGTGAGGGCAGAAGTGCCCTTAGACCTGGCAGGCAAGGTACATGCCCTAGACACCCAGTCGAGCCTTCATCTAAGAGCACTGAATCTAGAAATCAGCTCAGGAATCTAGAAATCCATAATGCTTAGGAGATATGACCACCAAGTATGCACTAAACATTTAGGGGTCCCAAATCCTCCTGCCCAAATAGTCAAGGTCTGCCTTGTACTCCTTATTATGTACTCACCCCAATGTCATAATGCAAGGCCTGAGGATTGCTATTTTTAAGGTATAGAGGAAGCTTAGCGGTGAAGGCTGGGGTGGCTGCCTGCATGCTGGTTGGCATCAGGACACAAAGAGAAGGGAAAATCTGTGGGCCAGTATCTCCTTTTGCACCATTCCCTAAGCCCTGCAGATGCTAATGATGGTTTTATTGAAGAAGTAGAGATAAATTGGTGCCCTTCCATCCCCACTGCTGAGAAAACTACTCAAGGTTTAAGGACTTTTTTTTTCTAGATGAAGTGTTTTTTTTTTTTTTTTTATTTTTTAACCAACCAAACATTTTATATTAAAATACCTTTGATATACAAACTACAATCGCAATGGCTTCCACATTGCAGTGAGAGCATCGGGCACAGCCTGCCCAACTTTTGAGTAGAGCATCCAGTCCTGCCAACTAAGGGATTTGACCAGAAAATCTAAGTATCTGTGGAAATCTATCCTACAGCCACACTCAGGCACCAGCAAGCAGTACTATCCAACTGTTCCCAGCCAGTGGCAGCCCTCCAGACCTCAGAAAATGGAAAGAGCCTCATCCAAATATGCGAGCTCCATCTGCCCATAGATACTACCCAAGTGACCATTCCAGACCCCAAGCTGAGTTGACTAATGAAGGACTGTCCCTGCTGAATCAAACCGATAAAGCCTGGAAGAGGAAGCTACTCACTCAAATACACTAATACCAATGCAAGGAGTCATTGGTATTATGAAGGATCATGAAAACTCAGGTAAACCTACCACAACCAAAGAAAACTAATATAGTGCTAATAACTGGATCTAAATGGAGATTTGTGACTTGTCAGAGTTGAGAATAACCTTTGTCAGATTTGGCTAACTACCAGCATATATACATAGATAACTAAACAAATTAGGGAAAAAATACATGAGAAAAATGAAGTGTGTGGAAACAATAAAAATAAATGAAATACTAACAGAAGTAAAAGTAGAAATGAAAATAATATAATAGCTGGGGAATTTAGTAGCCAGTTCTCGACAATGGATAGATCATACAGAGAACCAGTAAGGAAACAGTAGATATGAACAGCACTTTAGACCAAAAGAATCTAAAGTCTAAGGCCTTGTGTTTTTAAGTATGACCATATTAACACAAGATCTTAGACTCAGCTCAGATGTGGTATGGAGCAAAACAGGCCTTCCCTACAGGGTTGGGAGGACCAACCTTTCTTCCTGTGCTGAGACCGTGCTGTGGGGTAGGCCAACTGATGTGTATAGTAATGAGACATCACTTTTGTAGTTTCTATTAAACCTGAACTGATAAAAAAAAGGCAAAACAAATAAAGTAACTACATTTTAGAATAAAAAGTAAAAATAATTACCAACAAAAAAAAAGTAAGCTATGGCCTAGGAAGAAATATTCGCAAATCACAATGTACACATACATGAAATCGTTATGTTGTACATTTCAACAATAGTATAACTCAAATTATCTCAATAAGCTGGAAATTCAAAAGAAGTTGTTCAGAATTACATGAATGGAGAATAATGAAGCTAAGATTCTCTTACTCATTCATTCAATGGTTATTGAGTTCCTAGTATGTGCTAGTTGTTATTCTAGAAGCCACGGATACAGATTTGAACACAATGGCCAGGGTGTTCACTGCCCAGATGGAACTTTTCTTCTGGTGGGAAAGAAGCAATGAAGTCAAGAAAGAAGCAACATAATGATAGATGGTTCAGCGTTATAAATAATTAATGAAGGATCTAAGCAGAATCAGCAGAGAGGGTGGATGCTCTCTGAGATAGCATGATCAAGGATCTGTCCAGTTACAAAGCACAGTGCTTTCCATAACCCTTTCCATCCCTAGTGTTCCTCTGTACTTTAATGCAACAACCCACTCTGGTTCCACACGTTCAACAACTTACTCTAACATTTGCAAAGTTTCCAATTGCCAAAAACGGTCAGATTCTCTTCCTAGGATACTACAGAATTCATAAAATGCTTCTTTCCCTCAAAAATACCCTGTGCTTATATGAGGGTATTGCATGACCAAAGAGGAAGAATCATAAGAAAATATATTATTAATACATGCTTTGCCTGTTGTGGATGAATTAGCTAAGGCACGATGACCTTCAGGCGGCATGCATCTGCAGGAGTTTCCCCCATGATGGGATTTGAAGGCAGGTAAATCTCAAAATCTATCTCCTTTCTCCTTCATCCCACCCTCTCAATGCTCTATGGGTAAAAAGAGCAAGGAACACGGTCAATGACATACTATGAAGTTTAAACCCTTCACTAATTTTGCCACCTTGAAGAAATCACTGTCTAGAGGCTCGCTTTCTGTAACTATAAATTGGAGGAAATAGCCTGTTTCTGGAAAGGAAATATGAATTGGAATATGTGAATAAAATGTCAAAAACTACTCAAATATTATGAATGTTGGTCCAGTTAAAATTAAAGGTTACTTGGGGAACGTATTGAACTCTGAATGGACAATAATTTTATAGTTAAGCAGAGTATTATCCTTAGAGATAAAAGAGAATATTGAAAAATCAGGAAGAAGCAAATAGAAAGAGCCGCCAAATGGAAATATTGGATATTTAATTATAATTGTTGAAATAAAGACCTTAGTCGACAGACTGCATTTAAGAATGAATACAGCCTAAGAACATATTTGTAGACTGAAATACTGAAACAAGAAATTTTCTTAGCAGGCACTGAGAAAGGATGAAGAGAGAAAGAATGTAAGTTGGGATTGAAGTAGAAGTATAAATCTACCTCAACGGGATCACAGAAGAAGAAAAAAAGACCCTGAACTGAAAGGACCCAGTGCTGAACAGGAGGGGGAACTTCACATGGAGACACCCCATAATGACATGAAAGGATATCAAAGAAAAGGAGGAACATTCTAAAAGCCTTCAAAGCTAAAAAGCATATTATACAAAGGACCAAAAAAAAAAAAATTTAAATCATACTTCATATAAATTATATAAGTATAATCATATAAACAGCTATACTAGGTATAGCTGGGAAAAGTACTGAGTTAATTTCTTCATAGAGTTGAAGAAAAGAGTTACACTAGAATTTTAGAATATGCAATATTATTTCAATGTAAGGTCGAAATGTAGATATTTGGGAGCATGCAATGTGTCATAGTAATTACTAACAAGGATTCACTTTGAAAGAACTCCTGAAGGCTGTGTTCCAGTTGTAAGTGAAATTCATTTGGGAGGAAGCAATTAAATCCAGGAAGAAAGGTAAATAAATAAGGGACAAACAGAACTTTTAGTGCAACATTGAAAATTTACATAGGTGAACACATTTTGCATTTTAGTAAACTAGTCCATGAAGGATTTACCATTAAACTAAAAGAATCAACCTCATACAGACCAGTTCTCCAACAGCAAAGAAACAGTTTAATGATTAGAAATCATTAAAAGCAATTGATGTATGATAGATGTTCTTAGCGAATACTTGTCTTTTTCTGCATAAGCATAAGACTTTTCCTTGGACCACACTTCTAGAAGTGGAAATTCTAAGTTTTAAGATAGTTGCATCTTTACTTGATATAGCTAGATAGATTCTAAAATTCCACAAATCCCTACCTTCGAGCTAAAGTTGAGAATTTCATTGGAGTGGGTTTGAATTTCTACATTCATTTGGGGGTGAATGATGTCATTACAACACTGAAAGTTCACACTGGTGAACATATTTTATCTTCACTGAGGTCAGTAAGTTTTATAATGTTCTTTGAAAGGCTTATACTTCTTTTGCCATATTTATTCCTATGTACTTTAACACTTAGCAGGTTTTATTGCTGTTGTGAGGGGTGTTTTCCCTTCTGTACAATATTTTTTTTTTTGTGGGACCCTCACCAGTGGCCGGGGAACGAACTGGCGCTGCAGAGGCTGCGGGCAGCCTCACAGCCCAGAGCTCAACCACTGCGCCACCAGGGAAGGCCCTATACAATATTTTTTAATTGCTAACAAAGGAAGACAATCAGATTTCTTTTAGGGGATATTTTAAAATGAGGTATAATTGACATACAATAAAATGTACAGATCCTAAGTCTTCAGTTTGTAGGTTCATAACTGTTGACATCTGTATAATTATCAACACAAAGCAGACTGCATCCATCACCACAGAATGTTCCCCTTTCCAGTCAAGCCCTCACCCCTGAGACAACCATTCTGAGTCTTCTAATACCACACATCCCATGATTTTAGCTTATTTTGTTAAATTTCATTCATAGAACTTTTACTCCTCACATGGCTTGCCATTTTTTCATTATAAGTTCATCTTTTATTCCCTTGGGACTAACAACTGTTTTGAAAAGGTCTACCCTGGAGACACAAAAGCTTAGACCATGCTATTCTCTAGGTGAGTTAGAGGAAGAGGGATTTTAAGATGTAAAGTCTCAGATATTGCAATATGGATTCAACCCAATCTGCCCATGACCCATTTCCACCACCACCAAGCATTTTTCTGCCCTCCAGAGAACATCTCATCAACTCATTCCCAGGCATGTTCTCAGAAGCACCGACAGCCTCTGATAAAGTAGTCTGGCCTGCTGGAATGGAAGGAAACAGAGGATCGTGGGAGGTTTGGAGGGTGGGGTAT
This sequence comes from Talpa occidentalis, assembly GCF_014898055.3. Classification (NCBI taxonomy): domain Eukaryota; kingdom Metazoa; phylum Chordata; class Mammalia; order Eulipotyphla; family Talpidae; genus Talpa; species Talpa occidentalis. The sequence goes on from NW_023604861.1 coordinate 109,655,040, forward strand.
ACAGGTATATTGTGGCTACTGCCTTTTCACTTTGGCCCTGGGGCTGCCCTGATGCTATCCTGCCACTTCTCCCTGGTCTTCCTGTTTTCATGTCCACAAAGACAGGTGATGGTTCCCAAGTAATGTGGGGAAGAGAAAGGACATACTAGAAATCACTCTGCCAGTCATTCCCTTGGGTGTCCTGGGATTCTTCCTCTCCAGGCTGTCAGTTCTCCCACCCTGGATGCAGAAATGCTTTCATCTCCCTAGAGTTCTCATGGTTTTTGTATTAGTTAATGAAAATGGTTGCAATGCACCAATCTTCCTTATTTTCCTTTGACATCTCTATTGTGGAGTTTAGGGAACAAAGCCAACACTATGCAAATAATAAGCCACACAGGACTCCAGGTATAGCAAAACTATACAATTAAATTTTGTCAAGAGAAGGTTTTCCACATAGATTGTAAGTCAAGGGTATTGATGTCTGTGTGCAGAGCTGGATTGCATGTCAGTTCTTAACTCAGGCTACACAGATTTCCTGACCATTCTCAAACCAAGAGGAATTTCAGAATCAATTTAATTTAATCAAAGCTCACCAGGGGCACTAGAGAGAGAATATTTGACTACTTTCAACAATTGCTCAAAGGCAGTAACTCCTGAGAGAACTGAATAGTCACAGAAATATAGCTTATAGAGGACGTAGTCCCTGCCCTCATCTAATTCATCTTTTCTCTTCATATATCTTTAAGCTTCCATAGTGCTCTCTGTTCCTTTCCTTCCCTGAAATACCAAATGGTCATCTATTCCAATTTTATTTATTATGTTCCAATTAAAAGATACAGACAATGGTTAGGATAAAAAGTCTTTTGTGAGTTCTTATATCAGAAACACTACAATCCACTTCCTTCAATGAATCTGGGTAAACACTAATTCCTCAGAGACTGAGCAAGACACTCCTCATGGCATAATTATGGAAGTTCTGGGCAGAATCAAGTTCCTTTTTTCTGTCAGTGGTAACTCAACATTACAGAGCCTCCTATGGAAAACAGGAAAAGAGCCATGACTTGAGTCTCCTGGAAATTTGTCCTGCTGGGACATTATTTTCTCCCAAAGAAACAGTATCAGTTCAAAAGCCAAGTCAGTCATAGATAAATGGCTAAACTGTCCCTCATACAAGACCCTTTGTGTAAACACAAAGTCAAAATGTTGTCTTTGTTAATTATATTAATGATGTGACCGAAAATAAATCCTTAACACAGTAACTATCATAAAACTTCCCAAGCCCCTCAACTGTAAAACAAGGACAAGACTATCATCAGTCTGTTGTGAGAAACCAAGACAATGAAAAATGTCCTGATCTGTCAATATTAATTCCCAGCAATGAGCATTTCCTATTTCTCCTCCTTTCTATGGCTCTACCCTTAAGCAGACACACAAAGAGTCCACTATACCATTAGAGAACACTTTCCCTCCAGGTTTTACTTCTATCTCCTTCCCTATTCCCAACCTTGCCAAAAAACTCATCATATCCATGGGTCTCCCAGTGAGAAAGATCTAAGATACCATCTACGTGACCACAGAAAATAACGTCAACATTAGGAAAAATAGTAGACAAGAACCAATCAAGAGTCTTCAGTCCTTTCTTTTCCTTCCAAAGAAGCACTAAAAGTAAACTTCTTTTACCCATCTTTCATATAAAAAAAAAATATCTTGAGAAAATGTGACTACCTACTGACAAATCAAGTATTATCATCTTCCATTTTATAGATGAAGCAACTAAGGTTCCTAGAAGCTAAATGACTTACCAAATATCTCACAAGCAAGCAAGTGGCAAAGGGTGAACTAGACTGCAGGTTTTTATATATATTTTTTCTGAAGTATTCTTCCCACTCTCCAGCACAGGAGGTTTTTAACCAGATGCTCAAGTATTCTCAATTCATCACAGTCTGCGTGCACCAAGTCTGGAGGACAGATTTCCTGAACTTTTATTCTTTTATTACTTCAAATCTCATCCATCATTTTATTATTTCACAACATTTGAAAAACTAACATTCCTCAATTTCATTGTGGTGGGTTTCAACCAATAGTTGACTTTTTGCCACCCTTTGTTAATTGGCAATTCACCAGACCAGTACAAGATCACCATCTGGTGGTAAAAACAACTAACTACAGGCTACACAGCACAACTTACACTTTGTCTGCATCCCCTCTGGTCTAGCTCCATGCCCCACCCTGGCCGTTGTTTTCAGCAAACTCCCAGAAAAATCATAAATTTAATCAGAAGTCTACAATTACATAAAACAAGGTAATTTTGAAATTACTTTTCTATTTCGACATTTGCTAAGTCAATACACTTAGATTCAGGTATAGGTAATGATCTGCTGTGCCAGCAGATTGCTCTAGAACTTGATATACAAGGAGGCATAAAGAGAACAGTAGGAATGAACCTTGGGGCGAATAATTGTTGATAGCTACAACTTGAGGAAAGTGTTACACGGCTTCACAAAAGGAGCTCTACAGTCAATCACAGCCGCTCCCTGGGAATCACACAAATACTCCTCAACCAAAACTTCTAAGGATGCAACTTCAGATTCCACTCACTAAGGATTCACTGAACACCCCCTACAGGCTAAAAAAAACTAATATGAGGTATTAGATAAGTATTGAACAATCCTCTAGCAAGCTTGCTTTTACCTACCACTCACTATTCTACAGAATCTGTTCTCGTATTAAACAAATGTTTTAAATGCCAAATTCCTATTTATTTTTCACCATAACCTTTAGCACCATTTACCAAGAGTTTCTAAAACCCTTTCTTAAATTCCTTGACTCTCTTTTGTACACCTACCTCTCTCATACCCCCAGTTTTTAGTATCCCATGCCTCTTTCAGGGGCTATATCCCCCAAAACATCTAGCCTAGGGCTAACTTTTCTTTCCTTTTCATTTTTTCTTGAAAATCTATCACACTTGTGACTTCAACTATCATGAGTATATCTCATTCCCTGACTGTCTTCTAAGCTCTAGTTTCACTTTTTTTAGCTGCCTAGTGGTTATTTCCCACTGGACTATCAGACTCGATTTACCAATTGAAGATCAGCAACTTTACCTCCAAACTCTCCTTGCTAATCATTTCAATCCATCAAGCTCCATATCTGCTGCTCCTTTAACCCCTTCCTTTCCAATGTGCTTTCATCTGATGAGTCCCAGAGGTCATCAATCCTGTGGCTACAGCGAGCTCTACCATCACTGTCTCTCCTCTCCCCGCAGGTCAGGACTCTGATTCAGGCTTCATTATCTTCCATTGACCATGTCTTTCAATCATTACTATAGTCAATTGTCTATTTGTTGAGAACCTATCATGTGCCTGGAATTTACTAGATACTGTGAATACGGCAGGCACTGAACAAGACAGCAGCCTTACTTTTATGGGGCCTTTATTATTGTAGGGGAACAGAAAACACACGTATGAGGTCTGAGGAATGTCATAAAGAAAATCATTCTTAACCTTGTCTCCTTAAGTCAACTGATCTTTATCATCTCAAACCTTTCATTTCTTAGTTATTCTGTCCTCCCATTGTGAGTGACCTGCAGTGAAACTCAGAGAAATTCAAACTTTTGCAGAATTGGTAGCAAAAAGGGAAAAAGCAAGGTCTGAATTGTTTCCCTATATCTTAAACTCTTGCTTAACTTTAAAATCATTTTCATAAATTAAGAAACAATGTCTAAGCCTCTGAGGGTGGATGGAGTTAATTAGGCAAAAAATTGTACATGTGCCTTGCCATAGCTAAACAACTGGCTTTTTTTACTAGAGGCAAATTAGTAGTGTACGCCTAAAAGTCTAAATTATGTTTATCGCCATTACTAGGAGGTATTGGCCCAGCAAATTGATGCTTATTGGCCTAAAAAGCAATCAACAAGACTTGTGTTCATATTCTCAGTATTAATTGCTGATTTATAAGACTTCCTATACTTGAGTGGTTCATTTATTCTTTCTTTCATTTAACAAACATTTATAGAACACATACTACCTACCAGACAAGGAGACAGTTCAGGTAGCAAAATATTAAATCATAATTATCCTCAAGAAATTTGGTCTAGCATGACAAGGATTTGTGTAACAGTGAGCTAAGTTACAACAGAAACTCAAAGCTCTGCAGGAAGAAGATGGCCGTAGTCAAGCAAAACTTCACCAAAGAGATGCTCGAGTCAGGGTTTTTTTTTCTTTTAAAGATTTATTTTTTATTTATTTATGCATACAAGAACTGGAGTATAGGCCAGAGGTATGGGGTGGTGAGAGGATTCACCAGAGACAGAGTGGGGAGTAGTACAGGTGGATCTACTGAAATACACTGCTGAGGGGAGCAGCGGGTGAGACAAGAGGTCTGCTGTGCCATGTGGGTTAGCTCCCTGGCCTGGGATCAAATTCAGGCCTCAGTGGCTGCTGATAGCTTGATAGCACTGAGACTTAACCCCTGAGGCCATTGCAGTCACTATAAAGAAGGTTATTGCTGAAGGAAAAAGCTGTGCTCTGGGGTGTGGTGCCCTAGGTCACTATCCACCAGGCCAGCTGCCTGTCCATGGCACAGTTACTACTCTAGGTAAGAAAGAGGGTATAAAACAGCTGTCAGACTCGAACAGGAGTGCCCACATGGCTGCCATGTACAAAATTGGCAGGTATCAGTTTTCGCGTTTGCTGGTCTGACATGTGATCCACTGACTGATGGCCATAAGGGACAGTCAGACAGACACACAGATCTGCTCCAAAAGCAAAAATTACCGGAAAGCTTTCCGACAATGGCTTCCCCTTAACTATTTCACAATTCCCCCAAATAAATGAACACGCCATTGGTGTGCCCAGTTTCCCCAAGGCAGCAATAAGTTTATTTAAAAAAAAAAAAAAAAAAAACCTAGTTCTGCCTGCTGGTTTGTGTTATCTAATGTTTGACTGTTTATGGTGTTAATTCAACAGCAAGTGGACAGTTAAATTTGGCAGAGAACATGTGTTAATGTGAAAATATTACTTTAGAAAGCACTTTCTGGTACTATTTTTATTGGAGGAAGTTGAAGATATGGGTTTCATGGACCACATCCTGGGGCAAGGAATGAATCACTCTTACTGGAAAAGTCCCTTAAGCAATTTAACAACAGGTTAAATAATTCTAATAATATCCATGTAAACTAGACCCTCCCAGAAGAAAGGGTGTTCAGCCTTTCCATTCTGATTTTTCATGATTACCATTTCATGTACAGGCTCATGACCTTCCACGAAACATACATTGAGGAAATGCTGACTTAGATACTATAGCTTAAAAATCCATATTAATGGAAGAAACAAATGCATGTTACTAAGTAAAAAGATAATTTGAAAAAGTTGTCTTTGATTCCAACTATGACAGTCTGGAAAAACCAAAACTATGGAGACAATGGAAAAGATCAGTGATTGCCAGCGATGAACAGTTAGGGAGCAACGAGCAAGCAGAGCACAGAGGACTTATAAGGGAGAAAACTATTTTGTATGATACTGTAAGGATACTATATGGCATCGCACACTTGTCCAAAGCCATACAATGTACAAGACCAAGAGCAAATCCTCAATATAAACTTTGGGTGGATCCAATGAATTTTGGGTGACAATGATTGTCAATGTAGGTTACTGAGTATAATAAACACGCCTCTCCAGTTGGGGGATATTCACAGTATGGAAGGCTGTGGGTATGGGGGGTGGTCAGAGAATATATGTGAACTTTCTTTCTGCTAAATTTTGCTGTGATGCAGTACTTTTTAAGACATCATATTTTATAAAAGACATCCACAAAACTAGAGAAACAGCTTCTCGCTGAACTGTGATCCCTAAGGTCCCTTCTCTGTATATTGAAAATTGTTGACAGAGTCCTGTACTTTGGCAATGTGGTAAAAACAGAAGTCGATATCTTGATTCCCAAAAACAAAATGCTTGCAGCATGGCTGGAAAGGTGGGGGGGGTTAGGTAAAAATTGATGTGAAACAATCAAATGTATCTTTACTGGGTGTACCTCATATGCCAGGCTTAGGTATTTAGTAATGGTATTTAGTAATGAAGTAATGAATTGTGGTCATATTGTTCATGGAACTGACAGTCTAGGTAGAGAGGAAACTATTACATCAACAAAACATGAGAACTTGCATTATCTAGCCTAATAAAAACAGCCTAATCTAGAATCTTTTCAAGAAGACTTTTTTGACAAAATGATATTTGAGAGGAAATATAAGATACCAATCCACTGAAAAGTTAAGGAAACAGAAGTCTAGGCAGTTGTGTTCCTGAGGTAGAACTTTCAGAACTGAACGCTGCCCTTGCAAAATGGAAGGTGTGAGGAGAATGAAGAAGTGGGCAGGGCACAGCATGCAGGGCCTGAGGACAGGTCAAGGAGTTCATCTCTCATCTCAATGGAAATGAGAAAGCTTTGAAGGGTTTTAGGCAGGGAGGTGTCATCAGCATAACATTTTAATTGCATAGGATGCAGGGAATCACTCTGTCATCAAGTTTGCTGATTGATTTACCAGTAAAAAGGAAATCCTGAGAAAGAGGCATTTGGGTTGAAATTGAAGTGTAACTTCAGTTAAAAGTTCCAGATTGGCAGGTGTTGGAAATGGAGGACATATATTAGGAGACCAATTTCAGCAAATTGCAGTAGAGCAGTACGTCTGTGTACATGGTAGGGGAGAGGGGTCATGATTTCCATCACAGAGTTATCTCGTAGCAGCATGAGAAGATACTGTGAAGAGAAAGGACAAACTGAAGGCCGCACTGTCCTCAGCATCAGGGTATCTTTTTTTCTGAAGCCAGAGTCTCTGCTATGAAACACAATTTTTTCTGAGAGCTCTACACCATCAGTAGTCACCCACAAATGCCTTGGCAGGAAACAGTCCATAGTTAAAATCAAGATCGGTCCCAAGTGAATGGAATCACAAGGGAGAAAGCAGTGGCACTTTGGACTGGACTCCCCTCTCTGCATTATTTTCTTGTCAATGCTCAACCAGGAACCAGCAGATTCCTTCTAGAGCCTGCTTTCACAATCTAGCTGTGTGACTTTGAGTAAATCACTTCACTGAGCCCTTTTCTTCTTCATCTGTCACTAGTGAAAGTTGAAGTACAAGCTCCCGAAGATCCTTTTCCATTATAACTTCAATTCTGTTTCTGTTAACCAAAGGAAAGCCCATCCTTGAGAATCCTCACATAGAAGTGGAGCTAGAGGGGGAGAAGGCTAGCGTAAGGGAGGGAGGGAAGGGTTCTGTATTTTCACCTGCTTAGTTCGAAGCAGCCTTGTGACTGCCTGTGTCCCTGGTGGTAAGGACCATGCAGTTGCTGCTAGAACACCCAGCGCAGAAGCATTCCGCCCCAGGCTTCCTGACACCTGGTTCATTTCTAATCCTCCAAGCAAGTTCCTGACATGCAGTTCTGCCCTATACTACCAAGATGGGGAGAGCCCCCCACTGGAGAGCAGGTTTGGAATGCCTGTTTCCCAGGGGCCACTGCTGATAATCAGAGGATGAGATTGCTTTTGAAAATATCCGAAGTCTGGCTTTTCTAGATTAAAAGTTCTCCTATTTCATTTAGTGATTTTTTTTTTCCAAATGGGTTTCCATTTTGAAACACAATGTTCTCATATGTTAAAAAAGAATAGATGAGGTCATCTGCTCCAGATGGCCCTGGAGGCGGGCCTCTAGGGGGAAGCGCCAAAGCCCCGAGCTGGCACTGAGAGATTCCTCTGGAACCCCCCGAGCTGGCACTGAGAGATTCCTCTGGAACCTGTTTGCAGTTATCAAATGCCATCTACGCTAAAACAGGTGAGGCATACCAAAGAGTTGCTCAGACAGAAAAAAAAAAAAAAACAAAACTATTTGGTTTGGTGGAAGAGCCAGAGGCAGATGAGTGGTGTTTTAAAGCCATCAAGTGACAGCAAGGGGTCCCCCCCCACCCCCGCCTCAGATTGACCCTGCTGATGGTCCCCTCTGTGCACAGCCAAGTAGAGGAGTGACAAGGATTCCAGTCACTTCTCACACAGCCATCCAGGGAGTCACAGCTCCAGCCCCGAACTGGTGGGGTGTTTTGTTTTGTTTTTTAATTCTTTGCTCACCCCATTTCTTTTTTCTCTTCTCACAGTTTATTGATTTGTCAGTCACTTACTAAATGGTTCAATCAAATCCATACTCGCTTTCTCTGGATATCCACAAGCAGGAAATGCTTATGTGTGATCTTACAGGAAAAAGTTTTATTTGTTTTTAAAAGTATTGAGAATCAGATTAAGACAATCACCTTCTGAGAATCCAGGGATTTGAGTTTAAGAGATATTTATAAAGCTTCATAAGCCAGGTTGGACCCCTGCCTAATCTGCCCAAGCAAATGGCACCTCTCCTGTCCTTCATAGGGTGCCTGGAAGCCTCACCAGCCAAGTCCAAGGTGAGTATCTGCATTGGAAAATATAGCATTTCTGACCTAATTTTTATTATTTTTTTTTTTTTTTTTTTAGGTAAATGTAATCCAACTCAGGACCTGTTTGAATGAGGAATTTTTTAATGCTCAGGGTATTTTCTTCTATTTTTAGACGTCTAATTCTATAGATTCTTTTTCTAACCTCTTCTAGGCATGCTAAGTGCTGGTAAATTAAAACACTAGCAAAAATAATGCTGTGGGAAAAATTCTTCAGAACACAGAAATCCTGAGTTCGTTTTGGTGGAGGCCAGGAGCATTTCTGTAGATAAGGTTCGTATATATTAATAGTTGTTGAAACTGGGTGATGGATACATAGAGATTCACTGTACTGTTCTTTTTTCATTTCATGTCTGCTTGAAAATGTGCATGTTTTTAAAATAGAATGAATTTGGTAACTGTAAAATGTACCCACATCATATTTTTGAGATACATTTCCTAATTCCATTAAAAAAAAAAAAACTTGATAACTGGATAGATCAAGGATTGGAAAATTATGGCTTGTGGGGCCAGTCTAGCCTACATCCTGTTTTTGTAAACCAAGTTTTATTAGAACACAGACAGGCTCTTTCAGTATGTGTTAGCTACTTCTGGGTGTTTTTGTGTAACAGTCATGTTAAGTAGCTACAACAGAACTACTCTGGCCTCTGTAGAAAAATTTTGCTGGCCCTTTATTGATAGAGACTTGTATATACCACCTTTGACAGATATGTGCTGGGAAGACTACAAGTACCTCATTCTAATCCTAATCCCTCAACCAAAACCATGATGCTGGGTGTCCAACAAGAACAGAACAGCTAGTCAGGCCTGACCCACAGAACTTTCCATGATGATGAAAATGTCCAGCAGCTACAAACCACATGTGATTATTGGGCATTTAAAATGTTGTGAAATGGGCCTTCCTGGTTGCGCAAGGTGTTAAGCACCACACTATGAAGTAATCCACAGCCTCTACAGAACAAATTCGATCCCCAGCTGGCCAGGGAGAAACCCACATGGCGCAGCAGACCCCTCCTGTCTTGCCCACTGCTCCCCTCAGCAGTGTATTTCAGTCAGTCTGCCTGTTCTGAGCCCCACTCTGTCTCTGGTAGATCCTCTCACCACCTCCCCCACATCTCTGGCCTGTACCCCAGCCCTTGTATGTATAAGCAGATGAATCTTTTAAAAAATAAATAAATAATAAAATAAAATGTGGTGAAATGCTCTTGCTGGAATTAGAGAGAGTGAGGAAGAAAAATCAGGGGGTAAGGAATAGCAGAAGAAAGATACCAAGACTAATCTGAATACAGGCAAACACTGTAGAAGACATCAAAGACCCAAGGCACCAGGAAAAGGAAGAAGGGAGAGGAAGAGAATCAGTGTAGAATTCAATAACTATTTATTGAGTGGTGACAGCCAAGCTAGGTGCTGTGCTGTGGAAAGCAGGTGACGAGTGTCTAGCCCCTGGCAAGTCTCCATAAAGGAGAAAGACTAGTAAGCAGGAAATTACAACACGGCACAGTGACTTTGAGGGAGAAGGGGAAGTTTGGGAGGCAGGGCCTCTAACCCTGCACTGAGGCATCAGGGAAGTCTTCCTAGCAGAAGTGGCTTTTTTTTTTTTTAAAAGACCGCATTTTTTTTTTTTTTTAAGATTTATTTATTTATTTATACAAGAACCGGGATATAGGCCAGATGTGCAGGAGGGTGAGAGGATTCACCAGAGACAGAGTGGGGAACAGAACAGGCAGGCTGATGAAACACACTGCCGAGGGGAGCAGCGGGCGAGACTGGAGAGGTCTGCCACGCCATGTGGGACCCTCTCTGGCAGGCTGGGATCGAACTGGCACTGCAGAGGCTACAGGCAGCTCCACAGCCCTCAAATGCCTGCGCCACCAGGGGAGGCCCAGAAGTAGCATCTTGACCAAAACCTAGGCAATGAGTGGACTGTATCTAACTGGGAGAAGGGGAAAATATTCCAGGCAGTCACCGCAGTATATACAAAGGCCAAGGACCAAAAATATGCCTCATCCATTAGGTTAGGTACAATATGTAAAGCTGGGATGGTTCTGGTTTGTTCTTATTCTCCAGGTAATTAACAATAACTAATTATCAGTAGAAATACTCAAATATTAGCCCCATTTGGGATGTTATATGGTCTCTATGCTCTGGCAGAACTTGGAAGAAAAAGGAACCGGAAGAAAAAAAAACAGTGGCCACCTCCACCAACCCAGACTTCTCAGGACCATTTTCTGTTACAACAGGAATCTATACTGAGTCTGCAGGACCTGGTGGTGATACAAGGGTGCTCTGGAAGGATAGAACAGCAGAATAATGGTCAAATTATGGTCGCACTAGAAATAAATGGGAAAAATAATACTAAAGGAAAAGGCGAGTATTTCTGAAAGCCTGAACAGAGTAGTACAGTTAAACCCGATTCCCCCAGAAAGTGGTTTCAAAATGCCTCCAGGCAAAATTAGAAACTGGACTACTATCGACCAGTTAGCACAGAATCTTGACCCTTCATCTAAATTATTTGGAGCAAAAGTAAGGGGAATTTAATTTTAGAAAATGGGCAAAGAAAGTCAGATCTAGACTCCCTCCCCCAACAAACACCGCACAGGTAGAAAAGCCAGAGGAGAGAAGTTGTTCCTAAAATCTTCTGTTGCCATCACAACAGAAGAGAACATGACCTCTTTATTACTGGGGCAGGCAATTATGTGAGTGCTCTCGGAAACCAAAGCCCTTTTGTGAGTTGGAGCTGATGGAACAATAATGAAAGAAAGACAATTCTTTTATCACCAGAAAATAAGTGTTAGTTTTCAAACAACATTTAGCCATCTCTATGCCTGGCTGACACTTTTCAGTGACCACCAAAGGGCTTGGGAAAAGAAGTATCACTCTGTTCAAGATGAGGGAGACCTGGCCTTGACCCCAGGTTTCTGGTGGGTAAAGTGGCCCTGAAGCGACTGACATAGGACACACTGGGAATGTCCTGGATCATTGGTTCCAGTTAATTGGTTTCTGGCTCCCCAGAAGACATGAAGTCAACAAATATTGCCTTCAGGACCTTCACTTGCCTTCCTGAACTCTGTAGCATTTCCCTTCCCATCCCAGTTTCATAGTGCCTATAGGTTCTGTTGTGCCACAAATGTGGAGTTCCCAAGCGATGTCCAGAATCACTGGGAAAGTGTTATTCCCATGGTGGGTGCCACCAACTGCGATCATCCCCCTCAACCACTGGTCTTGACCTGCCTGCTTTGATGTGTGCCCACATTCCCAGGACAGATTTGGAGTTGGGTGAACTTGACAGAGAAATCTTAATTAGCCAAAATTGTCAAAGCAGATATTCTCACTCGGTTAATTTTATTATGTAGTAAACAAAGGATCCAAGACCAAGGTCAGAACTGCAGGGGGCTGCAGCATAGTGAGGATACTAGAGGAAGACCCAAATCACCTATTGTTTATACTGAATATCCACTGAAGCTTATAGCATTAGTAGCTCAAAAATAGTCTGGAAATCATCTTCTCCAGTCCATGTGCTGTAAGATAAAAAAGACACCTAAGGAGATTTTTACCCAAATTCACATCATTCATTGTAACAACCTGTGTTACAATAGGAATGCCATGTAAGAAGGCAGAGATGGCTCCACCTTGAGCTTTTTGTGATGATCGGCAGGATCTTTTACTTGCCTTAGATGCACAGATATTTTTCTAATACTTGGTCTCCAATGTGCAGTCAGGAAAGGAGTCTGGCGTTGAGATGGAATGCTGGCTAAAGACAAATCAAAGCTTATTTGGGAGAAATTTCAGATAACCTAGACCATTGCACTGAAGTGCAAGCACAAGGGGTTAGTCCAAATGGACCCCCAGGAGGTGTTGGAGCAACTCATCCCCCTGCAGGCCCCACAGAAGGATATTGGGTCATTCATTTCAGCATCTCAAGAATTTTTCTACTTGGGTGAGTTATATTTTCTGAGAGGCTGAAAGACTTATGAAAAAAAAAATATTGATTCTGGTCTCTTATTCTTGGTCAGTCCAAGAAAAAGACAAAATTGTTCTTGTTATATCTAACAAGTAAGGTGTAGCCAATAAAATCACCAGTTAGATAGACTTCATGCAACAACAAACATTCAGAATTTGCTGCTTCATTGCAATTTCAACTAGGATCACTATTGGAAATGAAAGTGGAAAATTAGGAATAGACCACTGAAAGGGAAAAAATAGGGTTCTGTTTTCTAGATTTTGCTAAGACTTCACAACTCAACTCTTTGAAGCGAGACTAACCCATTTTTCTGCTTAGGAATAGATGCTTATACTAAAGTACCCTGTGGACATGCCATCCCAGGTATTACGTTAGTTGGTGTAAAACCTACAAAACCATGACTAATCCAGAGGACTCCCTGAAGAGAAGTCACAGTTAAAGAGAGATAGTGCAATAAAACAAAATGTATTTTCAAAATAACTGTGTTTATCAAATACTGTGAATGGGGATGAATCTCTTGAAAGGTCCTCTCCTTCCCCATCATCTACAGTTCAAACAGTACCTCTCAAATCTTAACCTTTCAAAAATCTCATCCCTACCTCCATTACTCATCTTGTTTCCCTCATCACTGTACCCGCTACCCAACCATAGCACAAAAATCTATAAAATCTAACCAGCAATTGGGGTCAGGAGAGGAGAAGAAGAACAATGTTTCAGAAAAAGCCAGAGAAGAAACTGAACAAGCCAAGCCAGAACTCCCATCTCCCCACCTTTAGCAGAATAAATGCAAGAAAGGCTGGACTATATTGAATAGTTTGACCCATCATGAGAGATAGGTATTTACTAAACATTTTAAGTGAGCTGTTAAAGGATAATTTTGCAAAGGAATAAGCACACTATTCATACAAATACAAGATGGACCAGTATGAAAAGTTTTATTTAACTTATTTAATGAAGAAGTCTGAGATGTTAAATGTTGAGGAGAATCAAAGACAATCAAAAATGCTGAAATGGCTCAAATTCTGACAATGAAAAATGTGTTCCCTGAGAAGATAAAGTCCAGAAGGAGGCACTGTACAATATCTAGTAATTCATTGATGGGACCCCATCAATGTTTTTGCCCATTTCAAAGTTGTTTCTCAATTATTCCTAACAAGGTCTAGCATTTTACATTGACAAGGGCCCTGCTGTCCATGCCTGGCACCTACCAAAAGCTCCTTTCTGTGGCACTTGCCCAATTTCTGTGCCAAAATGACCAATCCAGATGATGAAAGAGTGGTCTCATATCTTGGACAAATTCGCTAATATTCTAGATGCTCTACAGTCTATGTTACCCAAAAAAAGCAGGAAAGAATCTCGCTCCCTGAACTTTATGTACATTTTACTTAATTAGTCCTAAGAGCAAATGCCTTTGACCACTGTAGATATATTATGATCTCGGCAATGTAATTCACCCCATCAATATTTGTTACTCTATCTTCCCAGTATCTAGGTATTATTCTATGGGGACTGAAGTGGAGAATGGCCTGAGTGTCCGCTGCTGGCTATACTCAAGCTCAGCACCCCATTTCAGCTGGAAGACTCCAACCCTGGCTGATAGGACTCAATGTACTCCTTCCCTGCTTCCCTTTCTTCGCCTTTCCCTCCCAAGAAGTTCTTTCCCAGATGGCCCCTGGCCCCCATGCATAGATTATTAGCAAGGACAACCCACCATTTCCTGGGACTCATTCAAATCCTAAGATCAGAACAATTTCACCTTAAGCAGTAAGAGTCCTACTACTTCGGCATGTCTTCCTAGAGAGAGACAGCACAATGCAGCAGGGTGCTCAGCTTCAGGCTCAAATACAGGGATTCTAATCCCAGATCTGTTATTATCTATAAAATCAGATTAATAACATCGACCTTTGAGGACTGCTACGAGAATAAAAATGAAATAGTGTATGTGAAATACTCAAAGGTATTTATTTTTATTTTTCATTATCATGATGGTAACTCTAGGGGCTGTAGCTGCCCTGGCTTTGTTCCCATCATTATCATTTATCAGTTGCATTCTGCATCTCATCTCCATAAATGGCTTCTCATCTCTCCTCCCAGGTGGTTCAGGTATATGTTTCCTATCTCGCCTTGCTCTACACTCAATGCCTCCCACTTCTCTCACAGCTGAATATGTATACACAGCCCTAATGACTCACCAGCCATATCATATACCTGCCTGCCTCACTCTCAGCAGTTATGCATCCGTAAGAAGAACGGTTGTGCCCACTCCTGCTACCTAAGGCTCAGTGCATCTGGTCCCTGAGTCATTGCAATTGCCTTGATTTTTAATGGAAGTTTGTCAAAATCCTCATAAAGTGTTCATATGCAATTCCGTTATCAAGAGGCTTGTCTAGAAATGACAATGGTTATGAAAAATATTGACTAGTACAGCAAAGCTCAATTTTTTAGCAGTCAAAATTATAACTTTTCATTAAATTGAGGCCCCAGAGAGGGAAAAAAAAAAAGATAATTAAACAGACTTCTGATGAAAAATTACAGATAATATCTCCCTGTTCATCTTCCTGCTCAAAGTAATCAGAGGAGCCGGCACTCAGAGAAGTGAGCATGATGTGCAGAAATAGGGGGGAACCGCCTCCATGGGACATTTGAAGTGTCATCTCTTCCCACAATCTCGGCCTCCTCACCACTCCCAGGAGGCAGCATCTAAATTGGTGTCAGAGTAGCATACAGCACTATCTGACCTCTAGGAGAGATGCAGGAAGGTCAACAGCAACAAATAGAACCCTGTGGAAGAAGCTCCAGAAGGCAATGTCCAGACCTGCAGAGCCCACTACTTACTATTCAATTCAAAATCCACAAGAACAGGCTATTGTCTACTGCGTCAACTCCTAACTGCTTAGGTTGGCACTCCAGGGTCTTTCCAGGGCAGCACAGGCCTACTTTCCCCATTTGTGCCCCACTGCTGCCTACCATCACCTTTCCTACCGCTTCACCAGTTCCTTTCCCACCCCAGACCCTCCCTAGCCCCACCTCTGCTTTGTGCATGCTGTACCCACAATTGCCCTTTGTAAACTTCAATTATGCTTATTTATTTATTTATACAAGCACTGGGTACAGTCAGAAGCGCAGGAGGGTGAGAGAATTGTAAACTTCAATTACGCCTTGTTTCTCCAAGTTCTTATTGGGTTGATGTCTTTATTTCTTCAAGTTCTGTTACTACCTCTCTTAATTAGGCTGTGCATTCATGGAAAGCTGGGATGGGAACAGTTACATTATGTGCATCCCATAGTCCCTATCACCAGGCTGAATTCACAGTAAATATTCAGTAAATGTCACTGAGCAATCAAGAAGATTCTGGGTAAACTGTTAAATATAAATGAATAAATGAATATATTTTATGGCAAAAGTGAAGGGAAAACAGGGACAAGAAGAGATGTTTGATGAATACTGACTAGAAACTGCATAGTGCTTCTCATATTACTTCATGAACCCCTGGCAATGACTCTATGAAATTAGGCTACCCCATTTTACAGAAATGCTATATCAATGTTGTAAGTTAAGATCTTAAATCTAACATAAAGGAGTACATAGGAGAGAGTTGCCAACCTCCTAACTCCCAACCTAAGCAGTTAGGAGTTAACACAGTGGACAATAGCCAGTTCTTGTGAATTTTGAATTGAACAGTAAGTAGTGGGCTCTGCAGATCTGAACATTGCCTTCTGGGGCTTCTTCCACAGGGTTTTATTTGTTGCTGTTGACCTTCTTGCTTCTCTCCCTGTTTTAGAGAAGATACTTAACCAAATAAACTGATTTTTGTAGAATAATTTTAAAAGGATAAAATCTACCTCTTGCACAAACAGAATATAATAAGAACACATGTCAAATACTTGTTTAACTCATTAAACAATGAAGGAACTAGTACAAGGTTACCATCGGCTCAAGAATTCCAAGAACACACATCTAGACAATGAGGAAAGCTGAAATGAATTTATAAGTCGAGGTGACCAATATCCAAATAGCAATAATCAGTTCTATTTCATGGACAAAATTAATATGAATTTCCACAGATGAGAATCATTTCCATTACTCTGAAGTTCTACAGTGTACAGAGAATAAAACTCAGCTCAAAGACTATAAGAGCACACCATTTTAGAATCAGATCATCCAGAGGGTTATGTTAAACAACATCTAGAATTCCATAGGATACCAGTATTTTTTTTTTCCATTGAAAAATCATTCACAATTTTCTGTGATGTTATTAACAAGTTACCTCATCTTTTTGACACTCTGTTCCATGGGAGAAGACAAGAGTAACAGAGAATGGATGAGGGAAAAGGGATCTGAAATGTCAGAACCCATAAGCCTGATCAGAACCTCCTCTATTTAGCAAGCTGACTTCAAATACCTTGATTCTTTCCCACCCCGAGTGCATTCTCTGTCTTTTCATGCCTTAATCCAGCATCCTCTGTGAAGAAGGTACTCAGGCATGATTTAGGATAGAGCTCCTGCTACCTAATAAATCAGCACTGCCCAGCACATACACCCATCAGAATCACATACTGAGAGTATATTTGAATGAAGATTCTCAAGCCATGTCTGCCCTTCTGAATCAGCATCTGCATTTTTTTTAACATGACTATTGTAATTTATGTGAAAATATAAGAAATCATATCACTAACTGTATAACCTTGAACAAGTCTATTCACTCTTCAGGCCTCAGTTTTCTCACATGTAAAATACATAAACTGGGTCACTGGTCTAACTGCCTAACTTGTCTGTCTCTCAATCTAACAAAACCTGTTTTCTCTCATGTCAAGCTCTGAAGCTAATGCCATGACTCCAACTTTTAGAGTTTTGATCATGCGCCTTAACTAAACCTTGCTTACATTTCCTGGTGTCCCTCTCTGGAGAGGATAAATTGATACATGACCCTAATAACATTATTTCTCTTTCGGGAGCACCAACACTGTGCCAGGATTCCCTGAGCACCAAATGAGTAAGAAATCTCACCATCTGCTTTCAAGTCAGGATTTCTACAGTTTTGCTCCTTGATTGAGTGCATTGCTTTTAAAGTCCCAAAATAATCAATTCTGACAAGAACGATTCAGATATGCTTTTCAAATTGTAAAAACACACGCTAGTTTCTTGACAACCTGATAAAATGAGAAAGTGAATTACCAGCTTGTTATTTTTAACTTATTTGTTTTCTTCAAGCAAACCTCTACAGGGGACCCCTAACCCCAGTGCAGAGCCTACTAAGCACAGAACTTTGCAAAGCCCTATTCTTATCATGGCAACAGAGCCCCCCTCTGTAGTGAGAACACAACACTGTCCATGTTTGGGGGATGCAGAAGGACGATGGGGAGGAATCATGTAAAGGATCATGGTGGGATTCCATCAAACTAAAAAGGTTTTGCACGGAAAGAAAAAACCACAAAAACTAAGACACCTGAAGACTGGAAGAAGATATTTGTACATCACACATCTGACAAGAGGTTAATTTCCAAAATATACAAAGAACTCACAACAACAACAAACAACCCACTCAAAAAAAATAAGCAAAAGACCTCTAGGGACACTCCTGCAAAGATGACATTGAGATGGCTCAGAAGCACATTGAAAATGCTCAAGATTTTCAACGTCTAACCACAATATTCCTTGCCCTGTGAGAATGGCCTCTATCCAAAAAGACTGGAAAAATGTTAGTGAGGATGTGGAGGGAAAAGGAACTGTTGATAGGAATGTGACTTGGTGCAGTTTCTGCAGAAAACAGTAGTATTTCTCTCAACAAAAGGAAAAGTGAAATACCATGTGATTTGGCAATACCACAGCAAAGTATTTACTCCAAGAATATGAAAACATGAATATAAAAATAGTTATGCATTCCTAAGTTCATAGCAAAATTATTCACAGCAGCCAAGTCATGGAACCAACATAAATGCCCACAGATAGATGACTTGATAAAGAAATGGTAAAATAGGGCCTCCCCAGTGGCGCAGCAGTTGAGTGCTGGGTTGTGAAGCTGCCCGCGGCCTCTGCAGCACCAGTTCGATCCCCGGCTGCTCCCCAGCCACTGGAGGAGGGTCCCATATGGCGCGCAGACCTCTCCTTCCGCCCGCTGCTCCCCTCAGCAGTGTATTTCATTGGTCTGCCTGTTCTGCTCCCAGCTCTGGCTCTGGTGGGTTCTTTCACCCTCCCGCGCTTCTGACTGTGCCCAGTGCTTGTATAAATAAATAAATAAGAAATGGTAAAATATATACTCAACTGACTACTATTTAAACAGCTATTTAAAAAGATGGAATAGTGCCTTTTGGGACAAAAACTGATGAATCTTGAGGTGCTTATGCTAAATGAAATAAGTCAGAAAGTGAAACACTGTTACTGGAAGCCTTCACTCATCTGTGGAGTATAAATATAAATAAGGAAAACAAACTGATCAAGCACAACAAAAATAGTTCCTAGATTGAAAAATACACCGATTACCAGAAGGGTTGGAAGGAAGAAACAGAAGTAAGTGGAGGGAAGATGACTGGGTATTGGCATTGGAGAGTGGGTGCAGGATAAGGGACATATGTGCACATATAAAGTTGTGAAGCTATAATCCCAAAATTACATAATTGCATAAACAGTTGCGAATCAATAAAATTGGGTCAGAGGGACAAAAGTAAGACATAAGAAAGCATAATTTTATCTGGAGGTGAAACAGAAGAAAATAAAATACACCAAATCGATGCATTGGTCAGGAAGGAAAATTAATAGATACTTAATTTTAAAAATAGAAGATGGGGTATTTTGTATTTGTCACATCAATTAAGGTAAATGAGCTTCAAAAATGACCTCTTTAAAGAAAAGCATTCAGTTTGGATCACAATATATAATGCAAGTCTATATTGAATAAAAGTTCTCAGAAAAGGTTAAAATAGAATGGACAAAAATGTATCAGACAACCTGATAGAGAGAATCCTAAGGATACAATTAAAAGAATAAATTATTTAAAAAGAAATAAAACTTAAAAATATATTAGATAAATGCATATAAAAAAAATCACAATCTGAATCTTATTCAAAGTTGGATTTAAACCAAAAAGTATTTAACAAAGTGAGAGATGATATATTTTTAATGCCAAAGGGTACAAATATCAAAGAAAATAAAATTGTGTGAACTTGTAAGAACTCTAGAGAAATACTCAAGTCTCAGCAGACTCATCTCAGTCCCTAAAAAAGGGAATAAAAAATAAAGTTATAAAAGAGGAAAGGAAGCAAAATTGACCGGTGATAGGCTATGGATGATTTGGTGGTAGGTACACTATAGTGGCAATACCTGATAGGGATATCCTAATATTACTTCCTCGATTAAAAATTAATTAATGTTATAAAATACCTAAGTAACATAACAAAATAGATCTAACCAATTATAGGTAATGTATATGTTTTCTATTTCCTCAGTATTAATAGCACAGTGGATAAATAATAACCATTGCCTTACATATATTCATTTGGGAAAAAAGATTAAAAATAAATGAAATAAACTTACAATTCAAAAATATAAATGAGAACCAAGAAAAACTAGCGATACTTATAAATGCTTAGGCTGCATCCACATCTTGGCTATTGCAAATAATACTGCAATTTTCCAGTTAGTGTTTTCATTTCCTTCAGAAAAATGTGGAAATGCTGGATCATATGGCAGCCTTACTTTCAATTTTTTGAAGGTTCACCATATACTTTTTTCCATAGTGGTTGCACCAATTTACATTCCTACCAACCGTACACAAGGTTTCCCTTTTTCCATACCTGGGCCAATATTTACCGTCTTTGTCTACCCTTTGTATCTCTTTTGTTGAGTTAAAAAAGTTTCCAATACAAGGAATTAATAAAACCAAGTCAAAGAAAACTAGAGGGAGAATAAGATTAAAGGAACTAGTAAATAGAAGTCAATACAGATGTACATAACTGACAAAGAGTTCAAATCCGGGATAAGGAATACCTACCAAATGAATAAACAACAACCCAATGTAAAAATGGGTATGGAAACTGAAGTCTTGAAAAAAGAATATCTAAGGGACTAACAGATGGCTGAAAAGTTGCTTAACCTCCTGAGTCCTCAGGGAAATTCAAATTTAAAAATACCATGAGGTATTACTTCAGTTCCACCAAGTAGCTAAAATTAAGACAATTAAAAATTCCAAGTGTTGGTGACAATGAGGAGTACTAGGAACACTCACATCCTGCAGGGACAAGTGTAAACAGATACAATCACTTTAAAAGTCTGGTACTATCTTTCAACAACGCAATTCCTAAGTATATACCAAATAAATGAAGGTATATAAAAACACAGATAATATGTGAGAGTGTGTGTGTGTGTACACACATGTATTTTTAATATTTGTAGCAGTACTATAAGATATCCATCAGATAAATGCTGGTATAGTCACACAACAGAATATCATGAAGCAAGCAAAACTGGTAACTGTTGCTTCATTCAACAAAATATATGAGCCTCCCAACTAATCTCAGAAAAGCCAAACACAAAAGTGTTTATCCTCTATGATCCCATTCACCAAAAAAAGTATAAAAACAAACAAAACTAACATGGTATTATAAGCCAGAATAGTGGCTGTTTTGAGGAATTTGGAAAGGAATATGTGGAGTTTGTTATAGAAGTTAAAATTATTCTAATACATAACCTCAGAAGTCATCAACATTCATTTCATAGATAAGGAATTTGGCCTAGAATGACTTGCCCAATGTCCCAGAGTTAGTGACAAGCTCTAATCTATTCGGCTACAAATCCAGCATACAACATTTTTCCTTTCTTTCTCACTATCTCAATTTACGTACACACCACTTAAAAGTCTCTTCCCAGTTGGTTTCCAATAAATCATAATAGGAAATGATATCTACTTACTCAGCAGACAATTTCAAATGATAGCACATACCCCGAAATTACCCAGATATCTCCGTGTAAACCGCAGTCACAGAGTTTAGCATACAACACTTTGAAAAATAAAACTTCCCAAGATGAAAGCTTCATTAGCCAATTCCAGGTGCCCAGCTACCAAAAAGCATATGAATATTTAAATTAATTTTTTTTTCAAGGTGGACTGGATTATTGTGATTAAGTCAAATTATGTCCTACCGTGTCTCTAAAAAGCAGCATGAAAAGACAACTTCTTTAAAATAAACATGCCTGGACCAAAAAAATAAAAAAAGTCTAATGTAAGAACAAAGAAAATTACATATTCAGCTACCCCAAAAAGCAAGTCACAGAATCTTAAGAATTCTGACAGAGAACCTATTAGCATTTCTAGACATTTTCACTCTTAATAAGAATTTCCTACAGACCTAGGCAGCTACTGTGGGGGGTTTAGCTCAGGTGGGATGCCTCTCAACTGGAGGTTGAGAGTATAGCAGGAAAGAAACCAGCCAACCCAGGAAATGCCAGTGTCCTGGGATGTGAGAATCTGGGTCAGAGTGCTCCAGGGGAGAGCGTCCCTCACCTCACAAGGAAAACCTGAGGTCAGGCTCACCGTGTAAGTGTGAAGTCAGATGTCTCAGTCTCCATTTTGGATCATCCTCTATTTTCTTGTACCTTGCTGTTATGGACTGAAGTGTGTTCCCCACCCTAAAATTCATATGTCGAAACTCTAATTCAATGTAGATATACTTGGACATAGAGCATTTAAGGAGATAATTAAGGTTAAAAAATTGCCTTAAGGGTGGGACTCTGATCCCATAGCACTAAGAGGAAGAGGCACCAAGAGCTCTCTCCTACTGCACACAGGAAAGCCCCTATCAGGACACAGAGAGATCCAGACCTTGCAGGGAGTTACGGGTAGGACATGGGTGGGCAAGTGTGTGGGGGCAAGATAAGACAACCTTAAATGTCCATCTATAAAGTGTGTAATTTGTGTTAGAGACAATGATGAGTCACTGAGTGTTTTTGAGAAGGAGGTATCATGACCAAAATTTTGCATTAGGTAGACAACACTGCCAGCAGTACAGCATTTTTATTATTACTATTAATTTCAGTGATTTTTGTACTAGCTGGCATTTATTGAACGCTTCCTTTTTGCCCAGTACACTGTATGCATTATCCCTATTTAATTAAGTGCAGGAAAATTGTGAGAAGGACTTTGAAATGGACCAAAAAGATTACTGACTGTCTTCAATTGAAAATTAGGCATGATCTGGGTTATGATTTTTTGAGCTATTCTACAACTCTGTAAGATGAACAAAACTGATAACATTGCAAATAACTTTATCCATTGAAATGCAAATGAATGTGCCCAGAGGAATTCAATTGATTATTGCCTTGTGGATAGACTCAGTTTGCACCTATTTTTATATTCATTTCAGCTTTCATTATTGCCTATATCATATGTGGTTCTTTGAAATCTCTTTTAAGCCAGTTGTATCATCTTACCGCTTCCCTTGCTAATTAATGAGTTATATAAAATCTTTGACACATGTTCATTTTATATTTGTATGTCATGCTCTTGCCTTTTAGTAATTCTCACAACTCAATGAAATTGGAGCTGTTATTATCTCCAGAAGAAAGTGAGGTTACAAGAAGGAAACTAACCAGTCAAGGTCACAAGAGAGAGGACCTTGAAACCAGTCAAGTTTCAAGACAACTTGAAAGTGGAAGACTACTTGCCCTTTCTGGCCACCACACTGCCATCTTCACATTGGATTCCTGGAGCTTGTCTCTGAAACCCTCTCCCTCACCTCTCTACTGAGTGAAGCCCCCTGCCTCACCCCATCCCCCCGCACTGTCACAGCATCCCTATTGTTTGGGCCATCTGACCAAGTGATCACTATAAGCCAGTAATGAAAAAGTAACAGCAAAGATTGATGTTCTATATCTGGGATTCAGGGAAGACAGTCTCCATCTATTCTGCACAGCCTGTTAGCACCTTTTGGGCACCTGTAGGTGGGGGACAGCTTTGGGATTGGGGACCAGATAGCATAGGTGACCACTATTCTGTCCACCACTATGAGCAGAGGTTCTCCTTCTAATAATGGCATTGGAAGCATTAAAGATAATGTTCATGATGCTGATGCCTAATCACTCACTTTCACCTACCCCCATTACTACAGATTTCTGAACGATCCATCAGCCTTCCCAAAACACTGTCAGATTTCCCACTGAAATCACAACAATGATAATTTAAGTGTGTGCAACACTGTATGTTTTAAGCCCTTTCATGTCAATCATTATGAAATAGCCTTAGAAAATAAGTCAAACTGATAACAATTCATTTTATATAACAATCCCATGAGGCAAGTGCTATTATTTCCATATTTTACAGATGAGGCTCAGAAAATTAAGAAACCTGGTAACAATTGACAGAGGGGTACCCAGGGACCCCAAACTATTAAGGGATACATGCTCTAAAAGGGATCTGGCCCATCTGCATTAACAAAGGCAAAAGAAGCAGACTCTTGGTATGAATGATTTTTTTAAACATAATTTATGTGCATAGAGGAAGAGAAGAATTTCAGATAACAGAAAACTGAAAATTACCCATCCCCTTGTGGGCAAAAACCCAGCCAAATAGGCTTAGCCCCAAGTAGGAGCTGAGGCCTGAAAGCTTGACATATGTCCAAGGGAACTTTTGCCGAGGAATCACAGGACAGGTGTTAGGCAGTTTCCAGAAAGCTAGGGCATTAGGAGAGACTCAACATTCAAAATGAAGCACATAATTGAAGACAAGGTCAAGATAGTGACTGACGTTGTCTTTGCCAAAGACTAGGAATAGCCTCCCCTGTGTCTCTCACCCACATGTTTCTTCCAAGTATCTTTTCCAGAGTCTCTACATGTTTCTCCTCCACATCTCCTTCTATGTGTCTCTCCCAGCAGTATCAGAGCGCAAGCCGAAGCCAGAAAGTCAAGAGGGCAAGAATATGCATGTGTTCAGTTATATGTCAAGCATGGCTGCTTGGCTTCAGCCCTAGATCCCAACAGCCCCTCTCCCCCATTCAGGAAGTCAATTTCATGGCATGATGCGAGTTGTAATTCTTGGCACCTGTCATCTCTTTGGAATAGAGATGAGGGCTGAGTCCATAAAGTCATCAGGGAATGGAATTCACGCAGGATGTCATCACTGGATCAGAGTTTACTACTTATTGTTCCTCTAACACTACCGAAGTCACACATTTAGTAGTAGCTGAGTTGAGATTCAAAATGAAAGTCTACCATGAAGGAGCAGTCAGTCCTTAAGGACCAGTTCAGGCCCTACCACTTCAGGTTCTCTAAGAAGCCAACCTGACTGCCCCAGGCCAGGTATAAATCCTGTTCCTTCTCTGAAGTCCTCTACCAATTATATATTTTTAGCACCGCTGATTTGGTAATTATTCCTTTTCTGGTGTTCTCATACAGAAATCAAGGCAAAAACATGCCCCCTCTCCTTCCCTCAGCTCCACATGGATCTTCACCGGATCTTCACCAGATAAAATCTGCACAGGATTTTATCTTCACAGAGAGGGTGGCAGGGGTAAAAGTCAAGGGAAGCTGGATCAATATGCAAAAGGAGAGCTAGATCATTACAGGCCCTGAGAACACTTGTCAGTCAACGAGAGAGGCTGGGGATATTCCAAAAGTCCCAGCTAGATAATTAAGTTATCTCCGCCAAGAGCAGAGGGAAACTTCAGTGTTTCTCATTGCCTCAAAAACCCAAAACCAAAGCAAAGGCAAGAGTCCTGGAGCACTGGTAGGAGGCAACAGGTCATGGAGGTTAAGCTCTGGGCTCCAGCATCTGTTTCCTCATCTCCATTTTATAAATGTTTCAGAATTAATGACACGGATGACAATCTCTACCCTTTCAGGCCAATTCTTTTGCTAAAATCAATAGTCTGTCAGTGAAAATCCTTTTGGGCAGAAACTGTTTAATCATCTTCATTATCATCATCATTATTGTCATGATAGATAACAACTATGGAATTCTTATATGCAAGGTACCGCATATGAATTATCACAGCTCATCCTCCATCTAGCCTTAGAAATCTTTACTAATTATCAGATGGTACAAGGCACCTATTCTTCACATTAAACCATGACAAAGTCTGGTTTGTTATTTTCAGATGATGTTATTTTAGGGAGAAGCCAGCAGAAAACCCATAGAAAGTAGAACAAAATCCCTGTGATGCACATTATTGAAAACTAAGGTTCCTATACAAATGGTGGTATGATTTATAATGGCCTAAAAAGTGGGTCTGAATCCTTCCTCGGCTACCCTATGTGACTACAAGTGAGTTAACTAATCTCTCCTGAACTTCAGCTTCCCAAAGATAAGATGGAACAAGAATATCTCACCGCAGTTCTGATGAGCAAACCTACAATGACCGGGCACCGAACACAGTAAGCCCCCAGGAAAGGCCTGTCCCCACTGGCCCATGTGGGCATCCAGCACATCCCTATAACTTGCTATTACATCATTGACCAACTTTTAAAGAAATCTTTCTAAAATTCTCTCCTGGCTTATGAAACAGAAAAATAAAATGTACATCTCTTAACCTTTCTTTAATATCCTTAATTTTGATATTGACTTTAACCTAATCTTGACATTGATTATTCAATATCATTAATGAAACATGACAGTTTGCTTCCATAGCAAAATTCTGATTGTTAATTCTGCTACTTCTTCCTCC
The DNA here is from genome assembly GCF_014898055.3 of Talpa occidentalis. Classification (NCBI taxonomy): domain Eukaryota; kingdom Metazoa; phylum Chordata; class Mammalia; order Eulipotyphla; family Talpidae; genus Talpa; species Talpa occidentalis. Next base: position 109,681,100 of record NW_023604861.1, read on the forward strand.
TTTAGAAAATTTCTCACAGTGTCAGCTTTAAGCAGCGCTCCCTCCGCCCTTACTCACTTTTCCTTTTTCCAACTCTGCCTCATCAGCCACCTCAATTTTTACAAAACTGTAACTCACAATCAGTTCTGAGCAGTCAATGCCCTGCCGCCTCTCCCTGCGAGAGGTCTCCAGTTCCTTTGTCCTCAGAGGTATTCCTCTGTACATTTTTTTTTAAGGTTGTTGAAGTGAACCCCCAAAATTCAGGAATACCTGACGTGGTTGTTACTAAACACATATATGCCTTACACCTTTCATTTTTCCTTGGACCTGCTTTCATCATTCAGTTCTTAAGCTTTTGGGGGCCAGATAGAAAGTAGGAGACACTAGAGATGACTTTCTGATTATTCCACTTTTCTCTCTGTTTCCAAATACATGATGTGGATACATGCAGCTGAAACTGAGCATCACTCTGAAACCTGTTAACAGTTCTCCCTTTCAATGGTAGACAAGTCCTGGCTGCAACCCAAAACAAAGGGAGGTATTTTTAATAATCCTCGCCTGAAGTGCTTCCCCTCCCTCTTTGCCTGTCTAAATAAAACCCAGGCCTATTGGCCCAATTCAAATCCTGCCTCTCCCTGGAGTCTTCCCAGCCAGCACACTGCACCCTGACTGGTCCTGCTCACAACACACAGCTCTGACTCTTCAGGACATGCTCGCTCACAGTTACTTAACAAGTTTCCCTCCTGCTAACCATTTAATTCTTCAAGTGGGATTTTTCCTCGTTGTTCCACCCTCACTCTGGACACCCATGGAACTTATACAACCTTCAACATTTTACCTTTAATCTTCTTAGATGATGAATATGTAGAAATATCGGACCCACTACCATCCCCATCATTTCAGTAATTAAATCAAAACAGGGGTGGAAGAGCACAAAGGACTATGGTGATGGTACATGGGTGAATTGGTGATGGGAATTCCATGGGGACTACACCTGAGACAATAAAGCATACATTGTATAAAAATGAAGAATGATGTAAAAAATATATAATTTTTAAAAAAAATTTGAAGTTAAAAAAATAATTAGAACTTAGGGCTTTCGAGCCCACTCTCTTTGGAAGCACACATCTGGGTGACTGTAACCCAGGGGAAGAAGACCCTCTGCAACCCACTTGCTCATCCCCTTTCCCTGGAGGCCATCATCAAAGGGTAAGTTGCTGACAGCTGAAAAACTATTGTCTCCAATTGGTCTGCTGTCTCCAGGGTAGAATTATTCAGTTGGTTTGGGTGCACAACCCACTCTGAGACAAAATAAAACTCCAGGCTTCCAGAGTGTGAAGAACTAATAAATCCTTAGTGAATAAGACTTTCTAAATTGAGTTTCTCTTATGAGGCGATCCGTGAGCACTTCTGACTTTTTCTACCAGAGCAGCAAAATGCAACAATAAATATTAACAAGATGGTAGATGAACTACGGATGTGGGAGCAGAGAATTGGGAATTAAACACATGGTTTCTAAACAAGATTGCCCAGTATATCTGAGTTCCTTCTCACTGCCCTTTGCTCACTAATCCAGGCTGCTTTTAGAGAGACGCAATTCTAAGAAAGAATAATCTGCACTCCAGTGGAACAGGGCAGCACCTCCTGTGCCCAAACCATGGTGTGGGAATATTATTAATTCTGTGATTGATTGACAAAGTAAGGGCCTATCCCCAAGACATTCTCCATGACTTGGGTCACCTGAAGAGTGGTGTGAGGAAGGGATATGGGCTGGGGTGGGATCAGGGCTAGGGTTATATAGGGTTGCTTTTATGCTTTTTTTGTTTATTTTGGTGAATAAACACAGGCCACTTTTAAGAAATCAATAATTTTATGTTTTTGTTTCAACTACTCATTTAAGAATAGTTTTACATGCCAGTGTGAAAAAAAGATATATGGAGACAAAATAGAGGAAAGGCAGGTGGCAAGCAACAGGAGGAGCTCAGAATTAGGAGTTGAGTGTTTGCCAAGTACCAAATATTATCTTTCTGGAGGTTTCTACAGAGAACTTTCATAATAATAATGGTTAGAGAGAAATAGTTACATGCCATGTAATCACATGCACTGTCTAGTTAATCATGCTGCTTTTAGTTCCACATTACAAATGGGAAAACTAAGGCCCAGAAAAAAATGTCACCTGCTCAAATTTATACAGTTTACAATTTAAATGGTAGAGTCATACCTAAGTCAACTCACTCAAGAGAGTCCCTACCCCTGTGAAGTGCTGCTTTCCTCTGTGAGGATCCCACACACCAAAGCGCTGAGGTCCTAAAGGAGTTTATGAGCCTCCCAGGAGCTCTGCACTGGGCCCTAGCTGTGATGGGTGGAGGCCTGCACCAGGCAGAGGCCCTGCACAGCCAGAAGCTGTGTGATTTGCCATCAACCGGAACATTGCAGCAATTTTGCTGCTTTGGGCATCAGGCTACCTGGACTACCTGGACTCAGCCTTAGGTTCTGCGCCTGAGAGCTACTTAAACCTGAGCACCCATCTTTATTGGACTTCAACAGGACGCAGGGGGATGACTCACAAGTTGCTGAGGAAAACACCAGGGCAGAACCATGAAGGAGGGCATGGCTTGAAGTGAAAGTGTTAGCATCCCAAGTATTAGCATCCCAGGAAACCCCCTCCTACTGTTTGGGGGTCACCATACTTTTGAGCTTCTGTGGGCTGGGCAGTTGGACCTATAAGGATATAGGATTATACCCCACACCTTGGGAGGCTGCAGTCAGCTCTAAGGGGATCAAAGCCTCAGCTAGAACACAGAGATGTCAGGTACCATTTCCTACATCCACTTTGCCCCTCTGCCAGCCCTGCTCAGCTCTGCTCTGCTCTTTGTGCCACCCCCAAACTCTACTGCTTTGTGGTTGGTATCCTCACATCAATCACCATCAAGTCCACTGTGTCTCCACTCAGCCAAAATAGTCTGCTTGAAGAATACCCAGTTTAGTTGCATCATCCCCTGCCTATCAGCAGCACTTTTTGCTGCAGTTTTGATGGAGGTGGCATATCTATCACAAACATCAGGGTATCAAAAGAAGTGAAAAGCAGACCTCCCAGACAGACACAGATTGTAAGCCTGTAAAGGTCCCCGGTGTGTGGATTCCTCAGCAAGATCAAGGAGACAAACCTGGGTGAGAAAAGGTTTTTAGGAGAAACTGGGTTGGGAGATTTCTTTGCAGGGAGAATTTGTAGGCTGATTCCCCACCCCATTCTCAGGGGTTCATATCAGCAATAGAAATACCTTGAACAATTCACCTGGAGCAGGCCTCCAGGGAAAGCACTCAGGATGCTTTGAAGTACCCGTTTCTGCAGTTAGTTGGTGCTATGTGAGGGGGTCTAAAGACTGACATCCAGCTCATTCCTAGAAGATCATAAGAAGGTAGCCTGAGGTCTACCTCCTACCCAGGAAACAGACTCTAAAAAAAGAGCAAGGACTGGGAGGGAGTTGGGAGAGGCTGCTACATGGGGAGCCTGCACTCCCAAGGAATGCGAGAGCTCCCCTGTTTTCCATGTCAACCGTCCAGAAAAGAAGCTGACAGGTTATTGAGGATGGCACCTGTAGGAGAGGGTGGGGGAGACCTCAGCTGAAAGAGGCTGGGGGTGCACGCATGTCCAGGAACTGAAGAAGGGATCCCAAGGGCATTCTTGGAAGTGTGGGAAAGGGACACAGTAGGGAAATCCCAGTAGTAGTCAATGGGGAGACTTTTCTTTAGCCATATCCAGGTTAGATATGGCCCAGAAAGAAAACAGCCACCCCACCAATGAAAATTAGCCACCGTTTCCTCTTTACACTTATCCCTTGGGGATCAAAATAGCAGCAAAAGAGAGAGAAATAAGGAAAATCATAGGGCAAAAATTGTTTCCCATGAAGACTCCCACAGTAAGGCTTCCAGTCTTAGGAGTGGGACAGGGGATTAGTTCATGTTGGTGAAGTTCAGAATTTTAATACACATGTTAGACTGGATATTCTAATTCCTGAATTGAGTCTCTACAGATGCTAGAGTTCACTCGACTATATTTCCTAATGATGAGCCTATAACCATAGAGCCTGCCAGAATTTTCCTCCAGGGCCAGAGAAACATCTCCCTACTGAATTAAAACTAAATGTAGGTAACATGGTGTTCTCTTTCCCCCCCAGTTTATGAATCACAATGAATACACCTGTAATCAGGGCCTCCTAGACAATAAGGCTCCAGTGGATTCTCTCCTCATTCCAAACAAGACCTCCTCTCCTTCATTACCCACCTCCCCCACCACAAACAACACCTGACAGCAGTTATTCCAGGAGCATTCGTGGAGAAAGATTTACACCTGAAGGATCAGGTGACTACTCTCCCCAACATGCCTTCAAAGCTATTGTTCAACTCAGTAGAAAGTGATGATTTAGGGGTGCTTCTCAGGAACCCCTCCACTCCTAAAACTTCCCTCTCCCTCATCTTTTACTGATTTGCCCAACACAGAAATCTTAGTATTCCTTTGTCATAGACACATGTTAAAATATTCTGGGAAAGGTCAGACATCCTATGTTATCACTCACACGTTATTATGAGTTATTGTATTTCTTTAACTATGTTCCTTCTTGATAAACATAGGTATTCAATGCATGTCTTCAATGTATTTCTTTTAACTACCAATGTGATAACTACTATTATCACAGCCAGTTAAGTATTGTGACTACAAGTCTTTTTTAAAAACAGATACTCTCCAGATATCCTGATCCTTCCATCTCATGAAGCTCACACACTCACCACACCCCAAACTCTTGGTTGAGTCCCAACTTAGAACTAGCTGAAAGCATAGTTAGAAACATGTTTATGTTAAAATCAAAAACAACCAACAGCAACCTCAAATAAACAATAAGCAACAAAATAAAATGAAGCTGCTTAATATTGGTAGTTTAGGGGGGTGGGGAATGAGAGAACTTGCTGAAGACAGTATCAAAATAGGGTGACGGAGACATAGTGGGCAAAGACAATACCCTCGGCATATTTTAATTGCTACAGAGCCATATTTTTTTCCTAAAAGGATAAAGGGTAATGTGTTTGGATTCAGGACTGTCAAAATCTGGCTCATAAAATAGCAGCCCTCTTATATATAATAATCCATTGTTCATCTACAAAGGTGTTTCAAAAAGTCAGTTGAGGAGCAGAGCGGGAGGAGGCAGCTTTCAAACCAGACAACCGAGCACCTCTGAACATGACCCTGGGCACATTCCTTACCTTCTCTGAGCCTATTTTCTCATCTGTAAAAATAGGATAAAAATAGGTACTCTCCGCTGTGAGGTTTGAACCATCACTAGAAAAACTGTCAAGCCCAGGGCACCGCGCATACTAGGTGTTGATATCACTTTCAGCAATGTGTATGAATGACCACATAAGCTCTATCTGCCCATTCTTGCATCCCTGGAGAAACTGAAAGATGAGGGCTTACAGACCCCGAAAGATAAGCCACAATGTGAGAAGGATCTTCCCCGGTATTGGTGATGCAGTGCTGCAGCCATTGGCTTAGAACTCGCAGGCAATGGCTGAACAGAGGCTGTTTCACCTTTACTGTCTTGGGGTGCTCACAGATCATCACCATGAAGAACCTGGTAACCCCAACCCCAACTCACTCCATCCAGGCCAACCAAGGGAAAGTGTTGGGTGGGATCCAAAAGTGCTAAAGACAGGAAATGGGAAAACCTCCCCAAAATCTCAATTTTGAAATCCAGATTCTCTCTCCTCCAGTTTCCACTCACTGTCGCATCACCCCACACACCAACTAGACACAATCATAATTAATTGGAGTCACACAAAGCCAATCTCATCACACTCCAGGCTAAGCCACAGCCTTGTTATCTGTGCCCAGGTATCCCAAGGCACTAACAGAACACTTCCTGCCAGCTCCATCATCTGCCCTTAATGGCCCCAGGCAGGAGCTGCAGCAACCCCAAAGTAGACCTCCAGGCAGGCTCCAGAGCCCTAACCCTGCGGGAACATTCCAGTACCCAGGTCGTAGTTGGCCTCCAAACTGCTTGGGGCTCCAGGAGCCAGGTTTCCTTCTGGCTGGGGGAGGTGGGACTGGGAAACAGGAGGAAAGAGGTGATAGTTCATCACCTGGTGCCCCCAGACTATGAGGAGCCTGGTCCCCCTACTTTCTGGGTGATCCTGTCTTTTAGGGGAAGACGGTCCCATGATTCCAGTCTGATAGGGGAAGTATAGAAAATCTCTGCTTTTGCAGTGAAACAGTCTCTCTCCTTACACCCTGGTTCCGCATTACAGAGGGCCCCGCCCTCCTCCCTCAGTGAGGAGAGAAGATTCCACAGGGATGCCACCCTGCCCTAGGTCTGTCATTTTCAGCACTTCTGCAATCATTACCATATTTAAGGTCAGGTAGGCATTTTTGCATTATTATGAAACCTTTCAACATGGCATAATTATACATTATTTTACGTTTGGGAAATGAAAGGTTAATTAGCATGCCCAAAATCACAAGTCTACTAAGCAGTGAGGATTTTGACCAAATTCACCCGCCTCCAAAGGTATGCTCTTAGTCACAACAATAAACTGTCCTCTAATACCAGAATAGAGGACAAATGTAGGCGCCCACAGCTCCTAAATCCAGAACAATTAGGAGATACTCATTCCTCTCCCAACTCCTGGGAAAGGCTCTTTGCATGAGCTTCGGTGCCACCGAAAGGTCTCACAAGGCCTTGGGAGGTCAACCTGTCAGCCTCCAGGACACAACAAAATAACCAAACAAAACACCTGTTCCCCGTCCAGAGCGAGCAGCCATTCCTGGAATACAGCACCATTGCGACCACATCTCAGAGCCTACCTTGCAAGCAGGGTGTCCACACGGCCACTCTTGTCCATGGAATGTGAGCAGAAGTGAGGTTCGCCAAGCACAAGCAGAAGTTTCTAAGAAGCAGATGTACAACTTCTCCATCTCTGCCCCTTCTGATGGCCAGACAGAGAGGACGCCAGAAGCGCTGGTGCGTCTCAATCTTAACTAAACCCTGGAATCATCTGCGGCTTTTTTAAAAACATCCCAGCATGAGAGCCACACCAGAAATCAGTTAAATCAGAATCTCTGGGGACAGGAATCCACCGTGGATTTTTAAGCTCCAGGTGATTCTAGTGGTCAGTCAGGACTAAGAACCACTACCCAAGGCAGGCAGGCGGTGAAGCCACAAGATGGGAGAAACCTGGATCTCAAGCAGCGCAAGGAGAAAACCCGCCCGCTGGTGACAGACGCATGTATTTGACTGTTTATAAGAAATCAACTAGTGCTTTGAAGTTACTGATAATTTGGGGTTTTATTTCTTATAGCAGCCAATACAGCCTGTTAGACATACAGATTTAATGAAAGGTTTGCTTTTCAGTCCAAAGGAAGCTCTGGGTGCTCTTCACTGCTGCTATATGCTTTGCCATGGCATGAGGCTCAGTCCTTGATGTCTGGAAAGTAAAAGGCACCTGCCTGTGTGGGGAGGCCCATTAGTCCCACTGAGGCAGCACCCACACTCTGAGAGCACAAGAGCCATCTCAAACAGCTTCTCATGCCTGATCTCACTTTATCTTCATCAGAGCTCTCTGAGGAGGCCATCCTCCTAAGTGATGTTGCTATCAAAATTGATGATTCCATTCTCAGATGGAGAAATTGTGACCCCAAAAAGGGGAAGTTATTTGCACAAAACTTATATGGCCAATGCAGGCAAACCAAATCTAGAGCTCAGTTTTCTAATTTTTTCCACTCTACCCCGAAATTCTGACCCATTCTTTGGAGACCCTAAGTCGAAAGATAAGAATGTGTCATGGAAAGGGTCACACATTGGGTTTTCCTTCAAAACTCTGTATGGTGGCCTTACTCCTGGCACAAGGAACAGGCATGAACCTTATGAGGAGCCCCAGAGCTGGAAACAGGACACATCTATAAGGTCTTGGGGAGCCCAGCTTAGTTGGCAAGACTTAAACCCCATCACTGGTGCACCCTCCTCTCTTAGTCAGCAAGGGTTGTTGCTTGCTAAAGCCTTTTGTTAAAAACCTAAGTAGCCCTGGCATCAAGTCCATACCATCCCAGAGTAATGAGTTTCAGAAGCTCCCCTAACCCCCAGTAGAAGAACATGGGAAAGCCTGAGAAAATTTGCTGTTTAAAAAAAAAAAAAAAAAAAAACCTGCTCATTTAAATTGCACAAGGCTGGCACAGCTTTTAAATCATGGGACAGGGCTGGAGGGTATGAAGCAGAGAAAAGGGGCCTAAGTTTGCATAAGAAGAAGCCTGGAGCTACAACTATGTCCCTCCTGATGTCAACAATGTCAGTGTGACCCGCACCCAATTAGCTTAAACAGCAGCGACCCCAAAGGAATTAATTCCCTCTAGCAAGGCAGTCTGTTCACATTGTTTACTAGATGGTGCCCTAGCTCTCCACACAGGTGACTGGGACCTAGAAAATATACTGGGAAATGACTCCAAAGGCTTTATCTAAGTCATCTCCAATCCAGGCCTAATGAAGTGATTCCTAGTGATCTTCAAGGTAGCTGTCATATGGCCTCCACATTACATTTTAATGGCAACTTTCCCATCAGAGTCTCCGTTAACAGCACCTTCTAAAGATGTGAAGTGCAGAGATTGTACAGAAAAATGCTTCCAACCTCACCCCTGCCTCCTCCTCCCCCTCCTTGCAGAAAATTGCAGCTCATCCAGCTGACTGTGAGCTTACTGGAATAGATAGGAATTTGTTGACTAAAGAAATATCAGGTGGGGCCTCCCTGGTGGCACAAGGGTTTAAGACGTAGCACTATGAGCTATCAGCAGCCACTGCAGCACAAGTTCAATCCCCGGCCAGGGAGCTACCCACATGGCACAACAGACCTCCCCTCAGCATTATACTTCAGTCGATCTGCCTTTTCTGCTCCCCACTTTGTCTCTGGTGAATCCTCTCACCCCCCCACACACACTTCTGGCCTGTGCCCCAGTTCTTGTATGCATAAATAAATAAATCTTAAAAAAAAAAAGAAATATCAGGTGGCAACACTAAATGAAAATGAGGCAGCATCTAAAAGGGAAGAGAACTGTCTTCTCCATTGACCCTAACACTTAGCAGCACTCTTCTTGAAATTGAATTACTGGGGCACAAGACTGTATTACTCACGAAATCATGAGCTCGCCAATGTCAGAGACTCTCTCCTATCCCAGTGCCTGACACAGAGTTTGGCATGTAGTATGTACTCCATGTACCTTTGTAATAGATGGATGAATAGACCCATTGATTTATTAATTTGTGTCTATTCTATATCAAGCACTGTTCCAGGTACACAGAATAAAACAGGAAAAAACTCTATGCCTGCCCATATGGAGTTGATGTTCTATAAATTGAGTGAGTGATTGAATAAGTGAGTTCAGGCACTGAATATAGCCCTTAAGGGAGGTGTTTGTATAACTGTTGACAGTTGCTGTGTGCTACATGCATATCAAGGGCTCAACCCTCGTTATCTAGGAGGCAGTACAGTGAACCGGTTGAGCGCACAGCCACGGGTTCATATTGTTGGAGTCACACTCAACTCTTCCACCTGCTAACTATGTGATCATAGGTAAGTTACTTAGCCCATCTGAGTCTCAGCTTTCTCAGCTACCAAATGAGGATAATGCAGTTTTTGTAAGGAGTAAGCAACCCAATTCCCATAGAGATCACTTAGACTGGTTTCTGGTATACACTAAGCATCCAGAGTCAAGAGTTATTGTTACTGTCCCATTTTACCTTCACATCAGCCCTATGAGATAATTATCATCAGCATTTTGGTAACGTAGAAACCAAGTCTTAGAAGGTATCTGAGAACACACAGATAGAAACTGGCAAAGCCAGATTCAAATCAAGCCTGTTCAATTTCAAAAAAAGATCCATGCAGTTGACCACTAGAACTTATGCAAAGAGCAGCCTTGCCAGAGTAGGTATCACAGAGAGCCTGAAGGAAAGTGCCTGCATCCAACACATCTCCCCATGATCAACCAAAGTGCCTACGAGTCCTTCAAGGGAAAGCATTTCACTGCAAGCTCCTTCTGTAAAGCAGGCCCCTTCCATCCAGTCCAACTAATACATATATGGCCAGCCACAAAAGGATCACCAGAGAATAAAATTCAGGATTAGAGACTTTGTTCTAGGTTTTGTGGGTGAGGGGGGTTTGGACTGGAGAGGGAGGCATCATCTGGGAAGATCAGGTTGGAGCAGGAGCTGCACTAAGATGGTAATAGGAGGGCTCAAGAGGGACAAGTAGTCACAGAAGGGGCAATACCAGGTCACTGGGGGCTGTTGGTTGTTGGGGGTCATGTTTTTGTATGCTCTGGAGCACAAGTGAAATGAAGTACATCCGGTTAAAGACTGGTGCTACTGGGACACAATGTGGGCAGACTCAGTGCAAATGTGGCCTTCACTTACTTTCCCTGAATGGCTGGTTCCTTAAAGTGACTTGTAAGGAGGGAAGAGGTGAGTTTTCTACCCTGGTGTAGGCATGGAGATACCTGAAATTCCCCTTTTCATGTGACAGGACAGAGACCAAAGGCACACGTGAGCTATACACTGAATTGGCCAAAGCATCATCCCCACCAAAGAAAGGACACAGTTCATTCTGAATCCCAAGAAGGCTAAGCTAGAAGGGGTGAGTGACTTAACTCCAGGAGAAAGGAGGAAAAGAGAAGGGAAGATAGAGGAGGAAAGAAAAAAAGGAGGAAGAAGACAGGGATGGCTCGAGGCCCCCACCTTGCCAGACCTAACTAACTGGCCAGGTTGAGTTTTCTCCTCCTATTTCTGTGGATGAATTCACCCCTGCTCATTTTCCACGTTAGTCTTTTCAGAAAACTATCCACAAAACAATGCATCCCCTCTCCACCAACTTGGACTCTTTTGTTCTCAGATCCCATCCATATTGAAGATATCAATCACTGTATTTTCCATAAACAAGAAGATGATGTAATTCTAGACCTGGGGATAAAGAAGGAAGAAAGGACTTGCTGAGGGACAGAATAAAGGGCACAGTGTCCCAACTCACTGCTGAGGCTTATAAACCATTTTCTGAGCTGACATCTGATCTCCAATGGCTGTGAAATCCCTCTTCAGTGTTATTTCCCCAGGAACTGCAGAAGTAAAAGCAGAAAGGCCCAGCTATCGGTTTCAGGGGTTAAGAATACTCAACAATTTTGCTCCAAATAAGCCCTCACTTTATTTTTTTTAAAGATTTATCTATTTATACAAGAACTGGGGTATAGGCCCGATGCGCAGGAGGGTGAGAAGATTCACTAGAGACAGAGCGGGGAACAGAACAGGCAGACTGACGAAATACACTGCTGAGGGGAGCAGCAGGCGCAACCAGAGAGGTCTGCCACGCTATGTGGGATCCTCGCCGGCTAGCCTGCTGGCCGGGATCAAACAGGTGCTGCAGAGGTTGCGGATAGCCTTACAGAGCGGCGCTCAGCCGCCTGCGCCATCAGGGGAGGCCCAAGCCCTCATTTTAATATCAGCTAGGTGTTAAGATGCATCCATAGTGTCCAAAGATCTCTGCTCATTATCCTTGTGTGGAAAAAACAAACACTGGAGAGATTATGTGTGGGTGAGTGAGTGAATAGATGGATGGTGAGGTAGGTGGACAGGAATGGACAGTGGATGGATGGATGGATAGATAGGTGAATGAATGGGTGGATCCTTATCCTACATGTACAAATTCATCCTTTGCTTTCAGACAGAAAGCACTTTTAAGTACTTAGGACAGAAGTACTTTTAAGTACTTTTATGTCATTAGGAATTGGAGTAAGCATTGGAAGTGGTCTCATAACTAAATTAGCTTTCTATGTCCCTGAAGCATATTTAAACCAACCCATCAGTCCAGTTAAGGACTTAATAGTAGTTTTCCAGCAAGTTACATTTTTCAATCATTTATTCTCTCTGCATTCCCTCCCTCAGAAAGCTAACTTTCACCCACAGACAATACCACCCCCTAAAAGTGAACTCCATCTTACACCAGTGAGAATGGCACATATTAAAAAAACTAGCAACAACAAATGTTGGCGAGGGTGTGGAGAAAAAGGAACTCTTCTGCACTGTTGGTGGGAGTGCAAACTGGTCCAACCACTATGGAGAGCTGTGTGGAGATTTCTGGACCTACTAAACATAGAGCTTCCACAGGATCCAGCAATTCCACTCCTAGGTATTTACCCAAAGAACACAGAAACATCAATTCCAAAGAACACCTGCACCCCTATGTTTATAGCAGCACTATTTACAATAGCTAAGCTTTGGAAACAGCCCAAATGCCCAAAAATAGATGACTGGATCAAGAAGATGTGGTACATATACACCATGGAATATTACTCAGCATTCAAAAAAGATAAACACATGCAATTTGCAGCAACATGGATGGTGCTGGAAGGGATCATGCTCAGCGAAATAAGCCAAAAAGAAAAAGAAAAATACCGGATGGTCTCACTCATAGCAGGAATCTAGAAAACTTAAATAAGGGACCAGGAAAATGAATATAAGAAAGTGAAAATCAAAATCAACAAAAAACTATGAACCAGAGACACTTTTTGGGGGTTGGGGGGCGGGAGGGGAGGGATTGGGTCAGAATGGGGGGTTTGCAATTGTATGGGGGAATATAAAAATAAAATTTATTATTTAAATAAAAAATAAATTAATTAATTTTAAAAAAAGTGAACTCCAGCAACCTCACCCCCAGGTGTAACCCCTGGCCTGGTTCCCCAGCCTTTATCTCACTATCTGTTCTGGGCTCATCACTTCAGTCTCAACATGTTTACCTGAATGTTGACATTTCCTCTCCCTCCCTCAATCCAGCTCCCTACCTAACTTCTCTGTTTCTAAAGACTTAATATCTCCATTCTCCAAAGTTTCAATAATAAGCTTAGAATTAGTTTTTATTATTCCCTTCCCTCCATGTGTGATCAATCACCATGTCATTTTATCTCACTATTACAAAGGTCTTTTGAAAATGCTCTCAGCCTCTGATTTTTCCTCTCTACAATCAGTGCCCTGTACATATTTATTCATTCATTTATTCATTAGCGCTACTCACAGCATTCATGCCCCTACATGCTCAGTGCTGAGCTCCACACTAGGGATTCAAAGATGAATAAAGCACAGCGACTGACCTGAAGTAATTCAAAACTTTAGTAAATACTTTGTAAAGTAATATATTGGCTGTATTTGTCCTCTCCTCAAAATTTCTGGCAGTTTTTTGTTTCCATAATCATTACCTAAAACCTCTCTTGTCTTTGGCCTGGAGGGTGGGAGGATTGTTTTTAGTACAATTCAATTCAATGTTTACAAATTAACTACCATAGTTGTCAACAACCATACTGGAGGCTGGGCACATGCCCTATGTCATCTGTAGGGTAAATGGTTTTCAGGCTTTTCTGCCCTCCTCATTAGGATTGCCCTGCCTAATGGGGTACCTGCATTTGTTACATTGTTGTAAGTTATGTCCTTTACTTCTGTGGGCCATGCATGACAAGCAGTAGAGAGGTGTTCGCCAACAGAGGCAGGAGAAAGGCAAACAAAGAACAGGAGAGAAGGCCAGGCCAGAGAGGGAGTGAAGACTTGCTGGGGGTTTGGAGGTCTACCCACTTCCTGCCCCCTGGCACCCCTGCCTGCCGTGTACCTGGTTGCTGCACTACATGTAAAGCTCAGTAAAAGCCTGAGAAAGCCACCGAGGTTTCCAAGACTCTCCTTTACCTGGTCTGACGAATCATAGAAAACCTGCTCTGTGTCCATCCTGCCTGTACACCATCTCCTCTTAGAATTATGATGCCGAAACCTGAAAATGCTGAGTTGGGGTTCCAAGAAATAGCAGAATTGGCTAAAATTAAAATATTGGTTATAAATCAGGTAGTCACCCTGAGCCAGGAATGCTGATACTGAAGAAAAAAAAAAAAACAATAAAAAAAGGAATGCTAATAATAATAGTAAAAATACTCTCCTGCAATGTAAGAATTCAAGATGCTTGACCCCCAAGTTAGCTGTTCTGGCACTTCTGAACCATGCTGAGCAAGGACCCTAAAAATACCAGAATAGTCCTAGGATGACCTATATTATCCATCGTGCTTAGCATTCCCTCTGATACTCCCTCCAAAAAAATTCCCCATAAAAACCATGAGTCAAAGGAAAAAGAAGAACAGGATGGAGAGAAGGGGAAAACAGAGAAGAGAAGAAAGTTAACACTGAATGAAGCCTTGATAAAGTAGTTATTTTCATATCAAAGAGAATTTCCAATCTCTAGGAAAATACTCTCTCCTATCCTTCTTAAACTCACATCCCAGAAATCTAAGACTGAAGAATACAGAAGGAAGGGAAAGCAGAGACATAGTAGAGAATGCAGACCCTGAAAGACTGAGACTTTCTTCTTCCCCACATTCTGGATTTTCAGCTGGGTCTGGTTTCGGGCAGGAAATGCTCAGAGGAAGGCGGAGGTGCACTGGGTAGGGAACCAGCTCCCACAAATGGAAACTCTATAGATGGGTAGCACAGACAAGGTGTGCGCCTCTCCTGAATGGAACATGGGCTCCAAGCCCCGACAGAAGTTAGCTCAGACAATATCAGTCATGGAAACATAGGCTGTCAGAACAGAAATGATCTTCACATTATATCTGAGGAATAGGAAGCTGATGGACATGGATAACTAAGGACTGCAGTCCCAACCTGATTGGCAGCCTATGGCATATCACCTTTCCCGTCCCAGATTGTCTTCTCAAAAGAGATCAATCAAAGGGTCAATTTACTTAATCTTTAAAATCCAAATATAGCAAAAAGATTTAGGTTTGTTACATCCTCAAAAGATTTTTTTAACCAGGTGTTGACAGATATTTAATCCCCAATCCTAGGAGATAATGGGCTCTTCTTCACTAAAGGTATTGTTAGAGGGAAAAGGATGTCCTAAAGCTAATTCCATACAGGCTTTGTGGACTCCACCCCCACTCCAGACCAAAGCCAAAGACACTGGGAACTCCAAATCCCATCACCACCAAAGGGAAGGTGGCTGGGACCTGAGGGTGGGGTGAAGCAGCCAGGTGTGGTATAAAGCCAGACACGTGGGCTTTGAAGGGGGTCCCCCATTTTGGCTCCCCACCAGCTCGCAGCGTCCGGCCAGCTCTGAGAGTGACTTTGGGTTTCCCGGTCGGCGGATTGGGTAGGATGCATTAAAGACTTTATTTCCCTATTTTCTCCCTGAGCTGTACATTTCCTTAATTCCCTTTGCCTTGTAAATAAACCTTTTATTAACCTTTTGTGTGTGCCTGCAGTGGAGTATTATTAAGTCCCTTTTAAGCGCACAGGTGAGAACCCACAGCCAGGCAACCCATTTTATATTGGGGTTGCCCTATAACAGTATGGGCTCCTGGGTACCTGAGGAGGATGAAAGGCAGAAACAGGGGTGAACAGGCATCAAGACCGTGGGCATTAAAGAAGAAAGGAGTCCCAGCTCTGCTTGATAGTGAAGACATCCCTCTGGGGGGAGTTCAGACTTTCTCTGAACCACAGGTTGTCTTTTGTAAGTTGGGACTCCTGTACCTTGCAGAACTGTTAAAAGAATTAACTGAGACAATGTATCTGGCACAGGTATTATTTTTCTTATTCCTCACCCTAGTTGATTTGAGATTTCCCCATGAGCCAGTCCTCAATGAATATTAAAACTCTTCACTGATTTTGACCACCTTGTTGCTTAGCAAACATTGACTACCTCTGCCCAGTGACAATGAAGGAGATAGATTTAAATTTGCTTTTCTTTCCTAGCTGCCATTTCTCTCTTGGGGAATACAAAGAGATAAAAAGAGGAAGATAAAGATCTGCATCGCCTGTTGAGCTGGTCAAGGAGCAGGTGATGGAGTGCTCTATGGTTAACAGGCTACCACTTCGAGGATCAGCCCTTGCTGCTGGAAGATTCCTTCGCCCTTCACCAGGTCCTTCTTTCCATCTTGGGAGTGCCTGAACCACCAACCAGAAATGTGAGTTCTGGTCCAGGCTCTGCCACTAGCTTGCTAGGAAAGTCTCACCTGCTTATTTGTTCTCTTGAAATTCCATTTCCAATGTGTGAAATAGAGATATTTATACATCTCTGCCCTCAGTGTGGTGCACTGCACAGCGCAGTCATAAAGATCACATCAGACAACAGAAATTAAAGCTAAAATCGCTTTATAAACATAAGACTTTATAAATGTTATTTTTATCTGAGTGACCTGAGGAAATAAATGAGAATAATCTGGGGAAGGGTACTGAATTCAAGAGGAGTCTGTTTTTATGAGGCAGAGGGAAATCAGGGACCGTGGCTGGGGCAAATTTCATCCCAGTCACTGTTGCTGCACGTGCCTAGGAGAGCTGGGAGGATCAGAGGCGCTGTGTGTATTTACAAGCCAAGCAAAGAGAAAAATGCCACCATAAACCTGAGGAGGGGGGGTTAATATAATAAAACAAAACACAGTGTCCTGTAACTGCAGAAACAATAACAACGCTAAAGCAAAAATAGCTTATTAAGTTAAAACAACAGTAAATCTGTCGGAACAGCCCACAGAAACTCTCCTCTTAACAATAGTAAAAAGCCTCTGCAAAGCCTATTGTCTTACACTTTCATTAAACTACAGTTTTATAAGCTAAATTATTGACAATTCTTGCTCAGCTCCCAGAATGAAATCTAGTTAAACGCTTAATTTGGGAGATAGATCTTTTGCAAGTGACAGATCGTTATCGGACAGTAGAATGCAGGAAACCAAGGCATAGAAGGACAGAGCCCAGCAGTTTGGATTCGGAGTCCTATCCAGATGTGGTCAACTTGATTACAGAAATGGGACTGTCCAGGCTATGCTCTGACCAGACCCTCAGGTACCTACTGACCAAGGGAGAGCAGACTGCAAGAGAATTTCGAGTTCAAATCAGTCATGTCCAATAAGCAAACTAGGTCTACAGTGCCTGCAAATCCCCACACATGCCCAGTACCATATACACTGAGCAGCATTAAAAGAATTAATAACTGAGGAATTAAATATGTCCCTGCTGGTAAAGTAAGCCTTGAACCCCATTCTTGGACTAACTTGCTTTCAATTCTCAGCTGCTTTGAATGAACCCCTTGCTTGTTTTGTTGTCTTCCCAACTCAGTACTTCCCATAATCATTCTTTTCCCACTACTATATCCTAGGATCCCATTCCAGCAAAGGCTGCTTCCTGGCTAGAGCAAGCCCAGGAACTTCTGCTGTGTTCTGACCCTCAATAGAACAGTCTCCCCCTTCCCAGGATTGTCCAGAGCTGATGGGCAGGATGGAGGGAAGGTGAGGTAGGAATGTGGAGGGGTGAAGTATTGTTGCAGAAATAAATTCTAGCCTTTTACCCAGGCAAGGGAAGAACAAGCGGTACTTCAGGAATGGTGAGGTCAGGAGAAGCTTTATTACTCATGCATGAAGTCTCAGACATGGGTAGCCCCGTAAGGTCTGAGCACTGGTCTAGAGACAAAGGGTCTCTCTTTTTTTTTTTTTTAAGATTTATTTATTTATTTATACAAGCACTGGGTATAGTCAGAAGCGTGAGAGGGTGAGAGAATTCACCAGAGCCAGAGCGGGGAACAGAACAGGCAGACTGACGAAATACACCATTGAGGGAAGCAGCGGGCGTGGCATGAGAGGTCTGCGCACCACGTGGGACACTTGCAGGTGGCAGGGGATCAAACCAGCGTTGCAGAGGCTGCGGACAGCTTAACCGCTACACCACAAGGGGAGGCCCCAAAGGGTCTCTTTTATACATAACCATCTTACATTGATAACATCGGTCAGTGAGCACAAAAGTTCTTGACAAAAGGGGAGAAAATGCAGATATATTGGGAGAGCAATCAGCCTGGTAAGTGGTCTGACTGTGTTAGAATGTCACCTCCTTTAGACATGCTTATTAAACTTGTTATTTATACTTACTTTGCATTATTTACTGCACCAGGCCTATGACTCTTTAGCAGGAAACAGGAAAGATTTTATTTGCTTAGCAGTTCCCTTTCAGTTTGGGGAAGGATCTTAATGACACTTGCTTCCTGATCCCAAGCTCTACGGAGAATTGGGTATCACATAAGTTAATAGGAAGGAACATACTTTGAATAAAGTTATCCAAGTAGCCTATTTGGCAATGACAGCCTGGATTTTTTACTTGCATGTGGTAGACAAACATTTTAGTGGTGGTGTCTCAGACAAGTATTTTTGTTTTTAGTGCCACACATATAGCCAGTTTTATAAAGCTGAATTATTTACACCACTTGTGAACTGCCAAGGACAAGCTTGAGGTCTTGATCTAGCCATGTTCTTTTTCATACCACTTAGCACCCACACAACAGCCCTCAGCCCCTCTTTTATGTATTAGCTTCCTAGTCCCACTTCCTCCTCCCCAGCCTTCCACATCACCTGTACACAAACCAGACTCACTCTTCTGGACTCCAGCTTCCCATACTGCTGGCCTGCCCAAGCTTTCCTCTCGGCCTGAATTGACCCACCTACAGAGCAAGCTTCTTTCCATCACAGCAGTCATATCTCACCTCTTCCTTGGCGTCTTCCTTGGCTCCTCCTTCTCCATCCTTGATAACGTAAGCATTTTGCCTCCAGTCCCACTTAGAGCATGAACACCCAGTATCACTAGGCCAATTATTGAGGGAGAAATTAATTCAAGTTGATCTTTACACACACATACAGACACACGCAAACACAAATACCTACAGAAAGCTATATTGCAGACTCATTGAGGAAGACTGAGCCGGGGTTGCCAAAGGGGAGACCTAAAGCCTAAAGGGGGAAGCCAAGGGCCTAGGAAGCATTGTTTCCTTTGCAACAGGGATTAAAGTGAGACATAGGGCAAGCAAAGAGCCCTTAAGATCCAGAATAGAATAGGAAAAGCCTAGGAGGAATAAGGCGGGTGCCAGAGATAAAGGCAATAAATTCCAAAGGAGACTAATCAAACACCCCAGGACTAGGGGCAACAGGACATTCCAGAACAAGGATGATAAAGAAAAGTATGCTTAGATAGGGCTGACACAGAGACTTAGTTCTGGGTACAAAGACATTTAGGCAGTGAATGAGACCACCAAGAACTAACCAATCACAAAGAGACAGGTGGAACTTTAGAATAATTAGGGAGAGAAGGTCTATATCCCCTGGGGCACGATGCCACTTCGGCTTCCTTGCCCCTCCCTGGCCTGGTTTTTCACTGGCCTGGGAGTCCCACTTTATTCTGTTCCTTTTCTCCTCAATAAACTTTTTCTTTTTTTTTTTAAGATAATATATATATATATTTTACAGATTTATTTATTTATTTATTTATACAAGCACTGGGTACAGTCAGAAGCACAGGAGAATGAGAGAATTCACCAGAGCCAGAGCGGGGTGCAGAACAGACAGACTGACAAAATACACTGCTGAGGGGAGCAGCAGGCCGCAGGAGAGGTTTGTGCGCCATATGGGACCCTCACCCGGTGGCCTGGGATCGAACCGGTGCTGCAGAGGCTGCGGGCAGCTTCGCAACCCATCGCTCAACCACTGTGCCAGCAGGGAGGCCCAACTTTTTCTTTCTCTAAACAAATCTGCCTCTTTTGGAGGGTTTGTCTGAGTGTCAGCGAAGTTCCTGCTGCAGATTCATGAGACACCAGCCCGTGGTGGTCTAGTGGCTGGGACTCAATGCTGCCTCTGCAGCCTGGAATCCATTCCTAGCCAGGAGACTAGACCTGAAAACCTGAAATTACCATATCAAAAAGAAGATTCTAGTGACCTTATCCAGAGGCAGTGCCATGGTGGATGGGGACAGGAGATTGGGAACTATGGGAGGGCAGACTGTGGTCACTAGCACATTAGTTTCCCCAAAGCATAAGGACTGGGAGGCAGAGGGGCATAACCACTCTCCTGGGGCTGCTGTGTAGGCAAAAGGGCATATGTGAAGTCGGAAATCCCACGGTACCTCCCTGGTTTGGGACATCATGTAAGTCCAGGGTTTGTCTCTGATCTCATAGAGAGGGAACCCCAGTGATGATTGAGATTTAATTTCCTACCAGACAGACAGATGGGGGGGATTCATAGGAGATAAAATTTCATCTAGAAAAGTAAAGGATTATAATATGAATTGTATTTAAAATGTATACCTGCAACATTTGTTTAAACTGCTGGTGGGCAGGCCTGCCTTCGCCACTAGACTATGAACTCCTGGAATCAGGGGTCTTCCTCTTACCCCATTCCACCTTCCCCACTGCAATCCAAGCTTCCTAGTCTAAATTATTGAAAGCAGTCCCTGAGGTGACAAAATAAAAACTAAGGGAAATGATGCCATTTCACTGGCAGTTTGCAATCCACAACCATAAAAGGCGAGTGGCTGGGTCATCTTTCTATAAATCCCCAATTCTGCTGGAAAAGCAGACAAAGGCAGCTGGGGAGCCAGGCGACTGCTTTGTTTTTGCAACTCTTTCCATTGCAGTGCCCTTTATATATGCAGCCCTGGTGGAATGCATCATAAAAGGTGACATTTTATCACAGCAGTTTGTAAATTTTACAGAAGCAGGCTCCCTGTAAATCACCCAGCTTATTCCCTCACTGACTTTATTACAGCAAATCCAGTCATGGATAAACTGTATGCCAGTTTACTTGAAATTTATCTTTTTTATTCAAGCTGAACTGAGTCCTTTTAATATTCTTCTCTCTTCTAATGATAAGGCATAATGATAACCTTATTTTCTATTCAGACAGCTTTAAGGACTCTCATTTCTCTGGAAATACAGTTCCTATTCAGGGCCTCTTTTCACCCAGAGCCATTTAGAATTTGTTCGCTGTGTCAGAAAATGCAGTACCTCCCTGCACCAAATCTTTGAAGTCCTGGGACTAACACTTATTTCACTCCTCATTTTCCTACAGCACATCTGATTCTTTGGCCCAGGGCTTCTCCTGCTTATAACAGCTGCACCTAGACCTCTCCCTACCCACCTAGGTACCGCCTTCCCTTCAGCCCCAGCTCCCAGATCATATACTTAGAGGTAACACAGAGTTAAAGCAATTAAACAAGGGGACTACTAGGCTAATGTGTCCTTAATGCCCTGCCTTAAGTAAGCCAACCAAATGCTAAGCTACAGATGGCCAGTCACAGCAGACAACTAGATTTTAAGCTATAGCTCTGCTACTGTACTGCCTCTAGATTAGTCCCCTGTGCTGCTCCCCAGCCCTACCTCACTCCAGTCTTCAGAGTTCTTCACCACTCTGGATTGGCACTGTATGATTTGAATAAATTTTTGTTCAAGTAAGCCCTTACATTTTTTAATACGCTCAGTTTATCTTCTCACAGGAACTACGTGGAATTGCTTTTATCCCCCACCCCCCCCAACTTCCTGTGCTGTCAATTACATGTGGCTAATGAGCCCTTGAAATGTGGCTAGTCCAAATTGAGATGTGGTGTTCCTGAACTGTACACGCCAGACCTCAAAGATTTAGTACCCGAAGATAATATCTCATTACTATTTTTGTATTGATTATATGTTGAAATGACAATACTTTGGACTGAGTTATATAAAACACTCAAATTATACATTTTTTAAATATATTAAAATTAATTTTATCTGTTTCTTTCACTTTCTTAGTGTGGCTACTAGAAAACTTAGAAAGACTTGCATGGCTTGTATCATGCTATCCTGGGCACATCCTACCCCCATGCTAGATGAATGCTTGCACCCTGCAAAGTCTCATTTCCCCTTTCTCATCATTATGTGGTCTTCCCCATTTGGTGTCTACTCCACCTGGAGCATATAGCTCACAAGTTACCAGGTGATAATTTTGTCACCCCAAGCCTGCAGGTTTCTTCATACAGACTCAAGGCTTACCACTATCTTTTAGTGACTTGAATTCCCCTGAGATCTTTGAAAGTTCTTGATATACAGTAAGGTACTCAGAGACTGGATAAAGAAATAGATGCCAAACAGACAAATCTTGAACTCACTGGCATGGGGCAAGGACCTAGCTGGCAGTGAGAAACACAACTACCTACTAGATTACAATCTTCTTGAAATGAGTGTACCTGTGCTAATTATCTTCATATTCTCTACCAGGTGTAATAAATGCTGCAAATAATAAATGTTTGATAAATGTGGATGGATTGAATTGGCTGAGATCTTAGTGCACCAGGAGAAACTAACCCGAGGTAAAGAATTTTCATCAGGTAAAAGAACCAAGGGAAGACCCAGAACTGGGTTCCAAGGATAGTGGCCACAGCCACAGATGAGCTCCTTGTCTAATTATTTATCCTTGGCTCTAGATGTTATATATACCTCTACCCAAAACTATCTTCCCAGAATAGTGCTTTTATCATATCCCTACCTTGTTCTTGTTCAAGACTCTCCATGGCTCCCTGTTGCCACAGGACAGTGTTTGAACTCTTTTGAGTGTCCGTCTACCTCCCCATCCTCATCTCACACTCCCCAGTACAAATGCTAACAGTTTCTATCTGTTCTACAAATAAGCAAGAGTATGTGTCCAGAATACCCAGGCTGTCTTCCTCTTTCAGCCTCTGCCTTTCATCTCTGACTTCTACCTGGGCCTTGAAACTATTAAAACCACACCAGCTTCTCCATGAAACCTCACTCACTCCTGCAGCCCATTTTCATCTTTCCATGCCTGAACACCTACGATCCTGTCTGTAGTCACCACTGAGTCCAATGTATTGACATTGTGTTTCCGCAGCCAGATGGAAAGACACTCATCTGCAGGAATCGTCACTCATAAACACTAGCAGAGTGCTAGACACATCATAATGTTAAGTGAATTTAGGCCAAATTGAATTAAGCCTGTTAAAATAGGACTCTCCTGAAAATAGTAATATCTAGTGTCTCCACGTGACTGGTGGGGAAGGAAGCAAGTCCTAGCAGTGAATAAAGCCAATAGTGCCTCTCCTGACACTCCAAGGGGAAGAAACTCCATCTTGTTTCTGAAGAGGGGATACTAAGCAAGGCTAACTGAGGAGCCACACCTTGGGGGATCTTTGATGAAGGCTTTTTGGAGACCACTCTGTGTTATCTCTAGAGCAATCCCAATGGAGTCTTAAGACTTTCAAACTATAAGCCAAATAAATTGCCTAACACAGCCCCTTCATTTTACAGATTGCAAAGAGGCCGAGAATGGGGGAAATGATCTGCCCAAGAGCCCAGAGATAACAGGTGACAGGGCTCCGCCTGTACTGTCAGTCTGCTGTAAGGGGTTTTTCCTTCTACACACAAGGATCCTGATGGCTTGTCAGAGAACCAGCTATCTCAGTTGCACCTAGAAATCTTTGCTAAAATCTCAGAGCACAGTACCCCCATCTACACAGATTCAGAATCACTAGGTTTGGGTAAGGTTAGGAATCAGGATTTTTCTAAAGTGACTGACAAGTTGCTGGATCTGAGAGCTACTGAGCTCACTTGTTCCTGCTGCACCTTCAGGGAATCAATGGCCAGGGCAGTCCTGCCCTATTTGGGAGCCCCTGCTATGCGAAGGAGGTATCAGAAGATGAGTGTGTGAAACAGACCCTGCGCACGGCTAAATGACCTGGCAGAACTCCACTCCCCAGACCACAAAAAGACCACAGTTGTGTGAGCCTCCCTGGTGGCGCAGCAGTTGAGCGCTGGGCTGCGAAGCTGCCCGCAGCCTCTGTGGCGCCGGTTCGATCCCCGGCCACCGGGTGAGGGTCCCACATGGCCACATGGTGCGCAGACCTCTCCTGCCGCCCGCTGCTCCCCTCAGCAGTGTACTTCAGTCCTTCTGCCTGCTCTGCTCCCCGCTCTGGCTCTGGTGAATTCTCTCACCCTCCCGCACTTCTGACGGTACCCAGTGCTTATATAAATAAATAAATAAATAAATCTTTTAAAAAAAAAAAGAAGAAGAAGAATTGAATATCTTAAATATATATGTATTTAAAAAAAAAAAAAAGACCACAGTTGTGGTCAGAATGTAGGGCAGGGTTGGAAATAGAGAGTGAGGGGGAAGAGCAGGGAGTAACACTCTTCCTAGTCCCACAGGGCTATTTCCTGGCATTCAGCACCCATCTGTGTGTGCCATTTGGTTAAAAGCTAAACACCCCAATCAGAAGAACAATGAATAAATAATAGGAAAAGGCTTTAAAAGCTATTAGGTTTTGAAAATTACAGAGGATTACACAGTCTGGATAATTTGGAGAAAATTACAGAGCAGGCAAAGAACTCTGAAATGCTTCCATGTACATGGTGTCTTGTTTCCAAGGGGATCTCATCCACAGGTACCACGCTGACCACGAGCCTGATGGCCATGTCGCCTTGCAACTCCGCTGACGCGCCATGTGGTTACTCAGAATGTGGCCAGGGTGTAGTTGCCACTTCTCAGTTAATGGGCCTGAAAGACCTTGACCTTACTTAGTGTGGTGAATAAACTCAGGATTTGGCATGAGGGAAAATGAGTGTGAATTCCATCTCTTTCGCTTGTTATCACTAAGTTACTTATCCTCTCTAACCACAATTTTCTCAGCTGTAAGAAAGAAAAAGATTCTGCCTCTCATGGAAAATGCTCAGAAAATATCAGTTCCTTTTCCATATTCTTTATGTGGATGAACAGCACTTGCAAAGATTCACATGTATGTACAAACACACCCTGATCACTACAACGTACCGCTTCAAGTACTAACAGTTAAAGTGGTCAGCAGCATCGACAGTACTTGGGAGCTGGTTAGAAATAAATATTCTCGGGTCCCCTCTCCTGACTCGCCCACTGCTCCCCTCAGCAGTGTACTTTGGTCAATCCGCCTGTTCTGCTCCCCACTCTGTCCATGGTGAATCCTCTCACGCCCTGCATTTCTGGCCTGTACCCCAGTTCTTGTATGCATAAATAAATAAATCTTCAAAAATATATATATATATATTTCTCAGGTTCCTTTCCAAACCTACTGAATCAGGATCCTCAGGCATCTCTCAGGCATGTTTAACTTGAGGAAACCCTTCTCTAGAAAGTTGATTGGAGCTGGAAGAGGGACATAGTAGATGTTGGGGTGGGGGGAAAGGGGACATATTTTACTTCTGGATTTAGGGGATCAGAATAAAATCCACTGAGCAGGCCAGCCCTGCTCAGAGATACAAAACCCAACAGTCTTTGCCAATACCAGAAATGTCCTAAAGTGTGAATTAGAAATTTTAAACATGAAATGGAACATTAGGGGTGGGAATTAAGGTAGCGAGAGTTTCAGAGAGGCAGCCTTATTCGAAATTCAGTCTGAATTTGAGTAATTATTTGCAAAGACACTGAAATGTTTGCTTAATTGATATTAAAATCTGTCATTCGAGTTTTTAAAAAAGACATGCTAAGGCACTCTAGTATGGGACGCAAACTGTAGGGGACATAGACAAAAAATTAGAAACCAAAGTTAAAAGAAGAGAAACCAAAAATAAACTAGCAATGTCTAAAATTTTTGCCATTTCTTAGTAAGGAGAGATAAGGTAATAAAAAAAATCACACTATGTCATGATTGCAGTTCTGCTTCTAAATTATATTTAACTCTCTGTAAATGGTATGTCCATTCCATAAGTATGTCATCCAAAATGAATCATCATCTTTATCAAATCCTAAGGGGAAAGTACTCTTTCTACCCCTTGTGGAAAAAGTTCCTGGAGCACATCAATAAGAGTTAGCACATCGGTTAAGAGTTAGCAAGTGAAATCCACTAAAAGCTGAAGACATAAAAAATTATATCCCAACCTGGTTACAAAAACATGATTACTGGAGTACTTACAGACCAGAAATTGATATCTACAGCCAAGCCTTCTCCACAAAGCCACAAACCTCCCTCCCTTCACAGGATGAGAGATTACTTGATCCACAATGTCCCCTCCACCAGCCTTCTGACATTTCCCCTCTATTCCAACTGTAGTTCCAGGCTACCACTCACGCAAGTTGCAAAAGGCAGAGCCAACTCATCCTGTGCTTTTCATTTTCATTCCAAGTTTTCATGATTTACCCAAGGAAGATTTGTCTTCCTTCACCAATGCACTGTTTGCCTCCTCCTATCTTTCGTGAAAAGGAACTACTAAGGAGCA
The DNA here is from genome assembly GCF_014898055.3 of Talpa occidentalis. Classification (NCBI taxonomy): domain Eukaryota; kingdom Metazoa; phylum Chordata; class Mammalia; order Eulipotyphla; family Talpidae; genus Talpa; species Talpa occidentalis. The sequence goes on from NW_023604861.1 coordinate 109,707,170, forward strand.
TCAATATACTGACATCCTCTAGAAAAAATATGAATGTGAGAAAAGGTCTGTTTTCCTCCTAGAGCCTTGTCAGTGAGAGGAGATGATGCCCCATCTCCACCCAGCCCCCAAGGACAATTCTAACCATGTGTAATAAGAATGATTGATTGGAAAGAGCACTGGATGGGAAGTTGATAGAATTGCATTCAGTTGGGCCCAGGGACCTGAGGACCCGAAGGGGCTCCTCTCAGTTCTTGTCTAGGCAACGTCGAGACCAGAGTTAGACCACAAAGCAAGAAATTTATTGACAGAAAAAAGGAAAGACAGGGAAGTTCTCTAAGCAGAGAGAGCTCCCAAATGATTGGCCACTGAGGGGTGAGAAGTCAATGTTTATATGGGTATATTGGGCAACGAGTGGGGGTTCAGTCACTGGGCATTGTGTCTCCTGCTGACTGGTTGGGGCCCATGGGGTCTTCTAGGTTACAGAGGCCCACTGAGTCTCCCTGTCTTTCTGGAACCAACTTTGGTCTGTTGCTTTCCTGAACATTTCATTTAATTGAATTCAGGGTCATCCTGACTCCCATGGATTGTTTCTCCTCCTGTTTGATGGATGGGTTTGAGGCACTTGGACCTGGGACACCAAGACTTGGGGCACCCTCCTGGTTCCCACCAATTGTTTCTCAGTCATATTGATAAATGATCTTGGGACACCTGGGCTGGGGTGCCCTGCTCCTAACTGACTGCTTGGATCCATTTCCCAGCCTTCTCATTCATTACTTGACCTCTCTGGGTTAGTGTTTCATCTGCTAACACAGGGGGTTTTATCAAAGACCTGCCAACTTTAAAAAGTTAAGCCTAAATGAATGAGAGGAGTGAGTAGTGACTTGCATAAAGACAGTGGAAGGGCACAAAACAAAACAAAACAAAACAAAACAAACAAAAAAAAAAGAGGGGCTCTGTAGGGGCAGGACAGGCCACAGAGCAGGTTTTCTGATCCCATGCAGACCGGGTAAAGGAGGAGCCAGAGTCCTCAGTAGTTTTGCAGGTCTTTTATTGGGGTTCACCAGTCATATGGCAGGCAGGGGTGCTGGCTGGGTGCTGGCCTCCCAGCCCCCAGCAAGTCTTTACTCTATCTGGGCTCTCTGGCGTTCTCTGCTTCTGCTTCGGCTTCTCCTTCAGGTTCTGCTGCTGCTGGCTGGGGCTGCTCGCGTCCCCCCATGACGCCGCCCTTAAAAGCACAGTCTTAGCTCAGCTGAATCCCATCTACCTATGCCCACACCCTATTCCAGGTGCCCGCCATCAGGCATGCATTCAGGACAAGGATCCATCACCTATCCTGATGGCGGAAGGGCAGAAAAGCCTGACATTTTCTTTACCCTACAGTCCACCCCCTCAGGGTTTTCTGCCATACAGTCTATACATATATATATATACACACAATTTTCTAAGCAAACAAACAAAGCAGCCATGGCCCACAAAAGCAAATACATCGAATATAACAAAATACAATATAACAAAATACAACAGAACACAAATAAGTCCAGGCAGGGCACCAACCTAGTGCAAAAGACAATTATTGGTACCAGCAGATGAGCCACCAAATCTGCTGCCGAAGGCACTGCTCATACGAGGGAGGGGAATCACTCATGGCATCTACTATATCACACCAGGAGCCGTCAGGCTTCCTGGCCTTCTCTGGCTGTAGTCTCGGCTACAAGGCACACACAGCATCCACCCCCAGGATGCACTAGCTCTGGGATTGGCAATTTTATTCTGTTGGGGGTAATCACCAACCCTCAGGGTTTCTGTCTGCAGTCGCTCCAACACTCGGCCTTCACAGCAATGTGACTCACAGACCCCTGCACTCAAGCCAACCCACTGCACAAGCACATGGGTTGGGGATCCAAACTCTGCATTCGGCTTGGGTTCCACCCCAAGCCACGTTCCCCACCCGTCCCCCAAGGACAGGTTCCTCAGCTCCTCACCCTCACTCAAGAATGAGCAGGGCATCACCCACAGGTGATTTTACGAGACTCACAGTTCTTCAGCATACCCAGGCTGCTTAACAGCCGCTTAGGGCTTCTCAACTTAGCATCAGTACCAGCTTTTGCTGCCTTAGTTGGCTTTTCTCCTCCACCTGGCTGCTGGGCATGCACAGGCTGCTTTTGGCCATCAAGGCCCACTGGCCACCCCCAGATTCTCAAAAAAAAAAAAAAAAACCATAACCTGCCAAGGTCCTCCGCCTTCTGGTAGGATTGTCAGTCCAAGTTTATCAGTCCATGTCCACTGGCCTCTCCCTGCGTCAGCAGCGGCCTGCTGCCTCAGGGGTCATTGGCTGGTCCTTTCCAGTGTCGTTGCCTGGTCCTTTCCGGTGTCGTTGCCTGGTCCTCTCAGGCGTCTCCTCCATGCTAGGTCTCGTCCCACAGCTCCGGACCGTATCCACCTTCTGTGCCGCCATGGCACCTCCAGCGTCATCACAGGCAAACAGTCTGTTCTCCTTAGTCCCTCCAGGTCTTTGGAGGGCTCCAATACCCGTCTGCATGGATCCTGCCGACTACGCCAATTGTAGGGGCAGGACAGGCCACAGAGCAGGTTTTCTGATCCCATGCAGACCAGGTAAAGGAGGAGCCAGAGTCCTCAGTAGTTTTGCAGGTCTTTTATTGGGGTTCACCAGTCATATGGCAGGCAGGGGTGCTGGCTGGGGGGCTGGGAGGCCTGCAAGTCTTTACTCTATTTGAGCTCTCTGGCGTTCTCTGCTTCTGCTTCGGCTTCTCCTTCAGGTTCTGCTGCTGCTGGCTGGGGCTGCTCGCGTCCCCCCGTGACGCCGCCCTTAAAAGCACAGTCTTAGCTCAGCTGAATCCCATCTACCTATGCCCACACCCTATTCCAGGTGCCCGCCATCAGGCATGCATTCAGGACAAGGATCCATCACCTATCCTGATGGCGGAAGGGCAGAAAAGCCTGACATTTTCTTTACCCTACAGGCTCTCTGATGGCGCAGGCTGTTGAGCGTTGCACTTTGAAGCTGTCCGCAGTTTCTGCAGCATGAGTTCGATCCGGCTGGCCAGCAAGAATCCCACATGGCAAAGCAGACATCTCCTGTCTTGCCCACGCTCCCCTCAGCAGTGTATTTCATCAGTCTGCCTGTTCTGTTCCCCACCCTCTCTTGATGAATCCTCTCATACTCCCACGCATCTGGCCTGTACCCCCGGTTCTTATATAAAAAATAAATCTTTAAAAAAGAAAAAGAAAGAAAAAAAACTCACATACCCCCAAATAATAACAGAAAATAAACCCCAACACAAAGATATGGTTTATAATATTCTTTGTCCCTTTCCATGCTCTCTGTCCATTTGACCCTTGCAACTAAGTAAAGAAATTAAAAGAGCCATTTTTTAGATTCATATTCTAGGTTAGGAAACAGAAAAATCTCAAGGCTGGTCAATGATAAAACTGGCACAAAAATTAAGTTACCTCCCAGCCTAGGAGATTTCATCTACCTTTTGGGGAGGTTTATGCGCTGAGGAAGTTAAAAGCCTCAAGTTCTAACAAAGGGGAGGCTGTATCATTTTGCTTCAAAGCTTCTCAACTGAGTCACTTTTTGTGGTTTTTCACTCCACCAATATGGCAGCTGCTCCTAGCTTTTAGCATGTTCACACAGCAACAAGACATGCTGTTCTTTAGAGCGGAAAAACGATTTCCTTTAGAGCTTTCCAGGTGCTCTCTGGAAAACCATTCTTATAAACCCACTTGAAAAAAATGGGGGAATCTCAAAAATCCAAAGTGTTTCCATCATCTTGCAACACCTGTGTAGGGTAGGTAAAGTATCAGGCTTTTCTGCCCTCCCGCCATCGGGCTTAATGGTGGATCCTTGCATCCCTGAATGCATGCCTGATGGCGGACACCTGGAGTAAGGTGTGGGCATGCGTAGGTGGGTACACCTGGGCTGAGAGACTGGGTTTATAAGGGTGGCGAAGTAGAGTGGTGTGGTGGCGCGGTGTCGAGGATGGAGGAGCGCGACAGAGTATGGCGACTACAGAAGGCAGAGAGCATGAAGACAACAGGCCTGCTAGAACCGTTAATGAACCTACCCGGTATAGTTTGGTTGCATTACAACCTACAATGGATGTCAGAGGATAAAAATATTATGCACCCAAATATTTGGATGCAAATAAAATGCACACAAAATGCCTAAAAATTAGTCAGACTCTCATTCCAAAGACTGACAACATGTCTTCCATGTTATTTGTATAGTACTATTCTGGGTTTCCTCTTTCAGAGTTGAAATCACTATTTCCAAGCCTGCCTTCTATTTAATATACTCTGTCTTCTATTTAATATGCTCTGGAAGGAAATCAGCATTTTTTTTGCTCTCATTTCTCAAGCCCTCTAATTGATTTTTAGTCGCATATTACTTTTGCCCCCCAAAGTAAATATGAAGGAAATTTATTTTAGTTTTGTGACAAAAGATGCTTGATTTGAAAATAAAACACAAAGTTGTTACTGATTCATAGCACAAAAGAAAGTGTTGTTCATAATCTACAGGAATAAAAAATAACCCATTCTACTATGGAACAAAGTGAACATCTTAAATGATCTGTGTGCAGATTTAGGACAATTTTTTGACAAAGTAAATTAAGGACTTTAAAGTGGCACAGCATTTTCAAGTCTCTAATTATAAGATGTAGTTACTTAATTACACATTGTTAGTACCTGATTACATAGATCTGCCCTAATTTTGTAATTGTGCTTAATTATACTAATTAAGCCAATAATTAACCCAGAAAAAAACCAAAGCATTTTCTATGAAGAAAATCCTTAGTAAACGGGATTATACTTAGCAAAAAAAAGCCTATAGGCAGTTATTTCTCACATTTGTCCCACCCACAAACTCCCTACCTATAACTTCTGCCCCAAAGTGTGATTCTACACAGATCTACCTCCAGTGCAGACCCAGGCATGGGGTGAGGAAACAGTGACTTACAGCAATGGAAGGAAACTTGGAGATCTACTCCAACTCTGGTTTTTTTTTAAGATTTATTTATTTATGCATACAAGAACTGGGTTACAGGCCAGAGGTGTGGGTGGTGAGAGGATTCACCAGAGACAGAGTGAGGAACAGGTGGATTGACTGAAGTACACTGCTGAGGGGAGCAGCGGGCAAGTCAGGAGAGGTCTGCGCGCCATGTGGGTAGCTCCCTGACGGGGGATGAAACTCGTGCTGCAGTGGCTACGGATAGCTTCATAGGTTGCATCTTAACCCCTTGTGCCAACAGGGAGGCCCCCTACTCCAACTCTGTCTTTACAAAATGGGAAATTGAGCCCCAAAGAGGCTATCCAACTTCTCCAAAATTACAGAATGACAGAAATAGACTTGCAATCCACTTCCACAAATTTCCAATTCAATATCCATTCCCTTCACCAAGTATTCATGCAGGGAGCCAAGGAAGTCTCAGGTATGAGATTTTGGAACCTCTGACATCAGGGTAATTAAAGAAATTAATCTGAATGCATCATGTCCAAGAACCTGCTTTTAATGTTTAAAGACATTGTTATCCATCCGGGACTGAGTTTGATAATCCAAATTCTAAACACCTGTGCCTTAACAAGATAGGGGTTCATTTCCCTCACATAAGATAAATCCACGAGACAGATGAGAGCTTCACAAGTCCTATCTGGAATCAGGCGTTTCTGGCATTCTGCTAGCCCATTCTTAAGGTATGAACCTGACCTCAGTCTCTCAGAAGGCTGCATGATCTCAATCTGGAATGTCTGCAGAAGGACATAAAAGGGATGGTGCTTATATTAAGGAAATAGAGCTTTCCCAGAAACTTCCATCTTACTTCTTCTGAGTCCAAACTTTGTTTCATGGATACTACAATTGCAAGCTAGGTGGGAAATGAGGCTGTTTAGCTGCATACTCAAGCATCTGACACATTCAATCAGTCTGTCCTTAGTAGAGTTAGAAAGGAGGGCCTCCCCTGGTGGCACAGGTGGTTGAGTGCCACATTGTGAAGCTGTCCGCAGCCTCGGCAGCACCGGTTTGATACCGGCCAGCCAGCCAGCGAGGGTCCCACATGGCGCGGCAGACCTCTCCTGCCTCTCTCGCTGCTCCCCTCAGCAGTGTATTTCGTCAGTCTGCCTGTTCTGTTCCCTGCTCTGTCTCTGGTGAATCCTCTCACCCCTCCTGTGCATCTGGCCTGTACCCCGGTTCTTGTATGTATGGATAAATAAATAAATCTTTAAAAAAAATTGAAAAGAGAATACCTTAAAAAGGGAAGGAAGGAAGAAAGAAAGAAAGGAAACAAAGGTAATGAAGTGCCATACTGGTAGACTAGAAAGGATACAATGTTAGAAATCAGGGGAGCTGGTCCTTTATTTAAGAGAGAGTCAAAAGCAGGGATGCTCGACCATTTTTAGCAATAGAAGCTACTTTCAAAAAAGCCAATGTAGAAGCCCTAACTATAAAGCACAGCAAAATAGAGCTGTGTCTCCCCAAGAAGTGGGCAGGGAAGCCAGGAGGTGGACCATGATGGATACTGCCATGTGCGATCCAGATGCCCTTAAAGGAATGACCTGTTGCCAGATCTGCTGGGCTTGGCAGGCACTAGACAGCCTGCACCATCAGCCCTTCACACAGGGCCTCAGTTGCTGCGAGTCCCCTCAACCAATATCAGGCCTTTTTTTTTTTTTAAATTTTATTTATTTATTTATACAAGCATTGGGCACAGTCAGAAACGTGGGACAGTGAGAGACTTCACCAGAGCCAGAGCGGGGAGCAGCACAGGCAGAAGGACTGAAGTACACTGCTGAGGGGAGCAGCGGGCGGCAGGAGAGGTCTGCGCACCATGTGGGACCCTCGCCCGGCAACCAGGGATCAAACCGGCACTGCAGAAGCTGCGGGCAGCTTCACAGCCCAGCGCTCAACCGCTGCGCCACCGGGGAGGCCCTATCAGGCCATTTTTTAACCCTCATTTTACAAATAAGGGAAATGAGGCCCAGGAAGACTGGTGTTTTTCCAAGGCCCCACAAACAGCGGGTGGCTGGGTTGGAACTAAGACCAATGCTTTTCTCTGTTTCCTGTAAGTGCTCATTTAGTGATATCTTATGAATAGCTTGTACCATTGTCCCTTCTCTGACTTTTCTTCTGAAAATGAACCTCTTTTTGGCTGAGGGTTCTGCTGTCAGATTTAAACAGCTAGTATACCATTCTATTAAAAATAGAGACTGTCAGGAATATATGTAATCTAACTTCTTTGCTAATTGTCTGTCTCCTCTCAGACACTTATCACGCCTCTCAGGAGGCTTCTCTGTGAAGGATAGAGTCTTTGGGAAGCCTCTGCTGCAATTACATTGCATCATGCATATTCATGGCCTGCCTGGTGTCTTTGGAGAGCCCAATCAGAAGAACGGGGATGGAAAAGCTCTCCTCGGATCAGCCTGAGTAGCCCTCCCTGGAACTCCAAACTTTGCTGTTTGTCTTGGGTTGGACATTGAAATTGACCCTTCACAGAAATAGCTCCCCCTTGTCCCCATCCCCAGCCAAGAGAAAAATTCAGGTTTTACGTTACCAGTTACCTAAGATTCATTTTAGATCCATGCCTCACAATGATATTTGGGTAGAAAGGAAAGGAAAATCTATAATGAAGGCCTCTATCAGTCTGAAATTACTATTCTACTGTTTCTGTGCTTCAGAAACTGTCATTCTGGGGCAAGGTCCCTGCTGAGCTTCCTCCTAAAGTTCCCTTAGGAAGTGGGGTATACAGCCCCTCTGGCCTCAGATCCTGAATCAGTCCAACAGCTTTTACTTCCATCCTCCAAAGCAACAGATTGAGTATAGTCCAAGAGTAGCTCTAAACACTTTTGCTCTCTCCCAACCCCAGCCTCCAATCTCCTTACCAATAGCCCAGAAAAAGAAGTTCTTATCTCCCAATACTACTCAATCACCATCATGCATTGTCTCTTATTCTGTGGCTTCTGGTTTTAAAAAATAATTCTTTTTAAGCCATTCACATGTTTTTCTTAATATTCAAAGCTTTTAAAATTTGACAATAATAACTTATTCCTCCAGCATTTGGCTCTTAAAAAAACTCAAGAAAACCCATGGAATACAGTATAGGGGTTCCTCAAAAATATTAATAAATGTTCCATATGATCCAGCAATTTCACTCTGAGGTATCTACCCAAAGAATATCAAATCACTCATTTGAAGGAATAGATGCACTTTTATACCCATCGCATCACAATTTACAATAGCCAAGTTACAGAAACAATCCAAGTGCCCAATGACAGAGCAGGGGGTTAAAAGATGTGGTATATATATATATGCAATAGACTATTCAGCTAGTAAAAAAAAAATAACGAACTCTTGCCATCTGTGACAACATGAAGGAAACTGGAGGGGATTACACTAAGTGAAATAAGGCAGAAGGAGAAAACAAATACCAGAAAATTTCACCCATATGTAGAATATGGAGAAATAAAACAAGGAAACTGACCAAACTAAACCAAAACAAGCCCCAAAAATCTGACTGTAGAATTGAAGCTGGGGGTGTAGAGAAGGAAGTAGAAGAGACCCAATGGTTGAGTAAAGGACTCTGGGTGCTTTGGTGGTGTTTGGTGGTGGATGCAGTGTGGTGTGGTGTGGTGACATACACCTGAGCAGGTATGGACCTACTCCCCTACATCATGTACAGTGTTGTAAACCCATGGTATCTCAATTAAAAATAAATTACATAAATAAATTAATATTTAAAAAAACTCAGGGCAAGGAGAGAAATAGTATAGAAAAAAGAAGATGGACTTTGCAGATAAGACGAGACATTATTAGGTTGATGCAGGCAGAGGGCTGATCCCATGCAAAGAACAGATGTGAGGAAGACATGACTTCGTGGAGAAACATAAAAGAAATGGGAGAGGCAGGGGATGCGTAGATCACAGATGGCACAGAGGGTGGAGGAGGGTGGACTTCAGGGTGTAGTCTCAGGTGGACCAGGCAGGGTTCTGGAGCAAGAAGGGACACGGGACTGTAGGATGAATGAGCCAACTCTTCGACTCCTTCAAAAGTGATTGCGAACAAATGCACAACCTCACATTGGCTGTGCACCTTAGTTGCAGGCTACTTCACGCTGAATCTGCTCACCCAACTAGAGCCGTTACAGGACACAGGGGTAGGTGGTGTGAAAGAGGGAGCAAGCACAGCATAAGCAGGAAACAGGGGAGGGGGCGTATGTGTAGACAAGACATTAGTGTAGACTGTGTAGAATTTTTTCAAAATAAAGGACTATGGCAAATTCTAAGTCATGAGCACTACAGAAAGAGCCCTTCCTTCCTTCAGAGTCTAGATTTCAGGTTCTCTTTTTGGTTTCCAAATTCTCCTTGGTCGACAATTTTAAATCCCCTAAGCTAACCTCCTCAGCTCATTTTTAAAGAAGTCTAAAAACCATCTTTGCAACTGCTAAGGAAAACACTGGCCAAGTAGCCCATCCTCAAGCTGTGTTAGCTAAGGTCCAGCTGGAAAGCTAGCAGGAGCAGGCTTCCCACCGAGATCCCTGAGGTTTGCAGAGAAAAACACAGTCTTAGCCGGTGGCTTCAAAATGACAGACTGACTCTGCCATCCACGTCTGTGGGCTGGCAGGGGTCATCATTCCAAAAGTAGTCTGATCGCTTGTGGGCATCCACACTCACCGTGGACTTTCCACAGACAGACTCGGTAGGAACATTCATCTCTTTAAACCACAGCACCCCCACATGGCTTAATGTATTTCAACCACTCACACGTTCAGGCAGTAAATGCCTGGAATGACAGGAAAAATGTCATTCACCACTACTTTTGCCCTGTCTCTTGACATCCTTGATGGTCCTCGGAAAAGAATCTACCAGAACACGGGTGACTGAAGAACTTTGAGGTGGAGACAGTTGTGCAGTATCCAGAGCTGTTTCTAGTGCAGACAGATTTGGAAACTAGGATGTATAACTGGCTCTTTCCTCTGAGCAAGAATGAGGGCAGCTTTAATGAAAGATGGAAAGCAAAGGCACCAGAAAGCCTTGGCTGGAAATAAAGAGCTGGAGGTTTGTGAGCTGGCCCTGGGACTCCTCAGCTCTGCCCCCAGAGGCCTTGACCAGGACAGCAGGTCCTGACACAGGGCTTCAGTGACCTGGGGCTCCTGAGGCGGTGCTTGGTCGGAAGCTGCGTAGACACTGGAGGTATCTCACTACAGCTGTAGTTTACTTTCCTAGTTTTGGGTACATTCCCGGTGTCATGCCAATTCTCAGTGTCCAGTCTGGATTATTTTCTTACGTAGAAAGAATCAGTAAGGAAGACTTCCTGAATTTTTCCAGGCCTTCCGTTGTTTGGAATGCTGCTGACAGAATACGCCCTCTCCAGTTTAACTTTTCTCTTTTTCCTCCTGAGTACTTCTAAAATACTGAGCAATTGTACTCAGCTCATTAGTAGAAAATACACTGCACCTATTTCCAAGACTGAGAGGTGTGCTGCAAAGACACATGGGAAGTCCTGGGATACAGCAACCTGGAGAAGCCACTCTCCTCGCTCACCTCTGAGACAGCAGAAGCAGGCTGCTTTATTAGTCAGGACTTCCTTTACGAGACCATGTCTGGCAGCACTAACTCATCTCTTGTGACATGGCTCCTCTCTGCTGAAGCTAGCACCTTCTGGTAAATCTATGAGCCATGCCTCCATTATCTTAGCACATGATTTTTCATCGTTGAACAAGTCCTGTTTCTACAGGATGGGTGGTAGGAATTTAATCCCCTTCGTAGGGACGCCCTCTCTTTTCTCTGCTCTTCCCTCCTCTTGTTAGGGAATCTTAATATCCACTGGAACCACCAAGGTACCCCTCTCCCCAGTCTTCCACTCCACTATATTAAAGCTGTCAGTTCCTAAACACCTAGGTGATACTGCCTAGTCTGTGGCCCCAGCTCATGGGAAAGACAGAGGTGGCCAGCTTTTATTTCATAAATACATTCCCAGCCCACCCTGGTCATGGCGTAGGGGGCCAGCGGTCAGCCACGCGCACAAAGCCAACTAAACAATAGGCTGGTCAGCAGCCTACTGAAAACTTTTCCTCTCTCAGAAATTTGAACTAAGAAACCTAGGGAAGACTGCTCCATCAGCAGGAGCCTCCTGTGCCTGAATGAAGAGGTGGGCCATGACACTCTGAGGTCATGTGCGAGTCACATATAACTGGTGAGGGAGCCCAAGGGGCCTGACAGGAGAAACCACACAGCCCACAGCAGAGAGGAACCTACTCCATCCTGGCAGACCTTCCATTCCAGGTACCTTTAACTTTATCCACTATGCTCTTCATTGGAGCTCTTGTAGACAAAAGAACCTTATAGAAGAACACACACACCTGTACTATAACTCCTATAATTTGACCTTCCAACATCCATACGGTCACATGTATAAATGCATAAAAACACAAGTACAGACTCTCTTTTATTTTTTTAAATGTTTGGTTATTTATGCATACAAGAACCGGGGTACAGGCCAGAGATGCAGGGGGTGAGAGGATTCACCAGAGACAGAGTGGGGAACAAAACAGGCAGACGGACCAAAGTACACCGCTGAAAGGAGCAGCGGGTGAGGCAGGAGAGGTCTGCCTCACCATGTGGGGCAGCTCCCTGTCCGGCCAGGGATTGAACTTGTGCTGCAGAGGCTGCGGATTGCTTCACAGTGTGGTGCTTAACCCCATGCGCCACCAAGGAGGCCCCCACAGGTACATACTCTTGATTGCAGAATGTAGACATGGACCCTATTTCTGGTCCAGCAATATTATAACAACTTCAGTCCCTGTGGGAATCCAAGTGGGTTAACATATAACCCACTCAACAACATCTTCGTGGTCAAGCACATAAAGTACAGAAAAGTTTTTAAAGAATTTCTAATTTTAAATCCGATTTTAAAAATTAATAAGCTCATTGTATATAAGGTGTGCTATTTACAAGAAAGCATGTTATAGCTTAATAAACAATTTTTCTAAAAAGTATGGACTGAGAGTTGCCCACAACTCTTAGAAAGATAGAAGCCATTCCTTATATTTGCCTCACATTTGAAACTTGTCGGCACTCTCTCATTCAGTATGCTAGCAATTCTTGAGATTGAGTGAGTCACCAATCTAAGCCTTGGTTTCAGAACAGGGAAATGGAGACTTACTTGGTATATTGGAGGTGGATTCTGCATTAGAGTCTTTGTCTCCACCAGTTTCTAATCTAGCAGCAGCATTTTCATGATTCTGCCCTGGTTGATCCTAGTATTAATGCAGTTCAACCACACACATAGTGACAAGTACATAAAATTACCTATTCTTAGACAGGCATAGCCCAGCGATGAGACAGATGTGCTGGCATCCGGCTTCCTGATTGATGCTAGTATTTGTGGAATTGCAGGCTTTTTTTTTTTTTTTTGACTATCAGAGACATATTTGTGGAACCAAATCCCCTTCATAGGGATGATCTCTCTTTTCTCTGCCCTTCCTTTCTCTGACATCTCACCTAGCTGATTCATGGATATGGTTCCTGCTGTAATAGCCACTGGGACTGGACATGTTCGATGACCAGTGACAACTCTGACAGCTACACAGCAAGTTGCTGACTGTGCTGTCCTCACTGGAACCACTGCTCTCTCTGGAGCTGATTCTGCAGTGTGCGTCACAGCTGATTGGCTACTCCTATGTCAGTGCTGTAGGTAAATGGATTCATGCACACATTGATTTCCTCAGATGGAAGAATCCTGGTTATTACATAACTTCAAAAAACAAGAAATCAATCATTGTCAAAAAAAAAAGAACAGAGATTCCAAAAGTCACTGATTTATCTTTTTTAAACTTTACAAGAAAAGCGTTGATTTTGAACTAAGCTTCTGAAAGTTAGACTTTAATATAAAGACTGTGATGCATTTTTTCCACCAGGATTTGGTACAAATATCAGGCCAAAAATAATAGAATTGTTTGGATTTGGATCAGGTTTATGTTTCCTATAGGAAACCACCACGTTTCCTTTGACCATCCCAGTGATTTTGACGGTAAGACAAGTACCCGGCCCAGTTCACAGATGAGAAACCAAGGTCAAAAACTTCAGGATCTTTTCCAGAGTTATCCAGGCAGAAATAAGATCCCAAACATCAGATCTCCTGTTGAAAAAGTATGTGGTACTGGCCTTCTCCAACCACATAACAAATTATCTCTAAATGTAATGCAGAGAGACCTTAAATAATAACAATAAAGAAGTAAAGCCCAAAGCTAAGCTAGGATTAGCACCACTTGCCAGCAGCACCACTGTCTCTGGCTGCAACAGAAACCCTCCCATCAGAAGATCCCTGACCTTCAAAAACTATCCCCAGCAAGCATCACAGGGAAAAAGTCAGTATGTGGAGTCAGCCCAGCCTCCTTAAACATTTCTTCTTGCTCCACACAAGAGAGAAGAAATGATTAACCTTTGAGGCCCTGCAGAGACATTATCTTTTATCTTGGAAAAATTTGCTATTCACATCTTTATTAAATAAAAATTGCAGGGGACCTCCCTGGTGGCACAAGGGTTAAGGCTCAGCACTATCAAGCTATCCACCAGTCACTGCTGCATGAGTTCTATCCACAGCCAGGGAGCTAACACACATGGAGCAGCAGACCTCTTCTGTCTTGCCTGCTGCTCCCCTCAGCAGTGTATTTGCCTATTCTGCTCCCCACTCTGTCTCTGGTGAATCCTCTCACTCCCCACATCTCTAGCCTACACCCCAGTGCTTGTATGCATAAATAAATACAAATAAATTTTAAAAAATAAAAAAAAAATTGCAAAGACTTTAAGGGTGGGTTGGGTGACACAAACAGAATAGCATTCACATTTCCACTTTGTTCAGTCCACGGTTAGGAGCAATGGCAGCCAGTACAAATTTACAGAAATGGATTTAATTCCTGAATGACAATCCTGCTTAGAGTCAAGATAAATGAACTCTGCATGTGCACACAGATGGTCACAGAGCTGTGAACTATGTGACTAGACATCTATGTGCTTGGTGGTTTAAAATTAAAGCTTTCCCTTACATCAGTTTTATCTCCAGACTAATGTGCATGGTGTAGTCAGAAAGTTAATAGCAAGCTGAAGTTTAGCCAAATGGCATGTGGGCATTCTTTAGAACAGACTTCAATACCACTTCAGATAAAGACAAATAAAATGCAGTTTTAAATTTTATGTCATGACCTAAGATAACACTTGTCAAGTGGGACCCACAGACAACAGCTTAAAACTCACCTCATGTGACTGTTCAGATTACAGGTGGTTTGGCCCCAGCCCAGACCTACTGTATCAGAATCACTGGGGTGGGGTCCCATGAACCTGCCATTTTAACAGGCACCTAGGGGATTCGTATGCATTTAAGGAAAATTCCGGAAAAGATAGCAGAGACCAGGTAGAAGCAGGGCAAGAGATAGCGAGATCACAGAGAGGCCCCGTTGTTACCCCAACACATTTTCCCTAGCTGCCCCTGCCCTCCTCCCCTTCAAGGTGAGCGCTGCCAAGGATTATGCCCACAGGAGCCAGACTTGCTGATGCTACGGAAAGAATTCCCTCCTCCACCACAAGTGGGGCTCCCCTTCACCTGCCTCAAACATGGGGGTAACAAATTTTAGCTCCTGAACACCTCCATGAGCATCAAACACCCCAGCCTGGGCCTGTAGGGGTAGCCTGCCTGTGTATCATGCTGCCAGTCTGGTTTCCCCTTCAAACTCAATTTTCCCACAGGGAAGCACTGACCTTCCACCTAGCCAACTGCCAGCCAGCCCCCTGACCAGACTCTGCTTTTGGTTTCCTTTGTCAGCTGCATGAGAGATCACTGAAGTGACATCAGTCGCTGTGTGTGGACATTGCTGTCAGGTGGATGCTGTAACCATTGTCCAATCGGATCTTGGAAAAGGCAGGCCCCTGCGCGTGTGAGAGGGATAGAGCCCACTTCTAGATCAAGTCACTCTTGACCTTAATTATCTGGAGATGTGACACACTGAAAGTCTGAGGCCTCGGAGGAACTGTCAATAAAGTGGCAAGGTGGCTTACCCCAACTTGAAGGAAGGTGTTAGTTGCCACCTCCAAGAAAAGAGAGCAGGATCCTGCCTGCACATCCCTACTGCTCCCGACCCTCTGAACCCACACCACACACTTCCCTCTTCCTCTCCTTTCCCCCTCTCCCGTCCCCCATCTCCTCTCTCCTCTCTCGCTCCTGGTCCAGATAACCAGGCAGGATCACAGAACAGGGTCTGAAAGCCTGGACCAGTAGTGCATGGCAGTGCGGTGAATCTGTAGTATGTAAACCATTCTTGTTTGTGTTCTCCTAACATTAAGCAGTGCTTTAAAATCCCTGCTGCTTCAGCTGAACTAAGTGAATCAAGAGACAAGATTTTTATTCTCTTGGGAAAGATGCCTTCCCACAGAATGTCTGCTTAGGTCATAAGTAAGTCAAACTTCACAGATGAGTTTGGAATACACCCAGGATGGGATGGGGTAATTTAAAGTCAGGACAGGGAGCAGAAAGGATATACTCCTGAGTGAAGAGGGAGGTGCCAGCAATAACTGAATTGTAAGAATGGGGTGGGACCATGGAATATTACTCAGCATTCAAAAAAGATAAACACATGCAATTTGCAGCAACATGGATGGCGCTGGAAGGGATCACGCTCAGCGAAATAAGCCAGAAAGAAAAAGAAAAATACCGGATGGTCTCACTCATAGCAGGAATCTAGAAAACTTAAATAAGGGACCAGGAAAAAGAATAACTATAAGAAAATGAAAATCAAAATCAACAAAAAACTATGAACCAGAGACGCTCTATGAGGGTGGGGGGTGGGGAGGGGAGGGATTGGGGTCAAAATAAGGGGATTGCAATTGTATGGAGAATATAAAAATAAAATTTATTAAAAAAAAGAATGGGATGGGAAAGGTGAAACACAACAGGCAGAATTTGAGCTTCTTGCTATAACTGTCTCTGCACCTCCTTCAGAAATTGTGGGGTTTTCCCACCAATTGGGAGAACATTTTTGCACACAACACTAATGATAAAGGACTGATCACAAAAATCTGCAAAGAGCTGATGAGACTCAACAACAACAAAGAAAATAATCCAGTCAAAAAATGGGCAGAAGAGCTAAAAAGAAACTTCTCTGAAGAGGAAATGCAAATGGCCAACAGGCATATGAAGAAATGTTCAACATCACTTGTAATCAGGGAAATGCAAATCAAAACTACCATGAGATACCATCTTACACCAGTGAGAATGGCACATATTAAAAAAACTAGCAACAACAAATGTTGGCGAGGGTGTGGAGAAAAAGGAACTCTTCTGCACTGTTGGTGGGAGTGCAAACTGGTCCAACCACTATGGAGAGCTGTGTGGAGATTTCTGGACCTACTAAACATAGAGCATCCATATGATCCAGCAATTCCACTCCTAGGTATTTACCCAAAGGACACAGAAACATCAATTCCAAAGAACACCTGCACGTCTATGTTTATAGCAGCACTATTTACAATAGCTAAGCTTTGGAAATAGCCCAAATGCCCAAAAATAGATGACTGGATTAAGAAGATGTGGTACATATACACCATGGAATATTACTCAGCATTCAAAAAAGATAAACACATGCAATTTGCAGCAACATGGATGGCGCTGGAAGGGATCATGCTCAGTGAAATAAGCCAAAAAGAAAAAGAAAAATACCGGATGGTCTCACTCATAGCAGGAATCTAGAAAACTTAAATAAGGGACCAGAAAAATGAATAACTATAAGAAAGCGAAAATCGAAATCAACAAAAATCTATGAACCAGAGACACTTTTTGGGGGGTGAGGGGCGGGAGGGGAGGGATTGGGGTCAGAATGGGGGGGTTGCAATTGTATGGGGAATATAAAAATAAAATTTAAAAAAAAAAAAGTAAAAATATCAAGTGAAAAAAAAAAATGTAGATATGTTATACAAAGAACAGTTAGAACTAACCCAAAGCAAACCCTATAAATCTGACTGTAGAACTGAGGCTACCAGAGGTGGATGGTGGAGGTGAAGCCAAGTGTGGAGGGGGCAATGATGAACTATGAGTGTGCCTTGGCGATGGGTGTGGAATATGTTGACATATGCACAGTTGTGTACCTATACATACAAATCAAACACAGTGTTGTAAGCAAATGTTACCACAATGAAAAGAAAATAAACTTTATAAAAGATAAAAAAAAAAAAAGAAAGAAATTGTGGGGTTTTTTGTCTGCTTAAGAAGAGACAAGGAGGAATGAGGAGCAGGTCAGGGGAGATGAGTGTGCCACAGCAAGTCACCTGGTTTTGTTACCTAAAAGAGACAAATCCCCTAATACTCTACTTAGAAAAGAGCAAGAAATATATTGTGAGTCAATAAAGTGTCAGGTATTGTCCTAAACCTCTGCATATATCCTCTTTTATCATATACACCAAAAACTCTGGGAAATAGGCTTTATTATATTGATTCACAGATCAGAATATTAAGCTTCACAGAAATTTAAGCCAGTATAAGCCTAAGGTCAAACATCTAATAAGTGGTGAAATTAAAATTCAATCCCAGGTCTGCCTGATTCCCAAGTATGTTTACTTCAACTATTCGGTATGACTTCTACCAGGTACATGCTTAACCCAGAGGATCAATCAGAACCACTTCTGTCCAATAATAATTCAGACTCTGGACACAGACAGCAGACAGACAGTTAGGAAATGGATCCCCTGACTGCAGTGCTGACTTCTGCCACTGTGGCCAGTGTTCCTAGTGACCTATGTTTTCTGTGTTTGTTGGTGCTCACCACCTGCCCCCACTGCTGAATATCCATCATACTAAGAAGCCAGGAATGGACAGTTCCTCCATGAATTCAAACCCTCATATGTGACTACATTCTCCAACTTTTCCAAAACAATGACTAATAGAAAATTTGCAATTATAAATCTTGAGTGATGGGTTGGTTGACTTTGCTTTAAAAAGAAAGCCAGTGGTATATGGCTGGGTTTCTCTAGCAGCATGCTTTCCTAGAGAGTCAACTGAAACCTGTTGAAGTAAAGAAGCAATTCAAATTTCACCATCTGAACTCCTGACAGCATGCTCCAAAGTGAAGCATCCTCTACACAAGAATCTACAATATAATTCACCTTTCTCTCCTTCAAACCTAAGGAATGATTTCTTGCTTTGAAAAAAAAGTATGTTTGGGCATGCTATTTTGCTGCACATTTGCAGGAACCATCAAGATAACCACTAATCCATATGCTAAGCAATCAATCCACTCAGCATGGGGGAGACAAGAGATGCATTTCTACCCTGAAGATAGAGCACACAGACTCTCCTCAGTCTGAAAAATCTCTATTTTCAGCAAATCATGAAGAGACTATGGACTCAATGATCACATGAATCCTGTGAGAGCTGAGACTCATGACTTGGGCTGCTTCCCACATGCCAGTGAGAGTGCTTTGCTTTTGTAGGTTTGATAGTGAGAGAAAGTCACATATGGAATCTTTGGAAATGAAATGAACATGAAAGAGAGCAGAGGTAGGTACATGGTACTCAAGAGGTGAATGTCCATCATAATCTGGCCTCTCTCTGCTTTCCCTCCAACAAAGGTTGCCCATCCGCAGCCTTAGTTCTAGAGAAGTGGAGCTAAGGCTGACTTTACACAGAGGCAACCACTGATGGCTTTAGAGACCAAAGGGCAGCACATTCATATTCTTTTTAGTAACCCAAGCAAAGACAATAGTTACTGATTCAGAGGCATCAAGTTTCTCATAAATTTGAACTGGAAATACATAGAGAACTGGTCGCTATAGTTACACAAGAGTATACTCCAGTGAGGGTGTGGCTCCCCTTTGTAAGAAAATACCCAAGTCCATGATGTGAACATCCTGGAACTCCGTTGGGAAACTTCTAGTTCTTGAATACATCCCAATCTCCATAACCCCAGCAGTGTCACTACCGTAATTTTTAGAGCAATTCATATATCCTTGGCTCTCCCATGGGTCCTTCCATTAAACTCCCCTTCACTAGATTTGAGCCAAGGGGCTTTCAGGAAAGCTGCATACTATTGGGAGACCGACTAAACTCAGTCGTATACTAAACACTCTGATAAAGCCTATTAAAAAAAAAAAAAACAAAACCTTTGTATCTTTAACTCAACATTCCCTACAGAGATTTGATCATTAATGCCCCTCCTTTCTTTCTCAGAATAACTATTAATATCTTGGGAAACCAAGAGAAATCCCTCCTAACAGTCAGTTTGCCTGACTGTTGCAGATAGAGACTTCAGTCTAAAGAAAGCTGCTCAGGAAGGATAGGGATAAAAAAGGATGTTTTAGGCTGAAGAGTTCTGGATGGGCCAGCCCTGGCAGAAAAGAAGGTCCTGAGCAGACACACAAATGCAGAGATAAGCATCACTAAGGACAGGAGAACAGGGAGAAGGTAAGTCAAGCTCAGGGGCAAATTAAATAAGAGAGGGTATACTGAAACCTTGCCATTAGTGCTACCATCCTGTCCCCAATTCAGAAAACAATAGTCTTTTAATACATCTATGACAGCCCTTGATTTGTTTTAGTCTATATTCATGTCCCCGTTATTGTTTTTAATGCACTGGGGGTAATTTTAAGCTAATCTTCTAATCTTTTTCCAGAGCCCTCATCAATAACAACTGAAAGGATGATTAAAATAATTCTCCGTGTGGAGCAAACTAAGTCAAAATTACTGTGGGGAGTAAATTACTCTAACAGAGATATAATGTCAATGCCATCATTTATAAAAGATTTGTTGCCAAATGCTATCTTAATTCAAAAGTATGCTGGGGTTGTAGTCTAGTCTTTGCCAGACTTGTCTAGGGAGAATAAAAGATAAATGAGCCTGAATATTGGTCTCCATTGACCCACCTGTGTTGTAGGAAAGACATGGAGAGGAAAAGAAACAAATGTCCCACACAGGAGAGGGACCCTGGCTCTTTCCCAGCTTCAGTTCTGTTTGATAAAACCAGTCACCCTCTTAGTTCAACTAAGCCCCTACCCCTGAAATGATCCTCTGTCAAGAGTGTTTAGCTGTTGAAGAAGGTGCCAAAAGCTGAGGGCTAAGTATTATGCATTGCAGACAGGACCCACTGGCCTCTGGCCCTGTACAGAGCTTGTAGTCAGGCTGGGGATGACTTCAAAGCAGGATGCTGCAGACATTTTTCTCACCTCAGATTCCTGGACCCCCGCTAGACAGCAGTTGGAAGTCAGTACCTAGCAAGTCCACCTTGGTGATGAGAGATACAGCGGCAAGCAGTGAGAGAGTAAACACTAGGAGAGACCTTAGAAATTAGGTGTTTCATTCCCCTAAATGTTCATAATGGGAATCTGAGACCCAGAGATGATCAACAATTTGCCCAAAGCCACATATGCCAAGTAAGGCCAGAGACAGGCTTTTAGCCCAGAGCTGGGTCCCCGCCCACCGTGTTCAAAATCCCAGCTTGATTGCCAGGCGTACCTTACTTCCTTTTCAGTCCCAAATTGTCATTTCATTTTTATTTATTATTCACATCTTTGTTAATTTTAGGATAGTATTTGCTTTCTCCCTTCTGGTGTAGTCCCCAGAGTTCTCCCATTCCCATGGCCCAAGTTGTCATTTTAAATGCAGACAACCTCCCTGCCCTAGCAAAAGTCCACTGGATGGTCACTTTGGCAGCATCTAACAGGCTGGACACAGTGGCCAGTTGTGACAGCAGGTGGCAGAGGTTATTAACCAGAGAGGAGAGGAGCGGGTAACAAGGAGTCCCTAGTGAGAAAGCTCCTTCTGGGAATGGAGCACCTCACCTCTGTCAGCAGAGAGGGGGGCAATCAGGCTGGCCATCAGGGAGCTCAGGTCCCTTCGTGCGGCATCCCAGCCTGTGGGCACAGCATCAGCTCATCACCTCCTGTCCCACTGGCCCCAGGAAGCCAAGAGAGATAGCCCTGGCCAATTCTTCTCTGCACCGCAGGCAGAGAATCTGTATACTAGTGATGAAGAGTCTTGTACAAGAGCAAAAGGCCCCACCATGAAGGGCAGGCAGGCACACACGCACTCACTCACTCACTCACTCACTCACTGTTGAATACCAGAGACTGTGTTGGGGGGCAGTGGGCGAGGACTGGAAAATCCAAAGTGGGTTCTGGGTGGGAGGGCTGGGGTGAGGCAATACTCCAGATACAAAACCAGAAATCAGTTCAAATGCAAGTAGCCTGGAAACAAGAGTGTCAACATAGAGACCACCCATTCAGCCAGCCTCCTTAAAAATCCCCAGCAAACGAGGCAGGATAGTGCAATAAATAATGATCAGCATTGGTGAAGGAAATTCTATGGGGACTACACCTGAGGTGGCAGGGGAGGTGGGGGAGCAAACATTGTTTTGCAAAATATAAATAAATAAAATGCTAAATGTAAAATATATATAAATAAAAAGGAAAAAAGAATAATGATCAGCAGCGATCATAAAGGGCTTCAGCCTCCCCAACTGGCTGGTCCTTCCCAAAGTTATAAGAAGAGTCTGACAGTTACAGAGAACACGCAACAAAGGCCGGAGTTGTTCCCCAAATATTTGCTGAGCCTCAGGTCTTATCCCTAAATCAAGACTCATTTCCTCCATTGAAGGGGACAAAACACAAACTTGAACTGCAAACAGATATTTCAGGGACACCCTATTCAGAGGAAATGATGTGTAGTAGCCACAGCTATAAGGTAACCACAGCTGTCTAAGAAAAGAACACAAAGTGAGTGGGGAGACCGCCAAGACCAAGACCAGAACATAGCCTTATGACGGGAAATGGTGCTGGGCGGCCAGTGAGCAGTGGAGCCTGACAGGTTAAGGGAATGCAGGTGAGCGGAGAAGCATGTGCTGTGGGAATGGCAATGCCATGAGATGGCTGAGGTTGGTCTAAAGCACGTACAATACCTGGTACATTGTGAATGCCCACACATGAGACCTTCACTCCCAAACTGGAAAGACATTATAATGTCCCAACTAGTGGTTTTCATTCTGCCAATTGGAAGCACTTGGAAAGTTCTGAAAAATCCAGATGGCAGAACCCACTCCAAATGAATTTAACCAGAATATTTAGGGCTGAGACCCAGGCTTGAGTACTTTTTACAGCTCCGGAGATAATTTCAAAGTGCAGCTGGGGTTAAGAATCACCACCTAGACTCCTACCCTACCACAGAAAAGACTTGGCCAGAGAAGCTACATTATTATCTTTAAGATAGTAATGAACTTAAAATTAGCTTTTCTCAAATTTTTACTCCTAGAAAAATTCCTTCAGAAGCTGCCTCTTACCTCCATGTTTCCCCATTTCTCTAATCACCTAGTAACCAACCCTCTCCTCTAGGTCTCCCTCTGCCTGTCTTCAGGAAAGATTAGGCTGTAGTTCATCTGCATCAGAATTAGAAATTGGGCTTTTGCTTCAACCACGGATCTTCTTAGGGCTGAGATCTATTACGCAATCCATAAAAGGACTTTTCAGATGTCAGGATCACGAAGCCTTCTATTGTGTCTCACAAATCACAGCCGGGGGTGACTAGCTAGAATCCAATACATTCTCTTTTTCTAGCAGTTTTTCTCCTAGGTGGATAAATGAGATTTGAACTGCAGATTTCACCCGACAGAAGGTCCATTGTGAATGCCCACATGTGACACCTCCCAGGATGGGAGCACCTATAAACTTTTGAACTTAAAGCAGAATGCTAAGGCAGCTAAAATGCTGGCTTGACCTCATGGAGATTAATTTAAGTGCCAAAGAGCAACCCCCCTGTCATATCACAAAGTCAGAGCTAATACATGTGCTAAGCACATTTCATCATCTCATTCATTCTTACCAGAGCTTTGTGAGTGCTCATATCAAAAATATATTACAGATGAAGAAATGAATACTTAGAGGGATTATTTAAATAACCTAAGTGCAAATAAATCAGGTGTAGAAACGAAGCATTAAACCCACATCAGATTGATGCCAACACTTTTAAAGCCCCGCTGAGCGTCACCCTATCTTTAACTGAACAGGATCCTACAGTGCTGGCCACTGATGGCCCCACACTCAGTCCTC
Source organism: Talpa occidentalis (assembly GCF_014898055.3). Lineage (NCBI taxonomy): Eukaryota > Metazoa > Chordata > Mammalia > Eulipotyphla > Talpidae > Talpa > Talpa occidentalis. Next base: position 109,730,240 of record NW_023604861.1, read on the forward strand.
TGCTGGCTAACAGGAGCTGTGGGTTTGAGTAGAATCCAAGTCAGACAAAGTGACCAGATGACTATACCCCTTCACACTGCCGGGAAAATAATCCAAAGAAAAACCTTGCTTACTTTTTTTGATATAAATATAGCAGAAAACAATTTCTCACAATTTACTAAAAAAAAACATAGTAAATAAGAGGAACGAGCAGGGTTAGAGAACAAATAAGGGGTGTTCAGCTTCCTGAAACTAGCAATAGGAGGAAAACATTCCCACCCTGAGACCTGAAGAGGGGGAGGCAGAAGTAGAGTGATTATAGATTGTTGGAGGAGGTGCCCCAGTGGGAGGTGCGCCAAGGAGGCAGTCATATCCAAATCATTGGCGTCTAGCATGGAGGGAGCTGGTAAGAAAGTCCCAGTTTCTTTCTCTCCCACATTCCCAGCTCCTGCTGGTGCCCTTCTCGGGTCAGAACCCACCAGAAGATGACTAGCAAAAAAGGACCAGATCAGGCATAAAGGTCAGTCACCTGGGACACAGAACAGAGCAGAGAAGAGAGTGAATGAATCTGGATTGTGGGCAGAGGGAGAAGGTGGACAATAATCCCCAAGGAGAAACTGTGGTTTTGTTTTGTTTTCTCTTCTTTTCTTTTTTTAAGATTGATTTATTTATGCATATAAGACCAGAGGTGCGGGGGGGTGAAAGGATTCACCAGAGCCTGAGTATGGAGCAGAACAGGCAGACTGACTGAAATACACTGCTGAGCGGAGCAGCGGGCAAGACAGGAGAGGTCTGCTGTACCATGTGGGTAGCTCCCTGGCTGGGATGGAACTCATGCTGCAGTAGCTTATAGAGGCTGGTGATAGCTTGATAAAACTGAGATTTTAACCTCTGCACCACCAGGGAGGACCCAGAAACTGTGGTTTTAATGGATGGTTCTGTTCATTGTAAAAAAATTCTCACTTCTCTTTATATATCTTTCCTAAAAACAATCACTGTGGTTTAAGGTGTTCACTGTACGCTTATGCTGTGCTAGGCATTGTGCAGGAGTAATGAGTACAGGAGACAGATATGTGCATTTTGCATGCATTTATTGGAAATGAAGTCCTCTCTTAAATATATAATAAAATGAAATAAAAAATTGACTTGAATTTGTAGAACTTCACTGTACACAAAATTATAGCAGCACGTTTTGTACAAATGTTTTCACAGAGACTCCGTCAGGGGGATTTCCCCCAAATGAAGACTCAGTAGTTCCTTCAAGCTTTATTTTAATTTTATGCTATTTTTTTAATGCAAAAGGGAGACGAAGGCAGCCATGGTGACGTCAAATATCCCTTCCCCTGGGGAAGACCTTAGAAATTTATTTGGGGACCCCACTTCTCTCTTCCTCCTTCCTTTCCTTTCCCACCCCCAACCAACCACCCATCTCCAAGAAAGCAAGTCGGCAAAACATGGATCATTTCATTACATTTTTTCTTACATTTTCCTTCCAGCAACTCTTAGTGTCCTTCCTTTAAGCACTGTCGGCTTGTTGTTTTTCAGTGATTTATGTGGAACTAGGGATCTTTGTCGGCTTAATTAAGAAAAAATTACACTGCAGTATATGCTTGTCAACTTAATTTTCAGGATTTGTCTTGTTTTACATTGTAAACTTTAGGGACAATTTGTTCTATCTTTAATCACTTCAAAATTTGGTTTGGTGGGTTTTTTTTCTTTTTTTTTTAATCTTCTGCTGCTTTGCTTTCAAGCCCACTGTGGACAAATATGCTTCATATTTTCCCTTGTTTTATAACCTGTTTCATCGTGTTTATATTGACTTTACTTTGAAGAAGAAGATAAACTGTGCCTTTATTATAGGAAGCAGCTTGAGCATAATGTCCTTCCAAGAGTACTGATCAAAGAGTGAAATGATCTGGTTTTAGTGCTGGCTACCCCAGTTTTCTGGGTGAACTTTGTTAGTAGGACAGCACATGGCTGCTCTCCTGTAAACCATGATGTTCTATCATGTCCAAAAGGCTCTTGATAGTCCAATACACTGATTTCCCCTAAGCCATCATGTCTGAAGTCTAGCCAGTAAGAAGGAGAAAGGAGAAGGAACAGAGAAAATTCCCTCCTCACAAGTGACATGTGGTCACTCACACCCCATTTGCCAGAATTTAGCCACATGGTCTCACTGAGCTGCAAAGGAGATGGAAAATGAAATCTTTATTCTGGAAAACCATGGGCTCTGCAAAAAGTCAGAAGTTCTATTTCTCTAGAAGAAAGGGGGAAAGATATTAAGGGTAACCAGAGGCCTCTATCACCAAGAATAAGTGGAATTGTCTGTTTCGTCCCTAGGAAATGGTGATAGGGTGTGCCCTCATGCCATTGGGAGATCCAGAGTCTCCAAATGCCCAAGATCTTCTTGGGGGTCTTCATCTTAGTTATCTAGATCTTCTTCAAACTAGTCAGAGGCCCTGGCAAATATATATATCCAACTGTTATTGCAATCCAGCAACTGTAAAATCTATCTCTGTTTCATTTTCAACATTCCTAACCCTGTAGAGTTAACACATAATATAAGTTTCTTTCATCATGATCACAAAAATGTTTTGGATTTCATTTTCTGCTTCATGGTGAGAATTGTAAGATGCGAACTTGTCAAGATTTGTCAGGATAAATCACCCTGATCCAGTCTCTCCATTTACCACCGCCTTGCATGAGTCCATGACAGCAGCTAGCCTGCCCTTTCCCTCCAGAGCTTCACCCTCAAAAAGAATGTGGTCCCAAGAGAATCGTGTTGATAACTTGAGCAGCTCTTTCATTGCTTAATAGCATGAGTTATTATTACCATCCTAAAATAAAGAGCATGAAGTCTCACTTTCTTTTGCCCTCTCTTGGCTCAAGAACCAATTCCAAATAGCCAATATGTCAATTTCTTACAACCACCTGGATAATGCTAATTTTGGCCTCAGTTAAGGTATTACAAAGGATGTGGAGAAGAAATGCACTTCAAGGTTCATGTCATTAACCCTTATAACTATGCCTTATACTATCTGCCTTATGCTGTCACTTTCCAGCCTTCAAGCCACCCCTTCATTAACTGAAAATTTGGACAAGTGTGGGCCTCCTGAAGTGAGTGCAAAATTTTGTATGTTAGTTATATATTTTCCTTGAGAGAAAGTCTATACTTTTCATTTTATTTTCAAAGAAACCCAAAATATAGTTAAGAATAATTTTCCTAGGTATAAAAGTTACACTTATGGATTTTCACCTGTGAAATCACACCTTCTGATGTCCTATCCTCAGCCCATGTCTCCCATCTTTCCAGCTGCTTTTCCTAGCTACTCCTCTGATAGCTTAGCTGGGCTTTCCATTACCTCTTCAAAGTTTCCCCTTCTAATCTCAATTCATGTTCCATCCCTTCAACAACTCTTTACTATTTGTCAATTCATTCAATCAATATTTATTGAGCATCTAATATTTGTTAGGCACACACAGGCAAACACTTCAGCAAGTTAGCTGGAAGGATAAGAATTTCCTATCCTATTTGGGAGTATATTCTGATGAAAGGAGAAAAAAAGAAAACAAATAAATAAATTTAATTAGTACCATGAAAGCAAACAAGAGCTAAGCAAGAGAATATGAGACAGACCTATTTTAAATAGCATGGTAGGCAAAATAATACCCCCTCCCCAAAGTCTGCATCTTAATTCCTGGAAACTATGAATTTGTTAAGTAATAGGGCTAAGTTCTTTTGCAGGATCTAAAATTAAAGATGAAATTAAGTTAAGATTAAAGTTAAGATTAAAGATGAAATTAATATTAATAATCAGGTGATCCTAAATGGGGAGATTCTCCTGGATTACCTGTGTGAGCCAATATCATCACAAGGTAATTAAAGGTGGAAGAGGAATTAGGAGACCCAAAGTGATGGAATCATGAGAAGGACTTGACCCACTGGTTGGTTCTGAAGATGGAGGAAGTGTCATGGGCAAGGAATTTAGGTGGCCTATAGAAGTTAAAGAAAGAAAGGAAACACACTCCTCCCTAGAGCTTCCAGAAGAAACTCAGTCCTGCCAAAACCTTGATTTTGGACTTCTAACCTCCAGAAATACAAGATAATAAGTCTGTATCATTTAAACATCTAATTTTGTAGTGATTTCTTACAGCAGCAAAAGAAAACTAATATAGTAAAATGGACTGAAAGTCTTTCTAAGGAAGTGACATTTAAAATAGACCCCCAAATGAGTGTGTGCTATGACACGAATGGAGGAAAAGTATTCCAGGCAGGGGGAAGGGCATATGCAAAAACCTTGAAGAGAGGGTTTGGTGTGTTTGCAGAACTAAAAGTAGACATATGTGGCTGAAGTTCAGAGACGGAGGGGTAATTTTCAAACTATAAGTTTAAGAAAATCAGGGCAAGATCCTACAACTGAATTATGTAAGGAATATCTTAATTTTGGATTTTACTCTTAATATATTCTAGGTTGAAGTATGAGGTAAGGTCATCAGTTAGAAGTGAGGCTAGATGAGCACAAATTTTGAGGAAAATGGTCATTTGGATGAGTGCCCTCAGGGTGTAAGAAAGCAAATCTACCAATGAAACAGTCTGACCACCAGGCAGAGAGGAATGACCACTTAAGGGTCACGGTCACATGTTTTAAATAAACTAGTCAGCCAAGGGCATGTTTTTCCAACAACATTCAACTAACATTTATTGAGTTTCTTTACGTAGGCCAGGAACTCATAGCACTCTAAACAAATTAAGTCTTTTAACCCTCATGAGAACACAAGGTGATGCCCTGTCATTATTATCTCTAAGATTCAGATGGGTGATTATAAAGATAAACATGGAATCTAGGCGGGCCAAAGGAGGAAGGATGGGAATACAGGAGCTTGACCAAGAGTAAAAATGGGTAGAATGAAGAAACGGAGAATCCAAAAACTGAAGGTTTCAGCGAGGCTGAAAACGAAAGCAATGGGCAACCACATGGAAAAGAGAAAGGACAGGAAGTAATTGTGGAAGAGTTAGATATTTGAAATTGAGATAGCACATGTGACGGTGGTTTCTGGGGCTGACTGGGTCCAAGGTGTGACTGTGAGATTTGGGGATTGAGGAGAAGACAAGAAAATGATCGATAAAGATGTGGTTTATATAGTGAAGGTCTCACACCTCGGAGAGTTCATTCATGTAGAAGATAAGAATTATATTAAAGAAGATAAGAATTAAATTCACCAAGAATTAAATCAGAAATCAGGACTGTGAGCAAGGTGGTAAAGCTTGTGAAGGAAGGTGAAGAAAATCAGTTCGTGGGGCCTCCCTGGTGGTGTAGGGGGTTGAGACACAATCTATGAAGCTATCCACAGCCACTAAGACATGAGTTCGATTCTCAGCCAAGGAAATACCCACATGGCACACCAGACCTCTCCTAGCTCACCTGCTGCTCCCCTCAGCAGTGTATTTCAGTCAGTCTGCCTGTTTTGTTCCCCACTCTGTCTCTGGTGAGTCCTCACACCCCCACACCTCTGGCCTATGCCCCAGTTCTTGTATGCATACATGAATAAATTTTAAAAAGAAAGAAAGAAAGAAAATCAGTTCGTGATAAAATAGTCAGGGGAGCGAGTAGGGAGCTGGGCAGCCAAACCCCAAAACACAGGTTTGTTTTTGTTCCTGTTGTGTTTGTTTTTTTTCTTGATTTGTTTTGCAACTGAGAGAGGAATTATGGCCTGGAAGCAAGCAGGATGCTAACCCATATCCTTACCCTGAGTGGTGTGAGATGTGGAACAAAACAGCATCTACCCTAGAGACACCTTCAGAGGCATGTTTCAGTTTTACTGGGGTTCTCAAGCTCAGATATACATCGGATCACCTGGCCAATGCTCGGGCCATATTCTCAGACCAATTAAATCAGAATCTCTCTGGCACCAGAACTTTTGAAGATCTCCAGGTAAGCCTATCTGAAGCCAAGCTTTATTCCATAAGCTAAGAAGGTAAAAAAAGAAATGTGTTAAGCTGAGGCTGATTGTACAGGGCAAGAGTTAGCAAACTTTCTGTAAAGAACCAGATAGTAAATAGTTTAGATCTCTGTCACAATTACTCAACCTCTGTCACTGAATCACAAAGGCAGTCAAAGAAAATATATACACAAATGAGAGTGGCTGTGCCCCGAAATATTCTATATTTGTAGACACTAAAATTTGAATTTCACACAATTTTCATGAAACTAATGTTTAAATCTGATTCTTTCATTGTGAGTTATTTAGGGTTCTTTGGAAATTCTCAGCTACAATACCCTGACTTGCAACTCTAGTGATGCGGACAGCACCTTTGATTCTCTCTGCTGTTGCTTCTCCCCAAAGCTCAGATTTTCTAGTTGTCCCCACCACCCAGGCACATTGCCTACCACTAATGTTGCTTTGCCCTGTGGTCTACTTGGACAGGAGTCAAAATAGTATCAGGCAGGCTTTCTCTCCTGCATGACCAGTATCTGGTCCACCTGCCTTTTGTCCTGACAAATTCTGGAAGTGCAGACCAGTCACAACACACACACACACACACACACACACACACTCCTTGTTCTGTTGCCAGACTCCTGTCCTCTATATTTCTAGGACAAGGATCAAACCCAAGTCCATGGTGCCCACAGTTACAGGGAGCATACTTCAAGTGTTTCAGATAGTCTTATAGAAGTCCAGATCCCTAGACTTAAGGTGATATAATTATCAATAGTTAAGAAAATAATAGCAACTTTAACAATTAAATCTAGAAGTCATAGTGGCTTAACACATAGAATTTATAACCAGGGGTTGAAAGGTGTGGTGGGTAAATCTGATACTTATTTCAATTCAATTCAAAAAGGACAATGGAAGCTCTGACATCTTCAACACATTACTTTCAAGATTGCCCTGGGTATCAATATCTTGTTAGCAAATAAAGGAGATTGGGGCTTGTATGGGGGCCATACCTGAGAGTGAGTATTCATGCTTCCACCCACATTCCATTGGCCAGATCTCAGTCACATGAGCACACTCTGATAAGAGAAATAGAAATGTAAACTAGCTTGAGCAATAAGAAAGGAGTTTGGGGCACAGCTAGCCAGTCTCTGCCACAAAGGGAAAGGGGTAGTCTATGTGAAGAAGAGAGAGGTGACACAGGAAAACCACTGGTCTTGGAATCAGGAGAGCCAACTTTAGCCCCATTACTGATCCCTTTGTCAGGTCTGAGGCAAGCTAGTTCATCTCTCCCTGATCGCTGGTTTCCTCATCTGTAAAATGTGGGACTGGACTAGAGGATCCCTAGACCCCCATTCTCACATTCTTTGGATCTATGACCCTAAGTGAGCATAGCGACAAATGGGACCGAGCCATGAATCAAAGGTCAGCTGCGCCATGGATGAGGAAAGGGCAGGCAATCTGGTCACATGCAGAGAGCTAGTGCTCTCAACATCTTATTTTATTTTTTTAATATATTTTATTCTATATAATTCTTACATCATTTTTGCACAATGTACACATTTTCAATTGATATTTCAATATCTTATTTTAAAACTGAAAGACAGGGCTCTTCTAGGAAAGCAGCACATATGGAAGCTGAGACCAGCCAATATGAAACATGTCTACAATCTCACACCTTTTCCACCTTGATCATCCCAACTCCATCCAAATCACCTTCTCTCTCACCTGGATTATTGCACTAGCTTCCACACTGGTCTCCCTCTATGCAGACTCTTTAAAAGTTTCAAGCTGTTGGATTGCTATTACACTACTCCAAATGATACTTACTTCAATTCAATTCAAAAAGCAATTACAGAACACACCATTCTTATTTCTCCTAGCACTCAAGCTTGGAATACTTGCCTCCTCCCTCTCATCTCAGTCTCTGCAAACTTCACTCCTTCAACTCACCACCCAAACCATTCCACCGCCCCCCCCCATGAAATAATTCCTGGCAAAAGTTATCTTCTCTGCTCTCAAATGCTACCCTCGTTACTCGTCATCAGCTGGTGCGCTCCAGTATGAGAACCTTGTTATTTGTGTACATCGTATCTTCTCTACTAAATTGTAAGTTCCCTGAGGGAAGAGATCATAGATTATACTATTTGCATTTGCATCATGCTAGGTGTTTAATTATTTATTGAATGAATGAATGACTAATGACTGTAGAGAATTGTTAAAAGGCAGAAGCGAGCAGCCCAGTTGGAAACAGCAGAGAGCAGGGTTTCAGCTTGGCAAGGGCATTGTTTTCTGATTGTTTTTCTCTGAGTCCACTGTGGTTGTGCTGAACAATCTGTAGGAAGAACTGTAGGTGTGACTCTTCAGCCAAGATAATGATTGCACCGGGGTCCAATTCAATTCAGTCTTGCCCAGAGGCAGTATTAGGAAACGAGTTAAATGAGAGATCATATTCTGTCAAATCGGGAGAAAATGGCTGGGTGCCTGCCAAATGAGAAACTGCAGCTGGACAGGCATTTTTCTCTTTCTCTCTTTTAAATGTGAAGCCGTGTGCTCTGAACTAAAACAGAGCAGGGAGATGAGAAGTTATTTGCAGAATTCAATCAACGTGGACAATAGTTCTGCTAAATTCAGACAAAATAGGCCTTTTCCTCCTCAGTGGCAGAGAATTATGAGCTAGTTCTATGAATCCATCTTTCAGCCTCCATTTTCTTTTGGCCTGTCTGAATCAATGGCCAAAAGTGGGGCTGCAGCCAGTTAGCTAGCTGGGCAGAGCCTGAAGTTTACATCACGTCAGCCATGAGCCTTTGTGCTCCTGGGGTCCATTAGCTTCCCTTCCTTCACAAGTCCAGACCAGGCCTCCAACCACAGGTGAACAGCCTGCACAAACCAGTCCCAGTGAGGCAAGGTCACACGCCATCCTCGGTACTGAAGAAGCCGCTCAGATTCAAATGGGGCACCCGACTAGCATCATGCTAATGCTGGGTGTAGGGTAAATGGTTTTCAGGCTTTTCTGCCCTGCTGCCATTAGGATTGCACTGCCTGACCGGGCACCTGCATTTGCTACATTATTATAGTTGTGTTGTTTACTTCTGTGGGCCATGACTACAGTATTGATATATTCTCCAAGAGAAGCAGAAGCAGGAGAGAGGCAGGCGAGAGAAGGGGAGAAAGAAGGCCAGAGAAGCCCAGAGTGAAGACTTGCTGGGCACTTGGAGGCCTGCTGGCCTCCTGGCTCCCCGACACACACCTGCCTGCCATGTACCTGGTTGCTGCACTACATGCAAAAGCTCAATAAAAGCCTGAGAAACCCACTGAGGGCTCCAGGACTCCTCCTTTATCCCGGTCTGCTCGGATCATAGAAATCCTGCTCAGTGGCCCATCCTGCCCCTACACTGGGCTACTGCTGTTCCTGCTACCACAATCACTACTGCTGCTACTAATACTACGGCTGCCACTACTACTACTGTTGGTGCTGCTAATACTACTGCTACCACTGAAAATTGAGACAGTCAGGTGAAATTTTCATTTCCTCCACAAATATGTCACACTTCCCTGTTTGTTTTTTCTGGTGTTTTTTTTTTTTTTTCAATTTAAAGAAAAATCTGTTTCTTAGAGAATATTGAGAGTTGTTTGATTGTCTCAAGAAAAATAGGCAATTGTCTCGAGCAAACAACTTGCTAATAAGAACTCTTTTTCTCCCTGCCATTTTCATCTTATAAGAATGATTTGACTTTAGCTTTTAAGATATCTTCCTCATTTGGAGGAAGCTGAACTTTTCGGATATTCTGGGTATGAATGTCTTTTAAATTTTTTATTTGCTGTGCACTCTATAGGTCTTCTCAATCTGAAAGTTTGTGTTTTTTCAAATTTAGGGAAAATCTGTTCTCTGACAAGTTTATTCTCCCTCACTGCACTTCCTTTTCCTCTTTCCAGGATTCCTCTGCTTCAAATGCTAAGATTTACAGGTCGCCTATTTTTCTTTGTCTTCTGTCAAACACTTCCCTGTTTGGAAACTTCCCCTGGTCTGCCATGACTGTGGGGTTAAACCTAACCATGCTATTGCATCCTATAAGGGCCTTCTGAACTAGGTATCCTCTGCCTCTCCAGGCTCCTCCAGCTCCTCCCACCTCCCCACCCTTGCACTGCTGTCTCAAGCCAGCACAAACTGTTCTGTTTTCTCTGAGGATGTCACAAAGTCCCACAGGCTAGCCCTTGCCCATGTTAGTCCCTCTGCCTGGAAAACTCATCACAATTCCAGGCTCAGCTCTGCTCCAAGTCACCCAGGCAGAGCTGGCTGCTCGCCATCAGCCTTGCCATCACCTCTGAGTGAGATGGTCCACCTGGAGTGCACTGATTTGGTGTCCACCTCTATTCCAGAGGCTTCCCCACTAGTACAGACTGTTTCCTCAGCTCAGTGGCTAAAGTTCTCACAAAAGACCACAGAGCCCTGTACGCTCTGGCCATGCATTTCATCACTGAGCTTCAGGGCCCTACATTCGTCCTCTCACTAGTCACAATACCCTTCTCTTCTCCAACAACATCCCAGGTTAGCTCTTACCTCAGAGCCTTTGTTCTCTCCCTCTCTTTCTCTCTCTCTCTCTCTCTCTCTCTCTCTCTCTCGCCTTTGTCTAGACTACTTTCTCCCAAGCAACTCATGAGACTTCCTCACTCACCCATGAGTGGGGCCTTTTCTGAATTCTCTGTTAAATTTCCACCCATACTTCCACTCCAGTGTCCTTTATCCCCTTTATGTGTTTATTTTAAAGCACTTCTCAACATCTGACAGACTGTATTTTTTACAGGTTTTTAAATGTTTTGCCTTTTTGAATGAATGAATGAATTTTTATAGCCCCAACTGCACCCACCTAGGACTCAGGGCAGAGTTATGTTGCAGAGCACAGTGCTGGCACTGTGCAATTATCTGGACCCCTTTGCTGCCCCAAATCCTACAAGGTTAGCCAGGTGCGTTTTGTTTCTCTGGGCCAAGATAAAAGTAAAGGAAAATAACAAATTGGGTCTAGGCAGTCTCTTAAAGCAAGAGGATCCTGGAATATTTACTATTGGGAGCAAAGAGTCAGGGAAAAGGAGAGAAAGGCAGGGACAAGGAGTCAAAATAGACCAAGGAGAGGGCAGTGTGAGGAAATCACAGAAATGATAGATTTTGTTATGTACCTGGTGGTGAATATCATGGTTAGAGTCAAGAAAGATAATATTTGCTGCATAAATGAATAATCACATGGAAAAACTGGGGATAATTCCAAGCTCCTGCCTTTCTGGCTCCTCCATTGAACAAGCTTCCCTTGTGGGAGCTGTGACTCCCACCCACAGGTGCAGGTGCCACGCCGGGACCAACCTGCAGTCGGCACCCGACCCTGCGGACTGCTGTCAGTGCTCAGAGAGAGCGGTTGGTCTTTTTTCCTGAGAAATAAGCCAACTTTGCCAACAGGTTCCATTGGCAGGCCTGTTCCATTTGATAAATGAAGCACAGGATTTGAGTTCATGGTCTGCAATCCTGGCACCAGCATGAGGCCAGGGCCCCTTTGTGATTCCAGTAAGCAGGTACAAAGCAGAGCCTAAGACAAACTGCTATTCCACCCGGAGAGAGAAAGTGCATGCTGGGCAGCTCAGGGATGTCAGCCAAGCACGGGAAAACTACACCATGGAAAAACTTTAAATTAGCATCAACTAATTGAGAGATTTAAATTTCAAGAAAATTTGGACTTCAGAAGTCGGGAGAAAAAAATCTAATATGTCATATTTTCATACATGCTTTAAACATTTTAGAAGTAAACAATCCCTTACAAAATATCACAGGTATAATAGAATTTATTTTTATTGGGCAAGCATATGTAGGGTCAGCAGGATGCTCTCCACGTCTGCATGCACTGGAAAGAAGGAAAAAGAGGGAAGGAAGTAGGGCTGAGACTATTTGTTCCTTCCAGAGCTTTCCATGCCATTCCTTTCATTCTACCATGAGAAACAGTTTTCTTAGAGGGAACCAGCACTGGGTTGGAGCGCCAGTGTTTTTAGAAATGCCTTTACGAAAAAAATATAAAAAGGTTTATGTTGGATGAGAACTGCATGAATGCAAAGATTAAAACAATACATATATAGATTTTGACACCACATTGACACAGACAACAAGCGGCATACATGTAGATTCAGATACAGTTAGAAATACATAGATAGTATAAAATGGAACATTGTCCCCTATGCTCCCCTGCTCGAAACATTCCTCTTTACAAAGGTAACCACTGATGCCCAAAAAGGTCTTCATTCAAGTTATTTATTTATTCATTTACAATTTTTTTTTTTGCATTCATGGGATCATTATACCTAGTACTCAGAATTAGAATTCTGAGTCAACCATGAGCACAATTTAAATTTTAAAAGATATTAAGAAATAAAGGGCCTCCCCGGTGGCGCAGCGGTTGAGCGCTGGGTTGCGAAGCTGCCCGCAGCCTCTGCAGCACCGGTTCGATCCCCAGCTACTCCCCCGCCACCAAAGGAGGGTCCCACATGACGCGCAGACCTCTCCTGCCGCCCGCTGCTCCCCTCAGCAGTGTACCTCGGTCCTTCTGCCTGCTCTGCTCCCCGCTCTGACTGGTGAATTCTCTCACCCTCCCGTGCTTCTGACTGTACCCAGTGCTTGTATCAATAAGTAAATAAATCTTTAAAAAAAAAAAAAAATCAACCCCCTCAACTCTCTCCCATAATCCATTCCAACCAACATTGTGTAAGAGATCTATGTATGCTCCCATTCTTGTCCAAAAGGAATGCCATAATCTTTTAAATGTGAATCAGTCTGATAAATGAGAAATGATACTTTGCTTTGTTTTTATCCCCATGATTACTAGTGGGACTGAACATCTTTCATGTTTATTGCCCATTTGTATATTTATTCTGCAAACTGTCTGCTGCTAGCTCTTTGTCCACTTTTTGGTGAGATGGTCTTTTCTTGAGTAATTTGAAAGAGCAGAAATACTCTCTTTCTCCTACTCTCTTCTATATAAAGTAAACTTTGTTTTTATAATCACCTTTTTCTTTTAAATAAGTTTGTTTCAGCTGCCCAACTTAACTACAAGCTTCTCATAAATAGATATATTATCGCTGCTGTTATTTCTATTTTTATCCCTGCTAATATCAGCTACTGGTTTCCTACTATGTGGATGTCAAGTATGGCACATGTCCCTGGCACAGGCGTAGACAGTGCTGGCAGATGGCGAAAGTGCTGGACTCTCAGTCGGGAGGCCTGGACAAGCCTTATCTCTGCCAACTGGGAACTTACTCAAATCTCATTTCTCTAGTCAGTGTCCTCACTTCATCCTCTCAACCAACTTTAATAGATAGTTTTAGAGGATCAACTTTATACAAATAAGTTTCTATAATCACAGTTTCAGTTTCTTAAAAAACCATCCAGCAAAATTCTCCCTCATTTCTGTCGCTATCATACCTGCTCAACCCTCAAATTCTGTCTTTTGTGACCACAGCTAGATGCTGCATACTTACTTGCATAATTACTTACTCTCATGGTCCCTAAGAAATCTGAGAAAAATTTGAGAAAAACTTAGTTACCCCTAAGAAAAACTAGCAGTAACTAAGTTGTAGAGTTTCATGAAAAAGAGATTCTTACATGGTTTTTGTTCATGGAGAGGAACTATCTGCTTTGACTTGGCTTCATGCCTAATATATAACATTTATAAACCTGTGAAATAATTAACACTCCTTTAAATATAAGGAATCAATAGTCCTCAAAACTTTGTGTTTAGTTACACAAATAATTAAGTCCTGATTTAACAACTTCGATTTTCCTAAACACTCAAGCACTGATATAAAATTTTTTGCTCAAACTCTCCTAAACATTTATAATAACAAATCTAATATATCATATTTTCATATATGCTGTAAACATTTTAGAAGTAAACAATCCCTTACAAAATATCACAGGTATAATAGAATTTATTTTTATTCAAAATGTGTTTTGGGGGATGGTTTCCCAGTCAGCTTGATTCAAGGTGCTGTTATTTTCTGGGGTTTTTTTTTAAGCATTGGTTGTTGTTTTTTTTTTAATTTATTTACTTGTTTATTTATTATCTTACATCTTTGCTAATTTTTGCATTGTATTTGATTCCTCCCCTCCAGTGTGGTCCCGGTAGTTTAGGTGTTTTTAGTGCTGCCTCCATCTTAAACTAAAATTACATTTAGTGCCAACAACTTTAATTTAAATTTTGTATCTTCCTAGGATCACAGTGTGTCATGATATCAAGTCCATTCCTCCTTATTCTCAAAAATTAAATCTCAAACTGTCAATTGAGTTTGCAAGTTCTGTATTATTGGTCTACTGGTGTTTTTTTAGAGGGGGAGTAGCTAAGGGTTGTTTGTTTTAGTTTGGTTGGTTTTTAGGTTTTGTCTGGCATGGGATCTGGTTAAGCCATTTTAGGAATTAAACTTCTTTTTTATATCAATAAGTCTCTAAAGTCACACTTTTATGGAGCTCAGCGCTCCATAAATTTTACTTGGTCAGCATGAACTTTGTCCTATTGCTACACTATAGTGACCTGGCATAGTCTCATTATTTGAAAATATTATATTCCTAATTACTATATTATTATGATTAGTAAGGCATCAAAAGGTTCTGTTTCCTAGGAGATGAGAGATTGAGTCTGTGAAATTACCTCTCCCATTTTACATATCTGAACAATTGAAAATCTTGCCCACACATTGTTACTCTCTTACATTAGTTACTATGGGTTATTGTTGTGCCAATTAAATCTTGAGCCTTCTTTTTATGTCATTTTTATGTGAGACAATATTGCCCAGTTATCCTTGTTCTTAGTAGTTGCCACAGTTTATTTTTTTTTTTTTTTTTTTTTTTAATATTTTTTTTTTTTTTTTTTTTTTAAATAGAGGCATGTTTTATTTATTTATTTATTCATTTGTTTGTTTGTTTTTGTTTATACATGCACTGGGTACAGTCAGAAGCGCGGGAGGGTGAGAGAATTCACCAGAGCCAGAGCGGGGAGCAGAGCAGGCAGAAGGACCGAAGCACACTGCTGAGGGGAGCAGCGGGCGGCAGGAGAGGTCTGCGCGCCATGTGGGACCCTCCTCCGGTGGCTGGGGAGCAGCCGGGGATCGAACCGGCGCTGCAGAGGCTGCTGGCAGCTTCGCAACCCAGCGCTCAACCGCTGTGCCACCGGGGAGGCCCAGTAGTTGCCACAGTTTAAACATCTCTAAGATACTACAAGAAAAAATGGATATATTTAAAGATTTTTCTTTTATTTATACAAGAACTGGGGTACAGTCAGAGGCGCGGGAGGGTGAGAGAATTCACCAGAGACAGAGCAGGGAACAGAACAGGCGGACAGACCGAAGACACTGCTGAGGGGAGCAGAGGGTGAGACAGGAGAGGTCTGCTCTGCTCGCCATGTGGGTTTCTCCCTGGCCGGCCGGGAATCGAACCCACGTGCAGAGGCTGCGGACAGCTTCACAGCACTGCGCTCAACCCGCTGCACCACCGGGGAGGCCCCATTATAGATATATTTAACAGAAGAAAAAACATACCCATATATATTACCAACCCCCTGATATTTTGATGTTCAAACTGATACAGCTAGGTTCTATAATCTGTTTTCTTTGTTCTCACAATGCCACCTGACACCCTTGAAAGTATGTTGTTGTTGTTTTTCCAGCCACCATAGAATAATTTTGAATTTTCCCGTGCCAAGATAGAAAACAATTTTCCCACAGAGAGCTTTGGCTCCTGATAGAGGCCAACTCCAGGGAAGACAGGAATGTGTATGAGAGTCCCAAAGGGGGCCCAAAGGCCTCCGCCCCTGCTGTATGACTTTCACAGGTGATAGAGGTAGAAAAATACTCCTTTTATAAGGTCATGTGTTCAAAATGATTTTTCCATCTTATGCATTATGTTGATATCTCCTGCTTTTCTCGGAGATGACTTTCTACCACCATGACAATAAATACCCTTCCAAGAGGTGTGACTTCCCAACATCTCATTACCCCAGATGTAAGGCTGATGTAAGCCTCCTTTTATCACCTGCCTCCCCACCCCCAACCGCACATCACCTACTTACTCCTCACAGTCTACAAACAGAGTGGAATCATTCCATCAAATAACTATCCTTCTGCTGCGATGTAGTAAAAGCATCAGAATCAGCTCTCATCTTTAGAAAAGTGTGACACCATCACATTTGTCTTCAGTGCCTGTAGATAACCCTCCTCCTTTCTTTGCCCTCATTCTGCTCCATAGGCAACCCCACTTCAGAGACATGGGGGAGTTTCCCAGAACCCCATAGCCAGAACTTTCCCTTCCCATCTTTCCATCCTCTCTTAGCATTCAAATATATCATTTTGGGGGCACCACTCCCTTTTTGGGGGTACCTTTGACCATCTTTAGCCATTTCCCCCAGTTTCCAATCCTTACCCTCCTCCCCCCGCCCACCTCTGGCAACCACTAATCTGTTTTCTGTTTCTATAAGTTCAGTTTTTATGATTTATCTTAACACCACATAGACATGGATAGTGAAGAGCGAAGCTATTACTCCTCCTGAGAATATGAAGCAACCTGATAGGAAGTGAGGGGAGGGAGATTCCTTGCCCCTCAACTCCATCATGAGTGAGTGACCAACTTGGTTTTTATTTAGAGCTAGCACTAGGACTTTGAACCTCAAAAAGAAAGCCAAGGGAATGAGCCATAACAATTATAAAGATGGCTAAGAGATGGATGACAGGAAATGAGATTGGAATGGAAGGCCCTGCTCTTTACAACCTATAGTAGCATTTTATGCAATGCACAGATGTTTGAACTTTATATCCTCAGAATGTGATTCTGGTGCAGGTTTTCTTTTAGTGATTGGTATAATCAAATTTCTATTCTAGAAATATTACTTTGAGAGCTAGTGGAGAATGGGCTGGGGAGATGCTGTATAGGGCAATAATCTCAGCTAGGAATGAGAGCTCAACTAGTGGTGGAGATGGGGAGGGGAGGGAAAGAGAGAGAAGGAGAGAAGAGGGGAAGGAGAAAAGAGGGGAGAGGGGTAACTCACAATATAACTAAGAGGTAACTAAGGGAAAATAAGTCAGATTTGGGGATGAATTGGATATGGAGGAACAGAAGGGAGAGACAAATCTAGGATATTTTCCAGTTCTCTATTGAGAGTTTCCGCAGGGATGGTGGCCCCATTCAATGGGATAGGGAAGGAGGTACAGGTACGAGGAAGAAATACAGATGTAAGATTGGTGCTCTTGATGAAAAACCTATGAACTTGTGGCACAAAAGTAAAATCAAATCTAAATTTATGGATTGAGAAGTCACCCACGGGACTGGGCACATAAGATGGCTTAAGGAAGAGACAGGTAGGTGGTGGCCTATGTTGGAGACATGGTGGCTTAAGGAGGTGAGCAGACCAAACAGGCTTCAAAGCAGGCCAGTGTCAGAGACCTGAAGCAGAAATGGAATCACAGATAACAAGGCAGGAAATTACTGTGTGGACAAGGGTAAGAATATTATCTTCTGTGAAAGATATTATCTTCAATGAAAAACTTCATTTTTACTTTTTTAACTAATTTACTCATCTTCTAATTCACTGTTACTATGTGAGTTTGAAACAACATACAAGATATAAAAAGATTTAACAAAGAAAGTAGATAAAGGGATCAGAGCAAAGAATAAAATAAGGGAAAAGTAGTACTTGAAAAATATAAGCAAATGGAATATATTTTTTAAATGCATGTTAAAATGTAATACACAAAGATTAAATGTCCCAAGTTCACTTCTAAGTACCATGAGAGCCAAAGCTAAGAGGAAATAAGCCAATAATAAGAATCACAATGAACATAATTTTTACCAAATCCATTTGTTTTGGAGAAAGGTAGATTTTCCCAGTATTTAAGTCTGGAAATTTTTCACCTATGGGTCCTCATAAAAGGGCATTGTGTAAGAAGGTTTCTTACTATGTTCCTACTTATGTTTCTTCAAAAAGTACAACAAGAAATTATGTTGAGGGTTCTACTTATAACATTCTTACAGCTTCACCCCAAAGTCTAGTTCAGTAAAAGCAGTTTACAAGAGACCCAAAAAATACAGCCTGAGTACATAGTTGTTTGATGGTATTTAATGGCCTAGCTTGATCTGGGGATAAATTTTGGGTTGCTAGAGTTGTTGAGAGTCTTCCAACAATCCTCTGTTTATTTCTTGCTATTGAGCTTTTGATAAAAACTGAACAACAGACTTCAAGGTCATGGTCCCTGGCAGGAAGCTGCAGTACAGATATCCCAGGGAAGTTCTGTATCCTTTAACAATCTCTTGATTGTTAACATTGTCCTCATATGTCTCTTTCATGAGAAACATTTCTCTCATGAAAATTAAAAAGTCTGGTCAGGACCAAAACTGGAGAGATCCTCCCTTCCCTCTCCTCCCCTGACAAGGGAACATCAGACTTTGGGCAGAACCAAGGTCCTATCTCAACATATAGTTCTGCAGATTGTCCTATTCACAAAGTAAATGGCTGATAAGGCCTCCACATTCAGGCTAACCATGTTTCCTTGAAATCAGGAGTTCCAGTAACATTACATTCATGGTAGACACTGATTTTTGTGTCTTGTTCTAAGGGCCAATTCTTTCCCTACATCCTAAAATGCTGTTATATATAAAACATAGCCATTTTGCCTCACTCCTTTTAGGTCAGGTATGTTTGAGGTAACTCATAACTACCCCAGTAAACTTAAAGATCAAGAGTCACAAGGTTCTAGCTGACTCACCGGCCATCCAAGGTCTGTCCAGAACATGTTTCATACCAACAAAAATGGAAGAAGAAAAAACTGCCCATTTCAATTTCTGTATCTGCCTAATTGTATTCTTTCACCAATTAAAGTAACACTGAGTTATATACAGTTTTAATAAGTATGTGACAGAGACTTACCTTCAATATTTTAGTTTATTTTGTGAAATAGGGCATGTGCTTAGAAAGAAAACAATACACAATGGCCTTCAATGAATGCAAGTATCAAATGAATGGAAGCAACAATTTCCGTGGGTTTCAGGTGAAAGAGAAAGCAAGTGGGAGGCAGGGAGAGCTCTCATCACTAACCAGAGCAATTTAGGAAGGTCTTATGAAGGGTTGGGGGTTTCAACTTGACCTTGAGTGATGACTCTTAATTTAGGGTCAATTTTTCTTATAAGGAGTACCTTAGCAGAGTGGCAGGGGACAATGAGGCCTTTGGCTATGCGTTTTTCTGGGATGAAGTTTCATGGCCTCCTTCACATTCTCAGAGACTGAAAGAGTTACCAACCACTACTTTACCAGAAATTGCATAAATAGTAAGGAAGAAAAGCAGCATCCTAAATAGGAAAACAGGTATGCAAAGAAATAATGAGTGAAAGCCAAGTCATGTTTAAGCAGAAAATGAGCAGTGCCAGTCCAGAAGCAGCAGCAGTCCCACATCCGTCTAAGTCTTCGTCTATCAAAAGATGGGGCTGGGTGGAAAAGGGTCTTGGCTACCGGATAATGCTGTGGACTGTCTTCAGGTGAATGACACATAGAAATGGGGTTTAGGATGATTAATAGGACTACCTGGAACTGGATGAGGTTTGAAGTCGTTGATCCTAAAGTCAGAGAGATCCCTAGTCTAGAAAAGAAGAGTAAAATAATGAGTTGAGCTGATGGAGCAACTGGGGAATGAATGGACTGATTCTAACGGTATTGAGAGAAAACTGATAATGTTTAGTAGCTTTGGGATATAAGAAGAGGAAAGAACCAAGGATGACTCAAAACCTCAAACTTGGATGCCGGAAAGAATGAAGACTTGTTTGTAGCATTAAGGACAATGGATAGAAAGCTCATTTCTGAGAAAATTGCCAAGACATTGATTTCTAACCGTTTGAAGTGGCTGTCTCAGTTACACAAGTAACAAGCAGAGAGTGCCTTTATCAATGGGGCCAAATATGCATATATACAAGCATAAGATATGTTCTTCCTGCCCAGTGCCCTCTATCTCAGACAACTGGTTTGTTCTAACTGCTTGGAGGACTCTGCACTGCTAACTTGAGGCTGTATCATTTTGGTTTGTTTTATTAGCAATCTTTCCTAAGGCATTTTCTCCAAATGACGTTACCACAATGTGATTAGGAGACATGCAAGGACATAAACATTCCAATAAGATAAAAAGCAGCACTCTCGTGCCTCTTCAACTTCATTAGGCTCCATGTTGTTTCATTAGAGTCAATGCCATTTAAATTTTTATGTTCATTTCAAGGCTATTTGTTTTGACAAAGGATTTTAAGAAAATGCAGTAGGAACTTTCTGGGTTTTATTTAACTTTATAACCATCTAATTTACTCCCCCAATAAATGGATAACTAAGCATTCCTGTTAAGCTGCTAAAAACCTCTTTGTATAATTTTGAAATACAATGCAAGACTCTATAAGGAGGAAATTAATACAGAGGAAATGCTGACACAAGCTATCCAGTGTTTGGTGCTGGGGTTTAAGGACTTGATGCTTCCTCTCTTCATTAGCCCACACACTGTCTATAATAGGGCCCAAAGATGCCTCCTCTATTTATGTAGTTACTTTTCTAAACAAGTGTGTCTCTGAACCTGCCATATACAGGATAGATGAAGTCCATCAGGAAGTTCCCAAAGCCTAGGAGTGACAGTAGACAGGAGAGAACAATGATTTAGAGCAGGAATGTATGGATTTTGCAGAAATTTTGCTCATTTCTCCCCAAAATGACACTAATTGATTCAGATAGATCTTCTCACTCTCCCCTTCATGAATTAAGTTACTGCTCACCTCTTCGTTTTTGTACAAATCCCCACCCCTCCACTGCCTCCCCACAGAACTTTCCTCCTATCCATCTAAACAAGGCTGATTTTTCAATATCCAACTTAAATCCTGCTCCTACCTAAAACTCTGTTTATTTCAGACCCTGTAACTTTGTCTTCTCTCAATTACTCAACCAATCAATATGCTACCTGTAAACTTGAATATCCATTGTCTCCATCCCCAGTCTCCCCTTCCAGTTGCTGAAGCAGACCCACCTATCGCTTCACTCCACTATAGGTGAAGGTTTCACTCCTTTTGTATTTCTCACAGTGCTGAACCGTTCTGTAAGGAGAGTATCAGTGAATGCCCCTAAGTTAACCTGTGCCTGGTGGAGTCTAAATAAAAAAGAAAGAAAAAATCCAGAATTAGCTGTCATTTCAGCACAATTGCAGAGAAAACATTAAAATAATTAAAATACATGGTGCTTTTTGAAACAGGAAGATTAAGGAAATGAGCCCACTGGAAAGTGTTTCTAGTACAATAAGCTGAGGAAACTGTTTGGATGGCCCAAAGGAACAGAACTAACTTTCACTCAGATCTCACTGAGAATGACAAGTCCTGAAAAGGTCTTGTGGCTCCATGTGCAGGCTGCCCTTGGACTTGGGTTGCACCTTGTTCACCTCATCTAAGACAACAATCAAGATATGCTTCCAGAAACGGGACTGCAATTCACATACTTTAAAACTCATGTCCGGTAAACTTCCCCTCAGGTCACCCTCTAAATACAGAGTTGGAATGCCCTAGAAAAAAATGCATCATAAGCAAAAAGAAAAAGCCATTATGCTTAGAGTAAGAAGATATTTTGAAACAGGAGAGCTGTGCATGTTTCATCCCCAATGAAGTCAGTGCCACTATATGCTTTCCCCAGTATAGACGAGGGTCTCTCTCTTTTTTGTTATTTAGCTACATGACACCCAAGCAGCTGGTATCACCCACCTGAATTGCATGTTTCTCACACAAACATCTGGCAGAATTGTGGGCCTCTTAACTATTGAATTTCCATATCAAACACATTTTCTATTTAAGTCTTTTGTTTATAATATTTTTGTGTGGCTCCAAGCCAATAGAAAATACTGTGAGGCAGAGATTTCAGCAGATGAATAAAACTTTTAACATTATAACTTTCATTGCATGATTTTATAACTCAGGGGGGAAATGCAAGGCAATTAAAAATGTTGTCTATGTACTCAAAAGGAAGGAAAAAAGAAAGGCCTCTATTAAAGTGCCCACTGAAGAAACATCTCCTCAAAGACATGAATTAGCCTTCTTCCAGAACAAAGAGAAGAGACATGAGTAGATCTAAATTAGAAGGACTGCTGTGAGGTGATTGTAGAGAAACTTATCTTTGGTTTCAGTTCTATAAGCAATGGAAATTTCAATTAGTCACAGGCACTGAGGTAAAGGTTAACAACATGAACTCCTATGGGCTTTAAAATAATACAGTGCTATGGCCGAATATCAACTTTGTTGGGCATTGCATGAAACGTACACACTTAGTGATGGTGGGCTGGATAGTCATGTGACAATTGGAAGGTTTTACAGCCTCTCTGGGCTTCATCTGTATACTGACAGGGAAAACACCAACCTCACACCATGGTTTTGAGGATTAGACAAGACCATTTGTAGGCCCTGGTACAGTGACTGGCTGTCTGGCTAAGCACTGAAGCTCAATAAATGTTGATTTTTCCAGCCCCTCACTTCATAGAAGATAGAATATTACTCCAAAACTTGTAGACTTGCTTCACTCTTCTTCCCTGCCCTTTCCCCCACTCCGCCAATTCTTCACACTCACCTCTCCATGCCTATTTATAGCTCTTCAGCTAACATTTTTGTACTCATAGTAAACAACACACATACACACAAACACACACACATATACACTTTACACCTAAGTCCTAGTCCTCAAACAGTGCAAGCGACCTGCAACTGAGGAATAAGAATTGATGATTAATGCTGATAAAATACAACTGATTGGGCCTGTGGTTAAACGTGACAGATTGAATATGTACATTTTTCTCCACTTACCCTCGAATCTCATTAAGAGTATGAAAATGATTAAATTGTGGATGCTGGGAAGTAGATGGGCAGTGGTAAATAACTTAGATGACTATAAAATATGAAACCTAAACTAAAAGACAAGCTGGTTTGTGCTGGATTCCAGAAAAACAGACTTGGAGTAACCAGGCCCTCTGAAGACACCTCTTCTAGGGCAGAAGAAAGGAAAGGTTTGCACAACAGAGGATGGGGGTGAGTCTTGCACAACATGCAAGGGAGTGTGTCATTATACCTCAAATCTGGTAGGTGAAAAAAAGTAAAAATCAGAAAGAGAGATTAATTGGAAGTTAGCATCCTAAATGGAAAGAAAACATCCCGATCCCAGGCCCTAGAATTATGGTTGCCTAGAGTATACCTCCATGAATAAAATGTGAGAAATGCATTGCAAATTGACCAGCCCAAGAAAAAGGAACTACAGATGGTGATATTTAGGGGTCCTCCAATGCAATAGTGATGTCCCATCATTGGGACACCATCCTTCCCTCATGCACAATATCTAATCATCATCTTAGCACTTTCTTCTTAAAAGGGAAAGTCATTTGAGAGAAACTTTCAACGTAAAAGAGAAAGAACCAAGACAAAAACAAAAGAAAAGGAACTCAAAAGAAAGAGAAAATAGAAGAAAAGTTCAAATCAACGCAAAAACACTACCTCGAAGATACTGATATAAAAGAAACAAATCAAATTAACTGTCAAAACAAAATCAAAGACAAACTCATAGATTATTTGAATGAAGTAGTGGTTACCAGAGGGAAAGGAGTGAGGAAATCAGGTAAAAGGGGGCAGTTGCATGGTGATGGATGGAAACAAGACTTTGGTGTCAGTAGTATATACAAATACTGATTTATGAGGTTGTACACCTGAAACCTATATAATGTCATAAACCAATGCAATGTAATTGGTTACAATATAATATAATGTATATAATTGTGTAAATTATATACATTTGCATATAATTTATAAAATTTTATAAAAATGTATATAATGCATATGTTATAATATAATGTAACTACAACAAGAAAAAGTTTTTAAAAAGGTTCCAAATAATTCATAAGGCATTCAAGGGTAAAGAACAAAATGATCAATAATACAAGGCAGAATCTTTACAATTCAGTAGGTTAGAAGACAAAGTTTAGGAACTGTCTCTAAAATCAGAACAAAAGACAAAGAGATGGAAAATAGAAGAGGAAAAGGAAAAATAAGGACCAATCCAGAAAAATCCAACATCAGATGGACATAAGGTCCAGAAATAGAATAAAAAGCAGCAGCACAAAGGAAAGAACATGATCAAAGATACAATACAAGGAATTACATGAAACTAAAATACATGAGTCTCCAGACTGAACAAGCCTGTTCACAAACAAAATAAAGAAACAAAAGACACAACCCATTCTGAAGACATTTCAGGATATTGACAATTAGGGAAGAACCTCCAAGCTTCCAGATAGGAAAACAACAAACCCAGCTCTGAATGGCATCCAGTTTCTCAAAAATAGCAGAAACCTGTGAGTAATAAACTCAAAACATCTGAGGGAAAAAATCTCCAAGAATTCTATGCTGGATAATCTATGAATTAGGTGGGGTTCAAATAAAACTATTTCCAGATATGTAAGATATTTGAAAATGTATTTTCTTGGAAAGTTTTAGGAATATGTTCCAGCCTAACAACTGAGAAACCTGGGAAATAATGGACAGGGGTCCAGGAGCAGGGTCTTCAGCTCAGGAAGAACCGAAAGGAGCCCAAGACAACCTCGGGGAGAGGACCCAGCCTGTGAGGAGTAGCTAAATGGGAGGCTCCAGGGCAAAAGACTCTCCAAGAAAGAAAGGAACTGTTTGATTACTTCACATGTTTAAATGGAATAAAAGGAGCTTTACAGTTCTCATAGACTGTATGACAAAGAATTATTGATAGACATAGAAAACTGGGCAAATGAAAAATCAAGTCAATTAGCAATGCCAAGAAAAAAGTTGAAAAAGCAAAGAAATAAAATTTTTGAACACACTATGACTCAGCTGTGGGTGATATTGACAAAGTTAGATGAACAAAAATAGTGGAATAGCTATATTGAGAGATGGACAAGGAGACATCAGGAAGTTGTATAAAATGAGTGATTTAAGAAAGTAAAGTCCTCCTCTTTTTTTTTATTTTAGGAGTTTAGTTGAATGCCAGAGGAAAAGAGTTGAGTTAAAAGTGGCCCCTTGAAGGCCTCCCTTGTGGCACAGCGGGTTCAGCACAGTGCTGTGAAGCTGTCCACAGCCTCTGCAGCACAGGTTCGATTCCCGGCCGGCCAGGGAGCTACCCACATGGCGCTACAGACCTCTCCTGCTGTGTCCTCTGCTCCCCTCAGCAGTGTATTTCAGTCATCTGCCTGTTCTACTCCCCGCTCTGTCTCTGGTGAATCCTCTCACCCTCCCACACCTCTGGCCTGTACCCTGGTTCTTGTATAAAAATAAATAAATCTTTTTAAAAAAAGTGATCCCTTGAAAAGGCAGAATACACATTAGCAGACATCAAGCAAGGGGCTCCTGATAAATTAATAAAGACATTTATGGCCATCAGTAGCAGAAAGCTGAATGATAGTGACTAATCATCCAAAGACATTTGTTGTATACTTTAAAATATGTGCAGAAGTAGGTGATCCCAGGGTGGATTTGTTTGGAAGCTCAGTGACTTAACTAAGGGTTCATTTCCTTCCAAAACAGCCCTACCATCCTTGGCATGTTGCTTTTCATCCTCACTCTCTCAAGGTCACAAGATGACTGTCACAGCTCCAGGAATCACAGACAGGATGTAGCTGGACAGCCAGCAACTGAGAGAAAGTTGTCCTCATGTAACTCTCTTCTCATTAGTGTAGCAGTCAGGATTTACTTGTAGTGAGGAACAGAAATAGTCCCCCTCCCCCCAAAAAGAGTGGATAGAAAAAGGTAGAATATTGTTTTACCTACGAGTCTGGAAATAAGTTGGCAGGGGCCGTGATGGAGGATCTGCTCACTATTTCCTCAGAGAACAAGGTTCTTCTCTCTTATTGCTCCAGTAGACATAGCCTCCATTCCCAAGGGCACCCAATACTTCCACATGTTGCTCTAGCTCCAGTCATGATGTTGACATCCCAAGCAACAGAAGGAGCAAAGGTGAATAAAAGTGATCAGGGGAAAGTTTTCTTTCAGGGAAATTTCCTGAAAGTTGCCACAAAGCACTTCTGCCTTAGCCTGTTGGCCAGAGTTTCACCACAATGCCACAACTACCTGAAGAGTGTGGTAGGTATTCCTGACAGCCATATGCACGGGTGAAAAATAGAGGTTGTAAAAAGGGAAGAACAAACACCCGGCTGTCTCCTCCATAATTAGAAAGGCAAAGGCTTCCCTGAAAGATCCCTGCAGAGTTCCCCTTGTGCTCCCGCAGCCAGAATGAGATCACATGGCCACTCTTTGCTGAGTGAGAGGCCGGTAAAGGGAAAATTTGAATTCTCATCCTCTAAGACAAAAAGTGAGCAAAGGAGAATGGAGTTGAATAGCCAATGACAAAGCATGCTTCATAAATCTTATAGTACAATTTGACCTTAAGAGCTACATATGTATTACCTTAATTTTTCAATGCTATCAATGATAAATAAAAAATTATAGGAAATCTTGTCAAGAACAGTTGCCATATCTCCCTCCAGCTTCTGAATGAATTAATAAAAAGAGAAAAAGTTGTAGGGTCAAAATGCATACACATAACCATAGCAAAGCTATTTAAATAGTCTTCATTTCATGCTTTGTCAGATTTATCTTGTCTTTCATTCAACAAATACTGAGTCTGCTATATATGAAGGGTTATTGATCCTTGTTTTCAAAAGGTCACCAAGTAGGAGAGAGCCCTGGAGACCTTTTTTTTTTTTTAAGATTTATTTATTCATGCATACAAGAACCAGGGTATAGGCCAGATGCACAGGAGGGTGAGCAGATTCACCAGAGTGGGGAACAGAACAGGCAGACTGACTGAAATACACTGCTGAGGGGAGCAGCAGGCGAGACAGGAGAGGTCTGCCACGCCACGTGGGATTCTTGTCGGCCAGCCGGGATCGAACCCATGCTGCAGAGGCTGCAGACATCTTCACAGCGCTGAGCTCAACTGCCTGCACCACCAGGGAGGCCCTGGAGACCATTTTTTATAGTCCAGCATGATATGCAGTGTGTTGGGAGAATGGACTGGGTGATACCTCCCCATCCAAAGGAGGGCCAAATCAGGTAGCCAGGCAAACAGAATGTTCCCTAAGGAGGTGATTCTGGAAATATATTTTGAAGGATAGGCAGATTTGCCAGGTGATTTTAAACACACGCGTGTACGCGCACGCGTGCACGCACACACACACACACACACACACACACAAAGGCATGGAAAGGACATCAAGTCCAAAGAAAAGTGAGTACAAAAGTGTGAATCAGGCCTTCTCTGGTGGCACAAGGGGTTAGGACGCAACCTATGAAGCTACCTGCAATCACTGCAACATGAGTTCAATCCCCGGCCAGGGTACTGCCCACACAGCACAGCAGACCTTTCCCAACTCGCCCACTGCTCCCCTCAGCAGTGTATTTCAGTCAATCTGCTTGTTCTGTTCCCCATTCTGTCTCTGGTGAATCCTCTCACTCCCCACACTTCTGGCCTGTACTCCCAGGTCTTGTATGCATAAATAAATCTTTAAAAAAAACCACAAAAGTATAAATCATACTACAGCTTGGAACACAAGCCACATTCTTATTTTATCTTATCACAGATATGAAGGACAGGCAAGTACTTGGCACTCAATAAATATTTGATGGATGGAATCATAAGGAGTAGAAATTCTCTTTACCTCAATTAATCAGTATTCTTGATCAAGGGTTGGCAAACTATGGCCCTCTGGTCAAATTCTACCCACTGTTTTTACAAATAAAGATTTATTGAAATATTACCACATCCATACATTTACACATTGTCTTGGCTGTTTTTGTGTTACAGTGACAGAGTTGACTGCTCGGTGATAGAAAGTGTACAGTCTGCAAAGCCAAAAGCATTCCCTACATGGCCCTTAACAGAAAAAGTCTGCTAACCCCTATTTTAGATGAACTGACACCCTGGATTCCCTTTAAAAGGTACACTCTGAGCTCAAAGTAGTTAAGTAATAAGTAATAGACACTTTCCTCCCACCAACTGAGTTGTATATTTTCCAAGAGTAAATTGTTTGTTCCCAAATATGTCTTGCCAGTTTCACATATTTAATTCAATGAAATATTGTATATACTGATAAAATGAATGTGAAAGGGAAGAGTTGTTTTTAAAACAACTAAAGCAGCATGCTTTGAAAATCTCAATCATAAAATGCTAAAAAAATGTAACTGAATTAGATATGAGTGTGTCAACTATAAAAATTGGGGGACATTGTACAATTTTAAGAGTCTACTTTACAAGTGAATATGCCTTTTGCTGCACTTTAAAAAAAAAAAAACAACCTAAAATTAGAAATCAGAGAGGATGCACTGGGGAAACTGGTTTATACAATAAAAACTACACAGAATCCTTAATGAGTGTCATGTCCTCAAAGAGGAGTCTTGGTCCTACTTGAACAGACTGGTATTTACCTAAAAGTTCAGGTTTCTACAGGAATAATTATTTTAAGTGAGCGGGTACATAAATGAGTAGATGGATAAATATTAAGATGCATATTTGCATTTTTTAAAAATAATTTCCAAATTTAACCAACATTTTACTATGAATTGTTTGAGCAAAGAAAGACACAAGACTACAAATTCTTAAACTTGATGAGGCCAACCTGTTTCTGCTAAACTCACTTAACCTCAGCCTTGACCCAAAATGTGGTCCAGATTACAGGCACCCAGTTCTGTTCAAAAGCCCAAAGCGGGTCCTCAGGAAGGTTAGACACTTGGGACTCTGAGCTCTGACTTAGGAAGGCTAGATAATCCCATCCTGCCTCTGGTCAGAGCAAAGATTAACTCTGCCAACTCATAATTCCTCAAAGTGTGACCATCTAAGCCCTGACCAGCTGTCTTAGGGATGAAATGAGTAAAATGAGACAGTCCCCCTCCTCTTACAAATCATATGAATTCAAAGTTCAGAAATCCTTAATCTGGTTTCCTTACCCATCACCTCATTGAAGCCCAGCTCGACCTTCAAGCTGAAGCTTCAAACAAATCCCTGTTTTCTTGGGATCCTAAAAATAGTTGCTCCTTGTGGTGCATGGACTCTTTACATGGATAGCTAATTACATTTAATTAGTTCAAAACAGTTGGTTAGTTATTTCCTCAAGATCCTTGATTAAACATGGGTGGTTGTTTTTTGGTTTTTTGTTTTTTCAGAAAAAAAAAAGAACCTATTTGTGTTTTCTAGCCAATTAGCCCTTTATCCCCAAAGACATTCTCTTCCAAGAAAAGAAAAGGGCTTTACAGGGATAAAGAATGCTGCATGGGTATCCCAGGTCCAGGGTGCCCATGCATCCTGCACCCCCACAAGAGACCCCCGAAGGGCTGTGTTCGTCAAAGTCACCACAGACTCTCAGCTGCCCCACTGCAAGCCCTTCCAGAACCATGCAGGCAGCAGAATCCCAAAAGGACACAGAAGATGAGGAACAAGACAGTGATGAAAAAGCCAGAACGCATACCCCCTCAGAAACCTGTGTTACCTCAATAAAAATGGTTTTTAAATAAATACAGAATTATAACTTAAGGCAGAAGGCAAACTCTATATACCCTGGCTCCCCAACAAAGTTAGTTTCCAAATACAGCTCTCTCCTTCCTCCTGAGAGCCCCTGCCCACACTGTCTGCTCCACATTTGTGCCCACAACTCCAGGTGCAGTTCACATCTCACCTTTTCTTCAAAAGCTTCCCCCAATACCAGTTTAGGTCCTTCTAACAGTCTTCCTTACCCCACACCTATGTCTACCAACAGTATTTGGGGGCCTCCCCACTGGCGCAGCGGGTTGAGTGCCTCACTGTGAAGCTGTCCGCAGCCTCTGCAGTGCAGATTCAATTCCCGGCCGGCCAGGGAGATTCCCACATGGCGCGGCAGACCTCTCCTGCCTTGCCCGCTGCTCCCCTCAGCAGTCCATCTGCCTGTTCTGCTACCCGCTCTGTTTCTGGTGAATCCTCTCACCCTCCCATGCCTCTGGCCTATATCCCAGCTCTTGTATAAATAAAATCTTATTTAAAAAATAGTATTTGGTATAATACTGAGCATGGATTTAGATTCAGTCTATTTTCTATTTTTTCCTCCCAAATGACTACAGCTTAACCCTGACACGTGTAAAACAAGGACCATCACTTGCCTTGTCAACAGGGTTCAGTAAAACTGCTTTTTGGACCGGAAAAAGACTAATTATAATAAAGAAAAAAATCAAAATCAACAAGCAACTATAAACCAGAGACACACTACGGGGGCAGGGGTGGGGAGGAGAGGAGGGATTAGGGTCAAAATAAGGGGGGTGCAATTGTATGGGGAATATAACAAAAATGAAAATGCATACATTGTGCAAAAATGAAAAATGATGTAAGAATTATATAAAATAAAATATATTAAATTAAATAAAAAAGAATGTGGGATGGAGATGTTAAGTTTGAGGCAGGAGAGAAATCAAAAAAAAAAAAAAACTGCTTTTTGTTTGTTTCCTTCTTATTTCCATGGCCCATCAAATGGTATGCAGGGCACAATAAGTAGAAGGCCAACCTGGCCAATTCCTTAAAAACAGAAGCCACATCAGTGCAAACCTTTCCAACAAGGGTCCATGAATGAACAATCCTCGTACATGTGTTCTAGGCCACAGCAAAACTCTGAGTACAGGGAATGAAAGTGCAGCCTCAAACTCAGGAGTAGCCAGCAGCCTCTACCCACCAGCTCCAGGTATTCATGGCCTATGTAATCCCCCCCTCTGGTGTGTGGGCTCACTGTAACTAATAGAATTTGACAGAGCCATGGAATGCCATTTTGACAAGAGGTTATAAAAAATGTGCTCTGTCTTAAGGCCTCTTTCTCTCCCACCCATTTATCTTTTTCCCAGTGTCTTTCAATAGATGATTAATTAATGTAGGCAATAGACAGACAGATATATATATATATATTTATGCTTCAATAAGTATTGCCATGCTCACCCTAGGACTTTGACTACCTCCTAGCAAAGTGCAGTGACCACCACATACTACCTCCCAATCAACCCAATCCACCGTAGGAAGGTCAATAATGGGCACACCTGAGGATTTCTAGTGGGAAACTACTTCTCACTCTCTCCTCACTCTGTTACAGAACAGCCCAAGCAACCAACCACAACATAATGCATCACGCAGACATAACTGGAATACGCTGCTACTTCTATCTTTGATTTAAGAGGAATCAGGGAGATCATTCTTGACACAACATATATGCCCAGTGCTCTGAAAAAAAAAAAAAAAAAAAGTCTACCTTTAGAGCTTGGTTTTTTGGGTTTGAGACCAGTGTGACTCCAAAATTGAATTACTCGGGGCCTCCCTGGTGGTACAGTGGTTAAGTCTCAGTGCTATCAAGCTATGATGCAGCATGAGTCACAAGTTCGATCCCTTGGCACAATAGACCTCACCTGTCTCACCTGCTGCTCCCCTCAGCAGTGTATTTCAGTAGATCCATCTGTTCTGCTCCCCACTCTGTCTCTGGTAAATCCTCTTACCTCCAAACACACACCTCTGACCTAAACCCCAGTTCTTGTATGCATAAATAAATAAAATAGATCTTTTTTAAAAAAATAATTGAATTACCCACTGGCTGTTAGCTAGGACACCTTCTGACTATTTAGCTTATCAGTTCTTTTCTAATAGGCAGTTTATTGAAAAATGTCCTTGTGTTCATATAAGCAGAAGAGAAGGAAGAATAGAAATAGTGAAGCCACCTTGAATGTGATAAAACTATTGGGGTTATGACAATATGTTTTATGATACCTACGATACCTACGCAGTGAAGACTGGTAAGGATGAAAACCACTCCAGGAACTAGATACGGTATTATGAGGGTCATTGTTAGTGTCCAGTATTAGGGGCACAGGATATTTCTTGAAGAATGAAAAACAAGAGTTGAAAGGTCTAGACATTAAGGTCTAGGTGACTGGGTGGATATTGCTAGGTTATCTACCTGCAGAGGTTTCCTTCTGGTGAAGGAGATCAGGAGCTGGGAATGAAAGATGCCAATACAGGTTTTTTCCTGAGGGATCCTCAAGAATATAATATGAACAGTCTGAACTCAACAAAGATGTTTTCTAGATTCACATTCTCCCTCTATGGTAGTTTCTTAGCTCTCAGTTTATGTAAAGATCAAGTCAGCTGGGCAAATGCATGGAGCGTCCCTCTAAAAGGAGCTTCACCAACCCTGGAAAGGCAGGAGAGAGGAGAACGAATTTACTGATGTGTCTCTCAAGAAGAAGGTATGTTGATTGATAAGTCACTCGGGAGGGAAGGATGGGGAAAGATCTCTGAGGGTCAGGTTTTCCAATGATGGTGAAATAAGTTAATTCTTGAACTTTAGATTTGCTAAATGGGATATTAAATTTTGTGTTAGTACTTAAGTTACTGAGGGATCATTAAAGAAAAGTTGAGCTCAGGCCTCCCTGGTGGCACAGCGGGTTGAGCGCAGTGCTGTGAAGCTGTCCACAGACTCTGCAGCGCCGGTTCGATTCCCAGCCAGCCAGGGAGATACCCACATGGAGCGGCAGACCTCTCCTGTCTCTCCCGCTGCTCCCCTCAGCCAGTATACTTCAGTCCTTCTACCTGTTCTGCTCCCTGCTCTGTCTCTGGTGAACTCTCTGGTCTGTACCCCAGTGCTTGTATTAAAGCACTGGGTCTGTACGCTTCTGGTCTGTACCCCAGTGCTTGTATTAAAAAAATCTTTAAAAAAAAATTTTTGGAAAAAGAAAAAAAAGTTGAGTTCTACTAGTCTTTCTGTTTCCCAAGCACAACACTCAAAAAGGGTATCCGATTGAAGGAACGCCGCAATACTACCCTCCTTGTGGATGAGAGATACTCCACTCCTGACAAAAGATCTGCTTAAATGCCTAACCTTGGCCACCTTGACCACCTAACCTTGGCCACCTTGACCACCAGTAAGCAAAGGGGCTCTTATATCTCTTTTGGGTCAGAATGGTAAAGATAACCATTTTTCCTCAGGCCAAGAGTGTTGGTCTCATTCAAGAAACCTCAGAAAGAAGATGAATCTATAAACAGGACATCCCTGCTACCTCTTACCGGCCCCCCTTCCTTCCCTGCTGTCCAGGAAACTCTTCTCTACTTTCCTCTACTCCACCTAAAAAGATTGGAGTCTCTGTTTACAATTCATTAGAAGATCTTATTTCTTTCCAGAGGAGAAGGAGTCCTCCATGATAAGAAATTACAATAAGAGATAAGAGAAGTTTGAAGATAAGATCATGTTGTCACAGAATTTCAGAGGATCGGGCTATTCATGGGCTTTCTAGTTAAAAGATACTATCATAATGAACACTCTTAAAAATAATAGAAGTCTAATATTCTATCTATTCTTCCTTCCTCTTAAAAGTTGAGATTATCAATAGAGCAGCAATAGAGTGAGGAGAAAGGCTGAGAACTGGCTCATGGTACCTATTTTTCTTCACCAACTGCACTGAACTATCTCTTCTGCTTCCTCCACTGACCTCACCATCAAAAGGCACAAGATTTGAAATCCCTGGATAGCTCTGCTCTGCTTCTTTTGTCCCTAAAGCAGAGTCTCCAAATAAAATGCCAAGGACACAATCAGTGCATCTGGGCTTCCAAAATAGTGTGACCCATGTGTGTTTCTCATTCTTTGGTGCCCATCTATCCTATTCCTAAACTTATCCTTGGGCTAAAAATTGTAACATTGTTAGAGCATAAAGAGTCTTGGCAAGGACATTGGCCTCACCATCCTCTTTGAATGTATAAAGAAATTCAAGTGTAGAGAGGCACAAGGATGTCCTATCAGAAATTCTAAGCTTTAAGATGCAACAGAGGAAATCCAGAAGAAAAATGCCTGTTTTCACCTAACTTTATTTTAGGAGAAATAAGATTAAAATAAATGTTTTTTTAGTCATCTAGGTATCATTGTTTGACATAAATATTCTTGTGTTCTTTTCTTCTTCTTCCAGTTATCCTTTCATTGTCTGCTTTTGATAGACTATTCCATTCAGTAAGACAAACTGTACCTGAGGATATAGTCCTCACAAGACAGCTCTCACTTCAGATACCAGTTGTAAGTTTGGAGGCTCCCAGGGGCATTCTCATTTCACATCAACTAAACACAAATTCAAGAAGTTCTGTAACAGGGTGGTCCCTAGGAAAGGGGGAGGTTCCAGGTTTCCTGCCCGACCCAAAAGAGGGTGGAGATGAGCAGGTTGAAGAATAAGCTGCAGAGGAGACTGAGGAAGGAAGGGAGCAGGATGGAGAGCCAGAAGGAGGCACATGGAGCTGAGAGACATGTGAAGAAACTGCTCTTGACTTTTGGTCGTGGACTGGTTGACACAGATGAAGGTGAGACTTGTGGGGAGGTGACAATGGTGGTTTTTGTCTTGATTTTGATTTTGCTTTTCTCCTCCCAGACTTGTCTGGTTGTTTCTGATCCTTTTCTGTGGGTCCCCACTGGAAAATGCTTTAGACTTGTGTCAGGCTTTGGGGTCTTGCTCTGGGCTAATCCTGCTTGGGTGGATTTTACCCACGAGGGGACAGGTAACTTTGGGTGCTGGATTTAGAAACTATATTCTTTGCCTTTCCTGTATTGTTTCCTAATTGTATTAAAGTTCCTTTTCATTAAAGTCTCA
Source organism: Talpa occidentalis (assembly GCF_014898055.3). Lineage (NCBI taxonomy): Eukaryota > Metazoa > Chordata > Mammalia > Eulipotyphla > Talpidae > Talpa > Talpa occidentalis. The sequence continues at coordinate 109,764,852 of NW_023604861.1, forward strand.
TATGTTTTTTGTTGATGTGGTAGATGGCAGAACCTATTTAGAGCAGGCAGGTTTGCCAGGTCTGGGGTGCCCTTCTCCCTGCCCTGTGACAGATTCACTATCCCCTCTCAGGTTTGATAATTTGCTAGAAAGAGTCACAGAACTGAGGAAAGTGCTATACTTATGATTATAGATTTATTATAACTAAAGGATACAAATTAGAACCAGCCAAGGTCTAGCACAAGGCCTAGCATGAAGTCTGGGAAGTTTCCCAACAAAAACTTCTGTCATCCTCAGGAACCAGCACTGATGTGTGGAAATTCACACAGAGTATTGCCAACCCGGGAAGCTCACCTGAGCTCTCGTGTGACAGTTCTTATTGAGGCTTTATTGTGTAGCTATGATTGAATCATAACCTACTTGGTTGAATTTAATTCTAACCCATCTCTTTCCCCCAGAGGTCAGACTGCCTGAAGCTACCTGGCTCAAAGCCCCAACTCTCTAATCACACATTAGGTCTCCTTGATAGAGAGCCAGCCTCTATCTACATCATTTTGTTTGTACAAATTATCTGCCGTCTACCATTAACATAAACTATCAGGTCAATTGTGCTCTGTGAGGCCACTATGAGCAGCAAAGACTCTCTTATCATTCTGGAAATTCAAAGGGTTTAAAGGTTATCTCCCAGCAAATCAGGGACAAAGATAAGACCACTCTTTGGTGATATTTAAAATTGATACTTCTTTACAAGATTATTCTGTAGGGTAAATGAGTTTCAGGCTTTTCTGCACTCCTGACATTAAATTGCCCTGCCTGATGATGTACCTGCATTGTTACATTGTTATAAGTTGTGTTGTTTATTTCTGTGGGCCATGGCTGTAGTATTGAGATATTCACAGAGAGAGAGGCAGGAGAGAGAAGGGGAAAAAGAAGGCCAGAGAAGCCCAGAGTGAAGACTTGAGGGGTTCTTGGAGTCTTGGTGGCCTCCTGGCCCCCCGACAACCCTGCCTGCCGTGTACCTGGTTGCTGCACTACATGTAAAGCTCAATAAAAGCCTGAGAAATTCACCGAGGGTTCCAGAACTCTCCTTTACCAGTCTGCTGGATCATAGAAACCTGCTCTGTGCACTTCCTGCCACTACATATTCCCACCCAAAAATAAATAAATAAATAAAAGGAAATGTGTCTGGAATAATACAGAAGTACAAGCCACTAGTAGTAGATGGGAAGTGCAACTTATAGATATCCAATGAAAAAAGACGATGATTCCATTGATGATATAGGCGCCTGAGTGGGAAACGTGACCTTCTTAGGCTGACTGTATGCTGGGTTTTTTTTTTTTTAAAGATTTATTTATTTATGCATACAAGAGCTGAGGTACAGGCCAGAGATATGGGGGTGAACCCATGTAGAATAGGCAGGTTTGCGGGGTTTGGGCTGCCCCTCTCCCTGTCCTATAACAATAGGATTCACCAGAGACAGAGTGGGGAACAGAACAGGCAGACTGACCAAAATACACTGCTGAGGGGAGCAGCGGGCGAGTCAGGAGAGGTCTGCTGTGCTATGTGGGTTGCTCCCTGGCTGGCCAGGGATCGAATGCGTGCTGCAGAGGCTGCAGACAGCTTCATAGTACGGTGCTTAACCCCTTGCGCCACCAGGGAGGCCCCATACTGGGTTATTTTTTAAAGAGAGTTAAACCTAAAGATAGTTAATCATTCAGCATTGACCTCCCAGAGTAGTTGGAAGAGATGTGGGTGGTGGAAAAAGGCAGCATGTGCTGTTACCTTGAAACCAAATGGTCGGTCTCAACGAAAAACTGATAAATCTCTCCTAAAATATTCAAGGATTCTCTCCCTTTTTTCTGGCAAGAAAATATGAAACTCAAGTCATGTGCCCCTTGTGTTGACACTGAGGCTTCAAATGTAGCTTGGCAGGTTTTGGAAACCACAAATTCAAAGCCTTGCCCTGTGCCTGGGTCATCAACACAGCCTCTCCTCAATGGTCCTTTCTCTGTCTGATAATTCCACAGAAGCATATGGAAATTCTTGTGACAGATGCTCTAACTAAACGTGGAATGCTTTTATAAGGAACTGCAGTAGCACTAAGGAAGTCTGCCCAAGCAATTTCAAAGAGCTATTCTTTTTTGTTTGTTTTTAAAGAAAAGTAATGATTTCCCAACCTGCTTTATTGACATATTTTCCTTCCTTGAGTTTTCTGAAATTTCAGTTCAACTAGATCTGTTAGTTGGCAGACTGAGGGGTACCCTGGGACCCCTAAACTTTCATGCTCTGAATGGGTTCTGCCACCTGCTACATAAAGGCAAAACATACTCCTAGTGTGAAAGAACTTTAATAGATAGTGTGCATAGAGAGAGAAGAAAGGATAATAGTTACCTAATACAACACCCAAAATTATCTATGCCCTTGTGGGTAAACGTCCAGCCGAACAGGGTTAGCCCAAAGCAGTGCCACTGAGACCTGAAAGGTTGCCACATGGCTAAGGCAACTTCTGGTGGGGAACTATAGAAAAATTGGCCAAAAGGACCAGGCAACTCTGGGAACAAAATCAAAGTAGAGATCAAGGTACTGGATGCCATTGTCAGCTTCCCCCGGGTCTCTTCCAAGTGTCTCAACATGTCTCTACTCCATGTGTCTCCGTCCATGTTCCCCCAAGTCCCTGGTGCAAGTCCCCAGCTGAGAAGCAAGAGAAACTTCTTCATATGTCTCCTCCAAGTCCTCTTCCGAGTCTTCTCCCAAGTCATCTTCAGCTTCTCCTTCCTACTCAACTCCACCCTTCATTAAATGGGGCAGGGAACATGGAACCTCCCCTCTTTATGGAGATTACACTCTGTAACCAAACTATATGATAGTCCTCACATTTTGCAAATAGTAGAGAATCAATCATGTAGGAAAAGAACATATGGACCCATTTTCAGGATTCTCTAATGCAGCTCAAGAAATAGTACTTACATAGATCCTGAACAAAAAAAAAAAAAAAATAGATGATATCATGAGTACCTTGGGAACTAAAAGTGCAGAAAAATTGGGGCTCAATTAAATTTGGAGAAAGATTTGTCACAGGTTATATATTTAAGTTAAGCATTGAAAAATGGTAGGAATTTTAGCCCAGAGGAAATAGGGGGAAACGAGCATTCTAGAAAGAAGAGCTAGATACAAGGGAGGATATAGTCATTGGAAAGAGGGAGTTGTTTGATTATCTGGGAAGGGTTTTGTGTGAGACAAAGTGATAACCACTATACTACAAAAACAGAGCTTTGGGGAAGAGTTTTTGGAAGTATTTGATAAAGAAGTATAAGCATCTGCCCCTGAGGACATTTAAGTTTATAGGCTTGATTATTTGATTTCCCTAATATTCAGGTTACTAGTAGGAAAAAAAGGATTTCTAATTAGTTGTCTTATTAAAATGGAACTGAAAAGGCAAAAACAATGAGCAAATTTTATATAGTATCTGAGTAAGACTATATTCTACCATTCTATTAAGAAGGAAAATTATTTCTTAGAGAAATTCTATTCCTTAATTATGTGTTAGCACAGCAGATACTTTTCTGACCCTGGTTCCTGTTGTGAAATACAATACTGGGTGAAATTCAAACATATAAACAGTTATTCACACTGCAAAGAGCATCACAGGAAAAATAATTTATAAGAAGAATTCTAATTTCACAAATGTCCTTCAAAGTTCCAACCACATTAGGTACAGGCCAACAAATCAAACTAACATGGTTTTGATGTCACAAGTCTGAGGTGGCTGGAGAATGCACTGGGTAGCAGAATTGGAATCCAGAGTAAAATATAAGATTGCATGATGGTCCCAACATAACCGTCTATATTTCAACAGAAATAAATCCAATTTTCAGGTGTAAGATGTAGAAGATATGGCTTGATAACTAAAGGTAAAAACTAGGAGTCATAAATATAATGAAGTAACCCCAAAGGGGGCAAAAGCAAATGTGGGTTCTGCTAACAGCAAGTCAGTGTCTCTAGGCAGGGAGGGATTGTCTCATCTGTCCTGCACAAGCAGCGTTACCCCAGCCACCACACACTTTGCACTGGAGTCTAATGACCCAAAGGCGAAAGGAACAAGTCATGAGTCTCAGTCTGAAGACTATCAGACTAGGACAAAGAAGGACATATGGTTGATTTCAAATATCTGAAGGACTACACTTGGGAAAGAGGTGAAAATACATTGAATATGGAAACAACACACAAACACCCTAAAAAAGTATATAAACATTACATTACATTATACTAACTGACTTAGCCAAGTAAAAAAAAAAAAGAAAGATTTAATTCTATTTCCAGTTTCAGCTTGGGAAGATGAAAAAATTCTGGTGAGTGATGTTGGTAATGATTGCACAATAGAAATGTACTTAATGCCACTAATTAAAAATGGTTAAAATAGTAATTTCTCTCTTATGTACATTTCAGCACAATAAATACTGTTAAAAAATAAGTTTGGCTAAGAAGGGAAAAAAGATATTGATCAGGTGATAAAGGGAGAGGTGGAGAGAAGGGAACCCTTGTACACTGTTGGTGGGAATATAAATCAGTGCAAGCTTTATGAAAAGTAAACTTTAGCAAACTTCAAAAAACTGAAAATATACTTTCCTTATGGTCTAGTTATCCTATTTGTAGGTATTTGCCTACAAAATACTAATCATTTTTTACAAAAAAATACTAATTCATAGAGATAAATGTTTATTGCAGCATTGACAAAGTCAAGAGCCTTAAACAATCTAAGTGCTCATACTAATGAATGGATAAAGATATGGCATTTATACACAATGGAATACTATTCATTTATACACCATGGAATACTATTCAGCTATAAAAAAGCTCAAATCCTGCCCTTTGCAACAGTAGGATGAACCTACAGGGTATTATGCTTAATGAAATAACTCACAAGGAGAAAGACAAACTATATGATTTAACTCACATGTATATAGAGTAAACAACAAACAGGTGAACAAAATAAAATAAAAATAGACTTTTAGACTATAAAACCAATTAGTGGTTGCCAGAATGGGGAGCAGATAAATTAGGTAAAAGGAGACTATTATTTAGTGAGGGATAGACCTTAATATAGTCTATATACATGTTGATTGTCAATGATCCACACCTGTAATATACATACTATAACAAAGCATCGGTACTTCAATGTTTAAATGTTTTAACTGCCCCACCAAACAAAAGACCAGAAAAACCTACAACTATTCACATTTTCAACCCCTTATGCACAACTGTCACATTCACCTTTATGATTAATAGCAAATGGAAGTACAGCTAGTGTGAAACAGGAGAAACAACTACTTAAATGCTGTTTTCTAGTCTCCCTGCACCTCAAATGACCTGGTAACTCTTGGTTTCCCTTGTCCAAAAACCCTTCAGTATAACCTTGGCCTCTGACCCACTCAGGGTCTGCTCCCAAATCAATCTGGCAGGACAAAAGGTCTTAGGAACTGTGTGTTTCCATGACAACTAGCTACCATTATAGACTCTGCCTCTTTGGAAGATATTTTACAGCTTCTTTCTGGAAAAAAAGGGAAGGAGAGAGAGGAAGGAGAAAGGAAAGAAGATGGGGTGTAGAAGGAGGACAAGCATGAGGCAGAAACATGGCACTGGGGGAGGAGGTGAAAATACATTGAATGTGGAAACAACATGCAAACAGCCTAAGAAGTATATAAACACTACTCACAACCAGAAAAAAACATGAGGTCAAGAGGAACCTTCCACTGCAATGATTGTCTTTGTCTTTCTGCATTTCTCTTTTCACTCTGAATTTCCCAGCATTCTGGCTTTTCTCAAGATGTTTTATCTACACAAAAGTTCTTCTTGGAATTTCAATCAACCAGTACTCTCTCACTCTCAAGTTTTCTCCCTTTCTTTTTTAACATTATATAGCAGGGGGTCAACTACAACTGGATGAAATCGCTAATCATGACAGTGCTCAAATTGCAGCCCCCTGGCGTATAGAGAATTGCTTTTTACTGAGGCTGTATGTGTGAGGGGTGCGTCCAGAGTCTCCCTAAGAAAGGGGCACAGGTGCTCATCACACACAACCTTGCCAGCAATTGTAGGAAGCTCCTAAGACTGGAATAGCTCTTCAAGATGCGGCAGAAACAACACACACACACACACACACACACACACACACACACGAGTTTGCTCTCTTCTTTGTCATTTAGTGACACCCACACTCCCTCCTTTCAGATTTATTGAAAGTGACACAGCGTTGCTCCAAATTTCTCTAGTTCTTCATTCCACTTACAAGCAATTATTTCAAAAACTGTATAAAAACGGCAATAAAATCTTGCTCAAGTCTTGAAAATCTGTTACATCTCTCCGAGGGGAGGTCAGAGAATAGGAGAATGGAAAGCTGTACTGGCACCCTCTCCAGTAAAAGCTGTGCTAATCGCTGTGAAGTAGGAAATAGGCGGTTCACATTGCACGGCCATTAATATTCCTTTCATCTGTGCCCTTTTACATTTGCAAAGGAGTCAGATATTTTTCAGGTCACTTATGTTTGGTTTTTACATAGAGCTCCCAGGACATCTGATTTAAGGGTAAAAGCAAACAATTTAGGACCAAATTGATGATTTTCACCGGCACCCCTAGTCTGGGGTGAGGGGTTGGAGAGGAAGAGGGGGTGGGGAGGGAGAAGGGGTGAGGAGGGTGGGGGAGGCTAGGGGTGAGGGTGGGGCTTGGAGGCCTGCCAGCCTCCTGGCCCCCCAGCACCCTGCCTGCCATGTACCTGGTTGCTGCACTACATGTAAGAGCTCGATAAAAGCCTGAGAAAGCCACCGAGGGATCCAGGACTCCTCCTTTACCCCGTCTGCCGGATCAGAAAACCTGCTCTGTGGCCTTCCTGGCACTACAACAGGGAAGGAATATGTGAAAAGAGCAAAGAAGCAAGTACTGGGTAACTAGAAACAGAAAGCGTGATCAAAGCAAATGGCAGCATCAGGCAAATAACATTAAACCTCTGACACATCCACGCATGTCAGTAAGATCCTGCTCGCATCCAAAATGGGGGATCAGAGTCTTCCTTCCCAAGGTCCCTTTGAACACTTGAGCCAGCGCCCCCGAGGGTGATCGGATTTATGAGTTGTGGCGGAAGCTCATGGCATCTTAATGATTTAGGATTTTCCTTTCACTTCTTACATGTGGTTATGGATCTTTTATCTGCTTTATCTGTGGAGCCTAATGAATTCCTGTTAAGTCTTTATAGCCATTGTCCTTTCCACTTAAATCTTCCCCATGATCCTATTTACCCGAGGTTACAGTTCAGACTGTTGTGTGCTAAATTGTTTGTGTTTTTTACAACCATCACTAAATGCTGATGCTGGAAAGTGGTTAAGTTGCCAGAAGGTGAATCCTCCGGTCAGGAATAAATGGAGCCTGCTAGGTAGGAAGGCTTTCCTTCTTCCTTCCACCTGCTCTGCCTGCTTTCTGGGTGAAGACATTCAGCAAAGATTCAGAATCTCTGCTTCCCTAAGGGGAAGGATAAGGTCAAGGAAAGGGACTGGCAAGGGGCCCTAACTTTGTCCCAAGCTTACCATGACTAACCACATGAGCTTGGACAAGTCATTTAAGCTTTCAGAACTGCAGTTTTCTCATCTGTAAATTTGAATCAGTACACGTACCTCTTCTATATGGGATTTAGAAGGGGAGCCTGGTATAGCTAGGCAGTGATAAAGAAGGGTGGTGTGATTGCTGTGGAAGGTGATACTAGGAAGATAAAGAGGCACAGGTAAGCGATAGCCAGGTAAGAGATGCCTTCTGTCTCTCTGGGCTTCATATTACCCACCTATAAACCGGATAGGTCCGATGCCAATTCTCTTGCCAGTGAAGCCGAGCAGATGCTTTAGTTCTTACCATTAAAAAGTGGCAATGGGGGGGCCTCCCCATTGGTGCAGTGGGTTGAGCACAGCGCTGTGAATCTGTCGCAGCCTCTGCAGCACGGGTTGGATTCCCAGCTGGTCAGGGAGCAACCCGCATAGCCTAGCAGACCTCTCCTGTTTCGCCCGCTGCTCCCCTCAGCAGTGTTTTCAGTCATCTGCCTGTTCTGTTCCCCACTCTGTCTCTGGTGAATCTTCTCATCCTCCCGCGCCTCTGGCCTGTACCCCAGCTCTTGTATAAATAAAATAAATCTTAAAAAAAAAAAAAGTGCCAAGGATTCCAAAAGAACTATGCTCTGCTCTAATCCTACCTTTCTTGTGACTCCAGGCCTCCAACGGCTTGTCTCCTAAATTCCCCTAACTCTGCACTTGGTCCTATCTCTGTTATAGCTGAAGTAGCCCTGGGGAAATCTCTGGCTCTTCAGTGTCTCTCAACACAGAATATTCTGAATCACTTCATCATGAGGCCCAGGATCCCTAGAGAATAGTGCCAAGTGCACCTCTTTCAGATAGGTCCACTACAAAAATAGAGACCGTAAAGACAAAACAGCAGAGCTTGGAGATACTGTGGCATTCGGTGTGCTGCTTTCCTCTGTCTCCCTCTGCCCTTGCCTCTGGAGATGATCAAGTTCTGGGCTCGGGTGGCCATGTTCAGGCAATCTGCTGAGACTGAAATTTTCAGACAAGAAGATACCCTGATAATGTGAGTTGGAACCTACTGCTAAGATAGTTCCAATATCTTGCCAGATCTGTATGTTTAGTTTCAAATCCACCAGGTAAAATGTCAGGAATCTCTGACCCTTCATATTTTTGTTGCTTCATTTTTAACTGTTAGTGTTACTACCATTTCTGGAATACACAGGGAACACACACACACAAAATCCACTATTATGTGATAAAAGGTGTTTATAAGGGTATTGTGGGCGAGGAGTGAGGGCTTTGGCTGTTGGGTGCCTCAGCGTTGTGTCTCCTGTTGACTGGTTGGGGCCCGTGGGGTCTCCTAGGTTACTGAGGCCACTGAGTCTCCCAAGTTACACGGCCTGTTTTTCTGGAACCAGCTTTGGTCCTTTGCTTTAGCATTGGTTCATTATGTCAGTGCCCTAAAAATTTCATTTTTAATTGAGTTGGGGGGCACCCATCAATTGACTCCCATCAGTTGTTTCTCCTTCTGTTTGAACTGGATATATACCAAAGGAAATGAAATCACTAACTTGAAGAGATATCTGAACCTCATATTTGTTGCAGGGTTATTCATAAGGCATAGAAACAACCTAAGTATCTACTGATGGGTGAATAAATGTGGAATATATACATAGAAGTGTGTGTGTGGGGGGGGGGGTGTTGTGTGTGTATGTAATGTTTGACCATTAAAAAGAACAAAATCCTGCCATTGCAATGACACGAATGAACCTGAATAGCCAGACATGCAGTGAAATAAGTCAGAGAGAGAAGACAAATCCTGTAGGCTTTCACTTATACATATAATTTAAAAACACGAAACTTGTAAACAGTTTACTGGTGGTAACCAAGACATGAGATTTTAGGACACAGGAAGTACCTGAGCACCTTGCCAAGCAGAAAAGGAAGAGGCAGGAGGAAGGGAGGGTATAAGAAATATGGGAAAGTTGGCAGCTCTTTCAAAAGATCCACCAAAAAGATAATGAATTTAAGGGCAGAACTACTTTACAACATGTAAAATAGAATTCAATTTGTGAGCATTTCATTTTCTGAAAAACAAGTATTTCTTAAAACAAGGTATAGCAGCCCTACAAGGTTTGATGTCTTAGCAGGTGGCTGAAGGGCAGCATGGTCAAAAATTAGCAATATGCCTTTGCCCAGAGCCCTCATGTCCTGCCAGGATTTGCATCGTGGGTGTGAGTTGGAGCTGAGGGTTCAAAGTCACATAAAAGTGCAACCTGATAAAGAATGACTGATGGTGCCCTCATCCACAAGAGCCTTTCTTTTTCTTTTCAGGTCTTGTCAGAATTTGTAAAAAACCCATGTGACTGTCAGAGAAGAAACAAAAGTTACTATATATCTGAGTGAGAAAAATGAAAAGTCTTCATTGAGGCATCAATGAAAATCGCCACTCACCATACTTATTTAGAGAGACAAAGACAAAGCATGCACATGTTCTTATTCAAATATTGCCAATAACTTAATCATTTTAATCTTATTGTGGTACCACAGATTATCATCTTAAATATTTGGGGCTCCAGCTTTTCATTAATCTAAATGTAATGTTTTCATTTGGACATTTACTTTTAATCAGCCTCTACAAATAAGCCTGATTACCTTGAGTATTAATACTAATAATCAACTTGCTAATGACTTCTTTTCCCTCTTAAATTGCAGGATTAAGCACAGCCATTTAATCATACTCATTAGCATTTTTCCAATGAGAAACTAAATCAAATGCAAATGCAAAAGCTCATGTTTTCATGCATACAACCTGTCTATATATATATATATATATATATATATATATATATATATATATATACAGTTTGGCTGTTTTCTCATTCTTATCTCCAGGCTAGAAAGCCACTTGCTATCCTCTCCAAAATGTACTGAATCCTATGTCAGATAATCACCAGGGCGGAGTGAAGTACGAAAGCATTTATATCACCACAATCATCATTAATTTCAGCAATCATCACTGTTGAACACTCATGAGTCAGGCACAGTGTATGAACTCCATATATATATATCCCCTAAAATTTAAGGGAGGGATTCATCTTCATTTCATTTGGCAGATAATGAAACTGAGACTTAGAGATTTAAAAAGTGGCAAATGGCAGAACTTTTCTCTCTCCCAATTCACATCTGGAGGCCTTAATTACTAGAATTACCTACTCACTCCTGAAATACCCATATTAGGCCACAAGATCCCTGGTATTAGTTCATCAGAAAGGAGATATCCCAAGCCAAAGTCAAAACGTCCCAGGCTAAAGTAAAAAAAAATGTAAATGACATTCTAAACCCATCCACAGTCCTGTTGGACAACAAGAGGAAGCAACAGCTCCTGGGACCCAGAGGACACTGACTACCAACAACTTGAGGCCTTAGGAGAAGTATCTTCCACCTGCCCAGTCCTTGACTGAGCCCCAAAACAGTCCAGCAGCCAGAAGATAGCAGCAGGGAATTTCGTGAATTGAGGCAGCCTGCTGGCTGGAATTAAAAGAAGTCCACTATCCCTCCGCAGGAGAGGCTGGGCCACAGCAATGCTGAAAGCCCAGCAGGAGTGATCAGAACCAGATGAGTGAAATGGAAACTTTAAAACAACATTGCCTCAGAGTCTTCTTTTCTTACATCATCAAGTATCCCCTGCTCCAGTTGCCTTGTTCCTTTCACTCTGGTCCCTGCCTAAGACACAGAGGTGCCCAAGAGCCTCAGATACCGGACTGTGAATCCAACTCATGTCCAGCCATGAGCCTCGGGCCACTAAAGATTTCCCAATTACAACACTTTGACCAGCTAGCCCTGCTGGCTGCACTCCTTGGATAAGATCACTGTTCACTTCATTGCCCTGTCTTTCTCCCCTCAGGCTACTATAACAAAATACCACACCTGGGTGATGTAAAAATCAAGTGCTGCTTTCTCACAGTTGTGGACACTAGGAAGAACAAATCAAGGCCCCACAAAGTTAGTGTCTGGTGATGACATCGTTCCTGTCTTCTCCTTGTGTCCTCCCATGATGAAGACATGAAAGAGTTCTCTGGGTTTCGTTCATAAAGGCACTAATCCCTTCACAAGGGCTAATCACCTCCCAACGTCTCCACCCCCTAATGTCATGGCATTGGAGACTGGGATTTCAGTGAGGTGTATGAAGGGAATTGGGAGAAGGAGCCCCAAATACTCAGTACATAAGATCCCCAAAGGATACATAGCTGTCATATCCCGGTTTCTCCTGGCAGTGAATCTCAGTGCTAGGACTAAGGAGATATTGTATTTCTACACAGTTGACTTTAGGTTGAGCTCAATTCAAAAGCAAAAATCCCCCAAATAACAGAAGACAATAGCAGGTTTTTCCAACTTTTCCATGGTTTCAGTTGAAAGCAAAAGGGAGTTACAAAGTTGTTTAATAACTAAAAATAAACCTATGTGATATACCATATTAATATAGTATTAAAACCACATGACCATCTCAACAGAAACACAAAAATGTATTTGACAAATATGCAACATATTTTCATAAGAAAATTTCAAAACTTATTACACACATTAATCAAGACAGTGTGGTACTGGCATAAAAATAGCTGTATAGAATTGAGAGCCCAGAAATAAATTATCACATATATGGTTTAGTGACTTTCAGCAAGCTGTCAAGACTATTCAATGAAGAAAGAACAGTCTTTCCAGAAAGTGTGCTGGAGCAACTATATATCCACACTAGACCCCTACTTCACAAGATCCACAGAGATGTGGTGAATTACAGTGACTGATTTTCAGAGGTTGAACTGTCCCCAAGTCCTTGGAATAAATTCCATTTTGTCATGATATATGATCTCTTGGTCATACTGTTGAATTCATTTTGCTAAAATTCGCATCTCTGTTCATCAGAGAAATTGGTCTGTAATTCTCTTTATTTGTGATGTCTTTTGGTATCAGAATGGCATCAGCCTCAAAAAAATGTGTTTGGAGCATTCCCTCTTTGTTTAGTGGAAGAATTTGAGAAGAATAAATTCTGATGTTCATATCTGAAGGCTTGGAGGAACTCACTGGTAAAATCTTTGGGTCTATGTGCTCTGTGTTTGGGAAACTATTGATTACTGTTTTAAGGTCCTTGCTGGTGATTGGTCTGTTCAGGTTTTCTATTTGCCCCTGTGGGAGGGTTGTAGCTTACTAAGAATTTCTCCATTTCATCTAGGTTATTCAATTTGTTGGCATAGAGATGCTCATAGTAATTGCTTATGAACTTCTGTACTTCAGAAATATCTGTAGCAATCTCTTCTCTTGTATTTCTGATTCTATTTATTACATTTTTCTCCCATTTATTCTAAGCTAGGCTAGCTAGAGGTTTGTTTATTTTGTTCATTTTTTTCAGAGAACCAGTTTTTTATTTCCTTGATCCTTTGCCCTATCTTTCTTATTCCTATTTCATTTATTTCTGCTTTAATTTTTATTATTTCTTTCCTTCTGGCTTTTGGTTTTATTTGTTCTTCTTATTTAATCTTATTCACTCTGTACTTTTTTAAGGAGACAAGTTCACACTCCTTGCTTATCTCCCTACCTCCAAGTACTTTCCAAACCTAGTTCTTCACATATTATGAACCTAGATTTTCTCGGCATTTATCTTCTTGGAATCAATTCCATGTTCAAAATCCTTGGCTAAGGCCTTGCCACTCAAAGCACTGTGTCCTCCTCATGCCTCACCCGACCAGCTCTACTCCTTTCTGTATTTTGTTCTGGCATCTGGACTGGAAGCCTCATCTCATCCACACCACCCACCCCTAACTTTATCCAATCTCTATCCATCAGGAGACACTTTGCACATCTCTCTACCATAAAAATATGTAATTCCTATGAAGTGCCTAGGCACAGTGCTAGGCATTGGAGACATTAAGAATGTATGAAAAAGAGCCCTCAAGGAGCTCATATTTCAGATCTGAGTGCAACAGGGTGAGGGGAGACTAGAAGGAATGGACAGAGATGTTAGGGGAGGCTAAAGAAGCAGTGTTGTTAAGCAGAAATATCCTGTTTGCCCAATTCTACCAGTGACTCATCCAACCCTTTCAGAGACTTTTTCTCACTCCAGATGAAGTTTTTTATTATTTTTGTTCCAGGGTTTTAAAAACTGAGATTCTGAGAACTCGTGTGTGTGTGTGTGTGTGTGTGTGTGTGTGCGTGTGTGTGTTTGTACAGAAATTACAAAATAATTGCCCCAAGCAGAGGTTAAGGCTGGAGAGCAGGAGCCACTCTCAGATTACTCTGGGAAGTCACATCTGTACACTATCAGAATTATAAAAATTTCCATGACAATGACCCAAGTGCGCTTCCTTGGAGGAATCCCTATAAACACCCAGCTGATTTCAGCTAGACCCCACTACATGCCCTTGAGGTTTGCATGTTGTTTTTCTAAAGGGGAGGCGGGAGGGGTGTGGTGGATGGAGAGGAGAGGAGGGAGGGAAAACCTGAAGCTGCTCAACCTTGGAATAAATCTCAGCTCAAAAATGAAGAAAGACCACTTGACATCCTGACTTTAAGCTCCAGGTCAAATTGCAAGTGTGTCTCAAGGTCTGGAATTTTACCTCATCAGAGGAGGATGAACCTGTAAAGAAGCAAGGAATGTATAGAGTTTATTTATTTTTATTTTTAATTTTTTTAATTATTTATATAAGAACTAGGGTACAGTCAGAGGTGCGGGAGGGTGAGAGAATTCACCAGAGACAGAGCAGGGAGCAGAGCAGGCAGAAGGACCGAAGTACACTGCTGAGGGGAGCAGCAGGTGAGGCAGGAGAGGTCTGCCGTGCCATGTGGGTCTCTCCCTGGCCAGCCGGGAATCGAACCAGAGCTTCAGAGTGCAGACATCCTCACAGCTCAGCACTCAACCTGCTGTGCCACCGGGGAGGCCCGAATGTATAGAGTTTAATTCCAAAAACTTCCTTATTTATATTCTGTATCTAAGACTGGCTTCTGCTAGACCATGATGTCATTACATGATGTCATTACACGAAGGGTCCTACTTTCTCAACCTTCCCAAGCCCACCCTAGACCCTGATTCAAAGGGAAAGTCAACTCCCGCCGTCATACAGATAGACACACTGAGGCCCAGAGAATAAGGAGACGAGGTGCCCATCAGTCAGGGATGTTGTAAATGAAAAGCTTTGTCAGACTAGAGGAGCCCAAATCCCCTTCTCACAAAAGAACCCAGTTCTTCAGAGACAAACCCAAACAAGCAGCCAGTGCTGTCCACTTCTAGCCCAGAAGTTACTGAAGGAGGCACCCCAGTTCATCTTTGCTGAGGAGCACACTATCAATTTGGATTTTTCAGTTCAGATCTCAACATCTGTTAAGCACCATGTAAACATTTCAGTTTTCATGGGGATAGGAGATGAATGGAAAGGTGAGAGGGGAACAGAACCAGAAAACTTGTAGAACTCCCATTATGCCATTGATATTTTCCTTAAAAGCTGAAAATGCAATCATATTTTGCAAACCAAAGTCCACGTATAAATGGCAGGTATCACCCTGTAAATGGATTTTACTGTGAATCCTACTGTTCTAACTCTACAATTCTATTTCTACCACAATCATTTTTGTAGAGTGAATGACTATTCCTTAATCTATTCATATAGAATATTTAGATGTTTGTGTCAGGTTTTGAGTAAAGCTTTAACTATATCTCATGATCATTTTACAGACAGTAAAACCAAGCTCTAAAAGGAAGTGCCTTGTCCAAGAACAACAGCCTGTGACAAAGTCCAGCCTGTTGTGACGCTCAAATCCCTTTCTAAACACCCAACCTTACAGTTTGGGTCTCTAAGGAACTTGAGTTGATCTCTTCATCTTGGCTACATCAGAGTCCAGAGCTGCAAATTGGCCATAACCCGACATTTTTTAAAGCAAGGCTATCAAACAAACTTGTGGTGGATACTGGCATGGTAAAAGAGGCCCATGTCCCTGACACACACAGTTACTCTGCGTTCCCCTAATCCCTGCGCAATCCTCTGCCTGCTGGGTCTTACTGCTTAAAAGGAACATAAGCTCCTTTGACATTGACCTGGACAAGAACTGTATTTGGGAAGACAGGAGAAGGGGACAAGCAGAAAACATCTTTAAGCACATTATCAGTCTGCTGGGTTTCTGCAGGATTCTCTAGTCAGCCTGACCCTTGTGTCCGGAGGGGGGACACATGAGGCTACAAGCTGGCAAAGCACAGGCTCCCTGGCAGGGGTATGATGCAGGGGCAAATTGTTCTCTTCCTGAGAACAAGCAACCCTGCAAACTCACCCTTACTAGGATAAAAAGCAATAAATTATTTTTTTCTCCCACTTTCCTTGAATGCTGCAGCCACTGGACTCAGACTGCTTATTGACCAGGCCATTCACTTGCCAATTAAACACAAGTGGCAGCTCTTGAGTTGTTGTCAGAGGCTAAAGACTCTCTCTTGTAAGAGTGTCTAACTTTCTCCTAGGTATTTGATCCTTCTCTCTCCAACCAAGCTCTATGATCTTGGAAGATTAAGGCCACGCCCTATGTGTCTTTGCTTTACCCACAGAGGGTTTTGATAATGTTTGGAATAGAACTGGCACTCAATTCACTCATTAATCTATGAATGAGAATCTCTTTAAGGACTTTGAGTTCTCATCCTCCCAGAATTTCTATGTCAGAAATTAGTGGAGCCTCCTTTCTCCGCGGAGTTTCCCTATAGTGCAGTAGGTTTCCATGCTGCTCAGAAAATGAGGCTAAGGGTCTTTTATTCTCCTTTCTGTCATAGTCTTTTGACATCTTCATTGTCCCAGCCCACAGTGAACCTTGGAAGTCTCACTTCTCTCTGCTTCCATGACTAGTATGAATAAAAGAAAATCCTGTCACTGAGAGCAAAGAGGTCTAAGGTCAGGTTCCCAAGGCTCATCATTGACCCTCTCCCTAAAATCTTGCCATCACTTTGGGCAAGGGGCTGTCACAGTGCTGAGCTCAAATCTTTTCCAGGCTTTTCCACTGTCTCTTCTCCAGCCCCAGTGTCTTGTTAAAGTCCGAGGGAAATTGCTCTCTCACTCCTCTTCTTATTCTCAGTAACAAGACTCTTGAAGCAGGACACTAGGCTAGTCAAGGCAGTTGCCTACTCAGAAGTTAGGAAGTCAGTGTGTTTGCTGAAAGGAGTGGGCTGCCTACTTTGGGGGCAATGGAGCAAAGAACAGAAAAGACCATGGGTAGAAGGAAGAAAGGCTTTGTATATTTTGGGTCCTTTGGTCGCTAGCAATTGAAACTGACTCCAAAAAAAAATGATAATAATAATAATTTACTAGTACAACAGAACAGTGGATAACATCTTAGCAATAAAGGAAGTTCTGAGCAAGCAGTCCTCAAGGACATCGAAAGAGCAATTCCAATCATTTCCATTAGAATCTCAGAGAAGAAAGATTGACTCAGCACCAGCCACCTCTGTTGACAAGTCACGTCATTATTATGTGAGTTCATTATTCATGAGCTCACAGGAGTGCATTGCAAGGGCCTAACTCAGGTCACATGCCTGACACCTGTTGGGTAGCAGAGTTGGAGGCCAAGGAAGACTTAGATCAATAGGTTAACCAAACACATTGAAAAGGGCTCAGCAAGCATTCGTGAAAGAATAGCAGTGTGCTGTTATCAATTATGGGGGCAGTAGGTCCCCAAGATGACCAGTGTCCCTCAGACAGGAGAGCCTTTCCAAGTAGTAAGTTGCTAGAGCAGAGCACTGTGTGTGCAGGGGCGCAAAACAGCCTATGAAAAACACTAGATATTTAAGATGAACTCAGAACATTTGCAGATGTAAAAACCAAGAGCTACTGAAGAAAACAGTACAAGCATTAATATAAGAAAATGATCCAACCATGGAACACACTGTGTAGGAAGAATAAAAGTAGAGATCGCACCCTATAGGATATTTAAAAACACTCTTGGAGAAGAAAACTCCATAGCAAACCAAAAAGAAGATTGTGTTCTTAGGGATAAAAATTTTATGAGATATCTTGAAAGGAGCAATTTAAGATCTGTTCAAGAATCTCACTCTAAAACCATGTGTCATTACTGTATAAATGTATGTTAGACTGACTGTAGTAATGTACACATATTTCTCATAATGATATGTGTTCTATTATTGTCAGCTTCCTTATGGTCTTCACAAAGTTCTGAGTTAAAGAATACATCCCATTATTATTAAATGTTGATACCCTGACTGGATATCATTCCAGGAAAGAGGCTGAGGGCTAAAATGAGCAAAACCAGGTGAACACTGCCACTTAGAGAGGTGTCTCAAGATTTATTTCTCTGTGTTTGCCCTGAATATAGTCAAAGATTAAGAGAGAATTAAAAAAAAAAACTACATCACAGCAGCATTTCTCAAACTGCTATCCTACAAGTTAACTCTTTGAGATTTCCTTTGAGGATAAGGGGAGAGAGAATTGGGTGCCATGAATTAAAGGGAGCAGAGATTAGAAGCCAGAAGTCCCCCATTAAGAAGGCACTGAAGCCGTTCACTTGTCAGGTAGAAGGAACTATGATCAGGAGAATGACTGTGAAAGCAAAACAAAAATTTTAAAAAGTGTATAGAACAGGGCCTCCCCGGTGGCGCAGCGGTTGAGCGCTGGGTTGCGAAGCTGCCCGCAGCCTCTGCTGCGCCGGTTCGATCCCCGGCTGCTCCCGGGCCACCGGAGGAGGGTCCCACATGGCGCGCAGACCTCTCCTGCCGCCCGCTGCTCCCCTCAGCAGTGTACTTCGGTCCTTCTGCCTGTTCTGCTCCCCTCACTGGCTCTGGTGAATTCTCTCACCCTCCCGCGCTTCTGAATGTACCCAGTGCTTATGTAAACAAACAAACAAATAAATAAATAAAAACATGCCTCTATTAAAAAAAAAAAGTGTATAGAACATGTAAGTGGGGTAGCCAATCTAAGAAATAAAATCATCAAAGGACTGTCTAGAAGTGATCCCAGGCCTCCAAGTCATATTCCTTTGTTATCAATCATAACATTATCTCTCCTTTTCAAGAATATGTAGTTCAGCAATGACATAGCTAAATCCCAAAATAAATATGCTGAGTGATACATGCCAGACTAAAAAAAAAAAAAAAAAAAAAAAAAAAAAAAAGTATATGCTGTATAATCCAATTTACATAAAATTCTAGAATATGCAAAGTAATCTGTAGTGACAGAAAGCAAATGAGTGGTTGGTCGGGGTCAGGGGCCCAGATGAGTGGCAAGAGGAGCACCGGGGGATGATGGAGCTGATCATTTTCTTGGGTGTGGGGATGTTTTCACACAAAGTAATGCCAAAATCATCAAATTGTACACTTTAAATATGCAGGTTGTATATCAATTAATAAAGCTGTTGCAAAAGATTTAAAGATATGTGAGATTTAATCGATAGCACTTTCTCAAACTGAGCACTATTGACTTTTCGGGCCAGATAGTTCTAGGACGCCGGCAGTATATGTGTCCTTCAGCCACCGTCCCACCACTTATGATAACCAGAGGTCACTCCAGACATTGCCAAATGCCCCCCGGTTGAAGGGGTGAAGGCTAGAGAAAGTCCACCAGTAGAGTACCCTATGTTTAAAAGGATTTATCAGGTTTACAGATGAGGATTTATCAGGTTTACAGACAGACTTCACTGAGTCTGTGTGGGAATCCATTTAGGACTAAGAATCACATCAATGGATTCTGGTGAGCAGAGCTGTAAACTGAAGGGCAGTTGGGGCACGAGGCTTTGACGAGGGTGCCAGGACGTCTCCATTGGTCACTCGCCCCAGGAAGAAAGTGAGAATTTAAATAACACCTTGAATCTGATTATGTTTCCCAGTGCTTTAAGTCATATTATTTTACTGAGTGCTTACTCATGCAGAAGAGCTGCTACTGCTGTCCTCACTTTTCAGAAGCAGAAGAGGGTCCCTGGGACTCTGCGGCCCCCAGTCCCTGAGAAAAGTGCCGGCCGGGAGGGCGGGATAATCCCTCACCTGGTCAGAGATTCCAGATAAAAATTCTGAAGGGCTAAAGTTAAGAATTCTTCATTTCTGAGATCAATCCAACAAGAAAGAGGCTGTAAAATTGCAGGTGAGGGATTTCATTTAGGAAGTTTAACTTAAGGAAGTATTTCTGGGGTGATTCTTGTCAAAAAAAAAAAGTGTGATTGAGGAAAATTGGGGAACATCTTCTTCTGGTGCTTTAAAAAAGGAGAAACTGACTTCACCTGAATGATGGAGTTACTGACAAAAGGCGGGGACCCATTAGAGGGCCAGGCCTGTGACTCTTTGTGGCAGTAAGAGGAGCGGAGAGAACTCCGGAGTGAGGGACCAAAGGTCATTTGAATTGGACTCTTAGCTCATCTGGGCACATTCAGGAAGCGGAATCTTCCAGAGTCTCCAGTCTCCCCTTGCAGCACCGATTTTCCTTCACAGATATTGAAACCCTTCCTTTAGAAAGACATTTACATGGAGTGCTGTCAGCCTGGCCGCGTCTGCCTACCACCTGAACCCTGGTTATGTAAGCTTCTGCTGCTGCTGCTAAAAGCAACCCTCACGGGCTCAGCACCGAAACCCTTATTTATGTCTGCACCTCCATCCCTCTTTTGTTATCTCTAAGGGAGAGGTATCCCTTCTGCTTTTTGAACGAGCCATCCACATGCTTGCTTGCTTTTTATTGTATTGTTATTATTGTTTTAACTGCAAACACAATTCCCATTTGCTATGTCAAGGAAAACAACACTGAAATAGAAAAAGAAAAAACTGCCGCCTTCTTGATCCCATCACCTTCCTGCCTCCTCGTAGGTCGTGATCACGACGTCCCTTCGCTGCCTCCATCCTGGCTTTGCTGTGTATCTACCTGTTATAATGAACCTAGGCTATCTTTCTCTTCTTCCCTTTACCACCAGACTTCTCAACAGACGAGCCCACACGCACTCACTCTCCACCCTTCAAGGTGGCTGTCACTGCCCCCACCCCAACTGTGGAGCCAGAAATAAGCTCACCACTGACCTCCACCAAGTCACACTGCCTTTGCCCAGCCTCCACCCTCCTCAGCTCTCTGCTGAGGACACTTCCTATGACCTTTCCCTTCTTTCTTTAAATATTTTTAAGAATAAATGCATCATATACATGTTGGAAAAAATTATTTTTAAATGGTTGAAAGAAATGAACATAGCCCTACACCCCTCTATTTCCTCTCCTCTCCTAGATGCCACTAAAATGTTGTTTTTAGTTCACCTTCCCACTCCCTCCCACCAAAAGGGAATCACCCAAAGTATAAAGGAAATGAGAGAAATAATTTATGACACCATGAGACTGTGCAGACCTCTATCTAGGGGAGTGTAATTGACAGAGGACCCTTTCTTCTGGACTCTAAAACCCACCTAAAGTCCATAGTTGAGTTTGGGCACAGTCCGTGCTACCCCAGGGTCAAAACGATCTGATGGCTGAGTGTGGCTCTCCCAGCAGACGCAAGACTCCTCCAAAGGTCAATGATGGCTCAAGGACAGCCCACAGCCTTGTTGAACAACTATTGATTGCACCATGGCCAAGGATGCTTCCACCCAGCCTTCAGCACTTCTCTCCTTATCCTCTGTCTGATGTTCTCTCAGCCTTTTCTCCATCCCATTTTTTCTGAAAAAGGTGGTTGCACATTTAATAATATCTTGAAATCTGCCTCTTGGAGGACCCAAACTACTGCATAAGTACAGGTGAAGATTACAACAAATATTTGGAAGATAACAAGCAGATGGGAGAGCAGTCACTGATGTAAGCAGTGTGGCCCAAAAGCCTTGCAGAAAGGACTGCTGATAAGCATTGAGCCAATTCTACCAGCAGATGTAGAAAGTCTCCAAACTTGAGGATACAATGACTTATTGCACAAGGTGAGGGGGCACAATGTGGGACTAAACACAGCTCTCCCCACTGAAAGTCTGAACACAGAGAGATTAGGCCAGCAGCTTCTGCGCAGCCCTGCCCAACCTCCACCAAGTGATTGCTGAAGTCCTGACCCACAGAAACTGCAGAAACAATTATGTGCTATTTTCAACTGCTTAGTTTGTGATCGTTTGTCACAGAGCAGTAGCTAATTTAAACAGCAACCGAAGTATATTATTTAGAAACAAAGCAAATGTTAGGGTTGTGGATGATGGAGGGATACGAGAAAGTAATATTTTTCCAATATAAGTTTTTCAATATTTGTTTAGAACCATTTGGATGGTTTTAGCAGGAAATTTATTTTGATGCAAAAATTTTTGAAGTGAACACTTAAACACATTATATGACCTTTGAAGTGGATGCTATTGCCTGAGATTGTCTGAAACTGGGGGAGCCAATCA
The DNA here is from genome assembly GCF_014898055.3 of Talpa occidentalis. Lineage (NCBI taxonomy): Eukaryota > Metazoa > Chordata > Mammalia > Eulipotyphla > Talpidae > Talpa > Talpa occidentalis. Next base: position 109,786,746 of record NW_023604861.1, read on the forward strand.
CAACAGAGTCTGGGGGAAGGTAAAAGTCAGCAGTGAGAGAGAGCAGATGTTAACATGAAATGCAGATGCTCAGAGGTGATCTCCTCAGCCAGATAAAGAGTCAAGAGCTGGAAGGGAGAGTTGGAAACCAAACCACTGAGGTGGCTGGTGAGGAAGGAGGTCATGTATGCTCACAAGGCCATCTTGGTCAACTGAGAACCATGTAAATTGCACAGAACACCCGCTGACACCATGGCCAGCAAGTCCATGGGGCATGGGGCATGGAGGTGAAGAAATGAAGAACAGGGACAGAAAATATAACTTTGGAATTTTTCTCCTCAAAGGCACATCTTATATTATTGGATTTACAGTAACATATCCAACTTTCATATTTCTCCAAGTTAATCAAATTGTCATTTTAAATTATTGTATTCTTTCTTGATGAAGTAAATCATATTTCCTTCAATCACTGTAATATGAATCAGGTTATTTCAAATTCATCATATAGATACTATATAATGAATGTCTTCATTCTTATGGCATTTTAATTCTGTTCAATTATTTTCTTTGGAAAATTCTCAGCTCTAGAATTAGTGGATTGTGAGGTAGGCACAAGTGTCCGGCTCTTGATGGGAATTACCATATTGGTTTCCAAAATGTTTAAATCATTATAAATCCACAAATATGTTTGTTCATAATAATTTGTCTGCTGTTTGGTGTTTCCTGTACATGATTTTTTTTGGCTCATTTTGTAGAAGTAAAGTCATAAATGGGATTTTCTTTAATGTCATACCTTTAATTTCAAGATAAACCTTTCCCCTGCTTGCCTGTCACTTGTCCTCTTCCTTGCATGGACAGTCTGCAACCTGGATTTCACTGCAGGCCTGGGTCTCACTGCAGCTCCTGGATGGCTCCTCCCACTATGCCTTTCTCTAATGTGGGGACCCCACCACCCTGCCCTGAGCCCACCTCTCTTCCAACATTCTCCTTGGGTTTCTTCTATTACTCCGAACAGTGTCTCCAGAGGTTGGATTAGATCCTTTCCTCCCAAGTTACTAGAAACATTTTTAAAATGCTCATTTCCTGTCCTAATGTCAGGTGTACAGAAGCAGAATCTCCCCTGTGGGTCCCTGGAATTTGCCCCTTTTGCAAGTCCTCAGAAGTGATTCTAAGAGTGTGACAGTCACTGAGGTAGGATCCCCAGATTTGTTGCTCCACTTCAGAGTTTCCCTTGCTCTGCCAGAGGGTAGTGCAGGTGCATCCTGAATCTCTCCAGCCAGATGTCACCTCTAACTCTGCCCACAAGAAACAGCACCCTGGCCTACCAGCATGCCCCCCTCACAGGCCCCCTCAGCACCGCTGCAAATCCATAGCTGCATTCCCTTTAGTTCCATCCCTCCAGCCTATCAGCCCATGTGTGCAATCCAATCTATCTTTGGTGGAGAAACCCACTTCGGAGAAAGGCCTTGCAGACCCCAGGGCAGTGTCTGGCCTCCCTCTAGGTCTTGATGCCACATAATATCCAGAGGGCATAATTCAATGGGACTTATAGTATCAGCAGGAGGCGGACAGGTGTATTGCTAATGGAGCTGGCACCTTACAAGCAAGTCTCTCAGCCTGCCTGGGAGTCAGACTACTTCCTGGGATAGGAAGGGAGGAAGAGGGTGAGAAGAGCCCCACAGACACATCCTCACAAAACAAGCAGGAGTAAACAGGTTTTCTCCACTCTCCGAGGCCCTCAGGTCTGTGCCCTGAATGCTTCTGAGACAAGTTGTAGGATCTGCTCCTGGCATAGCTCTGATGGGAGAAAGTTTCCTGTCACCTTCTCCCTAGTGAGATGCATCCAACCCCCTAAACTCTGTGCACCCAGGTCTTCACACCACCCTCACGGCCTTCAAAAATTATTCTGAAAATAAATAATTCAGATACATACAAAAATAATCAGCTCAATGTGCTTCCACCCTGTGCTGTATTTTCATTTTCAAAAAGGGGTGGGGTGGGCGGTGTAGGGTGCTTACCCTACGGGAACACTTGTGTTAGAGTACTGGAATTTCTAATCCCTGGGTGTCTGCATCAAAGGATACAGTGAGGAGAGGGGCCAGGCAACCTTTGCTGTCACCCGTCCCCCCCCCGCCCCAAGTCCACACATTAGTCAATAAGATCCATGCCAAGGTCAGCTCTGGCTTCCATTTCAGTGGAGGGATTCTTTGCCATCAAATTCAGGTGCCTGAAAATTTGTGAATAAATCAGTTTTCACCAAGTGTATTTCCAAGTCAGTATTCCCAAAGTGGGGGAAGAAAAGGGGGTCAAATAAAGATCACAGCAGGCTGATAGTAGATTAGAAATTTTGGTTACAAGTGAGAGAGACTCAATTAATTCCAGTTAAGCTCAAGATGGGTGGCACTGGCTCATTACTTGGGAAGTCCAAGGACAGTGCTGCCCTCGAACGCTGTACCCAACTGTCTCTATCTGTTTTCCTCTCTATAGTTTTTTTTAAAAGATTTATTTTATTTATACAAGAACTGGGGTACAGGCCAGAGGCGAGAGAGGGTGAGAGGATTCACCTGAGACGGAGTGGAGGAACCGAATAGGCAGGCTGACGAAATACACTGCTGTCTCTATAGTTGTAATCACTGTGCTTTTTCCTTGCGACTGAGAGGACAGCAGCCCTCAATTCACTTATCTCCTGCAAATCTGACAAAAAGGCAGGGCCCTGCTTCTCCAACTCTCTCTCTCCCTGGCTGACTTGGAGAAGGATCTCATGGCCCCAGGACAGTCTTCACCTTCCATCCTCAGACCCACCGTTGAGCCAAGGCTCCTACCCAGCCTGCAATTTCAATTTCTTCCTAAAGCCCCCAGGCAGCTGTGGGCAGCCTTGGAAGAAGTGCAGCAGATCACATGTCTGACTTCACACCATGTAGACAGTGAAATACAGGGTGGAATTTCCAAGCAACAGAGAGGTTGCATGAAATTTCAGAGTGTAACTTCCAGGAGTCTTTTTTTTTTGTTGTTTTCTCTTGTGTTTTTTACCCCATGTGGCAGAGTAAACAGTGCTTGGTCATAGCTATGTATTTTTTTTCTTGCATATTTATTTCTTCCTCTACCCTACATTCACCTCTTCTGAGGGAAAGGTAAAACCATTGTTTTTAAGAGAAAAGAAACATCAGCTGTGGTACTAATAGGGTATTATTCAAAAATCAGAAAATCCTGCCTATTCTTCTTGAGGCTTCCGTATTATTTTGCTACAATTCTCCAAGTCCAGTTTCTCAGTGTGACACCAACAGCTATTGAGTTTTGATATGTGAGGCAAAAATAGGATCTGTGATTTGGTGAAAATTCCCAATCTTAAAGTAAGTAAACTAGTAGATACTTAAAAAAAAAAAAAAAAAAAAAAAAACAACTCAGCTTTGCGATCAATTGGGCAATTTTTGACAAACACACAACCTACTATTTGAAGCACGTGTTTACATAAACCACATGCATACAAAATCTTAGGCTTCACCCATAGTCCTTATTTCTAAGGATTCTTGAGCGCTCACTTCCCAAGGCAAATTTAATTCTAGGATTTCCATTTTAGTGCTACACAAATTACGCTCTGGGAACCCCATGCATCAAAATTACATGACAGCCTTCTCACGAAGTTGGCACTGAAAGTAAAGAAAGAAGCCCCTGCCCTTTCCAAAGCAAAAGATTTCAAGGCCAAGAAAGTAGGGCTGAAAGGCATCTATAGCCACAAGCTCCATATATCACCCAACTTTCAGAGGCCCAAGACACTATGACACCAAGGGCAACCCAGATATCCTCAGAAGCATGCTCCCAAGGGAACAAGCTGGACAATGGTGCCATCAAGTTCCCTCTGACCACTGATTAGCCATGAAGAGGATAGAAAGCACTTGTGTTCATTGTAGATGTCAAGGCCGACAAGCACCAGATCAAGCAGGCTGTGAAGAAGCTCTATGACACTGATGTGGTCAAAGCCAACACCCTGATCAGACCTGATAGAGAGAAGGTGGCAGGTGTTCCACTGGATCCTGAGATGCTTTGGATGTAGCCAACAAAATTGGGATTATATAAACTGAGTCCAGCTGACTAATTCTAAATATAATTTTTTTCGCCATAAAAGAAATACAAAATTAGACTATGGTTGCCACTCCATATCAATTGAGTCAGAATCTATTTATGGAGAATGTCCCAGGAACCTTTGTTTTCAAAGCTTCCCAAGTAATATTAGTATACCCTTAAATATGAAAAGTCCTATTCTAGAATTTTAGAGTATTACTGGGATTTCTGAGTTGTAGTGTAAGATATTTTTGTATCACTAAGGTAAGAAAAATTTCCTGTAAAGTTCATGAACTTTAGTTTGTCAGTAAAATATAATTAGCAATCCTTGTGGACCAAGTTCCTTTAAAGTTCTGTGACAAAAGCAGCTATACAAATAGTTACATGACACAGAAGACCTTCAAATTTAAATATATTCACTCTAAACAGGTCACCTATTAATGCACTGGATAAGTAAATGCCATTGTAACAGACTTTTGTTGTAACAAACAATACAATGTGGTATCGTTATAATGGGTACACTTCATGAACTGACATGATAATTAAGATGCAACTAAAATTAATCATAGATTGCAAAATTTTATAAACTCAATAGAGTTGTGAGTTTTCTTCCAAGCAAACAACTTCACCCCTTTAAAAACAGGACTTTGTTTCTAATCAAAACAAGCAATTAGAAAACAATGCACATAATCTAACTGTTCCCACTGCAATACAATAAAATTGCCCACAAAGTCCTGCAATTTAGAGCTAGAGGAGCCTTAGGAAATGTTAACTCCTATTCCTTTCCCTACAGAGGAGGAAACCCAAGACCAAGTCATACCTGATAACAGAACAGGAAGAAAAATCCAGGAGTCCTGTCTAGTCCTTTTCTCACTAGAGTATCAGGAGCACTCATGGATACCAAAGCACAGAATCAAATGTATCTTTGGGTGTGAGTGGAATAGAAAAAAATAAAATAAAAAACCTAAGACTTGAAGTATTGATAATTGCCACTCAGCCACCCTATTCCTTCCTCTCTCTTAAAATCCAGGCTACATTGGGGGAAACATTTTAAAAACCCAATGATAAGACAAATTCCCTATCAAAATCTGACAAAGCCAGAAGAAGAGAAAAATGTGATCCCAAAGTAATTGTGGGTAATTATTTGATATTCAGATTAGATCCAGTGTGGTTGAGACAAAACCTGGAAAGGCTTTTAAGCTCTTCTCAGATGATTTAATGAGCATCTGCTATGGGTCTGTTTGTGGGTTTCGTTTGCTCATTCTGTAATTCAATAGATATACATAAGCACTTACTAGGACCTAGAAGCTATTGGTAAGTCTTAGCCCTGAGATAAATAGATAGGGGAAGTAAAATTAAAGCCACAGGGCCTCCCTGATGGCACAGAGGGTTAAGCGCAGCACTGTGAAGCTGTCCGCAGCCTCTGCAGCTCCTGTTCGATTCCCGGCCCGCCAGGGATAAATCCACATGGTGCGGCAGACCTCTCCTGCCTTGCCCGCTGCTCCCCTCATCAGTGTACTTTGGTCCATCTGCCTGTTCTGCTCCCCAATCTGTCTCTGGTGAATCCTCTCACACTCCCGCGCATCTGGCCTATACCCCGTTCTTGTATAAAAATAAATAAATCTTTTAAAAAATTAAAGCCACAGTTACAAATGTGTTACATTATAGGTTACAGAATCAGGTGTTAAAGAACTAGTCAGTTAGGCTGAATAAGAGAAAGCTTTAATGACACTCTGAGTGAGTCCTGAAAGACCACCAGGAATTTATCTAATAGAATATGGAAAAGAAAGAAAAAAATCAGTCTAGGTAAGGGGAAGAGCATATGCTGAGGCACGAAATGGTGAGATGTAGTCAGACAAACAGTTGGAGAGAGGGATCTAGGTTAAAAAAAAAAAACCAACAATATTATAGATACAAGCTTTGTATTTCATGCTACCTAGATGAATGTGGGCAGAGCCAAACGATTTTTTTTTAATATTTTTTTAATGTACCTTCCTTGGGCAAGAGAGTCCAGTCTAGTGCCTAAGCAAGTGTGCCCTGGAGAGCTGGTTTCAATAAAGAAAGAAAGAACATCTGTTCTTTCACTACCTACTTGTAATGTACACCTTTCCAGTTCTCAAAGGCTACCTTCCAGAAAGACTTCTGAGGTTTCCAAATTCTCAATAGAGTTCTTGGAAGGAGGAAAATAAAGGTGTTTTAATGATGAAATTAATAAGAGAACTTATGCATTCTGAAGTATATCCAATTCCCTTGTATACATATTATTAAATTGATGGAGAAAGTAGATGACAGACATGAGTTCAACCAGGTTTCCGAAGAAGAAGTAAGACCATTCACTATGTGAAGATTACAGAATATACATACATAGAAAACCCTAAAGATTTCACCAAAGAAACTATAAAAATAAGAAATCACTACAGTGAAATGGCACACTACAAAATCAGTCTACAAAAGTCTATTGCATCCCTCTATGCAAATAAGAATCCAGAAGAGGAAGAACTCAACAGAACATCCCATTTACAACAATATCACAAATATCAAATAAATAGGGAAAACATCAAATAACAAAAGATGTAAAAGTCCTTTACAATGAAAACTATAAGACTTTGCTAAAAGATTTAGAAGAAAACACAAAGAAATGGAAAGCTTTTCCTTACTCATGGACTGGAAGAAAAAGCAAAAATAAACAAAGGGACTACATCAAACTAAAAAAATTCTTATGTAAATCACCCATGTCCAAAAAGCTAGGAAAAAAGAGTTTGTGAAGGTGTGGAGAAAAGGAACCCTCGTGCGCTGTTGCTGAAAATGTAGACTGTTCTAGCCCCTAGGGAAAACAGTATGGAGGTTCTTCAAAATATTAAAAATAGATCTACCACATGACCCAGCAATTCCACACCCAGGTGTCTATAAGAAGAATGCAAAACACTAATTCACAGGGATCTATGGACTCCAGTGGTCACTGAAGCACTACTTACAATAACCAAGTTATGGAAACAACCTAAATGCCCAAGGACAGAGGAATGGATTAAGAAAATGTGCTATATGCACACAGTGGAGTATTACTCAGCTATTTTTTAAAAAAGATGAAATCTTGTCATTTGTAACATGGATAGACCTAGAGGGCATTATGCTAAATGAAATCAGAAGGAGAAAAACAAATACCAGATGATTTCACTCATGTGTGAACTATAAAGAAAGAAAACAAAGGAACAGATAAAACTAACCAAAACAAGCCCTAGACATATAACTGCAGAATTACTAGCTGGTAGAGGGGTAGAGTGGGGGAGAGGGAAACAACTGGGGGATGGGGAAGGAGAGTGTGAGAAACCCAATGGACTGTGGTGGAGCATGATGGGTGCTTTGATGTTGGGTGTGCTGCTGGGCTTGATGTTGGGTGATATGAACCTATACCCCTAAACCATAAACAGTAACATAAATCAATGTTACCTCCCAAAAAAGTTACAAAAAAAAAATAATAACTACATTGCAACCACCCTCTCAGGTAGGTGTTTGTTTATAAAAAGAAATAAACAGGGTGCCAATACTCATCAGCTATGTGGCTTCAGGGAATTCTGATGCCTCTCAGAACATTTTTCTCGTTGTTGACAGAGACTCATTTACTGAAAGATTGGGCATGAGGTGAGGGAGACCTCCTGGATGGGTCCCCCAGTGGGGCAGCTGCTGGATACTATTATTTTAGTCACTCAACAGCTCTTTATTGAGGACTTACCATGCAGAAGCCAAAAAGAATGCAAAAATAATAAATCTGGATTGGACTTTACTCTCTAGAAGTTCACAATCCATACTGGAGCTAGAGAACAGACTCAAATTCTACACTATAAGGGGGAAGCAGTTACTACCCAAGAAATCTCTAAGGAAATGGGGAGGCCAGAAATTACCTGTAGTGTGGAGGGAGCTGGAGAGCAGAAAGGACTCGGGACTGATAATGAAGGGGCCCTGAGCTGGGCACTCACACCCCCTTCTGCTGTGGACGTGGCTAGTGTTTCCCCTCTCACAGGCGAAATATGAGAGGTTCTGGGAAGAGACAACCTACATTCACACTCTGGGCACAGCAGAGCCAGTATGAGAAGTCAGAACTGCCCCCCTCTGAGCTCAAGCATCCACCCAGGACCACTTTCCACCCCATAAGTAGGGTCAACTGCCAATGTGCAGGGCAGGACAGGGAAAGCAGCAGACAGGAGGCCACAGGATCCGAGGCCTCTGTCCCGGGTGGAGGCAGAGCAGAGACTCCGGGTGCCGGCGGGGTGGGGCGCAGGGGAGAGACCGGAGCGGGGTGGGAGGGCCTACCAAGGGGCGGGGAGAGGGGCGCGGGCCAAGCTTCGCGGCTGTCGGAGACACCAGCCCAGCTGAGAGAGCCGCAGTCTCTGGCCATGGGGCGGCTGCCCCGCGAGCTTCGGCCGCCGCTGGCGCTGCTGCTGCTGTTGGCGCCACCCCAGGCGCTGCGCGGGGCGCACTGCCCAGAGGCCTGCAGCTATCAGCCCCAGGGCGCACTGCGGTGCCCTGGCCCTCGAGCTGGCCTCACCTTACTGTAAGTAGGGAGCCCCTCCTGGGGGATCCTCGTTCGTTCTGGGTTGCCTTCCCTCCTGCTCTTTGGTTTCTCTGCCTAGAAACTGGAAAAAGGCAGTTCCCCAATCAAACTTCTCCAAAGCTTGGGGGGCTTCTTTGCCAGCCCAAGCAGAGCCTTGGATTTCAGCCCCACCAGCCCTGTTCTGTACCCCTTGGTTGGGGCCAAAGCAGTGGGCTTGGAACTTCCCAGAAGCCAGAGCAGGAGGACTCGCTCCCTGCAGCTGTGGGCAGGAGGCCTGGGTGTGATGCTCCTCAATCAGCAGCTGTCTCTGCCAGGAGAAGCCTCCCATAGTCTTTCAGTCTTGGCTGAGCCAGGTCAGAGGTTACTGTGGGTTCTGGCTGCCTGTGGTTTTGTAGCATGTGTTGCTCAGGGACTATGTTAAAGAATCAGATGACCTGGCCACCAGTGCCCACCAACCAGTGCCCACCTACCAGCACTGAGGATAGACGCCTCTGCACCACCCAGCCCAGGCCACTTGCTTTTCTGTCTCATTGTCAGACCTACTTGCTTTGCCATGTGGTTGCCTAATGAATGAAAAGGCCTTGTGTGCCATGGGCAAGCCACCCAGCCTGCAGCAGAGATGGCTCCAGGAGCTGTGGTATCAGCAAGCAGTGGGGGGTGTGGTTTACTGCAGGGACCTGGTGAAGAAGTCATGGGGGGCTCATGGGTAAGAGGACCACCAGGACGCCTCTCTTTGATTTAAGACACCACAAAGTTTATGATTCTATTTTCTGTGAAATGTTCAAATAGAAAATAAATCTGTAGTTGTCAGGTTGAGGCAAAGACCCCAGTGAATACCAGTGATTGTGGCCTTGGGGGTGGGGGGCACGGGCAGGATAATATTTGTCTGAAGTTAGATTGTGGTGGTGGTTGCACATCTCAGTGAACAAACACACTGGAAACAATTGCTTTGTACACTAAATGGGTGAAGTATATGAATGACATCTTAATAAAGCTATTAAACCAGAAACTGAAAGGGGTGGGGAAGGGAGAGAAAGGGTGTGGAGGGGAGAAGAGAACTATAAAATTATCCAAAGGCCGCAGGCTGCTGGAGGTCTTGGTTATGTTCTAGCCATTAGAGGTGATGGAATTCCACACTGAGGGAGGAAAGAGACCCCCATTTCCTTGGGCCCCCAGCAACCTGTCAGGGGCCCTCTTCACTGCTGGAGCCCCCCTCTCTCCTGAGGGACTGAGCGCCTCCCTTGGAAGAGCTAGTGGCCTTCAGGGAATGTTTGCAGTTGAGAGATACAGTTTAAAGGTTGGGGGATTTCTGTTAATTAGGTTCCATTAATTATCTTGTCAGTTCAATTCCCGGGAGGTGAGGACTGTGCTGACAGAATGTGCTTCACTCAATCAATCAGCAAATCTGTAGAAACTGCCTTCCAAGTCACAGGTCTTGTCCTTCCTGGCAAGCCTCCCATCTAGCTCTTGTGAACGATGTGACAGCTTTCCTCACTTGCTTGGTGCTTACACAGATCACAAGAAACAGATCCAAAGAGAGGGACTAGCCTGCTCAAGATCTCAGAGCTTTGAATAGTAAAAACAGGGCTTTCATCTGTTAATTATCTTCTTAAATTTGCTATCTTTGCAAGAAAGTTTTTCTTCTCCAAAGTTAGCCCTGAGTAGAGAACCTTTTGGAAGAAAGAACGCGAGGTGTGGGGTGGGAAGCTCAGATGCCTGCTGATGTTTGAGAACCAGGGTATCGCTCTCCATAGAGGATGTCACCCTCTGAAGAGCACAAAGTATTTTGTAAGCTTCTTACTGTCATACGCTTGCCTTCTCGAGACATCCCATCACACACACAATGCCTATTTTTTGCAAAATGCAGATGTGATCAAATTAAAACCCCAAATTCAGAAACACAAGAGAGAGACAAGATTTGAGAAAAATTTTGTTTGTTTCCAATGGGGGAAGGAATCCATGGAGAAGGACAGACTGAAGATACAGAGAGGAATAGTATTTGATGGAGAAGATCTCAGTGGCTAAGGGCACAGCATCAGCCTAAGATCAAAGGCGTTGGGTTAATCTTAAGGGGCGGGTTATCCCAGCATTGGGGCAAAGGACAGAGAAAGTCAACAATTCCTGCTGAAATCCTCTTTTCTTGATGATGAATGAATGAGACATTAAAGAGTAATTACAAGATAAAAAGTACTATGAATAACAAGTTATCAGGAGTTCATAAAAAGAAAGGAGTTGAAATTATGAAATAAGGCTTCCAGAGAAGAGGGATGTTGTCTGCACAAAGTAATCCATAGGGTTTTTGACTCTGCAGACAGGAGTAAAATCTCCATTCTGAAGGCTAGAGGAGGCGAGTACCACACCTGAGAATTCATCAGCAGCCTCTCAGTAGATACTAATTTATATTTTAATCATTTCAGGCCTTTCTAGCCTTACCTTCTGTGACTGCTATCAAAAGCTCACTATTTGATTTTTAAAGAAATGTAGATTATATCCAATCACAAATGATAAGCCCAATGCCTACAAATTGTGAAAGTGGCAACATTCAATCATTCTTATCTTTCTGCCCCTTTCATATTTTATTAAAAACTTAAATATCTCAAATCTAAACTGTGATACAAAAAATAGCCTCCCACAGTTTCACATTTTTTAATTGGGAATAAAAAAATGTGAAAGAAAAAATTAATTTTAAAATTTTCCTTTTCTTTCCTTATTAGTTCCAGACAACTGGAAAGGAGAGGGAAAAAAAAATCTCACCTTGCCCATAGTTATATAAAGATCTTTGTCTCTATGACAACAGAAAGGTTGATCTGCTTGATATGGAAACAGCTTCTGGAAAAGTCTGTTAGTAAGAAAATGCTAATAATAATTATAGCAATTTATTTTTTGCATGTTGTGCCTACTGAACAGAGATTAAATTTTGAGGCTTTATTGTAAGACACGATCTGGAGACTTTGAAGGGATAACATGCTACATGCACAGGATGATATGAGTCTCTTGACATCTTTCCTGGATGTCTTTCTCCTCCCACCTCCAGTGGAAATCAGGGTCCAGAACAGAGTTTAGTGCTCTAGAGGAATGTCCAAGGGGAGGATGTAGTCTCTGTCCTGAGTTCACAATAGTGCTGGAAACACCCAAGTGACTGGTGTAGAAGGGGAGAGAGGCAATGAGACTCTAAGAGACTCAGAGAAAGACCAACCAATGTGTATTGAAAACTCCCAGGGAAGGTTCCATGAGCCAAGGGTCCAGAGGCTGACCCATGAAGGAGAAACTGGTTAGAGTAGATGGAGGTCCTTGCTGTGAAGCAAAGAATAAGGCTGAATGGATTCTTCCATTTCATGCTCATCGCAGGTTTTTGGCAGAATTTTTAAGGAAAAAATATAAAACCAACAGAAATATTTTATAAAGCTTCCCAGAGGGTTGTGCAAAAGAGGATCCCAATATGTAGTTCTTAGTAAATAAACTTTCAATCAAAGTCATTCTTAGACAACTGGCTACCAAGGAATTAAAAATTATGACTTGGAGTCACTTTCCCATGAAGCTTTCCCCGAGGCCCCTCTTCACTGCCCTCCCGCCCCCTCACACTCACTCTGATACCCTGTGCTTGGACGTGTCCCAACATAACTAACATTTATTCTATGTGAGCCGCCTGGGATAGAGCAGTGTTTCTCAACCTCAGCACAGAGGACATTTGGGGCCAGACCATCGTGATGTAGAGGGCTGTTTCGCTTGTAGGATGTTTGGCAGCATCCCTGACCTCTACCCACCAGATGCCAGGGGTACAGCCTTCCAAATTAAGACACCCAAAAATATCCCTAGGTATTTGCCAAATTTCCTCTGAGGGGAAGGGAGCAAAATCCACCAATAACACCCACCTTGGCTTTTGATCACTATGCTAATGTGAAAAGCTCTTAAAGGGGTCATATTGAATTCAGGATTCCCAGAATTTCACACATGGTAGGATTAAAGTGTTTATTGAGCTACATGATGGGCAGACTGAGTAGATAGCTAAACAGGAACAACGAACCAATGCAAAAAGGAATCACATGTTTTACTTAGCATGGACATCGAAATGTCGTTTTTAAAGTCTCCATCCTAGAGAAGGGGAAAGTGAGGGCGTGTCGATGGCTTGTGGAGAGAGTTGTGTTATATCAACATCTAGGACCTAGATTCTGAAGATCCCGATGTGCCCTTTGAGCCTAATAGATAAAGCTTCTGAGAAACAAGACCGCAGGCTCGCCTGTATTAGTACATCCCAGGACGATTGCTTTGATTTTTCTTGTTTGCTTTAGCTCATTCATTAGAAAAAATCAAGCCCCAGTCCAAAATCTATAATATTAGAAACACACACACCAAGGCTACTTGAAAGGAGACTCATGGGTTCAAGGATAATCAATTCGATAATTTGGGGGCTGTGTTGCTGTGTTGTGTTGTGTTGTGTTGTGTTGTGTTGTGTTGTGTTGTGTTGTGTTGTGTTGTGTTATACCAGAGCCCCTTGAGTGACTGACTAAGAGAGAGGTGAGAGTCCACAGGACAGAGGGAAACCTACCAGGCTCTTGCAAGTAGGACTGATTGATCTTACCCTCAGCTTCTCTGCAGCTGAGTCAGTCAAAAGTATCTCTGCATTCAGAAAAACTCACGTCTGCCTCCCTACCACACCTCACCCCCAGAAAACCCAAAGGGCCAAGTTAGAGGTTGATCTGGAACCCCAGTTCTGACTCAGCTCTCCCAGCTATGCCTTCAAGGCAATTGTTAAACCTACTACCACTATAAACAGACTCCTGGGGGAAGATTCACTAAGACCAGATTTTATTAGTTTGAAAATCATCCTTTGGGGGAAAGTGAGTGACAGCCCCTAGCAGGACAGTAAAAACCAAGCAAAAGAGTTTCCCAAAGTCTCAGTGCAACTATATAGCTGAAGAGGTTCACACACAGGTATCCTTTTCACTGGACCCAGCTCCCCTTGTGGAGAACACTCTTTGGGCCTTTTCTTCCTTATTCTTTTTTATTTCAGCCAGTCAGATGAATTCAGAGCTCCTTTACCCACCTCTATCTTCTTTCCAAGTCCCTCAATTCGGCTTCTTTTCCTGTCTTGAAATGAGGCACAAAAGGTTTCTTTCCAAAATACAATCTCCCAGAGTGGCTGCACCAGACGGTGTCTTGGCCGTGTGCAACTGATCTCACACATGGAATTTTAATGTCAGTTGAGTCATGGTGGTGGAGCGAGGCCCTGCTGCTCACTTCCAGACCCAAGAGGGTTGCCTCCATGGAAGCAAATGTGTTCTGTTCTGGCAGTTCCCCTCGGTGTGCCAAAAAATCCCATTTAATTCAGATTTTAGCAAATTTCCCACCAACAATTTTTTTTTTAAGAAGGGAGTTAAAATAATCCCACCCACCAGGCAGGTGGGCTCTCTGACTCAGTGGGCAGCTTCTAGCAGCTTCTCTCTATGGTACTTATTTACTCCCAGCTTCTGTATCACTGGGAGATAACACCTCTCCAGCCAGCAAAACCCTCCAGCTGCTCGCTGTGTGGCCCTGAAGCACAGCTCTCTAATGCCACCTGAGCCAAATTCAGAAAGGTCCAATTTATAAATAAAACTTAACTTTCCGAATGAAGGTTTTGTCCCTTGCTGCTGTTAAATTTGTCCTTGACTCTGATGAAATGAGGTTATTCTTGGGTTCCTAATTCTCCCTCCTGAGCAACAGCAGACTAGCATTTCTGCACTTGCACTGGTGGCAAAGCTCTGGTATGACAGGGGAGGGCCCAACACAGACCCCAATGACCTGAACTGATCAATAGGACAAAGACCAAGCAGACCTGAGTCCTGGTGCATCCGCCTTTCCGTAATTTGCACTGTGGGTTCGGGCACGGTGATAAAACTCTGTGCTGTCTGAGGATCCCTGCTCCTGAACAGGGCTGACTGTGGGGAAGACAAACGAGACAGCAGAGCCAAATGTACTCAGAAAGAAAGCTTTCACATAACTACAAAGAATTATTGTAACTATCTATTGATGCAGAGATGTCTGAAAAGCCCACAGCCCTTATATGAGGTTGAACAGGAAATATCTATCATCCAAGAGACAAGCCTGATGGAATAGTTTTGTTCCTGGGAGGTGTTAATTAGAGAAAATGACCCAACAGGTCTTCTCAGCCTGGAGGGTGAATAAGTTAGTACCCTGAAATAGCAGACCTCATTTTTGCCTGGAATCCCATATGCTGGTCTTTTCAACCCAGGCAAAGCTGCCTCTCCAATATGCCACCTAACATGTGATTATAGGCTATTTTCTGTCATTCAATTAGGTCAGTCCTATCTACCTAGCTAGACAATCCAAGCGCATTTTTGGTCTTGCTCCCCGCGTTGCCCATCCTGAAGCCTCAGACTGCTGCATAGAAAAGCTTCCTGTCACTTGTGGATCACTCAGAAATTACAGACTGAAATGTACAGAACAGAGTTCAGGGTCCACAGCCACTGCTCCTGCCCTCCAGGAGCTTAATCTTCCAGCCATAGGAGAGAGAGGACCCTGTCTCAGATGACTACAGGGAAAAGCAGAAGGGGACAAGCCCCAGGCAAAGCTTAGAACCAAAGTTTATTGGGAGTTCAGAGGAGGGAGTCTACCCATCCCTTATGGCCAGAGTAACAAAGAAATCCTGGTGGAGGTGCCACGGAGCTATGATTCTTTTCATCTCGTGGTTATCCTCTAAGCTCAGCCTGATAGAAGAGGCCACTGGGAACCACTATTCGAAGCCTCTGCCCTCTCGCTGACCACTAGTGCAAGCCCTGTCTGTGCCGAGGATCACCAATGAAACAGTGACCACTTCCCCCTGATTTTGCAAGCACCAAAATCAGTTCTGACAAACGTAGTCATAAGATATGAACTTAACAAAAGAATAAGAAGGTAGAAGGCTGTAGAGGCAAGACCCAGAGATAATTTGGCATCTTTGCGACAAGAGGCCAGGAAGCCACTCTCAAGATTTCACCTTTACAGTGAAATCAGCTCCAAAGACTCCTCTCTATCTATGAAAAGTTTTAAATTCCCAAGAGAGAGAATCAGATTGCCCCCTGCCCTGGCCCAGAGATGGGGACATGGGAACAGAGGGATAGAGTCTATGAGATGCTTCCAGAGATAAGCAGCATTTGAGCCAGGCAGTCATGCAAATCAGGGTCCACAAGAGCAGAAGAGTTAGCAAAAAGTGAAGGCACATGGACCAGTAATTTCAAGCACTTCCAACCCATCCTCAAATTCATTAAAAGTGTGTGGTATATCAGTTGCAGCCAGTTTTGACCAGCTTACTAAAAAAAAAAAAAAAGAAAGAAAGAAAAATTTTTTCAGTGTCTGGAAACAGAAGTTTATAATGAAAGGGCTTCCTGAAGCATATCTGCAGTGTCACTTCCCTGACAACATAACATCTTCCACTTTGAAAAAATATTTTTGAGAAATCATTACAGATGATGCGGACATTCCCTGGGGAGAATTCAATGTGTAGTTTTATTTATCAGAGTTATTCTTGTCATGTTCTATTATTGCTAGAAGAATTCTAGTTTAGAGGGTAAAGATTGGGTTATTTTGTTTTGTATCTTTAAAAAACTTTAAATGGGTTTTGAGTAAGGGCTTAGATGTGTTTACCATTTTCCTCTGAGGCTTTATGTTTTTAATTTAGTTGTTGTAAAAATGACTTGGAAAATCCATTATCCAGGGAACCTTCTTGAACATCTTGGTTTACATTATAATTCATAAACTCCTTGCAGCTTCCTGAGTGCTCTGAAATGGGTGTCTTGGAGGAGTCCCTCAAATTGCACCTTCCAACAGGAGAGCTTCCACTGACTGAACTTTTTAAAGTCAGTGCACAAATGCAAACTCTGCCGAGTCCCTGCAGTTAAAATATTTAATAGAAGGTTGTTTTTTACCATTTCTTTAAAAGACTATCAGTTGAGGCTAGTAAGAGATATCTGAGCCCAAGAGATAAGAAACACTGGGAGTGGTTACTCTCCCTCTTCTCGGTTGTCCTCGGAAAGTCAAAGGTCAGGGACAAGACATTTTATAGGCTCAAGGGTGACCCATGACGTACAAAAGAGTCCACTCCAAAGTGCTGAACTCACCCTACCCCCCCACCCACACCGAAGCTTCCACCCCCAACAAGAAAGCAGAGTGGTTGTTTGACATAGTTGGGGTAGCTTGCATCTTTCACAGCTGCTCACTGTGAATTAAAAATACTTATTGAGCTCTAGAGCCAGATGCTGTATTAGTATATTATAAACATTTTCTTACTTAATCAAAAAAAAATCTCTGGGGTAATTAGGATCATCCTCATTTTGTAGATGTGGAATGAAGCTATGATTTGAACCCAGATGCTCTGGTTCCAGAGTCTGTCGTCTTCACTACCCAACTCTGCTGCCTCTAGACGTCACATGCCATTGGTCATGCAGACACATTCCATAAAGTCCACAGCACCTGGGGCAGATCTATAACCAAGGGAAGACCTGGACCAGCAGGGAAGGGTGGATGCACCAAATGGTGGAGAGAGGGTGAGTGAAGGCAGCAAAGCAGGGGGGAAATTTATGGATCACGGTGGTGTGATTTGTCCAAGGAGGTGCTGTCCAATAGAAATATGTGAGTCACATGTATAATCTTAATTTTCTAATAGCCACACTTTTTAAGTTTTCAAAGCTGAAATTAATTTCAATAAAATGTTTAATCCAGGGCCTCCCCTGGTGGCTCAGCGGTTGAGCGCTGGGCTGCAAAGCTGCCCACAGCCTCTGCAGCACCGGTTCAATCCCCTGCCAGCCAGCGAGGGTCCCACATGGTGCGCAGACCTCTCCTCCTGCTCACTGCTCCCCTCAGCAGTGTACTTCATCATCAGTCTACCCGTTCTGCTCCCTGTTCTGGCTCTGGTGAATTCCTCACCCTCCCACACTTCTGACTGTACCCAATGTTTGTATAAATAAATAAATAAAAATCTTTTAAAAATATGTTTAATCCAATATGTATATGATCATTTCAACATGTAGTCAATATAAAAGTTAATGAGATACTTGGCATTCTTTTTCCTCCCCAAGTCATTGACATCTGGTGTGTATCTCAGTTCCACCTGGCCATATTTCAAGTGCTCAATGGTCACTGTAGCCAGCAGCTGCGTATTAGACAGCACAAGTTTAGTGGACTTACTGTATGTGGGAGTGGTGAGTGATAAGACTGACAGTGAAGTTTGAGTCTTCATTTGGACGGGCTTGAATGCAAGACCCAGACATCTATAGGTAAGTAGACAGGTCAGGCAGAGGCACAGGCCAGAGTGTAAGAGACACCTGGTGGGAGTTGACAAGAAGATTAATCTAGTGTGGGAAGGGAAATCCAGGATGGGATGAGGGGAAAGCAACTTGGGGACTATAGAGTAGTCTAGTTGGAGAAAAGAGTGGCCAAGAAGGGAGGCAGTGGGAAAGGAATAAAGAGCTGGAAGCAAGAGACAGTGTGAAGACAGAATCTACCAGACACTGAGAGGGCACAGCCACACTGGTGGCACAGAGGCAGCATTCATATAGGGGACCCAGTGAGTTCTCAAGTAAGAGTCCAGGGGGAATGGGCCATTCAATGCTGTGGAAGACAGAGGAGAAGAGAAAGACTCTGGCAGACTCTGCAGTAAGCAGAAGAACGGGAATTTGAGCAGCATCTTTGAAGGTGAAGACGGTGGGGGTATGCCCTTAAGATGCTAGCATCTCCATCAAAAGGCCAGGTTTTCAAACAAGAGCCACAGGATTGTGTATGGGGGGGTGTTTCTACAGACCTTAGAGGATCAGTACTGATGTGATTTGATTAATAAGCCCACAGCACTGGGCCAGGAAGGAAGTGGCCTGTCCTCTAGTTCAGATCTGCCACTGAACTGTTATGTGCTGTCAAGGACATCATTTCACTTTTCCTAAGACTCTTCGTCTGTAGAGTAAGAGCTTGGACCAAACCATCTGCAAGAGGCCCTTTCCCTCTGATTCACTGAATCTAATACAATAAGTGCTTAAAGGATTGGTCAAGCAACAATCAAAATCAAATGAGTTAATTTTCAAAGCACATTTCCAAGTTTGGGGGTGTTAAACTTAATATATTTGATGTCCATATAAAATTAACACGTTAACATAAACGTAACATGTTTGATATCATATTGACTCACATGTCAGTTAAAGTGAGTCTCGGCTGCCTCTACATAAATGCTGAAGAGAGGAGCCCATAAAGGAAGGCTTGCCTGATAATGAAGTTGCCAAATAGAGCAATGTATTGATATTTGAAAGTGTAAAGATTTGGAAATGGGGAAGCTATTTTATTTCATTTCAAGATGAGAACAAGTTTATTATAATTACTGAGCTGCTTTAAAATACAGAATTTCTTCTAGAATACAGAAATTTCTAGAATACAGACACTCTTACGTCTATTAAGTAGAGAACAAGTGCTACGTAACAAACACAAAAATATTAAGTCTTTTTAGGGCCTCTCCTGGTGGCACAGTGGTTGAGCACTGGGCTGCGAAGCTGCCCGCAGCCTCTGCAGTGCCAGTTCGATCCCCGGCTGCTGGCAAGGGTCCCACATGGAACACAGACTTCTCCTGCCGCCCGCTGCTCCCCTCAGCAGTGTATTTCATCGTTCTATCTGTTCTGTTCCCCGCTCTGGCTCTGGTGAATTCTCTCACCCTCCCTCGCTTATGACTGTACCCAGTGCTTGTATAAATAAATAAATAAATCTTTAAAAAAAATTAAGTCTTTTTAATTTAAGTATGATAATGCTTCCCCCTTCTATTCTAATGAGTTCCGTAGGCAAAAAAAGACTCTGACCATCTTTGATTTCTCTCCCCTTTCCCTCTTGATGGTATGTTAGTGTTTTAAAATTCCAGATGTGCAGCTCTAGCAATAAATTGTCTGTGAAAGATGGATGGGTATTATAGGATCTTACATCGATAATATAGATTTTTTTTCCTAAACAAGTAGAGGGAAGTGAATAAAAACATTTCATTTCTGTCGTACTGGGCAGAAACAAAGCTAAAAGCGCCACCAACGTGACCAAAGATCCCATACAGGATTTGGAAACTCTAGATTGATATTGGATTCTTTCCCTGATTCCGGTCTCCCTCTGGCCCTCTCAGCCTGTGGGCTTCTGAAAATGGTCCTGTCATGGGGACCATCTATGTGCTCTAAGCTCTGAAAAACCAAGGGTAGGTGGGGAGCCTTCCTTGTAGCCAGGCTTGTCAATGCCTGTCTTTAAAAGGAGAGAACCATATTTTCCATTCATCTAGAGAGTTTGCTTTTTAAAGGCACCTTTCATGGAATCTCTCTGTAGAACAAAGAAGCCCTTGATAATATGAATGTCTCCCAATTGCTAGGTTTTTGTAAAGGATTTCCAAATCTTAGGTTTCTTTGAAAGGGGACACACAACCTCCTGACTCTGAAGCTCTCCAGCTAACATTATTTTGAGTATTCATTCACAATCCTGTGAGTCTGACAGATTGTCTCCTTTCATCATCTGTGTTATTAAACTAAGAGAAGGAAAAAAGAAGAGGGGCCCAAGGCCCACCCTTGTGAACTCAGGAGACATTAGGAATAATTAGGAAGGGCCTGGCAATGTGGCATCCACCTCTTCTAGATAATTGGGTTCCCCTGAACGCAGAGCTTCCGGTGCTAGGCTCTGACACGTGGTGCTTTCAGGGCTTGGTAGCTGGGATTGTTAGGAAAGGGACTGAGTCGAGGCCCAGGTGAAAAAAATTGATGGGAAGGAACTCAGAAGGTAGGGTATTCCTTGGCAAAGGGACCAGACCTTTATTCTGTTCACTGACTGGCCACTGGATGCAGGCTGTGCAGACAGAAGGCATGATTTGGGGTAAGGTGGCAATCTTAGGAATACTAGGAGAGCAACTCAGCTGAGAGCTTAAGCCACTTACCCTTCCAGTCCCTGAGGGCTAAGTGCCTCCTTCCGAAGGGTGACTTGGTAGTCCACCATAGCATCCACTACAGGGAATAATTCAACTACAGTAGAGTCCCCATGTGTGGAAGTCAGAACCCAGCAGTGAAAGCTAGAGATTGATCCTAACCAGAGAGCAACTGGGAACTGTTCTGGGACAGCAGTGTCCTCCAAGGAACAGAGATACCAGCATCAGGATCTGGTGATAAGAGGCAGCATAGTAAGATTCCACACCTGGATGGATTCTGGAGAGACCAGGCAAGCCACAGGATAAAGAATCAAGGCAAAAATTAACTCCCACATGGGACAGGGGGAGCAAGTGTAGCTCAAGACTTCTGACTGCTCACCTATTAGTAGGGCATGTGCCATCCACACTTTACCAGCAGTGGACACCCATGTTGCCTCCAGATGCCACAAGGCTGGGAAGAACATCTTTGTGCAGGTTCTCCTAAGTATCAGCATGAGAATTTCTCTGGGATACGTAAAGGAGAAGCGTTGCAAGTTATTAAGACAATTGCTCACTTTACTAAAAATGTCTGGCTCGGTGGAAAGAATCACAGATGCACACATCAGAGAAGGGGGCGCCTTTAAGGGAGTACATTCAAATGGTGATGAGCAAATCACAGGCCCCCTGATCAAGCAAGTTCAACCTGGGAGACAGATACTTGACTGCTCTGCTGCCAATTGAGAACACATCAAAAAAGTAGACATGACAACTCTGAAATAAAAATGTAAGTCAGTGGGAAAAATGGTTTTGGATTCACAGAACCACATTTTCCACATCACTCCACAGGACTACATCTGTTTTGAAAGGCTCAGTCTACCTGCCTCCTCCCAATACTTTCCCAGCATCTGGCCCCCAGGCTTCTTTCCAGCCCCAGTCACATCCACGCAGCTACCTGCTGTTCACTCAGTGGTTCTTTTATGGTAGGGACTCTATTTTTACTCTCATCACCGCTGCCTTTCCTGCTCTGCAGCATCAACATCAACTCTGCAAAATTTCATTTTGCACCAGGGCTGTTCCATAGTCACTGGAGACAGCCAGTGCATGATCTACAGCTTCTCTCATTTCTGGCCAACCTTTGCTCCTCGTCCGTCATCCTTATATCAATCAAAAGCTCAGGCAACCTCTCTGGTCAAATCTGAGCCAAACTGCTCTCCAGGGGGCCGTGCCGGGCTCCCTTTTGGAGGAGGAAGCTGCCTGTTGAGAGGCTCCAGCTTCTGGGCTACATTTGCATGAATAAACAGCTCTGAAGGGTTGGTTGAAGCATCTATGTAAACACTCTCCAAAATGTGTTCTGCACTGCATTATCCCAGCAATAAAGATTCTGGAATCAGAATTTGGCTGTCAGTTTTATTGATGTTACATGGGGTACAGTAGAATACAGCTTTCTCTTCTGGAAATTTATTGACTTGGCAGTGCAGAGAGCAATAAAACTGTGTTTTTAATCAGTAAACCAAGCAGTCGTGATTCCAGAAGAAATATAGGATGCAAACAGGCCATGTTAAAAAGATTTTCCCCCCACCACCATCCCTGTTCTATTTGGATGCCTGTTCAATGAGTGTGGGCACTGAACAGTGTGCTTGGTGGGACTTTGTTTTGAGGAATAGAATCAGAGGACCAGTAGGCTGTACCATCTATAAGAGACAGTTAAGTGAAAGCATTTTTCTGAAATGAAATTTTCTGTTAGTCCCCAGAGAAGAACTGTGGATAAGCTGCTTTGCAGGCGAAATAGAGAGTGTGATACTCCTCCTCCTGAGAGAAACAAAGTTACAATGCCTGTCCCAACACCTTGCTCACTGACAGAAAGAAGTTTACTGGGGTATAAATTGAAAGGAAATTAAATCACTATCTCAAAAACTGATGAATGGATAAAAGAAAATGTGGCACATACATACAATATAATATTATTCAAGCAGAAAGAAAGGCAATACTGCCATGGATGCAACTGAAGGGCATTATACTGAGTAAATAAGTCAGACAGAGAAAGAAAATACCAAAGGATATATGTGCAAACAAAAATCAAACAAACAAACAAAAAAATCCAATTCATAGAACTAGACAATAGAATGGGAATTACCAGGGGTGAGGGGAGAGGGAAATAGGGAGATGTGGGTCTAAGGATACAAATTTTTTGTTGTAAGAATATGCTCTAAGGATCTGATGTACAGCTGAGTGAGTGTAGTTAATAATCTGGTTTTGTGTACTTGAAAGTTGATTAGATCATAAGCATTCTCACCACAGGCACACACAGAAGTTAGCTACATAAGGTGACAGATGTGTTAATCATCTTGAACTTGTTAATCATTCCAAAATATATCTTCATAGCAAATAATCGCATTGTACACTTCAAATATATGCAATTACATTTGTCAATTATTTTTCAATAAAGTTGGGGGAAAGAAAAAACAGAGTGAGATAAGAATTGGGTGCTTTGGCCCAATATTGCTCAGTTAAATAATATTGCTCAGGTTACTTAATTTCTTTGTGATTCATTCTCTTCTGCCATAAAGGGAAATACTTATTATTATACTATATTATATATAATAATATGCATTATTATTAGTGAATAAAGTAAGATTATAGATGGGTGTGCACCACTTCCCAAGCACCTTATAGCAGTAGCAAGTACCTTCCAGCACTGGAAAACATCTCACTGATTCACATCTACTCATCATAGAGAAGATCCTCACTCCCAACAACTATGACATCACATCTCTGCTACTGACACATGAAAAGCAAAACAGCATCTCTCACCCTGTTCTCATATTCCTGGTGTTCACTTCCACCTGAGATGTCCTGTCTACTCCTCTCTTCTCTGCCATTTCCTGGACTAAAACCTTTAACCATTGTAGATGCTTGATAACTCCAAGTTGGACATTCATCCCTGCCTTGGTGATACCTTCTCCTGTGTGAGCCCCAAGCTCCTTAGCACTCATACACTATCCTGTTCTGGTTGGGTTCTTGCTGAGTCGTCACTCTTTTCTCAACTCATGTGATACATAACTTTTATCTCAATAAAAACATTTGAAATGATTCTCTGGATAGAAGTGAGTACCTGAAGGAAACACTCCATAGATGCTTCCCTAAACTGGCATAAGGTGCCTATGTGATTTGAAAGGGATCAGGTTGGAATAATACTGAAATAGGCTGCATGGGAAGATGGTATGGGTCAAAACAGGAACATGTGCTTCGTGAGTCTTCCCCTCTCCTACCTACCTGGTTTCCAATTGCATTTTCACCGTTGCTTCCTCCACTCTAGCCAAGAAAGCTTTTTCAATCCTTCCAGCCAAGCCTGTAAGGCCACTCGAGAAGTATGTATTAACCATTTGTTTGGTGCCAAACTTTGTCCTTTACATAGGGTATCTTGATTAATCATATAGTAACCTTGTGAAATAAAAACTATTATTCCTAATTTATAGATGAAGAAAGTTAAAGTGAGGACTTAAGTAACATAACCAGGAACTGGAGGAGTAGGGATTTGAATCTGGGTGTGTCTAATCCCAAAGTTCAGGATGTAAATCACAGAATACACACTGTTTGATAAAGACCAGAAATGGATCATGACACATCTCTTTACGGACATAAATTAGAATTCTTGACCTGAATCCAATTGTTGGGATTTTCTAGTCACTCAAACACACACACACACACACACACACACACACACACACACACGCGCCCGCGCTCACACACATTTTATACATGAACTGAAAAGGCACCCTAATCTTAAATTTTTTAATTCTTGGCTTTCCTTTTTTCTTCTCTAGATCACTCACCTATCTCCCTATCAAAGTAATCCCATCTCACGCTTTCAGAGGACTTAATGAGGTCGTGAAAATGTAAGTAAGATACTGCGTATCAAAAGACATTCATAATTGGGGTAATAAATTTTTTTCCAAAAAATCAAAGTTCAAATAAGAAAATTTTTCTGGGAGAGAAATTGTGTTTAGGAAAACCTAGCACTTTTATCTTTATAATACAAATAAAAACTGGGAACTTTTAAAGAATAGGTTTGATTTTTGAGTCATTAAAATCTGAATAATTAACCTTGCTTCAATAAATTGAATGCATTTTGATAAACTTCTCAAGTAGAAGAGGAAAAAGATTCCAATCATAAAAATCTTCCTTCTGCTAGAGCAGCTATTCCCTTGTGTCACATTTTTAGATAACACCCACATGTAGGAGAAAATGTGTTGGAAGATTATTGTGCATCAGAAGATAATCTTTGTATCTAAACTATAATAAGTGCATGATATAAACACAGTATTTATAGGCATATTGATAAAAAGGCATTTATCAAAAGTGTAAAGCAGTCTGATAATGCAGGGTGATCTGTATGCATCAGATCTAATTTCAATCTTTTGCCAATCCAGCTTCCAGGACAGACCCATACATGAAGAGAGAACCGTCTCAGTACAGTATTCCAGTATTCTCCTAAATGTTAGTCTGAGTGAAAGGACCTCAGAGGCTGTTTAGTTCCCAGATAGCATATATAAAGTTAAAAAATCCACTAGGTTTTAGAAGCTCATTTGCATCTGTAAAGAAGATGCTCTTTAGAACATCTTAGCTCCTTGGGCCTCTGACTGCTCTTCGGGGCATTAGCAAGAAATAAGGATATTAAAAATAATTCCTCAAGAATGAGTGCATATTATAGGAAATTCACTGCAGGTTACAGAAATATCAGTTTGCTTGAGTCTAACTCTTACTCTTCTGCTCTCAAGTTTATAAATGCTACGTTTTGATAACTTTTAATGCATTAAGGCCTCCTAGTGAGAAAAGCAGTCACAGTTAAATAAGCAAACTATTAGGTAGGAATAAGATGAATCAACCCAGGAACAATCCATTACTGTGCTGTTTATAAAAGACATTAGCTGCCTGAGGCTCCACCTTTCTGTGGGCCGAAGCTCTCAAGTCTGGAACTTTTGGTGAAAGTGAACCTTCGAAACATACAAATGTACAATTTGTGACTTTGAGACTTTTTTCTCAGCTGGCAGCAAACAGTAGCTTCATTGAGGTTTCAATAATTACCTCCCTCCTTGGGGGTGGTACATGGCTCTTTTATTTTTGTGTCTTCTTTTAGAAATCCACTTATTCCTTAATCCATGCATTCATTCACACTGCATGCCAGGCAACATGAAGCCGCCAGGGATTCACAAGTCACAGGCCATGCTCCATGTCCTCAGTTTGCTCACAGAGAAAAAAGAGCAGAAGAACTAGACAGTCACAACCCAAGCAGGATACAGTGTCGGTAGTTAATCACCTCATGATTGCCTCAGAACAGGATTTGGGGAGGAAGGTTAAGAGTTTCGAAACAACGAATTAAAATCTCATCCGAATGATGGAGTTGGGAACCCAGACATCTTGCTCCTAATCCTAAACCTCCCCATAAACACTATTTGCCTCTCCTTTCGGGGCCTCAGTTTTCAAAGCTGTAAAATAAGGGACTCAGACTAGATTTCCTCAAAGGGCCTGTCTACTTCTAGCCATCTAAACAAGAGAAAAAAAAAAAAAAAAAACCCTGTCAGAGAAACTGGGGTTGCTGAAACTTGCATCTCAATTACACCTGGGTTATAGATGCCCATCAGTGTTCCCAGCAGATGTCAGTGCTTTACGATGTGAGGACAACTTCTGGCCTCCCTCTTCTTCTTTATAGGGACACACTGCAGCCCTCGGTTTTTTGGGTCACACACAGTGTATTATCATGCAGACATAGTCGTTTTCTTCATGTTTTGTTTTTTTTTCTTTTCTCTCTCCCCTAGTGAAATCTCTCAGAGTGATTCCCTGGAAAAGATAGAAGCTAATGCCTTTGACAATCTCCTCAATTTGTCTGAAATGTAAGCATCAGCTAACAGATAGTTTATTGCTGTACACTATTACCCTCGCTGACTGGAACCCACTCAGTATTTGTATTCAAGCATCCACTGCTAGGAATCCAAGAGGAAAAGACCACAGCAATTACGAGATCTGGGCAGGCACTAATTTCTCTCACTGCAGTGGCCTGAAGGTTGCCATGGTGACAACTGCTTCTCTCTAGGAGCTGTATAAACTCTGAAACATTACAACACAAAGTTGGAAATTAAAATTGACGTTGTGGAGTCCTGCCAAGTAGCCTTGCCTCCTGGAGGGAAGGAAGGATGTAGAGTATTTGGGATAGTGGGAAATTTTGGCAAGGAGCTTAGAGATCATGAATTGGTCCATTGGGGGCTGTTTGGGCATATTCATTCATTGGGTAAATGGTTCTTGAATACCTACCAGATAAAAGCCCTGTGACAGGAATGTGTATGTTGGATTTATTGTTGTTGTTGTTGTGATGTTTTTGAATTGGTTCTTTAAAATAATCCTTTCCAAATTCCTCCCAAAATACAAAAAGAAAGGGAGAAGACCAGCTCAACTCAGTTTCAGATGATGAACCTATGATCCAAAGAAGTTAATTGACTTGTCTGATGTCACATAGCAATTACCAGAGCTGGGACTAGAAGTCAGGTGATCTGATCCCTAAACCAGGGCCCTTTGTTTGGCCCAAACATGAGCTTGTACAAGAGAACTAAAGCTTTATTTATGTAGGAGTTTCAACAGTTAAGGGAAGATAATGGATGTTAGGCACAAACATTTCTTAAATACTTATTTTGGCATGTATTTCCTCTAGGTTGTGACACGTACTCCTCACAGCCACCCTGCAAAGTGGAGTAATTTCCCCTTTTGTTCAGGAGAAAGAATGGAGGCTCAGTGAGTTTAGTAATTGTACCATTATGGCACCTTAGACAATGGCAGGGCTGGGATTCAGCCCCAGCCTGTCTTTCCTTAGAGCTCATGGATTTCCCATAAACCACAAAGCCTCCCTATGAATGGTCCAATTAGTAATTATTTGAAGAGAACAATTAATTGATAAAGTATGTGAACACCCACCACATGTCCAACCAAGGTCAAGAGCTGCTAGAATACAGAGGAGTTAAAATATCTATCTCCCCCAGGAGAGGATAGTGTTGCCAGGGAAATGAAGCTAACTCACCAAGTGATTATAAAGAAATCCAGTTTCCCCATATGATTATGGGAAAATCCAAAATAATGGGCATATAGGTGCCAAAGTCTGAGCTTGAATATGGAGTAGAATTGGGGGGAGGGGGAGCTCATGATAAATACAGATGACAGTCCTTTCACACACCTGGAAATCTACAGTCTTAACAGACTTCCCAGGTGATACTGCAGCACGACTTATATTGAGAACCCACCAGAGCAGCTTAAGATAAAGATTTTCATGATGCAAAGCAGCATTGATCAACATTTAAAAATAAAGTGCTCTAAGGAAAAGATTATGGAATTTTCCCAAAGGAGCCTCTCCTCCTTGGTTCACAGCTGTATCCCCAGCACCTAGAGCAGGGCCTGGGATGTGTAGGTGGTCAATAAATTGCTGAATGAATGAGCAGATGCGTGAGTGATCTAAGATTCAAAATATCCTGAAGAGATCAAAGTCCCTTTCATATCATCCACATAATGCCTGTATGACCCACTTTTGCTACACTCAATTGTAAAAACAATTACAACAAAATGCCACTCACCTCTGAAAAATCAAAGGCAAAAGGTGGAAATAAGCACAAATGGTAGGTCATTACAAGAAGGTAAAATGAGCACTAGACTTGGAATCGGAAAATTTGGGTTCCCACACAACTTACGCTATTTCTCAGTCGTCTGACTAGAGACCAGTCATTCAACTTCCAGATTTCATTATCTATGATAACAATCGTTACCACCAGTTGAGGCTGGACACACACATACACTCCTCAAAAACCACTCTATGAAGAAAACAAGCTTTAGCAGCTAGTAAAACCAGGATGTAACACAAGCTGACTCCAGAATCCATTCACCTAACCAAAGCTCTGTATTTTCTCTACAGAACAAGAATAATAATCATTTACTCAAATGGTGATTGCATGGGTTAAGAAAATCAAAGCCGTTTACTGGCCTTTTATTGAATCCAAAGTAGACAGGACCCGACAACTGTGGCTACTTCTCAAACAGTCAAAGTCACAGGGCGGGAGGGTTGGGGGAGATAGGGGTAGAACCCTAATAAATATAGGGTAATGATACCATTGTGCTACTATGGCTGTACTTTCATACTTGCAAAGTATATTATCTCTACTTCATATATTATCACATATCACTTTATCTATTACTTGCTACCCACCAACATGTGCGATAGGAAGGGCTCATATTATTTTCCCAGTTTTATAGAAGGAAACCCAGCTTGAGGAAGTTAGGAGACTAGGCATCTTCACCCAGCAAATTATCAGTAGAAATCCCCCAAATACAAGCTTCCGCTCTGACTGTTCTAGAGTCTGAACACTCATCTAGATCATTTTTCAGAGGACACTAGGAAGAGGACTGGTTTACCTATAGGGAGAGGATAGGTTTACCTGCAAGGGAAAATAGCTAAGAGGCTCATCTCTCCCACCAAGCTCAAGTGTGCCAGCTTCACTTTGGGCAGGACGTGCATGGCCATGAGCCCCAGATGTTGTTGCTGCCCTGGGGAAGAGGGGGTGGAACAGATTCCCATCTATGGTGTCTACACCTGCCTCTGCAGGAGGTTGAGAGCAGAACTTCCTGAAAATGATCAGCTGGCTCTCCTGGTGCTCTTGCCATCCTCAGGGTGGTAATCACTCCTCTCAGGCATAAGAAGGGCACTTGATTCTGTTGATGCCATTTTTGGCCAGCATCCTCTGGTGACCATGGTCTTGGGCATTCCAATCAATACTCCTCTATTAAATGGTTGCCTGCTTTTTCCTCTCTCTTTACAGACTGATCCAGAACACCAAAAACCTTGTGTACATTGAGCCTGGAGCATTTACAAATCTCCCCCGGTTAAAATATCTGTGAGGAATTTTCCTTTTTAAACAATAAGGGAGGGGAAGATGGGCATCTGATGAAAATCAAAGCAATTAAAAGGCTGGGAAGAATTTTTTAACAATATTCCTAGCATTATTTGTGTGTACTTCTTATAATTTAAATTTAATCAGCATTACTCGTCAGCCACCATGCTGGGTGTTTTGAATGTATGTAAGTGGTTCCCAATATTTTCTCTGTCCCAAATACCCAATAAGAATATCACAGCTTTGCAAGTCATTTTCAAATTTGGTGGTGAGGATGGCCAGTGGGGGTGGGGGTAGAAATGGTTGGATGGTCATGATTCTTAAAAAGTGCAAAGCAGGGGCCTCCCTGGTGGCGCAGGGGGTTGGGACACAACCTATGAGGCTGTCCGCGGCCGCTGAAGCACGAGTTCAATACCTGGCCGGCCAGGGGGCATCTCACATGGCGCAGCAGACCTCTCCTGTCTCGCCCGATGCTCCCTTCAGCAGTGTGTTTTGGTCGATCTGCCTGTTCCCCACTCTGTCTCTGGTGAATCCTCTCACCCCCCCCCCCCCCCCACCACATCTCTGGCCTGTGCCCCAGTTCTTGCATGCATAAATAAATAGGTCTTTGAAAGAAAAAAAAAAGTGCAAATCAGAATCTCAAAGGTGAGGTGAAGTTCGAAAGGCAATTTTGATTTGAATCCCCATCCCTAGTTGAGAATTGCTGACTCCCTTTATCTCACTTGTTTATTCATTAAGTAAAAAATTTTAAGTATTGCTTAAGTCAGGCAGTAAGCTATATAAATTAAATCATTATTTTCTATTTCCCATTAAATCACACTGAGTCCTCTGGTTAGAATTTTGAGTACCACAATAGCCCGGCAGGTTCGTGGCCTGACAGCAATACCAGCACTCCTGCTGTGTGAGGCAATCTCTAAGTGTATCGCTACAGACCTTCTCACACATCAAGTAATCCCTTATTCACACGGGAAAACATACATCTCCCTAACATAGATGTCCTCTGTCTCCTCTTCCTGATGACTTAAATTTCATAAAATCTCCAAAAGATATGACGACCACACTCCCCACCACCGCCAAAAAAAGGGGGGGAGGGCCTCCCCGGAGGCGCAGAAATTGAACGCTGGGCTAAGAAGTTGCCCGCAGCCTCTGCAGCACTGGTTCGATCCCCGGCTGCCAGCGAGGGTCCCACATGGCGCGCAGACCCCTCCTGCCGCCCGCTGCTCCCCTCAGCAGTGTATTTCATCAGTCTGCCTGTTCTGTTCCCCGATCTGGCTCTGGTGAATTCTCTCACCCTCCCACACTTCTCCTGTACCCAGTGCTTGTATAAATAAATAAATAAATCTTTAAAAAGGGGAGGGAGGGAAGGGAGGCCAGGGAAGGCCATCTTGTCCCTGTGGTCTCTTGTCACCCGGTCAGGCTTGCTCTGGGGTCTCCTGCAGGAGCTGCTTTGGGAATTAGCTCCTTTGGCAGCTCCACCACTGGCTTATTCCTAACCTTGCTTTTCTAAACTCCAGAGGAGGGTTATCTATAGGACACATAGCATCTGCACCATCAACTGCTTCAGGAAAAAAAAAAAAAAAAAAAAAAAAACATTTTAGGGATAAAAAGAAAATTCCAGAAATATATTTGACCACTGCAGCTCCTTGATATCTGAGAATAATCGTCTTTTATTTTTTAAAGGTAACATTCCCCAGTCCCAGTACCCACCGCAGCCTAAGCCCACACAGCTATCACCAGCCACAGACCGAGCAATGTGACCTGGGGTTATGGGTAAAGGAGATCCAGCAGGAGCCAAAAGAGAAACCTGGCTTCCTCTCACTGTCACCAGGTGCCAGGCAGCTTATTCAGTTGTCCAGAGTCCCTGACTCATGATTTTAAAACTCACCAAATGCCTAGACTCCTTGAAAAAAAAAAAAAAAAAACTCCCATTCTTGTGTAAAAAAATATTTTCCACTCAGCATATCACTGAATTTATTCTCTTCTTTGAAGGCTAAATAAGCAGTGAGAGGAAAAGAAAAGGAGCTTTGAGTAGCTCCAATAACCAAAAGAACGTTTAATGACTTCAAGTGAGATGCAGGAAGAACTTCCTAAATTGCATGGTAGCTTAACAAAGAAAGGTGTTTAATAATGAGGGGTATAGATTTCTCACATGGAGATTAATCTATCTGAAGTATCTTAGTTAAAAACCTGTTCCAAAGTAGGGGGGTGCTTTCTAGAATTATCAAGCACATGGAATAAACTAATTACCAAAAGGAAATGAAATACTTAAATGCAACTGGTGCAGTAGGAAAAAACAGGCTAGAAATATAAATAATGAAAAAGACCTAAAAGTTTAGTCCCAGCTCCTAGATCTCTAAATAGGAATCATTAGAGCAACTTTCCCCATACACTCAGGACTTTTAAATTCTAAAAGCTTCAACAGTTAAAAGTGTTACTGATAAAGCCAAACTCAATAGTTTTTAATTTAATGTGAAAATAGTATTTTCACAGTGCTTTCCTACTGCTTTCTATCCTTATGCCTTAATAACACTTTTATTCACTCTCTGCCCACATCCCCACCCTGCCCCACATCACAGGAGCATCTGTAACACAGGCATCCGAAAGCTTCCAGATGTTTCGAAGATCTTTTCTTCTGAATTTAATTTCATTCTGTAAGTACCAGACTGATTGCTATGCATAACAGTTTCCTATTTGCAGCTAAAATTTGGAAAGTAAATATTTCTCATTTCATTCCTCAAGGGAAATTTGTGATAACTTACACATAACCACCATACCAGGAAATGCTTTCCAAGGGATGAATAATGAATCCATAACACTGTGAGTAAACTCCTAGATTCATGTTCTGCCATCCAACCCCCTGCTATTCTCACAGCCAGCTTGAGGCAAGCTCGTTTTCATCGGTAACACATTCCATACTTGCTGGTAACATTCTTTCTGACCTAAGACTCCAAAGGTGAGAGCAGTTGTGTGGGATGGAAGCTGGGTCATGTGTTCACATGACAACCAACCAACCCATCAGTTTAAAATTAATCAAATGGGCCCTGAGGAATTACAGTGACTGAATTTCCACCTTATGAAATTGTTCACTACATCAATGGAATGCTTTGAAGCTAGGAAGTGACAGCCTGGAGGGGAGTGGCTGGCCTGGTTAAAAGAAGGCACAGAAATTTCAAATTTCTACTGAGAAGAGTTTGGAAGGATATTCTCCAAGTAGGTAGAAAAGTTGATTAATGGAATCTGCACTCTTTCTCTGATTTTTCTCCTTCTCATTTGGATCTGGTTACTTTGTTTCTAAAGCAACATCATCTATGCCCATTCCCCACATCCTTTAATATTTAACAAGATGGCTATGTACATACTTGACAATCATTCATCAGGTTACCAGTATCCTGGACCCAATTCTTTTCATGTTCTTTCCTAAGGTTTTGCTATTCAAAGCACAGCCCAGTCTCAACATCATTCTGAGAATTGGTTAGAAATGCAGACTCCTGGCCCCATCCCAGATCTATTGGTTCAGAATTTGCATTTTTTGCAAGTCTCAAGTTACACACAGGCACCTTAAAGTTACAGGAGCATCATACTAAGATAACACAACACATTCTCCTCTCTGTACACCTGCCTGGCTTCCATCTCTGATGTGAACATGGATCCCTGCCATCTACCTGGGCACTCTCCTTTGCCCCCACCATTCAGAAGCAGCATCTTGAGCCCTTTGTCTCATTTATAGTCAATGTCCAGAGACCCAAATTCAATTCTGCTCCCTACATACCAACTTTCTGCTTTGCTTACAGCCATGGTAGGATTGTGGTGAGGCAGTAAATGAGAACAACCTTAAAGAGAGAGCATGGATTGAATGAGCCTGGAATGAGGACGTAGCTGTGAAGCAAGAGGAGAGACCATTTCAGAGGATTCTCTTTTCTAGCAGTGGGTTCTAAAAATTATTATCAATGGCACACTGCATTTGTATAGTGCTTTTACTTCTGTAGGTGTAATTCAATGCGTGCCTATCATGTTACAAAGCTGTGGCCAATGTAGCACCAACTCAGAATGTTGCAATCAAAGAATACAGAGCAGCAATCTAAAATAATTCCAAAACAACTCAAATTCCTTACTTGTAACTCAAACACCAGGAAAGCGACTGTAGATCCTAGAAAATTTTCTCTTCAATCTTTCTACTCATGTATTTCTAATGGGACATGATCAGTGAGTAATTCACATACTACAGCTCTTCTAGATGTTTCTAACATGTTTGAAACAGCATACGGAAATGGAATTACTCACTGATCACGTCCCATTAGAAATGAGGTATTCCTAGAGTGAACACTCAGTGCACTGAATGGGGAAGTACCGGATGCTTTGGGGTTCAAGGCCTTCCTGTGCCTTTATTGAGAACATGAAAGACATAAGCTCCAAGCCCTCTAGAAATTCATGATCTCCATGGAGGGAGGGAAAATGTGAAATAAAGAATAATATAAGCCAGTAGGTATTCACTATGAGAACTTGCAATCCACAGAAATGGAAAGTGTTGGGGAAATCATCAGGAGCTGGGGGAGTCAGCAGAGGCTGTGTTGGTAGAGCTGAGACTTGAATTAGACCTTATGGAATTGGTGGCATTTACAATAGGTAAATGTGCTAATGGTAGTTAATATTTATATGTACTTACTTTAAACACCTGTGTAGTTTTTAAGTCTCACAACAACTCTGAGTCTCACACCAGCTCTAATTTTACATGAAGAAACCTTGCCCAAGGTCAAGGTTTGGACCTAGCATTCCAACTCCAGAGTCAAGTTCTTAACTATTATGTGATATCACATACCGAGAAAAGAATGAGTAGCCCAAATCAGGGGACAGCATGAGCAACAGCACGTTGTGGGAAGGAGGAAAACAGGATGAGACTTACTAATCGGGAGTGCAGATCCTGTTTAAGCACTGGGAAACATGTTTAGACAAATGGCAGAGGATCGGGAGGACATTAGATTGCAGCTGGCCTTGTGTGCCAGGATAAGAGTGAAAGGCTTAGAAGTAGCTCTGAAAAAACCAATAAGAATGAACCACCCAATAGAGTAGCTTTTATCCAAAGATCACAAATATCCAAGACTCCCTGTGCTTTTGACCTTGGTCTAAAAATAATCAGGAACATTACCATAGGTATTTGTACAGTGATGGGAGCGGAATGGTGTAGGAACAAAAAGGGAGAGGACATGGAGGAAAGTTAACAAGGAAACAAATGTTGGGAGAACCTGGAGGGTTCTATGGGCTCCCCAGACTGGACCACTCACCAAACTCAAGGAATGACCAAACATTCCTTTTCATGCCCTCACATTGCAGCAGGCACACACATGATACTTTCATGATGGAGCCATTAACTTATGTTGGTTATGATGTGAAGAAAAATAGTACCTACCAGCAGGGCCTAATTACTCCACCTCTGAAGTTAATGAGGATTGCGGATCCATCTCTCCCAGAGAGCCCATGGGGGCATTGTGCTTCCATTCCCGCCTCTCTCTTGGCCCTTCATCTGGAAGGAGAGTGATTAGACATTTGCCAGGCACTTGCTCTCAGCTGAATGGGCCCTTCTGTAAGTGAAGGATCGTGTGGAGCACCCCACTGGAAACAGGGTATTACACTTAAAGAGGAAAGTCTTATTTTCTCAGCTATGAAGTTCAACTCCCTAATTAAAATATAATGAAAGCAAGCCTTCTCTTCTCACTACTAGTAGTATTTGAAAATTTTGCTTTCTGTGGAACCTTTCCTGCCCTTCCCCTACCCAAATCTTTACCAACTGTGAGCTCATTTAATAAAAACAAAACACTTCACTTGATGCTGGAGCAGCACAGTGGGGCGGATGGTAAAACTGTACATTATACTCTTATGTCCCTTTATAGCCACTTTGGCTTTTCATTAAATCTCCTCAAGAGGCCACCCTGAAATGTGCCCCCTGAGTGAGCAGGATTTGGCTTGCACCACCTTTAAAATATTATAGATGGTTAGTAACACTAGCCTCAAAAAAGATACAAACTTGATTCATATCTGAACTTCATAAAGAGAAGGAAAGGTCACTGCAATTAATTCTCTAAGACCCTTCAGAGAAAACGAAGTAGCCAGTCCTGGCTCTAGTGCCGGCTCTCTGTTAAGCCAGTGCACTCATGTCACACCACCTTGACACCCCTCTGTCCTGTCCATCCATTGGGGTGATTTACACTGCCTTCTTGTGTAAATGCACTCATATTGTGTCAATTACATGGCACCACCCCATTTCAAAGCCGATATTCAGCAAGTCAGTTCTTTTAGATCATTCTGAAAATACTGTCTTATTTCTTTTTAAATATATTTTTATTTTGAAATTTTAAACGGACAAATGGAATCACTTTCCATTTGTTTATCCACTGACAAGTGGTAGGAACAGTACTATAAACACCCCGAGATACCATACCTAGATTCACAGCTTGCCACACCCACTCCCTCTCTATTTAAGTACACAGAACACATTTCCCTTTTGCCAAACCATCCAAATGAAGTTTATTGACGTCATGGCACTTTATACCTAACTACTTCAGCATGTATTTCCCCCAAACATGGACATTCTGTATAACTACAACAACATCACACCTCAGGAAATCAACATGAATTTAATGACATCTTCCAACCTGTATTCACTGATCAAATGTACATGATTTTTATGACTTTTAGACGCAGAATCCCATCAAAGTTTATGCACTGCATTTTTGCTGTTATTTCTTTGTCTCCCCACCCTCACCTCCTACCCTGAAAACTGCCCTGCTCTTTTCTATATCACACTGAGTGCTGTGAGGAGCCCAAGCTAGTGGTCCAGAATCACGTGACTATGCTGCCATTTCTGCAAGAATCCTGCATAAGGCATGTGGGGTCTCTCCCAGTGTGTCAAGCCAGGAGGTACCTCATGTCACTCAGGAGCCACGTGGCCCAGGTCGTGACTGCAGACCTCTGTGTAAAGGCATATTTTTCCTTTGTCATTCAAAAAGGATCCATAGGATACTTGAGCTCCTTGTGGCTCTCCTACTGGCCAACAAACTTTTATCCAGTGATTTTGGCACCTATTGATTATTTACTTGTTACATATGGAGATACAAGATGGTAATTTTGAAATTCTGTCATTCTACATTAGCCAACACTCTTTTGTAAAAATCTTTTTTTCCCTTTTCCTCTCTCACATCGTTGCTCTCTCCCTTTTTAAGCATCACTGTGGAATATGGAATTTTCAAAAATTGTATTCCACATATATTATAGCCTATTTCAATGCCTGTCACCTTTTTGTTATTGCATATGGTGAAGTCATTTAAGTTGACATGAATTTGGTTTAGGTGGAGAGAAACATTCAAACTCAGTGCTGCTGAAAAGCAGGCCTGCTCATATCAGTGGCAGAGATCCCTTGCCAAGGAGACTGTGAGCCCCATGGAATTGGGGAACCCTCACAGACATTCAAAACTAGGGTCATGACAGCAGATAGTAGTGGCTGGGTAAGAGCTACCCACTCAACCACTGCCAGGGCTCCACTAGAGAAGGGTCTGAACACACAAGCAATTACTCAGATATAAAAGGATGTCAGCAAAGTGCACCCAGAGAAAAAAAGTGGTGAATTTATGATCCCTCTTCTTTAGGATAGTGTTGCATAGTCATTTGAGAAAAAAATGCTTATTGATATAACACCAAAGGCAGTTTCTAAAATAATATGCTTTGCTCTTCAGTAATGGGGACTCTTAAGATCTAGAGGTCCTGCAAACGTAAATTCAGCTTTATTCTTTGAAATCCAAAAACCGGGTGGCAACATGGTCCAAGAGGGATCTATGACAGAACATCCAGTATGGCTAATACAACCCCAAATGTTTTTAGAGTCCTAAGAATATTCAGAGTTTGTAATAAGGCAGCATTCAGAATTAGAGTATCATTTGTGACTTAGTTCTAAACCCTGAATCTTATTTTGAACAAAAAGGTAGCATTCACTTTGTTTGAGTCACAATTACTGACACTTGAATAGAGAATGCAGACAATGCTTTAAAGTAAGGTACAGCAATTGTAATAGAGGAAAAAGTTAGGGGGGATTCATTTCTATGCCCGTGACAGCATCCTCAAGGCAAAAGAAGCACTCCTCATTTAATTCTGACACCATGATGTTTTGGAAAAAAGTTATCTGAAGTGACTCTCCAGATGTTTTAAAGGGCATTGCAAGCATTGTGCAGGTCTGACAGCATGGGGGCTCCCACTTACATTTGTAATTTCTCCAAAGTAAGGAAGCCACTCGTTTAATCAAAACAAGACAGCACATCCTATTGTGTATGCCTGGGAAGAACAGAGATGAAAAGCAGCAGCTGAAAAGGAAATAGTGGAGACTTGTTCTTTGGGAAACTGGGACACATAGGACCAGGCTATTAAGAAATAAATGTCCAGATACAAAATTGTGAATGATGCCACCCTTTTGAGGGTGCTCAAAGCGTGAGTTCATTGGGGGCAGCCCATACCACTGAACTGGCCTGCGCTGCCCAGCAAGAGAAAGGCCAGTG
Source organism: Talpa occidentalis (assembly GCF_014898055.3). Taxonomy (NCBI): domain Eukaryota; kingdom Metazoa; phylum Chordata; class Mammalia; order Eulipotyphla; family Talpidae; genus Talpa; species Talpa occidentalis. The sequence goes on from NW_023604861.1 coordinate 109,824,666, forward strand.
GAGAAGAACAAGAGCTCAATTAAACAGGTCACTGTATTTCACAGAAATCCTTTCCAGAGGATGCAAAGAAACCTCTTTCCCTCTGTTCTGGTAAGAGAGTTGGAGGCCATTGCCAAATAGGAGTTAACGGGAGTTAATAGGAGTAACAGTAAGAATTTACTGTGTTCCAGAACCCAGTTCTAAGTGCTTAATATATGTTTACTATTTTAATCATCACAACCACCTTGTAAATCAATGGTATTATTATCATCTCTATTTTCAGATTAGGAAATTGAAACACAGAGATGCTAAGTAACTGGCCCAGGGTAACTGAGCTCGTAAGTAGGAGAGCCGGAGTTCAATCCCAGACATTTGGGCTCAGGGCTCCTGGACTTAACCACCAGGCTGCACTTAGAGCAATGGCATTGCAAGCCTCACAAAAATAGCATAAGACGGAGGAGCCCATCTTTATAAGTATCAAAGCTCGGGTCAGGGCAGCATAAAATAGTGATGAAGGATGGGCATCCCAACAACTGCAGGCAGTCTTGCATTACTAGGAAGAGTAGAAGCTAGTTTTTGCAACTCCACCTCTTCAAAGACACAGAAAGCAATCAGGGGACTAGACTCCAGACTCTATTCTGACCCACAGAACATCTGATTTGCACCATGGAGCTGCTGAGAGCTGTCCCCTCCTGGTACACCGTAGGGGAAGGAGTCCCACAGCGCAGGCCCACGTTCCCTGGGACTGCTTGCTATAAAAACGCATGTTCCTGGATACCACCAGATCTTGATGCCAAGGTCTCTGTGGCACCTGATCAGTAGATCGGACTCTGTTTTGGCAACAGCTTCAGGTGATTCTGAGTCCATGGATGGAGGTGTATGCTGTGAGAAATACTGGCCTAGAAGCCAAGATATCCAGCTTCAGGAAAGTTGAGAGAAAGACAGGTATGATTCCTTCATCTAAAAAAAGACTGCCGTAAAGGTATCCAACCCCAAATGACAAGAGACTGCCAAAGCACAATGTTCTCATTGTAAAATTAAAAAGAAAACAATGCTAAAGAATGCTAGTGAAATTGAGCTGCTAAAGTGTTAAGAAGATTGTAATTACAACAGGGATCAAACAAGAACTGATCCCCCACAGATTCCACATTATAAATGAACATGGAAAACTACTGAAAAATTGTGTCCAATAATCTATTGCAGAATATAGTAAAAGCCAGTGTGTGAAGGTGTAGCTCAGAAGAATTCTAGAAGAAAGCATGTAAGAGCAGAGAAGCCAGAGAGGCTCTTCCCAGAAAGAGCAAGACAACCACTTCACAAGCCCTGAAACTGAGCTCCTGCTAAGTAGTAGGCATCATGAGTGACCCACAGGCTTTATGAAATGAATTAAATACACTATCCTGCTCTCTTTGAATTCAACCTAATAAGGAGACTTCACTAATTATTTGGTAATCTATTTTCTGTATTCAAATATCATGCCTCAACATGAGTCCCACCAATATTTATTTATATGCCGGTTGGTCTCAGGTGTGCTGGGAGTTAATGGGAAAAACCACAGGCAGATAGACTGACATATCACACACACGAGACAGATTCCAGACTTGTCTTGCTTAAAAAGCCATAGGAACCTTACAGGCAACAACCCCTGAGCACAGGCAAGTAGAACATCTGTGTGAAGTATATCTCAACTCACACACCTGTTTATCTCTGACATGGCCCATGCAGCTGCCAGCAACCCTTTTAAGGGAAAAGAGCATCTTCCCAGATGCATGGAGCTTAATTTTATATCACACCAGGGCCTTTTCTCACTTGAGTCTTGGCATAGCAGGTTGAGCGCAGTACTGTGAAGCTGTCCGTAGCCTCTGCAGTGCAGGTTTGATTCCCAGCCAGCCAGGGAGATTCCCACATGGTGCACAGACCTCTCCTGTCTCACCCACTGCTCCCCTCAGCAGTGTTTTTCGGTCCTCTGCCTGTTCTGTTCCCCGCTCTGTCTCTGGTGAATCCTCTCACCCTCCCGTGCCTCTGGCCTGTACCCCAGCTCTTGTATAAAAATAAATAAATCTTTTTAAAAGAAAAAGAATGTAAACAAATATTCCTATTTAGGTTGTGGCATTCAAACTTTTTGGCTATCATTTATAATAAGATACTGATCTTCCATGGTCCCATTTCCTCCAATCCACTGAGCACATATTTATTGTCATTTCCCCGGGTGCCAGGCACTGTTCTAGAGATGGAAAACTCTGCAGTTAACAGAATAGGTTAAAATCCTTGCTCTAGGAAGCTTACATTCCGCAGGGGGAGGTGAACAGTGAACAAGTACAATATAATGTGGGTCAGATGGTGATAAAGCAACAGAGGGAAAACAAATCAGAGAAGGGAACTAGAGGATGCTGGGACACTGGGGGAGGGGAGAGCAGTAGTTTAAATATAGCAACCAAAAAAGGCCACACGGGGAACATGCCATTGAACATATTCCTGCAGGAGGAGGGAAAGGGGCCATCTGATATCTCAAGGAAGAAAAGTAAAAACCATAGCAAAACTGATGGGCTAGAAGTCACCCCAACAAAAATTGTGTTCTGGTCCATTGTTTGCCTAGTGTGGGCTTTAAACAAGTCACTTTCTGAGCCTATTTCCTTCTTTGTAAAATGAAGGTGCTGCTTGATCCTCTCCAAGTTCTTTCAGGAACATGGAGAGTTCCTAACTCTAACACTTGGCATCTGTGTTCTAAGAAACCTCTTGTGTTTTAATCTAGGCAGACCTGTATATGTGTGTAAACTTACACATATGTGACATACAAAAATGCTACAACAAAATTTCATAAGCCGGGCTACCCTATTTACATGCAACATACTTAAATATTTTAAACGCTGACTTCACCAAACTAAATTGATTTCACTATCCACCAATGGGTCTTAAAGAACTTACAGGCAACAACCCCTGTTCACGGGCAAGTAGAACATGTTTCTGAGCTATATCTCAACTCACACACCTATTTGTCTCTGACATGGCCATGCAACCACCAGCAACCCATTTAAGGGAAAAGAGCACAGACATGGAAATCTTCTTGGTGATGGCACCAAATATGGCATCTGCAAAGCCACACACTGATTTCCAAGAAAAACAAAAGCTAACTCGGTACTTGAGCTTTCCTCTGCCCCCAGCTTCCAGATGTATTCCGCGCAGGCCTGAAGCAGCAGAGGTGAAGTGCCAGTCTGACAGCTCCAGCCTCAAATCCCAGTGCTGCTTCCCTTTGACCCTAGACAAGCTTCACCACAACACTGAGGGTTAGGTTTCTTACCAGTATAATGGAAATGACAAGAAGGACTAAACCATAAAATATACATAGAATGACTAGTCAAGTATAACTGGAGGTGGTGGTGAGGGTGGAGGCAGAAGCAAACCAGACCAAAAAGAGGTTTATCCCTTAGCATCTAAAATGTTAGAGAAATAGACCACATTGTGAATGCCCATAATTTTCTGAGCAATGAATGTCACAGGAGGAAGCATGTGAGATTCCAAACTGATTCTTTTGTTTCTAAACCTTCCCTCCTACCTCCTCAGCAAACTATATGGAAATGGATTTGAAGAAATACAAAGTCATGCGTTCAATGGGACGACGCTGATTTCACTGTAAGTATGTGCTTATTTCCCCAGCTCATGAATAAAAATGAAATATTACTCTGGCTACCAGATCATATTCAATCTTCAGCAACTAACTCAGGACAAAAATAAACTTTCAAGTGGCTAGTCCTCAGTGTTTCACGCATGTTACTAGGCAACTGGCTGGCTGGAAACCCCAGAGCACCCTGATTTCAAAGATAGATGCAGCCTTTATACATTGAAGTTGACAGTTTGCTGAAATATTCAACACCCTACTTTAGGCTTCTCCATCTCACAGCCTCCCTCTCTAGCCCCCTCTTTCAGGTTGATGGTGTGTTCGAGGCAGCAGGATTTCAGAAAAGAAATCCTTCCCAGCCCCACTGCAGAGAAATCACATAATGTCATTTACGAGTTTAATCAACACCCCAGTCCAGGTCGGCTCACCCTTCTCCCTGCTGCTAAGGGGTTGGGGAGAGGGGGTTAAGGAGCTCATTTTCCACTGCACCCTAACCTTGGGAGCCATGGGAGCCTTGATTTTCACATATGCTACCCCAGCCCCCAGCGTTAACAGCCTTTTTGTCAAGAGGAACAACCCTACTATTTCCTGTATAGTCTCAACCTCCTTTTGGTGCTTCCTTTTTCTAGAAGAGTGGCTCGTTCTCAAAGCTTACAGGACTGGGGCTACTAGAACCCTAACAGAGTAGGTTCCCCTTTATTAATTTTTTATTAATTACTTAATTATGAATGAATAAATGATAATTAGATTTTTTTGTGCAGTGAGCACTAAGTACCTAAGAAATGGTAGCTTTTCTAAAAGTTGTCTTCCCTGTCATGGGGTGAATTGTCCCCATTTTCTCGCTGACTGGAATTTAATGAAGAGTTCACATTAGCCAACTGAATCTGTTTCTGCCAAATTTAAATCAAAAGCGCATCCTCTCCTGGCACAGCACTCTCAGATGCTTTGTTCTGTTGTTCACTCACCAAGTATTTGCCAAGCATCAGCTGTATTTAAAGAAGCAGCTATATTCTGAGGGAGAAGTAAAGATGAATAAGCCCTGGCATTGGCCCCACAGAAGCTCACAGAGGAGAAGGAAACCCCTTCACCGGGTATATAAACTGTACACTAAATGGTAACTAAAACAGAATGCAAAGCATGACACCTGCCTGAGAAAGGGAAAGCCCTCTGGGATTTAAAAGACAGAAAAGAAGGAAATTAGAAAAAGACTTATGGAGAGGTAGACTTTGAGGTGGGCCTAATTTGGACATGCAAAGATAGGGGGAAAAATGCATTCTGGGCAGAGGGCAAGGAGAAGAGTGGCTCAGAGGAAGAAGCATGGGATGTGCTCACAGATCAGCAAAAAGTGCCTTTTAGAAAGTTCTAGATGTGGGTTAAGGGCCATGCAGGAAGGGCCTTAAATACCAGATTAAAGAATCTGGGTTAAAGATTAAAGAATCTTCTGCAGAAAATGAGAAGCTGTTGAAAATTCTAGAATAGGAAGTGTGATAGAAGAGCATAAAGAAGTTTCATCTGTTAAAAGGGAGGGCAGAGGGTCATAAGTGGCAGGCCAGGGCTGGGAACAGGGGCCAGGGATATCTGATAGAAGGGTTGGCTGAAGTCCTTTGTGGTTGAGGTCACCTAGACCAGGGGGAAATGTAAGAACAGATAAAATATAGAATTGGGAGAAAACCAGAGATGAAGAAGAAAAGTAAGAGCAAGGACTAAGGTGAGACGGTGACCAGGAGAGTACATCCTTGGGCGGTCAGGAAAAATAGGACTTCAGAAGGAAGGGCCTTGGTCTACAGTGTCTCAGCTGCTTCAGAGACACAAAATAGATTTGCAGTTCAAAAAAATCCATTTGGTCAAGATTCTGTCTTGTTATATAAAAAAGAAAACTAAAAACACAAATCTCTTGGCCAAGAACAGAAATCAATTTCATTCAACAAACATTTATTAAGCATCACTGTTATGTTAGGCACTGTTAGGTGCTGGGTCTGCAATGGTAAAATGGAAATCATTCCTGCTTTCATGAAACTTCTGTTTTAGCAAAAGATACATCAAAGAGGAAAGCAAATAAGTTAATTTATGGCAGGTAGTGATATATACTAGTGGCAGAAATAACCTGTTACTGAAATTTGCAAAAATACAAGGGGGTGACTAGAAGTTAGGTGCCTCACATCTCCCTATGAGTTACGCCTACTGGAGAACCAGAAGTTCATGATTGCATAGTGAGGGGAAGACCATTACAGAGAGAGGAAACAGCATGTGCAAAGGCCCCAAATTGAGAAAGAAAAGAAGTTGATAAACTGGGAATCGAGAGGAAGGATAAGGTGAGAGGCAGGATAAGGTGCAGAGAAGCAGCACAAGGGCTGCCCTCAGAACCGCAGGGCCCAAGAGTCAGTCCTTACCATTCCACAGCACCCCAGTTTAGGAAGCTTTGCATGGACTTGGGAGTTTCCCCACTGGGCTTCATAAGGTCATGCTACCTACACTGCCACAGTGGAGGGCCATGTCACATGGGAGAGTCCCCCCAAAGTGACCCCGCCACAGTCTTGTAGATGAATTTGATTTATTCTAACCAAGTTGCATAATGCAGAGTTATCAGTAGTACCAAAAGGTCCAAGTTTTAATAAAACATGTGAAATGCTCTGTCATGAAGTTTGAACAATTAATTAGACCTGGCTGACATGAGGATTATTTGCTCACAGTGTCCCGTTATGATTTATGACCATAACTGAACATAATTAAAACAAACCAAATCAGGAAGAAGAGCCATAGAGGTTTGGGGAGGAAATTTTCTTTTGATTTAGATTTTAAAAAGCTATTGACTCTGGGCCTCCCCTGGTGGTACAGCGGCTGAGCACTGGGCTGCGAGGCTGCCTGCAGCCTCTGCAGCGCCAGTTCATTCCCAGGCCTCCAGCGAGCGTCCCACAAAAAAAAAAAAAAAAAAAAAGCAATTGGCTCTGACAACCTCATCTCTTTGAAGATGGAAATACACCCAAGGGATAGGATGAAGTGAGATGGACGGGTACGACCTAAGGAAAGGGTTGAGGGGTTCCCAGGAAAATCCTTAGCAGAAGCATATGGAAAACAGCCACTCAGGGTGTGAGAGGCAGGGCTTTTGCACTTTTTAAATGGCTGCCGTGATATGGAGACACACGGGAAGATGATGAAGATATAAAGCTATGAGATGAGCCAGGTAATCACCTAGACATCCAGTGGGGGAGAGAGCGGGGTACTGGTGCATTTAATTTGCCATGTTACCCCGTAACCATAGTGTACACGGAACATGTTCCCATGCTCCAAATCATCAAGCCAACAATGCATGTCTGCTGTGCCCACTGTCCACCGCTTTCCAAATTGCTTTCAATCACCACCCTTACCTTATAGGAACAAAGTGTGCAAATGAAGACAGGCAAGCTTGAGCCCAGGGACTCCTCTCCCAGCTCCATCGTCCACCCAGACAAGGCCTTTGCTTGGAGACACCAGCATCGGAGCCCAGGCAGGAGGCTGCTCAGCAGGGTCAGGCTGAGGTGCTTCTGAGCAGTTTGCACTGAGTTTCTCTGAGCTAAAGGGACAAGAAGCCCTTAATTAGCTACTGCTGTAGCAATTTCTGGCTTCTTCCATGGCCTTATGAGCAGTGGCCATCAACACTTTTGTTTCCACACCTGCACACCTGGCGATCATCTTCTGCACAGCACCAACCCCCAAGGCCCCCAGGGCACGTGACACCTTGCTACACGGGCTGCATTCCCTCCCCTTTCTGAGGAATGCATTTCTGAGAATGCATGAAGGCATGCATGTCTAAAAGAAAAGAGTAAAATGAAATGATGGAAGCACCCACTTAAAACGGCCCCTCCTTTATGTTTTTAAAGAAAGTATTTGCAAATTTCAATTTGTTACTATTAACAGACTCTGAGACCTCTGAAATCCAGCAGGAAGACTGATACAGGGCAGGCTGCACTCCTACCCTGGACACCTGAGCAGAATTTTTATCCTTGCCCAGCTGTCTGGCAGTAAATTTTCTAACCTCAGGAAGGGAGGAGCACAGTACTTTTAAGTTGCAGGGCCAAGGCATCCACCAAGAAAGAAGGCAAACTCAAGAGGGGAGGTGGGGCCCAACACACCAACAATGTCACGATTTTACCAAGTAGTGTCATATCTTTTCTCCACTTTACCTACAGTTGCCCCACCTTGTCCTCTCCAGCCCTGAGCACCATGCACACAGGCTGGTCCAAACATGTCTGTACACAGCTGCGACTGGGTACACATGAGATGCCAACTCCACTAAGGACACTGTCCTCCCCACAGGGACTTAAAGGAAAATGCACACCTGGAGAAGATGCACAATGGAGCCTTCCAGGGGGCCACAGGGCCTAGCATCTTGTGAGTACAGTGATGATTCCAACCGTGCACAGCAACATCCCTACTCAGAGTACATAACCATGTCCTCCCCAGCCGGGCTTTGCAGAGTGTCAGCCGCCACAGGTAAAAGGGCTGCATGACAAAGCATGGCAACCTGGGAGCTTCAGCAACACAAAGGCATTGTCTCACCATCGTGCAGAAGCTGAAGTCGGGCCTGGCAGGGCTGGTTCCTTCTGGGGGCTGTGAGGGAGAAGTCTCTTGCAGGTCTGTCTCCTTGCTTCTGGTAGTTTTTTCTGGTTGTGGAGTCATAACTTCGGTCTTCGCATAGCATTTGCTGTGTGTGTGTGATTATCTCCAAAGCACCCCCTTTTTATAAGGACAGTGGTCACACTGGATTAGGGCCCAGCCTAATGACCGTATTTTAACTTGATACCTCTGTACAGACGCTATTTCCAAATAAAATCACACTGTGACGTACCGGGAGATTAGGACCTCAACGTATGAATTTGGGGAGATACAGTTCGAACTATAATACCAAATATGGAGGATGGCGTCATGTGCTGACAGAGCTGACTCACCTGGCATTTGCTGGACAGGAGGACGGGACCGAGATGCTGTGCGTCAGTTCTCTGAGGGTGTGAGAAGCGGTGCCCAGTCCCTCCATTAATGGGAGTATCGTAAAGAACATCTCCATTCCTTTGTAATGAGCTTTACAGCTCCTTTACAGCTTTTCTGTAATCCTAATTTAAAATATATTACACTTCCCCTCCTCAAGAAAAAACCCACCAGATCTACAAAGAATCCTGCTCAATTCCTAACATACCTGAAATAATAATTCTAGAAAGCTGAATGAGAACACCAGCTAGGTAAATAGACAAGGCTACAAAAAGCAGCAAAAGTCTGCAGCCCTGGAGGCAAATTCTGCTGTCTTGATTATTCCGTCGAGGGTCTACACTAGTCTTCATTCTGTGTTGTCAAGCTCACCTGTCCAGCAATCATGATTAATGATTGCTCCATGTGCTGGAAGTACTGGGTCAGTTTGCTGGGTCAGAGAGCTGCTGTGCTGCTAGGAAAGTTTCATGGAGCACAGCAGCTGCCACTTAAGAAATACATTGGCTTTTAAAATTCCCACTGACTCTTCTTCCTCCTCACATTTGATTGTTTGGTGTTTTCTTAGACATTGCCTTAAATATAGAAAAGCCCAAGAGTTCAGGACCTTGTTTGCAAAACCTGAGCTTTCCACACAGTTCTGCTTGCATGGCCCAGTATTTGCTTTCTTTGGACTGAAGACTCCAGCTTGCCTTTAGAGAACCCGCCTTCTGTGTGCTGGGAGACGATGGCTATCGCCACACAGTGGCTCTTAACAGCCTAGCTGCTTTGCTTCCAGAAAATCTACCCTGCAGGCTTGATCAATTATAGACCTAGGCATCTGAAGTCATGAATATTTCCCCTGGGGCAGAGCACAAAAGCTGATGTCACTGACTGTGCCCACTGTCTCATAAAGCAAGTAGCTATTTCACTTCTGTTGAGTGGAAAGAGGTAGAAGGAGGTAGCTAGAGAGAAAGGAAAGCAGGAGAGCGAGTGAGCAATGATAATGATGTGTGGCAGGTACAAGGAGTTATACTCAACCTTGAAAAGAATAATGGGGTAAATATGAGAAAAAAAAACCACAGCACAGCTTCTTGAATTCAGATCTTAATGAGACTAACTGAAATGGAGCATTAGGGGGAAGGTAAGATGGAAAAAACAGAGCCCCAAGAACCTATACCAGGATTATTGTTAAGAGCTTTCATTTATGAATCATACATTGATGATAAATAAAATGCCTTTCTCCCTTCTATTTTTCAGGGATATTTCTTCCACCAAACTGCAAGCCCTGCCCAGCGATGGGCTGGAATCCATTCAGACACTAATTGCCACATCATCCTATTCTCTTAAAAAGCTGCCATCAAGAGAAAAATTTACCAGTCTCCTGTATGCCACACTGACTTACCCTAGTCACTGCTGCGCTTTTAGAAACCTGCCACCAAAGGAGTAAGTAAAAAACAAAAGGTAATCCTGACAAGCTGTGGCAGAATCTTCTGACTTCAAAATAGTCCCCAGTTGACAGCTCCCTGCTCCTTCACTCAATGCCTCCTCGACCAACTCCAGAGCCGTGGGGTCACTTTCGGATAGATGAGAAGCAAATGAACCACCCTGTTTCTTCCTGAAAAATGATTCCAAGTAGTCAATTCAACCTGAAGCCAGATCTCTGTAGCCTGTTTTGGCCTGACTGAATTATAACCTTGTATTAGGCTACCATTGCAGCTGTAAAATGGAGCGCAAAACTGCCATCTCAAAAGCCAATTAGCTTTTATCAGTGAAGAGCATCATTTTTAAAGAAGTTGGGGGGGGGATGCTCAAGAGGGTAAATTTTACCTTATGTCTTAGTCCCTCATAAAAGGCGCACACAAAACCCTACAGGAGGGTTATGTTGTTTTCTAAAAGCTATTTCTCTCCCAGCAGAGACTGCCTTCCATTTCAGAACAGAACACCAGCGCCCTAAGGATTAGCTCAGGGCAGGCACAGACAGGGCACCAGCCCCCAGCTGCTTTGTGTGCAGTAGGGAGCATCTTGCTCACTCAAATGATTTCACGTCAGTCCAGAGTGGAATGGCAGGGCGTGCCGGAGTTCATCCTTCCTTCAAGCAGTTTTCCAGATTTTTTCCGACTGAGATGCGTACTAGAAATATCTTTTTCACATTGCAACCCAGTACACATCACATTTGTAACTGATAGAAAACGCAGCAACTCTTCACGGGATATAGTCTGCTGTTTTCTTACCTATTTCACTCTGATTTTGTTTGGTTTCAATGCTAGTCTTGATGCACTCTTTGCACTTTCATGACCCACTGACAGGTCCAACAACTTGGAAAGACATTGCCCTAAGGACATATTCTGCAGCCTAAGAAGATATCCTCAGTGAGAATGCCCTAAGATAGTAACATTTGATGCTGCTGTCTTTGTTTAGAATCAACCTATTTATAATGAATCAACCAGCATATATTATTGTACACCTGCTTTGCTCCTTGCATAGATAGGTGGGTTCTGTTTGAAGCTTTTGAGGTAACCAAGAGCAAGGTCTCACTGTGCTTCTAAACCCATGTACATTAAGTGAGCTTCTAAGAACACTGAGTGCTTACCGTGTTCCAAATCATGTACAAGAGCCCAAAGAGACAAAGACAAGTAAGAGATAATCCCAACCCTCAGTGTCACAAATAGCTGTTTGGGGGCAATGCACAAGACAACCAGTACTTAAGTATAATACAGCATGTTATGTTAGAGCTGAGAACAGAACAGAGTATTCTGGGTGCACAGAAGTTTCTAAATGGCAGCAGGCCTTGTGGCAGTCCTTCTGAGGAAGTGTCTTCTGCTAGACTTGAAGCACAGGTAGGAGCTGGCTAGATGGGTGTAGGGGGAAGCACGCCAGGAAGATGGAATACCGTGTGTGAAGGGACAAAGGCAAGAGACGGAGGAATGAAAGTTCTTCAGGAAAAAAACTTGGAACAAGACTTATTCTTGCATATGGAGAAATGAGTGAGAGGAAATCAGAGAGAGGTGGTTGTGATAGGCTCTTAGTGCCAGGCCAAGTGGTTTAGAAAATGGGAAGCCACTGAAAAAAATCAAGAAAAATCTCCCAAATTTGCTTTTGTAAATACCATGCTGTCAGCAAAGTGGAGAAACAGATCGAGGAAAACAAATACATTGAGAGAACAATTATAGATGCTGGTTCATGAGGAAGGTGATCCTGGACCCCTCCACCTATGGGGCAAAGAGGTCACATCCCTTCTGACATTACTGGCATATGAAAACTTTACTTCAGAAGCTTTTTATTCCAGTAGCTGGAAAAGACGATCTCTGAGCAAAAATAAATAAATAAATAAGGGAGGTAGGGGGAGGGAACAAAACACTGAGGCCTCATGCAATTGCGGGACAGTATCAAAGTGAGATGTGAATGCAGTCACACAGAGGTTGTCTTGACTGGGATTACAAGCTTGACCTGACTCCCTCTGTGTCCCTAAAGCTAGAAACCTTGGATGCTAGGCTAGCAAGGATAGAGTGCCTGAAGGAGGATCAGTGGAATGTTTGTGCAAACTCTGAGTCACCCCTCTGCCCTGCAGCTGCTGAGCCTGGATAAAGCACACAACTGCCTTAGCAGATGGCCCTAAAGGCCTCCTTGGTATCTATGATAAAAATTTCAAAAAGATAGTATAGATGGAGCCCAGTGCTATTATCTGAAGGCCAAGAACATTTCCTGGGAACTGCAGGTTGGTTCACATTACAGTATCTCTAAATGACAAACACAGAGACAGCATCAAACACACACACAATCTGATCCAAATTTGAAGATTCATACTCTTGGCCCAAAATAACAAGCTGATTAATAGTTGGAAAGTTCAGGTCAAATAGTTCTGATATATTCTCCACCTTCCTGTTTTTACACAAAGTTTTTCTACAAGGAATTATCTTCTTGGTGTTGGAGAAGAAGAATGTAGACATGGCCACTTTGACTTGCCTTATTACCTCTTCCTCCCCAGGAAAGGTTCAGTTTCTCACAAACTGCTCTCCTTTCCTCTGTTTTTTCCACCCTGTTTTCCTTTGTGCCTCCCTTTTGTTTTATTTTAGAAATGTAAGTACAATCCTTTTACCTTCTTGACATTTCCCCCCTTTCTAGAAGTTAAACATCTTGGAAAGATGAAGGAGTTGGGAGAATCCACATATATTTCTGCACATAAGCAAAAATAAAAGCAGAAAATTCACACAATAATGTCAGGTCTGATATCTTCAAATCCTTTAAAAAGGATTCCCGGTTACAATTCAAAGCCATGAACTCTGAGTGGTTTTGCTCATCAAGGCCAATGTGGGAAGGAGCGTGGTGAGGAGCAAACTTTAATATACCAAAAAGGTAGCTTTTAACGAGCATTGAAACACCTATGATTCAATATGACAAATTTAAGTTTTTTCATCTATAGAGCCCACACAAAACACTTAGCTTTCAGATGCATTTTATCTAAGCTGGAAGAATTCTAATGACAATTCAAAGGCTCTACTCTCTCTCCGGGAAGCATTTCAGTAGGGACAATGGTTCAGAACACGACACTGGTGTAATAGGTAAAGAATATGGATGAACAAAGCATAAATAGACATGATCAGGTCTAGTTTAAAGAGCAAAAGCTCAATTGCTTTTTTTTTTTTTTTACCTTTTCTCTTTCAGGCAGAATTTTTCATTTTCCATTTTTGAAAACTTTTCCAAACAATGTGAAAGCACAGCAAGGAAACCAAATAATGAAACACTGTAAGTATTTGCATGCAAAGAAACTCAGGAAGCCACATCTCATTCTGTGTGCACCTTATTATTATCTGTGCCAATGATTTTCTTTTGATAAAAGTCTTGATTGGGAGGATGTTTGCAAAGCATTTTAATAGTTCTAAATTTGTCCTTGCAAGTAGCATCAGTTGATACAGTATTTCAACTGGTTAAAAAAAAAAAAAAAGCTTTTTAAAAAAATGTAACTTCATGTTTATTCTACAATTAAATTCTTCTCGGAAATTAAAATTTGTATTTGCAGGCATTTGGATGCAGGTATTTTACACTTTCACTAGTCATGTAACCAGCGCCCCACAAAGACTAACCTATTGTGGACCCCACACTCCTTCAAAAAGACTTGGGCTGCCAGACCACTATGTGCTAAAAGTTAAAATCATTCAGCCTAAATGCTATCACTAATATACACAGAATAGAAGCTACATAGCTATTGTAGTGGCTGGTTTTTAAAACTTTTTCCTGGCTGCCTTGGCATTTCACATATCTTCAGTAACAAAAGAGCATGTCTCAAAAGGTAATCCCAGATGTCCCTATGCTGCGTTTTTTGTGAGTTAGAAGATTCATTACTCCCCATCCCCAACCCCCAGTGTCCTGCAGGCTACAAAGCCAGATGCCCTAAGATTCTTGCCAATCTCCCTCTTCTATATCTTTTTTCTTTTCTTTTCCCTGCTACCAATCTGCATGTTACATAAAGACAGCAGGTTGGTGTGATGGGAGGACCCTGGGCTTAAGGGCTCTTCCGAGTTGGATTTGAACCCTTACCGTAATGTTTCTTATAACACTGGGTATCCCTGGGCCATACTTATCTTTTTTTTTTTTTTTTTTTGATACTTCTTTCCTTGTAAGGAATATCCTTGACTTTCAGAACTATCAGAGTGAAGGGAGTGATATACTCTATCTCCTTCTTGTCTTTTTCTTCCATTTAGATCTGACACCACCTATCCTCCAGTTTCCTTTTCCTCCCCCTTCTGTCTTCTCTCTTGACAGTCTCTCCATCAGAGAACTCTTTTGAAACATCTGCCCTTTTTTCCCCCTTACAATATGAAACCACTTCTGTTAGAGTCGATGGTACCACCAGAAGGGGGGAGACGAGTCTTTACCCCAATCTCAATAATCCTCACCAGATTCTACTCAAGCCTTCCCAAATGGATATACACTCTTCAGTTTGTTATGCTAATCTGCTTTTGAAACAAGTCCCTTAATATTCACCCTCCCCAAATCCCTTGAAATTAATATAAAATCCAAGAAAAAGAGAGTGCGCCCTGCAAAAAAGCATTTTTTAAGATAAATCTCATTCTTCTCCTTTTCACCAAATTGTTATTCCTGAGTCCCTGGAGTTTGGAAATTCTAGAGCAAACTACTAAACCTTAACCTACTCTACTGAGAGGCCTTGGCTTCCTTACCACTACAACTGGATCCCTGGCCTTCGGAGAGCCCCATCTTTTCTTCTTTCTCTGTTCATTGTGACTGAAGGAGCGGTGCTCTGCTTCTTTCCTCTGGCTCAATGTGGGTAAACCCACGTGCGTCCATTCAAACTCCCTACATAGCCTTCAATATGAAAGACAGCTCTGTGCTGTGCTTTTGTCAATAAGCATGCTACTACCCTCAGGAACCATCCCAGGACACACATGTAAGTAGCAGCAGGCAAGTATTTGGTTTGAAGACAAATCACAAAGGAGAAGAACTGCTAAGACATATGCCCAGTAGGGCAAAAAAAAAATAAAGGGCAAAAGAGCAGGGGAGTGGGAGAGGAAATATACCTCAACTCTTACTGATGAATTTATTCAGAAATTATGACAGAATTTCTAGAAAATTTCAGTTGGTGTTTCTAGCAACCGAAGTACTTCTGCTAAGGAGAAAGGAGTAAAAGAAATTGAGCAAGCGATAGTTGGAAGGCTTTCACTTGATTTAAATATAGGCTATTAGTGTAGGGATCATCCAGCAGATGTGCTTAAAACACAATTTCCTGGTCTCTACCCCTAAAAATGTGATTCAATGTTTGAGATAAAGCCAATAATTTGCATTTTAACAAATACCCTGGAGATTCTGACGGAAGTGAACTAAATGCCACACATTGAAAAACACAATGAAGTAGATAAAAGGTCTCTGGAACTTGGATATGAAAACCTCACACGGTTACCACTAATATACCAAGTGCTGAGGGGTCTTAGGCAAGTCACTAACCTCCTCAGTCTGGACTGTCTCACCAATGAAATGAAGGATTCAGTAGATGGTTGTCCCGACCCACGGGATTCGGAGGCACGAAAAGAGAAGGGCTGAGGATGAAATGAGGGACTTGAGGCAACTTGACGCTAGCGCATGCTTCTTTATTTTTCCTTTTCCTTCTCTTACTTTTCCATGTCTTTCTTGTCCCTGTCTTTCTACCTTCCCTGGCCTTCTCTCTGCTCCTCTCGCAGCACTCTCCTCTCTCATGGTTCTCCTCTTAAATCTCTTTTCTTCTCCCCCTCTCTCTCCCAGGTTCTCCTCTTATACCCTCATAGCCCCTCCCCCCGTACCTCCCAGTCTCATGTGACTTACAGGAAAAACCTGTGGTTCTCCAAAAGCTAAACGGTAAAGCGAAACTTAACTCATGGCACGCATACGCAACACGGCGCATGCTCCGGACGGCTCCGGACAGATGGTCTTAAAGGGCCTTTCCAATACTAAGAGATAGCATTTTCTTTAATTGTTCATTGTAACCACTATATCTCTTTAAAGATTACAAATCTGGGTAATTATATTGATGTCCACAAGATGAGGACAAATGTGTGAGAGGATCCTAAGTAGACATCTGCGCGTGGCCTTTCTCTAGTTCCAAATTGTTTTCTGCAATAATCTAGCACCTTTCTGGGGTCCTGAGTCATTTTTTCCCTTCTTTTTTAATGTGTTCTTCCCCTTTTCATGATTGTATTGGTCAAATATAACATTTCATCTACTCACTATAAAACATACACACTTCCTTATAGATAACATGAAAAGCAAAGTTTTGAGAGTAGAGAAAAATACTCTTTAAACCTGTGAGGATTCCTAAAGAGAAATACTTATTTGTAATGGCCTTAACAGAAACATGCCCATCCCACCATTCCCCACGATTATATTAGCAGAACTATGGGCAAATGAAATTTGTTCAATCTACATGCGCCAAACTGTAGACACTCACTGACCTGTATCTTCTTAGAACCAGGATCGTCCTGGTTTATTTATTGCATAAATAGTTACTGAATGGATACTCTGAGTCAAACCTGTGTGAGGCATTAACATTTCGAAAATGAATAAGATCTTGTCCCCTGCCTAAATAAGACTACTAAATATACACATGCATCATCACATAATAATATAGTTTGATAATTATAATACTTAAGTGCAGCAAAAGGGACAATAAACTCCCTGGAGGTGCAGATCAGTAAAGGTTTCATAGATGAGCTTATTTTACAAATGAGGAAGAATTCACTAGAGAAAGGAGACGAGGAAGGAAAGAAGAAACAGAGATGTCTTCCAGGCAAAAGAAATCTCATACACAAAGACAGAGAGTTGAAACAATAGAATTTATTTTGAGTCACAAGTCATTTCATGCGACCAAAGGGATGGCTGCATAGGGATTTGCATGCAATAAATTGTAAGAATCCATAATGTTCACTGAGCACTTAATATGTGTCAGGCATTATTCTAAACATTCTATGTGTGCTAATATATTTAATCTTTTGCACAGACGTAATAAGGGAGATATATTATTTGACAAAAAACTAGAGGGAAGAGAATTTAAGTAACTCTCCCAGGTTTATAAACACATTCCGTAAGGACTGGACCCAAGCAGTTTGGCTCCACAGCCCATTTTTGCACATCACTACTGCTTTTTAAAGATGAGACTGAAGAAAGGAACAGAACCCAGTTCAAGGGGGGACTCAGAGGTCATCTCAAGGATTCTGGTATTTATCCATAGCCAATGAGAACCTAGGAAAAAAGTGAATCAGTAGACTTGTGCTTAAGAAAGTCCATCCAAGTAGGAACATACAGATAGAAGAGAGAGAGAGTTAAAATTGGAGGAAGGATGGCAGAAAGAAAACTAATTGTCCCATTAAAAGAGGATGAAAAACCTGAATTCTGAATTCTGACCACAGCAGCAACTGTGGCAAAGGTGGGCCTGTTCCCTCACTAAAGACAGAGTCCCTCTTCAACCCACTCTGAATTTGACTCATTCCTCTAACAAGTATCCAGTTTCACCATTTCTTCCTATTGCCCATGATGATATTCTTCATCTGCTGCTAAGTTTGTAGTACTCTATCCTTGGTTTCTATTTCTCAGCAGGGCTATTTGATTAACCAGGGACTCAAGTGCAAACAAGTTCATCAGTAGCTGATGATCGTCAACAATTTGAGCCTTCCAATCCCATTTGTGTTTCACTACAAACAGCTTGATAGCAGTTTGGTTGGCAACTAAATGAGATAAATAGCTAAGAAAATGCCAAGAAAGGATTCTTTTATATTTAGCAAGCATATATTGTGCCTCTAAATTTCTTTTCCAAAGAGAATTATCCTATGTAAACAACTTCATTAAGACTTTGCATCAATGTGCAAAACATATATATATATTTTAAGTCTAAATGACTTTTCATTTCCTTCTTTTGGAACTCCTACATCAATTAAGAGTTCCAATAATTTAACAAATAAACCTCAGGCCAAGGCTGTTGTGGTTTTGTTTCTTAGGCTTAAAAAAAGACATTAAAAATGATTCTTGAATTTTTAGTACCCTGAATCACTGAAAATCTCTTAAATTTACATAAAGTCAAAATATTCTTCTTACAGATATTCTTCTTATAGGTATTCTGCCATCTTTGATGAAAATGAACTGAGTGGCTGGGATTATGACTATGGTTTCTGCTCACCCAAGATACTTCAATGTGCTCCTGAACCAGATGCTTTTAATCCCTGTGAAGATATTATGGGCTATGACTTCCTTAGGGTCCTGATTTGGCTGATCAGTATTCTAGCCATCATGGGAAATGTGACTGTCCTCTTTGTCCTCCTGACCAGTCGTTATAAACTGACCGTGCCACGTTTTCTCATGTGCAATCTCTCATTTGCAGATTTTTGCATGGGGCTCTATCTGCTGCTTATTGCCTCAGTTGATTCCCATACCGAAGGCCAGTATTACAACCATGCCATAGATTGGCAGACCGGGAGTGGATGTAGTGCTGCTGGGTTTTTCACTGTATTTGCAAGTGAACTTTCTCTATACACCCTCACAGTCATCACACTAGAAAGATGGTACACCATCACATATGCTATTCAGGTAAACCAAAAGCTTCGATTAAGACATGCTATTCTGATTATGCTTGGAGGGTGGCTCTTTTCCACTCTGATCGCTATTTTGCCCCTTGTGGGTGTCAGCAATTACATGAAGGTCAGCATTTGCCTCCCCATGGATGTGGAAACCACTCTCTCACAAGTCTACATATTAGCCATCCTGATACTCAATGTGGTGGCCTTCATCATCATTTGTGCTTGCTACATTAAAATATATTTTGCAGTTCAAAATCCAGAGCTGACAGCTACCAACAAAGATACAAAGATGGCTAAGAAAATGGCGGTTCTCATCTTCACGGATTTCACCTGCATGGCACCTATTTCCTTTTTCGCCATCTCAGCTGCCTTGAAAGTGCCTCTGATCACAGTAACCAACTCTAAAATTTTACTAGTTCTTTTTTACCCAGTCAATTCTTGTGCCAATCCATTTCTATATGCAATCTTCACAAAGGCATTCCGAAGGGATTTCTTCCTGCTGTTGAGCAAATTTGGCTGCTGTAAATATCGGGCTGAACTTTATAGAAGGAAAGGTATTTCAGCTTATAACTCCAAATGTAAAAATGGCTTCACTGGATCAAAGAAGCCTGCTAGCCTACCTTGATGTTGCCCACATTGCACTGTCAATATACAGCTGTGCTAGACAAAACTTGTTGTAAAGAATGTTAACTGTTATATCAGTAACCACTTTGTTGAACCGTACTTAAACGGGTAAAAAAAAAATTTATTTTTAGGCACATTCTGTAAAAACAGATCTCCACCTCCTTCAAAGTGTAGTCCATGACTACTGCCAGTCTAAAAATTATTTTTTGTTGGTACATGATATAAAATACAGAAGTTGATGATGTTAAGAAACTGTTTTAGCAATTTTGACAGAGTTTTTATGTCAGATGAGTCTGCTATTTAAAAAGTGGTAATATTTTGTATGTCTTTTTTTTTCATTTCATCTTTGTCGTAATTATTTTTTGGGCATTTTAGAATAGGATTAGTCCATAACAAATTTGAAATTTAAAATAAATGGTCCTTTTCCTCAGATATTTTGAGAAACACACTCTAGAGCTGTTTTGTCTAATCTGATAGCCACTGGCCATATGTGGTTAAATTAAAACGAAGATGTAGTTTCTCAGTTGTACTAACCACATCTCAAGTCTCCCTGGCCCCACATGCTTACTGGTTACCATATTAGCACCGTTGTAGAACACTTTAATCATTACAGAAAGTTTTATTGGGTAGTACTGTTCTAAAGACTTCTATCTGTCTAGGTTATACTGTTTGAAATTTAACTTAAGGTAAGTATCTAAAGGCAAGTTTCAGCCCATTTGCTTGGTTTGATGTTTTCCTTCTAAGTGCAATGAGACGTTAAATAGTAGACTATACACTCTGTTTAAGTAGGAACCCTGTCTCCTAGTTCAGCATCTTGGCAATGGTACACAACAAATGTGCTGAATTGCCCTGAAGGTATACACTGTATAAGGGGGAAAAAAAAGGTTATTTTTTCCCTTTCTAGGCCCCCATCTTTTTTTAAGTGCAAGTTTAAAAATGTTATTTAGGTGAAATATTTAAAAATATTTAATTCTCATAATTTCTATCCGTTGGAGGTATAGAAAAATATATCCTATATTTGCTAGAAGTACTGTTATCAGAATTGACTCTTGCTGGACAATGAAACTATGGCTTAAATTCCAGTGGTTTTTTTGAATGTATGCTCCTTGACTTTTTAAAATAACTTTTATTGAAAGCTTATTATGTGCCAGTATTTTATATAATACTTGATAAGTATTTTATATAATGTAACCCATTTAATCTTAATAAAACTCAATGATGCAGACATTATTCACTTTTTTTGCATCAATAAGAAATTTACTAGTGTTTTAAAATTCCAAATACTGGCTAGCCTGGAAAAGTTCAATAGTGGATTCTTGAGGGCTTTCTCCCCTGAACATGGTGACTGGTTATCTTTTGGCAAAGTTGTTACACATTTTGCATGGACAGCACACAAGTTGGTATCTTCAAAAGGCCAAGCAGATAGACCTCACTTGCCTCCTACAAAACACTAATAGCAGTGCTCTGGAAGCTCAACTCTGTTTTGAAGTTGTGATAATTTTTTTCACACCAGAAGCGGGAAGTTTGAGAATCAGAAAAGTTCAATGGATTCTGATAATGCCTAATACCAACAAGTGCCACAGTACTAAGCATGTAATGATGAGGTTTCTTCACCCCACCAGTAGAGAGCACACTCTGGTCAGCAGCCTTTGTAGGCAGGTGCTTGCTTCTTTACCACCAGCTGGTTTGTGGACAGTAGGCTTTGTATGTGTCATGGTACAGAGACCTCCTTTCTAAACATCCTTCTCATTGGCCTGAAGCTTCTGGAGCTAGAGGCAGAGCTGGGGTTAGGGAGTGATGGGCAACTGTGAAACCCATTATTCACATTTTATAGAGCAGGAAAACCTACTAAATTAGCTCAAGTTCTCAAAACTAGTAAAAAATACAACTAATACAATTCAAACTCAAAGTTCTGATTCAGGATCCCAACCTCTTAACCACCGTGCTTTACTGTCTCCCTTGCAGGCAAATCATAAGTTTACATATGGTGAAATAGACAAATCCTAAGCATATCATTTAATGAGTTTTAAGAAACACATACACCCAGGTGACCCAAAACCTCTGTCAAAACATAGAACATTATCACCCTCAGAAAGTTCCCTCATGTCCCTTTCCTTAATCCTTCACCCATCACTCCCCAGAGATAACAGCAGTTCTGACTTTTCCCCCATAGATAAGTTTTACATGTTCTAGTGTTCATAGAAATATAATCATACATTATATGCTCTTTTGTGTAAGGCCTCTTCAACTGAGAAAACATTTTTGCTTTTCATCAATGTTGTTGCTTGAGTCAGTAGTTAATTCCACTTCATTCCTGAGTAGTATTCCACAGTATGAACATATCACTCTTCCATTCTTGTACTGATGGATATCTGGGCTATTTCCAGTTTCCAGCCTTCCCTTGACATTTTATTTAAAAAAAAAAAAAAGGTATAGCCATAACAAGACTCTCTATACATTTAGTCTCCTTTCAATCTTTACATTGTTGTGCAAAGAGATTCAAAATAGATTATAAAAGATCATAAACATCACAAAATATCCCTTCTCTATATTTTTTTTTACATTTCTCACTTTCTACTCCATAACTAGTTACTTGTCTTTACTCAGATAAGTCCTCTTTCTTATACGGTACTATTTAGAATTTGTCTCAGTGATATGGAATACTAGTCATGTTGTATACATACATACAGAATAAACTTTTTGATTGCTATACAATCTAAGAATCAAAGCAAGTAGGTAAGCAGAAAATAAAACAACAGAAAATAAATCCTTGTAGAGAAATTTTAGCTACATACTCTGAAATATTATTTGCATTCAAAGTGCCTCTACACATACTCTGAAAATAAGTTCTATAGCTTTTCCGCATTATTTTCTATACTATACCTTGTTTTTACATCCAGTGTCCCTCATTCTCATAGTCTTTCATTCACTGAGACTTACCAGTTATTCCTTTGAATTGTGTTCCGCATCACTTCTTTATTTTGCATTACTACATCCCAGGCCACTTCTCCACACCTCTGGAGTACTACCCTAATCTCCCTCATTTTTATTTATACCCAGTCTTTCCCAACTCCACACTCTCATACCCACCACGGATTAATCTTCTTAAAATCCTATTGCACCTTATTGCATATTTACCAAAAATCCTGAGCAACTTTATCAGTACCTATAAATTTAAGTTTTAGCTCCTAAACACTGAAAGAGCTTCAGAATCATTATAACACTGAAAGAGCTTCAGAATCATTCCTCACATCTGCTCACTTTTATCTCCTGCTGTTTTTCTACATGAAACAAGTTGTTCCACTTATTTTTCCCTAGCTACACCCTATGTATCTACATTCTGGTGTCCTTGCCATTCCTACTATCTGGAAAACCTCCCTTACCTATCTTCCTTGTGCATCTGTGCATCTTTTAAGTCCCCAGCAAAAGGTTTATGTTCTTTATTAAGTTCTCCTTAATTCACTCCCTCCCTAATCCAGTACAGTTAATATATCTCCTTTACCTGAAATTAAGTAGAGCATAAATAATAAATATATAACCCAGAATGGTTTCTCTTCGGATTCTTTTAGCACTTGTCACCTGTATCACTTGTTCACCTTTTACCCAATACTGTCATGTACTAAAGATCTACCTTTACATGCATATCTCACCCGTTACAAATTTCTTCAGTGATAAACTTGTCTCTTTTACTCCTTTATTTCTCCCACTATGTCTATCCTACAGCATTATACATACCAGGTGAATAATGAATTTTTTTTCTTGCTGATTCACTTTTATATGTAATTAAAATATGAAACAATCCTAGTTAAGAAGTATTTCCCTTATGAAATGGTGTCACAGAAAGCATGTGTATGCTTTATCGGTATAATCTTGATACATAAATCGTAAGGCTAGCAAATGCTCAAGAAATGTATATTCCTATTTTGTATTTTTTTTTACTGTGTTTGATACTATCACTGGTAGGTTGCAAATGACTAAAAAGGGTTAACCAATCTGTACTAACTCATCTAAACTTACGAAATATTTTTAAAAGGTATTTTGTCCTCCATTCATGCCCGTGGGGGACCTGGTTTTATCGTCCTCAAAAATATATTAAATCTACATGTAAATTGAGAATATTTATGTCACAAATATTTGAATAAATATGTCCATAATTGACAATAATATTTTCTTAGAAATGTTTGATATTGTTATTGAGTTTTTTCCTAAGAGTTTTATCAGGGGCTTGCTATTTATAATTTAACTTTCCACTTATAAATCATAAAACTCCCACCTGCCTCAGAGTGTATTTACATGAAAAACAGCATAATATTAACCTACGAACATGAGTCAAAAGAAAATCTCCTACTAAATCCCTATGCTCACCACTCCAATTAACTATTGCTATTCATTCTGAAGTTACTAGTTCTCCTACACAACCTAAGTGACTAAAACTGAGTTCCTCATCCAAAATTAGGACCTTATTGCCTAATGGAGTCTGAGCTATCGAGGTGATTTTTACATGTTATAGTACACTGAATAAAATATGTAAAGAAGGCATTCCGGGCAAGGTCAGCTGCAAACTCAGTCCTAAAATACTAACTGCAAACTCAGCAAGATCTTAGCCTACAGGGAGAGGTGGAAAGTACATAAGAAAGCACAGCAGGATGTGAGCATGAGCAAAAGTTTGAATTAGGAATTAAGATATATGATACTTTCACAAATTTCATTAACACAGCAAACTATATCATACAGACACTTTCTCCACATATAAAAGGGCATAAAGTGAAATTCACCAAGATATCCTATTTATAAGAACTTAGAACCTAGCTTATGGTATTCTGTTATAATATGCAACAAGAAATGTTTAGCTTGGACATGATGGAGAGGCTCCTGACAGTGACTGTATTTTCATATCAAAGCCAAGTATTAAAGCCTCTTTATCAAGTCAAAGGCCTAGAGGGGGGTACATTTTAAGGAAGACACAAAGAATAAATACCTTCTTTTTGCATTCATGTAGAAAAGACAGATATATCGGATAGGCAACATTCATAAAGAGGACCCACAGTTCCTGGAAGTTCTTAAGAGCAAAAGATTCAGAATAGCAGTGGTAGGGAAGAAAAAGACAATCACTGAAGATGAAGAGGGCACAGCTGGAGAATCTGGACAGGGGACTATCCCATTCACGAATACTAATTGAATTGTAGGCCAAAGATAATCCCCCACATATGCTGTCCAAGGTGCAGGAGAGATTTATCCAGATTTTGAAAAGACCTACCAGCAGCTAGGAATGCAAACTGGTCCAACCACTATGGAAAGCTGTGTTGAGGTTGCTCAAATTACTAAAAATGGAGCTACCATATGAGCCAGCACTTCCACTCCCAGGAATCTACCCAATAGACACAAAAAC
Source organism: Talpa occidentalis (assembly GCF_014898055.3). Classification (NCBI taxonomy): domain Eukaryota; kingdom Metazoa; phylum Chordata; class Mammalia; order Eulipotyphla; family Talpidae; genus Talpa; species Talpa occidentalis. The sequence continues at coordinate 109,849,264 of NW_023604861.1, forward strand.
ATTAATTCAAAAGGAAACCTGCATTCCTGTTTATTGCAGCACTATTTACAATAGCTAAGATATAGAAACAATTTAAATGCCCCAAAACAGATGACCATATCAAGAAGATGTTGCATCATGTATGGAGCTGGAGGGCACTATGCTCAGTGAAATAAGCCAGAAGGAAAAAGAAAACTATTGGAGGATGGCATCATTTATAGAAGGAATAAAAGGGAATAAGGGGTCGGGGGTGGGGGGGAGACAAAACTAGAAAGCAACTATAAATATGAGACATTCAGCAGGAGAGGGGGAAAGAGAAATTAAAATCGTGGGGCATGGAAGAAGAGCACAGGAGACTATGGTGATGGTTCACGGGTGACTTGGTGGTGGGAATTTTATGGGGATTACACCTGAGAGGAGAAATCAAACATTGTACAAAAATGAACAATGATGTAAAACATACATATATATATATATATATATATATATATGTATATATATGTGTGTGTGTGTGTGTGTGTATATACACACACATATAAAAAATAAAAGATCTACTGGCAGCTGAGTTGGGTAGAACAGGACAGTGTTGAAATAAATTAATTCCAAGTGGGGCTGCACCAAAAAAAGAAATGGGGAATTCACCCTAAAAACAGCTAGAACCAGGTATCTGATCCTCAGGGAGATTTCACAACACACTCATCCCAGCACCGCTTTTTGTGTGATAGTTGCAGTGCTGGAGAACACCATAAGGGCCAAAACCAGAAAATCATACTTGCTCCACCTATTAAGAGAAGCAAAATTATGGAAGAAATATTCCTTTGAGGGATTTAAATCTACTAAGGAAAAGAGAATGATGGAACAGCCTATAGAATATTGATTTGTTTGCTTTTTTTTTAATTGCTGCAAGAAACAAGAGCTATTTGTGCTTTACATTTTCTTTCCCTGTTATCTTGAGGAGGAAAGAGTTTGCAAAAGGGTCTTCCATTCTAAGAAAAATAGAAAAAATGTAGGAAGACAAGGAAAACCCATCATGACTGAAAAAAAGGCAGAAGTCTGAAATTTCAAAAATAGAATGGGAACCTAGTCCACTCTCTCACAATTCCCCAGGAAGACAACAGCTTATGAAAAAGAATGCCCAGACCCTAAAAGCTCCAGGGGTGCTGGCCTCACCAAAGATTTCCATATTCAAGTATAGTATATATAAGTTCAACAGAGGCAGCAACCTCCAAAGGACCATCTGGGCTTGCACAATCAACATAGTGCCAAGTATAGACTAAAGACCCAGAGAATTCTTAAATGTTCCACTACTGTCAAGACTCCCAGGATCTTTTGTAGCATGTTTTGGGAGAAGCAGAAGAAACACTGGCCTCAATCGAATAACTGATTCTTGCCTTACCAAGAAGGGGGACTGGAGACTGATATAAATTTTACATCAAGAATAAAGTGACATTTTTTCATGTTCTATCACATCTAATTCATATATGTTTGGTAATGGTATAGGTAATAAGGATTTTTCTTAAAAATATACAAAATTTGAACCCACCACCGGGGCAGCCTGGGCACGCAGGGGGTGTGTCCCGCATCACCATTTTAGAACAGGGACATTTCTTCAGTAAAGACTGCCTGAAACCAGCAGAAGGCTCCCAGAGGAGCCAGAGGTGAGCTGGGAAGTTCGCCCATGCCAGGTCCCTACTGGCCTGCAGTCCCAGCCCAGAGGGGGAGCAGGAACCCAACACTGGGGCAGACCAGGCGCGCAGGGGAGCGTGTCCCCGCATCGGAATTTTAGAACAGGGACCTTTCTTCAGTAAAGACTGCTTGAAACTGACAGATGGGTCCCGGTGGAGCCAGAGGGGAAAGGAGAAGTTCACCCAAGATGCCGGCCAGTCCCAGTAACACAATGTCCCAATGCATACGGCAAATTAGAAAACAGATAGTAGGGAGTAGAAGAACCACATGCAACCTAACAACTCCTCAGGAAAGAAGCACACCACAAAAAGAAAACCACCCCCCAGATTGCAACGACAGTAACTTGGAAGAACTTCTGAGCCTTCCAGAAAGAGAATTTAAAATTGCCATGATTAAAAAAGTGACAGAACTCATATAGAAAAACAATGATCAGAAGAAGGAAATTGAGTCCCTGAAGAAGGAAAACAATGGTCAGAAGAATGAAATTGAGTCTCTAAAGAGGGAAGTAAAAGAAATGCAGGAGATCAAAGAATTAATGCAGGAACTAAAGAACTCTGGGAAAAGCAATGAAAGCAGAATAGATGAAATGGAAGAACGAATAAGTACTCTTGAAGACACAGAAATAAAAAGAACCAAAACAGAAAAGGAAAGAGAAGTACGAAGGAAAAAGAACGAAGAAAGACTTCGGGAAATATCTGACTCCATGAGGAAAGGAAATATAAGAGTTATAGGAATTCCAGAAGGAGAGGAGAGAGATGTAGGAACAGAGAAAATATTCCAGGAGATAATTGAAGAGAACTTCCCAAATGCAAAGAAGGAGCTGAAAATTGATATACAAGAAGCAAGAAGAACACCAAACTTCCACGACGAAAGGAAAAATACAGCAAGACACATAATAGTAAAGCTCCCAAGAATCCAGGACAAGGAAAAAATAATGAAGCTGACAAGAGGTAAGAAACAGATAACATTCAAAGGAAAACCAATCGGGCTAACATCAGACTTCTCTGAAGAAACACTATGGGCAAGGAGAGAGTGGAGGGACATAGTCAACAGACTCCAAGAAAACAGACGCCAACCAAGAATACTTTATCCCGCAAAGCTCTCCTTCCTCTATGAAGACAGAATAAGGACCTTCCCAGACAAACAGAAACTCCGGAATTTCATTACGACTAAACCCCCACTCCAAAAATACTACAAGGAATCCTAAAGCCAGAACCACAGAGGGATGAATAACAACGAAGGAAGACCAACAAAAAAAAAAGTTATTAAAAGAATAAATCAATAAAATCAAAGGAAAGACAAACACAATGGCAAATACAGATGCTAACATATCAATATTAACTCTAAATGTAAATGGACTAAACTCTTCAATAAAAAGACACAGAGTTGCAGCCTGGATTAAGAAAGAAAATCCAACCTTTTGCTGTCTCCAGGAAACACATTTAGCTACAAAAAATAAAAATAGGCTCAAAGTTAAAGGATGGAAAACAATCCTACAAGCGAATGGACCAAAAAAGAAAGCAGGAACAGCTATACTTATATCAGATAAAACAGACTTCAAACTCAAAAAAATAAAAAGAGACCCCAATGGTCACTACATTATGATCAAGGGGACAATATTTCAAGAAGAAATAACACTCATTAACATATACGCACCAAACGAAGGAGCACCAAAATATATCAGACAACTGTTGTCCTCCCTGAAAACAGACATCAGAGAAAACACATACATAGTGGGAGACTTCAACACACCACTATCAACAATGGATAGATCAACAAGACAAAAAATAAGTAAAGAAACTAAAGCTCTAAATAAGGACCTAGAGCATTTGGGCTTAACAGACATCTATAGAACACTAAACCCCAAAAAAATGGAGTACACATTTTTCTCAAGCGCACACAGATCATTCTCCAGGATCGATCACATACTGGGGCACAAGACAAACATCAACAGATACACCAAGATTGAAATCATACCAACCATCTTTTCTGACCATGAAGGCATCAAACTAGAAATAAACCATAAAAAGAAGGCAAGGAACTATCCTACCTCATGGAGATTGAAAACCACACTACTGGAAGACCACTGGACTAAAGTGGAGATCAAAGAAGAAATTAAAAAATTCTTTGAATTGAATGACAAGGAGGACACCAATTTCCTAAATGTATAGGATGCAGCAAAATCAGTAATAAGAGGAAAATATATAGCAATAGAAGCTCACATCAAGAAACAAGAAAGAACTCAAAGAAACCACCTAATCTCGAAGCTCAGAGATTTAGAAAAAGAACAACAAAAACCCCAAAACCAATAGAAGAAAAGAAATAATAAAAACCAAAGCAGAAATAAATGAAATTGAAACTAAAAAAACAATCCAAAAGATCAATGAAACCAAGAGCTGGTTCTTCGAAAAAATCAATAAAATAGACAAACCCCTAGCCAGGCTCACAAAGGAAAAAAGGGAGAAAGCACAAATAAATAGGATCATAAATGAAAGAGGAGAAATCACAACGGACACAGCAGAAATCAAAAGAATTATCAGTAACTACTATGAACAGTTGTATGGAAACAAGTTCAACAATCTAGAGGAGATGGACAAATCCTACAACTCTACAATCACCCAAAGCTAGATAAAGAAGAAATAGAACACCTAAACAGAACAATTACAAGCAGCGAAATTGAAATGGTAATCAAAAACCTCCACAAAAACAAAAGCCCAGGACCTGATGGATTTACAAATGAATTCTACCAAACATTCAGAGACGAATTAGTGCCTATCCTTCACAAACTCTTCCAAAAAATTGAGAAGGAAGGGACAATACCAAACACGTTCTATGAAGCCAACATTACACTAATACCAAAACCGAATAAGGACAACACAAAAAAGGAAAACTACAGGCCAATCTCCCTAATGAACAATGATGCAAAAATCCTCAATAAAATTTTAGCTATCAGAATCCAACAATGTATCCATAAGATAATTCACCACGACCAAGTAGGATTCATTCCAGGGACACAAGGATGGTTCAACATCCAAAAATCAATCAACGTTATCCAACACATCAACAAAAAGAAATATAAAAACCATATGATAATATCAATAGATGCTGAGAAAGCTTTCGACAAAGTGCAACACCCATTCATGATAAAAGCCCTTGAAATTCTTGGGATACAAGGAACATACCTCAACATCATAAAGGCCATCTATGACAAGCCAACAGCCAGTATCATTCTCAATGGTGAAAAGCTGAAAGCATTTCCATTAAGATCTGGAACAAGACAAGGATGTCCACTCTCACCACTGCTTTTCAATATAATACTGGAAGACCTAGCCAGAGCAATAAGACAAGAGAAAGACATACAAGGAATCCAAATAGGAAAAAAAGAAGTCAAACTATCACTATTTGCACATGATATGATAGTATATATAAAGAACCCCAAAAACTCCACAGAAAAACTAATTCAACTCATCAATCAATTCAGTAAAGTGGCAAGATACAAAATCAACACGCAAAAGTCAGTAGCCTTCCTATACATAAGCAATAAATCTGAAGAAGTAGAAATCAGAAAAAAAATCCCTTTTATTATCGAAACAAAAAAATTCAAATACTTGGGAATAAATCTAACAAAAGAGGTAAAGGACCTATACAAAGAAACTATAAAAACACTGTTTAAAAGAAATAGAAGAAGACACAAAGAATGGAAAGACATCCCCTGTTCATGGATTGGAAGAAAAACATTATGAAAATGGCCATCCTACCAAAAGCAATATACAGATTCAATGCTATTCCAATCAAAATTCAATGTCATTCTTCAAAGAAATAGAACAATTATTGATGAAATTCATATGGAATCACAAAAAACCCCGAATAGCCAAAGCTCTCCTGAAAAAAAGAAGGAAATGGAGGCATCACACTACCAGACTTCAAACTATACTACAAAGCCATAATCATCAAAACTGCATGGCATTGGAACAAGAACAGACACACAGACCAACGGAATCGAATAGAAAATTCAGAAATAAACCCACAAATTTATGGTCAACTAATCTTAGACAAAGGAGCAAAGAGTACGCATTGGAGCAAAGAAAGTTTGTTCAATAAATGGTGCTGGGAAAACTGGGTCGCTACATGGAAAAGAATGAAGCTTGACCGCTACCTCACCCATACATACACAAAATCAACTCAAAATGGATTAAAGAACTAGACAATAAGACCTGAAACCATAAAATACATAGAAGGAAATATAGGCGAAATACTACGTGATATGCACATCAAAGACATCTTTACAGACACATCACCCAAATCAGTGATAGTGAAGGCAAAGCAAAGATAAACAGCTGGGACTACATCAAATTAAAGAGCTTCTGCACAGCAAAAGAGACAATAACAAAAACAAAGAGAAACCCCACCGACTGGGTGAACATTTTTGCACACAACACTAATGATAAAGGACTGATCACAAAAATCTGCAAAGAGCTGATGAGACTCAACAACAACAAATAAAATAATCCTGCAAACAAATGGGCAGCTAAAAAGAAACTTCTCTGAAGAGGAAATGCAAATGGCCAACAGGCATATGAAAAAATGTTCAACATCACTTGTAATCAGGGAAATGCAA